>NC_045429.1:351747093-352459093 GCF_902635505.1 Sarcophilus harrisii | reverse complement strand
TTAGTAAGTAGATTTATATGAAAGGCATACTTCACATAAGGATTAACTGAAATCCTCAAATTTGCTTGTCTTCCAATCCTGAGCAAGTTGTTTCCTCACTTCTTCATGAAGCAAGGCAACTTCAGGTGAGTTCTGGGAAGTGAGTTGTTTTAAATTGGTTTGGCACAGGTTTCTGAAGCTTAAAAATAAAAAAACAAAAAATTTTAATGTCCCAGTTTTTACTTTGTGATTTCTTATCAGAAAGGTTCATTTAGACTGTAACAACTCCTAGAACAAGATAACAACTTCAGGCCAGCTGTCAAATGTTTACCATTATCCAAACTCTCCCTGGGGGGAGATGCAACTTTGGCTCGCCTCCCCGGCAGTAATTTAATTTTTCCTTCATTCTGACTCGGAAATGGCAGCATTTTTCAAAGCTTCCTCCCACTGATGGCTGAAATTTTCCTTGTGAAATGATTTCCACCAGTCTTGAATCTTTCTTGTTTCTGCCGTCTTCACCTTTACTGATGGTTCTGCAACTCATCACCAGCTATGCAAACTGACAGTTCACATCCTGGGGCAGCGGCAGGGTCTGGCCTGCAGAAAGGAGCAGCCTGACCAAATTTACGCTCACAAGATCTCTTAATTCACAAAAGCATTTGCTCTAGTTCCTGTTCTCTGCTGCAGGGGCTGAGGGTGGTGGTGGGGGGAGTTTGAGGGAATGAAAAGAGGGGAACGACAATTGGGAGACGGTACTGAGGAGAAGAGAGGCTCTCTTCACACTCTACTGAGTACACAGACTTCAGAGATGAAAAACAGACGGAGAGAGACATTTCCAACCATCTTGCTGATCTGTGTAAGAGTTCATTGAACTGTACAGCATAGCACCAGATCCTTGTGTCATTTAGTGTTAATTTTTTATCATCCTTTTTTAAAATAAAATGTACGGGAAGAATATATTACCATCCCTCTCCCCTTTATCAGGAGACCAAAAATAGAAAAAGTGAGTAAACCCATATAAATAGTCCCAAAATGGCCAGTACAAATCCCTCTCTTGTTTGGAGAGTTCTGTTTAACATGAAACCCCTCCTAATGAGAGTGGACAGAAGACATTTGATGTTGGATTTGAACTGCATGTACATGACACATTTCATTTTTCCCCCTCACAAATTTCAACCTCAGCCATTTGCTTGAAGAAACTGCCAAATACCTTTCCTGCCTGGGATGCAAGATACTTCTCTTGATCCCCTTTTTTTGATAAGGAGATCTCATCCTCCCAGGACTCTCCTCAACTCTCAGCTTGAGAAGTTGACTATCTGGCCCTCATTCATGACATCCTGGCTCATTATTTAGCAGAACTGTTGCCCAGTAGCAAAATGGTCACCTTTGTTCATTTGAGAAGTTGATTCTGAACACATTCTATTTTAAAGACTGTTTTATTCTATGTAAACTTAGCAGCTAAGGCAGCTAGGTGGCTCAGTGGATAGAGTACTGAGTCTGGAGTCTGGAAGAATTGAGTTCAAAAGTAGCCTTAGGCATTTCCTAGCTGTGTGAGCCTGAGCAAGTCACTTAACCCTGTTTGTCCCAGTTTCCTCAACTGTAAAATGGGGATACTAATAGCACCTACCTCACATGGTTCTTATAAGATGTACAAAAGAAGGAAAGAAGGGAGGGGAATTAACATTGTTTGAATCATACTCTCATTAGATTTGACTCAAAGAGGGAATAACAAACATACTTAGTTTGGGAGAGAAATGTGTCTTACTCTAATGGGAAGTAAGAGGGGAAAGGGGAAAGGAAAGGGGGAGGCTAATAGAAGGGGGAACAGAATTAGAAAGAGAAAGGGATAAGGAAGAGGGGGTGTTCCTGACAAAAAAGGGAGGGCAGATTGGGGGATTGGGAGCGGTGGGGTCATAAGAAGACTCTTCTTCCTGAGTTCAAATCTAGCAGCAGACACTTAATAGCTGTGTGATCCTGGGCAAGTCACTTAATGATGTTTGCTTTCATTTCCTCATTTGTAAAATGAGCTAAAGAAGGAAATGACAAACTACCCCAGTATCTTTGCCAAGAAAACCCCCCAAAAAGGGTCACAAAGAGTTGAGCATGACTGAAAATCATAGAGAACAGAAAATGAGGCTGAGAGAGAGAAATGGATTTTTTAGTCTTTTACATTATACATATCAAAGTGAACCTAATAGGATTGCCTAGTTGGTTGGTATATTTTTAAAAAGTTAATAAAATTATGTGTCTTCACACACATATGTGTATTGAAAATAACCATTTCATGAATTCAAATTAACTTTCTATCTAATTTGTCTTTATTACCATCACCAACAAAATGTATGTAAGCTCTGCCATATCCAAAGTGCTAATAATAAAAAAGAGATGTGTAATCCCAGATATTCCCCTCTCAGATTGATCTCTGTAGTTGCATTGACAGCATAGCAAGAGTGATAAAACAATAGAGCCAATGAAATGACATGGACAATAAGCAGGACAGTTCAAAGGATTATTTTGAACTGGAGCAGGGAGGGATGAGGCCTTAAAGGCAAGGCAGAAAGGAAGAAAGAGTTTCAGGAAGTTGTGGGGTAACAAGTATAGAAACAAGAATTTTTCATTTAGAATAGAATAATAAGATCTGGTGGTGGAAAGAATCTTAGAGATCTCTGTTTTAATTTCCTCATTTCATAGATTAGGAAACCAAGTTTGAAAGCAATAACAATCCAATAGCTAGTAAATAGTAGAACTGAGATTTGAACTCATCAGATGCCAAAACCTGTATTTTGCCAACAACTCCAGGGCTATAGCAAAAGTCTGATGGACTTATATTTAAAAAAAAAAAAAAAAAAAAAAAGAAGCCCTCCAAATGTATGTGTTTTAGAGGCTCTCTAGGCTCTGAAATATTGGATTTTACTTTGATGCTTATGGTGAAGGCTCTGGCTGTGTTTCCCCCCCTCTCCCCCCCTGTATTGGTGCTATTAGTATTGTTCTGTCCTGTTTCATTGAACCATACTATAGAATACAACTTCCTGAAGAACAGCAAACAATTATATCTGTATGTCCCGGACACAGTCTGGCAATACCCCCAAGGTATGGACTAACACAGAGCAAAGAAAAGAAAAACACATTTCTTTTTATTGATGGCCTCTCTTTATTCCTCTAAAAAAAGAAAGTTAAGAATCTTGGAAGATTTATGAGAACAACACATTGTTGCCAGCTCCAATCCTGTTAGACAGCTATGGCACACTGATGCGTTAAACTCATTTCCTTATGCAGCTACTGATAATAATAACACCTCAGGTTTTGTTTTGTTTTGTTTTGTTTTTTAGCATTTAAAAGTTTATAAAGCATTTGCCTCAGAACAACCCAAAGGGATTGATAATGCAAGTATTCTTATATCCATTTTGAAGATGAGGAAAGTTTGAGCAATCTCCCCAAATCACCCAACTCGAGAGTAGTGAAATGTCAACTATAGTCCATAAAAGTCAAGATCAAGTCACCTGACTTGTAGTCCAATCAGGTTTCCTCTGTGCTAGGATTCTAATCACCTCTGCCAGAACCCTCAATGAAGCCCCTGTCTTGAAGGAGTTAATGTACCTTCATAAACCTGCCTTTGGCACCAAGATCAGGTCCATTATTATTATTATCATATACAGCTGTAAAAACCTGGATGCTTAGCATAAATTGCATTCAGACACTTAGACTTCAAGATTACTTGAGAAGAATTGTATTACTTGTTTGGTCATATATTTTGATCTTTATTGCTAGTAGTTCATTCTCCTGAGGGTTAAGGATTAGCCTTGCTTTTAATGTAAAATGTTTATCTGTAGTGGTAAAAGTTTAAAATGAAAATAGATTTTTAATGGCAACTTTAGTTCTTAGCATTAATTTTATATGCATCTTTCATCCTGAACTTTTAGACAGTCTCAAGAAGCAAAGGAGAGATTTGCTTCTAGGGGCAAGAAAGGGTCAAATGTATCAAATCTTTGGATTCCAGAAAATACAGGATTTCTGGAAGAGCAAAGCAATGCACATGTGTCGGGAATGTACACTTTAATAAAACCCCACTTTGTGCAGATGTCAAGCGGGGCACCCAAGTTTTGGGCAGTATCCAAAGCATTTATCTTCTTAATAAATTAGCCAAATATTAAAATAAACAATCTTATCAGTCTACATTTGGGGGATTGTGGGGGGAGTTAGGATGAAAGCAGTCCAGGAAAAATCATAAAAGAATCTATGGTAGCTCAGAAAGGTTAAACTCAACCGTTGTTTTCTTTGAAGTCACTGGCCACGAGGTTAATTGCCAAAACTGCTTGTGGAAAAGGTGGTAACAATTTAACAAGACTGTACAACTGCAGAGACTTAGATGAATATCAGGTGTTTGCAGATGTTTTTCCCTAACAGGAAGGGGAGGGGGGCAGGGACTGGGCAGGGAAGTGGAACAGAATGAGAAACAGGGTGCAGAACAGTTAGAATAAAAGCCCAGCTAAACAGCCAATAATTCTTTGTTTGTTTAGTCAATCATCCTGTAATTGGCTGGGAGGCTAATAGAAGTCTATTGATTGGTCAGGAGGATTGCTTACTGCTGCTATACATACATACATATATATGTACGTACATACATACACATATTTTAACAGTGTGCTACTAGACAGAATACTGTAATTAATGGCGTTTTCATTTCCACTTTTTAGGCTAGTAGCATCTCTCACTTATGAATCTCAATAAGATTGCCTCTGGTCAAATATAATATGTGACAAGTGTTGCCTTCTTTAAGGGGTGTCTAGAGCCAGTTCAAACCAGCTTTGGAGAGCCAGTTGTTAAATTTTTAGTCTGAGCATTTACGTTCCTGAAATGGGCAATCACCACAAATTTATTGTTTGTTGATTATCTAGAATTATGAAAGTTATGGAAGATGTCAATGATGTAGATTAAACTTAAAAGTGTACCCTGGGGACATTTTGGTTTTTTTCTGGAGAGCCGATTGTTAACCATTAGCCAGTATATCCCTACTGGGTTTCTTCCTTCTTCTTGGTCAGTGTGGTATTTTCTCATCATTTATTGTGGTCATCCAAATCAGTAAGCTTATTTATGACTTGCTGAAATAGGACTACATTAAAAATAACAGCCACCACCCACATGGACAGAAAAGTGGAAACAACCAAATAAGGCTGTGTGGTAGAGCCTTGCTAGTTCCAGAAACAGATTTCCAGGCATCAGTGTTTGCAGGAGATCAAGAAACAAGCAAAACAATGAAGTCCTTAGATCTCTACTTCCCGTCAGTTCTCTCTTGTGCTGGAGGCTTGCCTTAAAATAATCTCGCTTAATTCTTACCAGTGATGATTCTATGAAACAGGTTGGGATTATTACATCCCTACTTTAAAGTTAAGGAAACTAAGATGCTGGGAACCTGAGCTGTTCAGGGCTACACATAATTCCCAGTGCTTTCTTTCTGAGATTACCTCCAAGTTTTCACTTGTTAATTAGTTTATTCTGTACTTATTCAATACATTTTCACAAGTTACTGAAATTTATCTTGTACCTACCTTGTACAATCATAGTTGTTTGCATGTTGTCTCCCTTGTTAGACTATGAATGTGTTGAAACCAGGAACCATTTTTGCCTTTCTTTTTATCCCCAACATAAACCCTGTGCCTGGCTCATAATAATTGCTTAAGAAATGCTTATTGTCTTGACCTGACATAGGTCTACTCCTATAAGAATGACTTTAATTCAGCCAGACCATGCCTCTCATCATATTTGTAATGACAACTTGGAGCAGATAATTTCCATCTTGACCTGTCCTGACCTGAGCACAACTAATATAATAACTGCCTAATAATTTCCTTTCCAAGTTGCTAAACTTGACCATAGACTTTTTCTTAATCTTGGGACCTTAATAATGTTTTTCAATCCCAGGTCAAGCCTGTCTTTACAACGGTAAGCTCCCCAGGTGCCCAGTTGCTAGGAAGAAAATCTCTACTAGTGACAAGGCCCATGTTCCAGTCTTCATTGTATCCACAGCCAGAAACTTGTGCATTCTTGCCTAATTCTATAGATAGGCTATTAGGTTGTTAAATCTTTCCAAAGCTTTTCCTTCAAAATGGATTTCTCTGTATCTGCCTACTAATGTTGAAAGATTTGTTTGTGGTTACAGTGCTAGGAAGCATCAGTGTTGTCCAACAAGTATTAAAAATCCTGGTGACTTTTGCAAAAGTTTTAGAATCACTTATATAGTTGGCATCTGAGCCTTGATTTAGGGCAGAAATCCTCATCTGATCCATCTTTCAACTATTGTAATTATGACCAGACTAATGAATCAGGATTGTTGGGTAGCCAGTCACCTCATCCAGACTGAGAGGCTTTCACTTCTGTATTTCTTAGTGTTAGAGTAGAAAGGAAACTTTGAAATCATGGAATCATAAAAATGTTAAGAGTTAAAAAGAATCTTAAAACTCATCTGGTCTAAACTGGATGAACTCTCCATTTTATAGATGAAGAAAATGAGAGCCTGAGAGATGAAGTGATTTCTTTAAGGTCCATTTGCCTGAGTTATGGCAGTGCCAGGAGAACTTATATTATGTGTGCTACTAACTGTTCTGCTTTGTTTGGACCCTGAGCAATTAGATCTGTCTTCCTCTTAAATATCTGACTTTTTTTTTTGGCAGTCTTTTCATTTTTATTTAGAATAATGGGAATGATGGACATGAATTGATTTTATTTGAATGTAAGATCTGTGTGCCAAGTGTGAAGTTCTCCACAGCATCCTCCTCCACTTTGCAGAGTAGTAGCACCCACTTAATTTAGTAAAAAATTTGGAGCTGACAGGAGAATTTGCAGGGAGGTGCTCCTAAACAGAGTACTGTTTTCTTCTCCAGACTGGTTTCCCCTATGCTGCCCCAACAATGTCAAAAGGGGAAAAAAAGAAAGGGGAAAAAAACCCTAATCCCACAATAAAGAGAGAAGCTCCCCTCTAGAATGCACTCCACTCTGTGCGTGTGATATTGAAAAGCTATTTGTAGTGTAGTGGTGAGTCAGCCAGCAGCATTCCCCCCTTTCCATCCACTCCTTAGCCTTTTCTTTCGTTTTCTTATCTACCTAGAATGTCAGAACCAAACAGCTTTTAAAACAAGGTCATTTAGCAGCCTCATGATATCAGAACTTTTCTCTTTTCAGGGATTTTCATCTATACTTTCAGAAAAGCTTATTATTATAAAGCTTATTATTCTATCCTTTTTATGGCAGAGAAAAATGTCAACAATTAATGTGCCCCTCAAATTAGCACCATTGTCTCAAGGTTCCATTTGTGTGATGAAGTTCTTCCCTGTTGGAAAAAAAAAGTTAGGAGGAAGAAGAAAAGGAGAGAGGAGAGCTAGCTGTGCTATGGTTATTCACTCTGCTGGTAGCTAAATCAAGTGTAATTCAGTAGTGGCACCTTTATTCCTCAAGGCTATATCTCTCCATAGGTCCTACTTCTTCTTTTCAAGAAGAACCAGAATTTTCTTTATAGGACAATACTGTGGAAAAGATCCAGTTGCCAGCAGAGATGGGAGGGTGCCCTGGGAAACTGAGCAAATGCAAAATATGGAGATCTAACTCTATGAAAATGTAGTAGGGCCTACCCTTCATTGACCCTTTTACCTTTATAGATTCCACAAGACATTTTGGCAGATTTTTATGGCTCTAAAATCCCCAGTGCTAAGATTTTTAAGAGCATAAAATTTCATATTCATTTAGAACTGAAGCATGACTTTTAATCACTTATCAGAATGATTATTAATATGTTTTTAATGTAGAAAAGAAATAAAACCTCTCATAAGCCATGATACTGGCACGTAATCATTTTTAGTTTAAAAAATGTTTACTGTTGAAATGTTCCTTTAATCAGATTCAACTGCCTTTTTTTTTTTTTTTTTTCTTTTTTTTTTTTTTTTTTGGCTTATAGAAGAAAGGCAAGGAGCTGTTTTGGAAATCTTTCTTTCCATAATTTTCCTTGAATTAGTCTTTTGGGTATGGATAAGTAACTAATAAACACTACAAAGAATTTTTAACAACATACAATTCAGGCATCATGAGAGACTCTTGGTTCATGAGTGGGATATTATGAACTCGATCCACCAGTTTTATAGTATTTTGAAAAAACAACAGCAAGAAGTAGGCATCTGATACAAATGTTTCTCCATGCCAGAGCATTTCCAACTTGGGATTTAGGGAAATTTGGCAAGAGTAAGAAAATAAAAAATGCTGTATTTGATATGAATTTTGCTTTAAAGTTATCACAGACCTATAATAGCAACTGGCTAAGATGATATATTTATATGAAGATTTGGTTTTGGGCAATAAATCTGTCTTGAGATCTTGGTGACATCATAGTGCATTAATGCTTTATACTCTTGATTCATTACTGATCAACAGAATGGAGCACTCTCTTGCCTTGAGCCTGGTCATTCACCTTCATACCTGGTTTTTCTTCTATTTCATCATTTTCAGATTTGTTGCTATAATGGTTAGCTATGACAGTGAGCTTTGGCAAAAGTTGCTGCCAGGAGCAAATACACATTTCGTGAGGGTCTTCATTTAGATTTGCCACCCAAGGCTGCATTTTGACATTTGTCTAAGGGTAAACCCTTCAGTGTTTGTCAATAGGCAAGAGAAAAATATTGGCTTTCAGATAATAAGCATTTGGCAAACTGGCGACAGGCATGCAAGCGAGAATGTTCGAATGACTTCAGCTCTTTCTGCCTTCATTATGTCAAGCTAGCAGATCACATATGGCATTATGGAAATCAGTAAATGAAAACCATATTGATCAGCATTGAGAACAAATGTAAAAAAGATGGTCTGAAGGAGAAGAAGAATGCTTTACTGGTCAACCTGATAGGCCCTTGTTAAGGCCTTTTAATCATTTATTAATGTAACCCTCCTCCTTCCCTTTCCACTCAGATTACCTCAGCCATCGAGCATCCTGCTCCATTTATCTTTTAATGTTTCCTTTATTTAATTTATTTTTAAGCTCTGAGTTATACTCTTTATTTCTGAATTGAGTTTTTCTTTCCAGGGGACTGTTTTAAATGACTATATTTGAGGTAGATTTTTTTGAATAAGTTTGCAGGCCTTCAAAAATGAAAAGCTATGGCAGAGATTAACCTGTCGGCAAGTAATGTGCCTTGTGAGCAACACAACCAGAATCTGTAAAAAAGGTCAGGAGAGAGATGTAAGTTCTTCTGGCATTCTTTGACACTTCTGCAATTCAGAGATGTGTTCAGAGTTCCCAACATAAAACTCTGTTTACAATGTTTGAAATCCAGGTTCCAAGAAAGTATATTTCAGTCACCTTTTGCCTTCCTTCCTGGCCCCGTCCATGTACTCTAGCAGAAAATGGATTTTTCTTTTTATTTTGATCTTTAAAAAAAAAAAAAAGGAAAACTATTCAGTCTGCCAAAATTAGAAGGAAAAAAAGCTGATGGTTTTTGGAGGGCTCTTTGTTTTTCTAAGTGCTTCTACACCTGAAATTTAACTTTGGTTTTGTCGGATACTACTGTGACTTGGGATTCATTCAAAATTGGATTAGTGCCCTGGATTCTGGGAGTGTATGTCCTGGTGCACCCTTTGGAAAGAAATTTCAAATCAGTTTTTATCATATGGACTGTGGCCCTTTGGGCTTTATGAATAACTTATAGATTGGAGTCCTAAAATATTGATTGACATATGTAACAATAATGCATCCTACCTTGGCTTGGGGTAGGAATTTCTTCTTAGAAGAGTAACAACTAATGAGGTAAAAGAATCTGGACTTAGACTTGTTATTGCTCAGAAACTGTTTCATAGGAACCATTACAATTTATGCTAACAAATAATGGGCTTTTTCTCAAGCTAATCAATAGTGGTGAAATAATTAAGAGTTTAAGAAAGTAATTATTTCCGGGGACATCTTTCCTTTTTGAAACAATAATGTTAATTTTTAAAATGCATACAAAATTCAGCATTCAGCAATGCATCTTCCAAATTCTTGTGAATTAAAATCTGAAATTATGTTGTCTTAATGTTCACCCTTTTAAAAAAAGTAACCAAGTCAGTTTTTTTGTTTTTTTTTTTTTAAGTAAGGGAGATTCGGTACATGAGTCCTGCTAGCAGTTGAGCTGAATGAATCCTTAACTCTGGGACTTCTTGTTTATGGCCAGTTTGAAATGATTATTTTAAAATTCTATTGTGAATTTAGCCTTTTTAGGTTTCTCCTGAAGAAATGATTTCTGATCAAACTGGGGCATTCCAGGGTGCAAAGTATGCAGCTCCAATTTGTCTCAAATATTATTCCAGATTTTTTATTTTGCTGCTCTCCTTTGGCCCCAAAGATATATCCAATGATAGATCTATAAAACCTACATCTAAAATGGATCCTGCTTTTTTTTTCTTCTTGTACTTTCGCTCATTCACTTCCAGGCTTTTCCTCTTTGACTCACATTACTATCCCACTTTGCTTTCTCTGCTCTAAACCTGAAGCAGTATATAAATTACAGCAGGAGGGAGTGCTCTCTGTGACCGACTTACTCCTCTTGTTTGTTAGAGAAGAGCAGAACATTAAACAGTGAGTGGACTATGCAGACAGACCGGAGCTCTCTCCTCTCTCACTCTTCTAGCTCTCCCTCCCTTCCATTGCTCCCTCCCTTTTTTCCTCTCCTCCTCTCTCCTTCTTCCTCTCTCCCTCTCTCTCCCTGTTCCCAGTGGGAGTGTTGTTTATAGAGCATTATAATTTATAACTGAAGAGAGTGGATTTAATTTCAGTGGAGAGGCTCGCCAGCAGGGCGCCAGCCTGCAATCATATGAATCAGCAAGCTGCAAACTCTATTGAATGGAAAGTATTATCGCTGGCCACAAACGGACACTGTTTCTCCTAAACAACTCCCTTGGTGCAGGAAGACCTTGTCTTCATTCATCTATTTTACATATCTACTTCTGTTTTAATTTTGCCGTTTCCTAAAAGTGTTTTCTCTTCAGCCGGCATCTTTTCTCTACCTTATTTCCTGATCCAACATTGGAAACTGATTATTGCATGAATGGAGCTGATTGGGTATTTCTTCCATCTCCCTGCTCCTTCTCTGTGTTGAGCCTGCTATTCTTTTTCTCTTTGCCTAAATGCCCTCCCTACTTGAGTATTTTTATGGGAACCTGGGTTAAACATGTCAAGCAAGACTATGATGAGCCATTAGCATTAATATTGTAAAAAGCTAGTCAGTTTCAATCACCCAAAGTTTTATTTAATCATCAAGGTTTTGTTTATATTTGTCCATTTCTCTCGAATTAATGAAAAATATTTTTTCCTCCTTTCCTTTGGAGATGATGCTTCTTTATTCCTTAAGTGCCATATCAAATCCCTTGTAAAATTATTAGTTGTAGTTACATGTTGGCTTTCTTTTCCTTTTCTTTTGTGTATTTTTAGGGAGGGTAGGGAAATGTGTATGCGGTTTTTGTTGTTGTTTTGCTTAAATTACAACCCCAACCACTTGAATACGATGCTGTGGAATCTGGAGGGCCTCTGCAAAGTGCCATTAGGTCTGTGGATCTGCTACATATTGTTTTTATTTACTGCATTTATGCTGTGATTAGAATTCACTGGAAATTCTTAAAGTGAAGCTTTAGCTGAGCAGCATCTCATCAAAGGTCAGTCTGTGTATATTTATGCCTTTTAAAAAAACCAATATTCATCACTAAGGTTTTAGTGATTAAGCTCAAGTATCAGGGGGGAATATCATGCAGGTTGACTATACAAATAGCACTTCAAGAATGGAATTATACTGCGTGAAACAGTAACCAAACTCCAGTTAAAAGAGTTCTGTTTAGACTTCTGTAGAAAAGTCGAGCCAGACCGCCTACATTTGTTTAAAATAAAGGCTTTTTAAAGCCTTCCCCAAAACTCCAGCAGAAACTCTGGAACACAAAGCAAAAACATCCCCCAACCCAGGAAATTTAATCTAAAATTCACACCTCTTATTATCTAAGTTATTTCTTCTTCTTGTAAATATAAGGGGGAATTCTTAATACTTTGCCTTTGCTCTTTTCTGTCTCCAGCATCACATCAATATATCAACATATATGGCTCCATTCTTCTTGCAGGCATACCTTTAGAGAATGATATTCTGCACTGCCATAGATAAGAATGGATTTTAGCTTTTGTTTACCTAAAAGGAATTACGTGGGAGAAACACGAAATCAATATGTTAACTTCTCATTTTCAAAGTATAATTTTAAGGCAGCTGGGTGGTGGTGAAGACACTCCAGGAATAACTCAAAGATGAGGCTCATTTAGATTAGCCTAGAATTCCTTCCTTGAGTTTTTCCTCTCAATCGAGGAACATAGTTTGGCAGTATTAATATTTTAATCCAAGAAACCTTGTGTTTGGGGCTGGAGGAAAGAGTGTGATTTAATTTGCAGGTGAATTTTTAAAAACATATTTCTGAGTCATTTCATTCCAAGGATGTAAAAAAAAAATCAATCCATGTGTCTGATGGTCTTAACGTTGAGGTTCTTGTTGAACCTCTAACAGTTAAGATTACAAAACTGTGGGCAGCTATGTAATGCATATCTTTGTGCCGAGCTCTTTTGCATTTTCAGCCCCCTCAGGGGAAAACAGTAGTAAAGCATGATCCTCTGCGTTGGAGCTTAGAATGCCTTACAGTAGTCCAGCAGCTCTTGGCTTCTCCCTGGCTCTCAAAAGAATGCCAGGCAGAGGGTCTGAGCTGTGCTGAAGTCTGTCATAAACCTTCAAAACTTCCCCACCTCCCTTTTTTCCCCCTAAACCTTGCTCTTTAAATGTGGTTCCTCACTACATGTAATTTATGTTTGTCTGGTACTTCATTTTTAAAATTAAATTAATTTTTTCTTACTCTGATGAGGCTTAATGGAGACTTTTTCACCTGAAGGAAAACAAAACAAAACATTACTGATCAGCATTCTCAAATGCCAGACCTAAATTCAGAGATCTAGTTACAACTAGCTGGAGATTATTTACAACAAATGGATTTCTTTTTAGTAAGTACCTGCATCTTTCTAGTTAAATGAATACACTTTGAGGATTTTCTACTTTTGATCCAGAGAAACATTTCTGAAATATTTCCTCCTTCCTTAGTTTAAAAACAAAACAATTAGAATTGCAAGATGAATTAGCTGCAATTGCAGTTTTCTGTGATACATCTCTGAACTCAGATTTAAATGAGACACAAGGAAGGAATTACAGTAGTATAGAGGAGTGGATATCTTAATTTTTCAAGGAAAGAAAAAGAAACTTAAAATGATCTCACTTTTTAAGATATTATTTGATTACTCACTGAAAGAAGCAGAATAAATAAATAGAAAAAGTCTTGTTTTTTGATAACTGAATATTTCTCTCTATATCCCTGTTCTCACCACATTCTTCAGATGTGCTGGAAAGTTTGTTGTTAGGCTTATTGATTTGCTGCCTAAGCCCTTTCTAGCATTAATTCTCTGGATGTGGTAGGAAAGCATCTATATTTTCTCTTCCTTTAGCTGTGTTCCACATTGTTTTTGGCAGAGTTAACAAAGTGAACTGGTTTAACCAAGATAAATGAAGTAGCTATATCACAAAAGTTTCATTTTCTACCAGAAAAAAATATCACTATGATCAGTTTGTTAAATTGGGAGTTGTTGTTTTAAAAATAAGCTTTTAATTGCGTGACATTTCTGTTTCAAATATGAGGGGAAACCACAATAAATAAAGTGGGGTCCATTTTCACAGATGAAAATGAATACCATTGTGGTAGGTTGAATCAAATCTGTGACTTTGGTCCTGGGGACCAGGTATTGTAGGGAACAAGGGGAGTCCTGTTGCCTCCCAGGCTGGTGACTGCTTTCCTCACTACTGAGGCTTTGATGTGTCCTTGCATCCAGTCTTCTTGCGAGGAAGTCAGAGAAAAGCAGCAGGCTGGCAGCTGAAAGATTAAAATATTTCTAACCCACAAAAGCAACCAAATGCTTATATTTCTTCATTTAGCATAATTAATACCTTAATTTTCCTTGATTTTGATAAAGTGGTCCCTTTCCCCACCTTTACCCCTCCTCTCTCTGATGACTTTGGTAATAATTGTAGGAGAGCTCTAGTTACCATGTATTACAAACAACAGAGAATAACATGCCGTTTAAAAGCTAACATTAAAGTTTCGATCAGGTCACAGGAACCTAGCAGGAAGTCTATAAAAGTAATTTTGTCTTCAGTATACTTGAAGTATATATTATATAGTATATATCAAGATGTATTCTGGTTGGACCAGCAAGCAAATCCAGACTATGTCACCAGTGTAGGACATATAGGACATATATGAAAAGAAAAGCATGAAACATTTCTTATTGATTATTAGCTCTAGAGAGATTCCATTTGCAATTTGAAAAATTCATGGGGAAAAAAACAGAGAAGGGTTTTTGGTCTCAGTATGCAAATATGCTACACATATTTCGTAAAGTCTGTCTGTTGAATTGCATTTAAAGTAACTGCAGTACAGGTTGTAGCCTCCTCTGTCAAGTGGCCAAGACTTTGATCAGGGAAGGAGTTGCCCTGTCTCCCTGCCTGACTCTGAATTGTGCATCACCAGTGGGGTTGGCCACCAGGAAATGAACCTTGTTGGCCACCAAAACTGATAAAGCCATCTGTGAAACACAGAGGGATTGCAGTCAACCCTAGCAGAAGAAGGGCCATACCTGGGAAATCACAGTTTGTTTGAAGTCTTAAAGAAGTCCTTATTTCACTAACACAAGAGCACAGTGTTTTTCAGTTTGTCTTTTCTAGGGGAATAGTGCCATGAAATTTGCCTGCAGGTCAAAACAGTATTTGATTGATCAGGTGATCATATCACTGACTGTTCTTTCCCTCATTTTGCACCTGAGTGTGCACATCTCTGGGCAGGAATGACAGATGATGTCTTTATTTAAAACAATCACATAATGGCTCAGCGAGCCATCTGGAAAAGGTGATGTCAGCTGAGGGCATGAGGCTGGTAACAGTGATTGGGTCTGTGTGTGTCTGTATGTTGTTTTGCTTTTTTTATTCCAGAGTCATGGTGCTGAATCATTGTCCAAGTGGCTGAATGCCACACATTTTCCTTAGTTGGACTCTGATATTTAACCACTAGATTATTCTGGTGAAGTGACAGTACCATGCTCTATGATCTTTGCAAACAAACTTGCTGAGCAGAAATGAGTGGTCTGGTTTGTCATGATGAGCAGAATCTGATTATATTGCTCTAGTAAAGAAGGTGATATGTTTTAGACCCTGAATAAATCAAATTCCTTCCACTAAGAATTTCTGATTGTATATTTAATAGCCAGATAAATATAGAGTTGATTGACTTTTGTCGGGTGGTAGGAGTATTGATCAGTGTAAAAAGAAAGCCTACATTGGTTTTTATGCAGATGGCTCTGGGAGAATTGTTTCTGTGTTAACAATGACAAGGAAACCGGGTATTTTACCTGGTGCATAGAGTTTGTACATATAAGCATATTTCTCTTATAAATTAAAAGTTAAAATACATGATTTTTGAAGAAATGTCCTGATGAACAGACAGACCATAATAAGCAAAATGGGTTTGCATCCGCCATTTCAGCAAGAGCAGGCATGTATTGCTCACAGACAAGGGAGAATCAGGTCATCTGACTCTCTGTGAGAATAGAAGGTAAATGGAGGGTCATTTTACAAGAGGTAGGATTTGCTGAGGTAATAGCAAGCAATGCATGCTCCAGCTGGGTTTTTTTTTTTTTTAAATTATCAGCAAGTAGATGTCCCATACAGACCTCTCCCTGAACCCCAAGAAAAGCCTGTCATACAGATAGGGAAGGTTTAGAAACAGGAGCCCTATTTCATTTAGGGATGTTCTATCAGGCCTTCTCTTGAGCATTTTACAGGCTGAAGAATCATAAGCTAATAAGTGCAACTCCTTCATCCCTTTTATAAAACTTTGTTGCTATGGTTGACTGACCAGTTTTTGGACTCGGCATTTATTATAAATGTTGTACCCAACATTTCCTGCAGTTTTCAAAATTCTGTTGTTTAAAAAGGATAAAAAAAAAACCAATCAGGAAACCAATCTTTTCTTCTTTTTGAGATGGTTTCCATGTTAGTAGGGATTCCTTGGGGAGGTATTACATCTTCAGCCATGCCTGGGACCAGATGAGCTACACCTGGTGGAATCTGAGAAGAAGTTAGCATTATTTGCTTTATTGATGTTATCCACCACATCTCACTGACTTGGAGGATTCAGAGCATTACCATAAAATTAGAATTATTCTTTGACATGCCTATTATAACTTCAAATCTGGTCACTTTCAGTATGGTAAATGATATTTTAAAGAAATGTCTAGTTCAGATTTTTTAGTTAATCCTCTAAGTTTACTATTACTGATTTTTTTGAAAGAGTATTTAGTGAACATTAGTATACTCCCACCGAAGATTTAAAATCAGATTTTGCCAAATGACAAACATCTATGTGATATTAGTGGAGTCAGAGGATCTGGGTTCAAAACCTCTCTCTGTTACTTACCACTTACATGATCTTGGACAAATCAGTTGACCTCTCCAGACTTCAGCTTCCTTAACTGGTAAAATAAAATTATTTGACTAAATGAACCTCAAAGGTCTTTCCTACTCTAAATCGAGTACCCTGTGACATTCTGTTACTATTCTCTTTGAATATGAATATATACCCACACAGATTTTTACAATCAATTCATTAATTTAAGAATTTTGTACACTGAACTTTGAAGCTCAACTTCTCACATCTGAAAATGTGGGTTGGTTTTATTTTGTGACCCCAAAATGGCATGTATCAAATATTCTAGGCTTAAAGAAGAATTTCTGATGGGTAAGTCCTTTTCTCTTAGGGGCATTCCCTGGATTGTAAACAGTCATTCAGTCAGTAAATATTCAGCAGGTGCCCACTAAATGTCAGGAACTGGGCTAAATGCTTGGGGGTACAAAGAAAAGTAGCCTCTGCTTTCAAGGTCCTCCCAGGCCAATTGTGAGGGATATTGTACAAATAATTTTGTACACACAAGTTACATGCAGAATAAACTGGAGAGAATCAAGGCAGATATAGTATCTCTCATTTATTAAAAATTCACAGAAAGAGAAATCTCAAATAACTAGAAGTTGTATGCAGTTCTATACGGGTATTATTATTACAGATCAAAGATTATTTTGTTCAGTATTGTTATGTTGTACTAGGTGCACTTCATTTTATTATAATGATTTGTAATTAGATATAAAATTAAATCACAGAATATGATAGCTAGAAAGTATCTTAGAGATCACCTTGCCCAAACCTCTCATCTAATGAAGAGAAGACAGAAGCCCAAAAAGATTAAGCAAATTTATGTCCCAGGACAAGAACTCAGATCTCCTGACTCACTGTTTAAGGGCCTCTCATTATATGGTAATTGTCAATTAATTACATAACTAGTATAATGAGAACATCTTAACTCCTGGTCATTCTAGTGCTCTCCATCATAGCTTTCTCCTTTCAGGTACTGTTATAGGAGATTAAATAGAAACCACTCAAAGCAAACCACAATGGCGTCCTCAGCTTTAGGGAGGCTAGAGCTGTGCTTTCCATTGTGTCCAACAGCTAGGAAAAATAAGAATGAATTATGTTGCCAGAGATGAGTTGGACTTTGAGAAGCAACATTGCTGAGTAGGCCAGACAAACACTGGCAGGGTCCATGCATTGGCACTCTCCCTAAAACCCCAGTCAGTATCTGTCTTCTTATCCTGTCCCATACTCTGCTCAATTACTGATGGGTTTTGAAAGAAATCTTGCTGGGGCTAGGATATTTTAATTAGGAAATCCTTCCAACTAAGCCTTGGGAACAAAATCACCAATACTGTTGAACCCTCTCTTAAGAATTACTGTATCCACCACTTTGGGGACTTCCCAAAGTAAGCCTACCCTAATATTCTGCTGTTCTAGAATAGTGCCCCTAGCAAGGTTTTACATGCTGAGAATGCTTTATTGGTGGGAAGGGGAATGCTTGAGCAACCTCAGAAAAACTGACTGTTAAATTTTTAGTGTAATCATTATACCTTACTCAAATCAGGGCTTGATTTATTGTTTTGTGGATTGTTTAGACTTAAGAAAATGATGGAGAAAATGCTAATGCAGCTGAAACTTAAAAGTGTGTGTTACCTGTACATTGAGGAAGAAGGGAGACATAGAGTTGATTGTTAACCAACATATCTTTGTCTATAACCAATTATTGATGATGATGGTGGTGGTGGTGGTGGTGGTGGTGGTGGTAGTGGTAGACAAACTGACTTTGTTGCCTCTCCTGGAGCAGAGGAAGCCACATCTCAAGGTAAGTTTGAATCACTGGTACAGAAAGTCATTGGCCTTTTAAATCGGGGTTCCTGGGTTCAAATCTAGGCTCAGATATAAATGGGTTACCGTCTATTTGACCATAGGCAAGTCATTTCATCTCCTCTGTCTAAAATTGCACCAGATGATCTCATGATCCCTTCTGGCTGTCTTTGATTGGTCAGATATTCTCTTTCCTTCTTCCTGCTCTGCTCCTAGGCATCTATCCTTTAATCCTTCAAGAATTCTCTAAGAAGAACATTAAAGTGATCCCCAAAATTCTCTTTGCTCTAGATAAGATTTGGAATGGCTTCATGGATGGTCTTGCCATAATAAGCCATTTGTTTCTAAGGGCACAGTCTTGAGGGTAGAGTCTTCTTTCCCAGACCTCCAGGAGTGTATCATTTAACTGGTACATAGCACCACATGCTTAATTTTACCCTATGAGAAGTAAAGATAATAAGTTTTATGAGTTTAGGGGAAAGGCAAAGTCATTGTGTTAAATCATAATCATAGAATTTTAGAGATGAAAAAGATTCATCTAATCCAACTTTCTTCCATTATTAATTATGAGAATTAATCTCAGTGAGATGAAGTGACTTGTCCAAGGTCACATAGTTAATCAAGCAACAAGGATTTACTGAACACCTACTCTCTGTCAAGCTAGATGCTGGGGAAACAAACACCTCAACAACAAATGAATGAAGCAATCCATAGGTTTAGCAGAGTGCACTCCAGTGTACTGTCTATTGCACCCCTTGTCCCTCTACCCTAAAGACCAAGTGAAACAATCCATTCTCTTTGAATACTGGAAGAATAAGTTGTAAGCAAACTATACCCATATTTTCTAAGTCATTCCTATAATGTACCACTGCCCTTTTCAATATGCCCTTTTTTGATGTTTTAATGTTTTCTTTTACTAGATCTAAATTTCTCACCTCTGTTCCCCTCTCTCCCTCCAAGCCTGCCTGTGCCTCCCCTCTTTTGACATTCTCATTTGATTTGGAGATTCTGGCTGGGCTGCTTCAACCTGCTTCCCTTGCCTTCTGTTCTGACTGCCTTCATTTTGGTGAATTAGACCTACGTTTTCTTGGAGTAGGCTCTCTGTCTCCTTTGACCCTCCCTTAATATCTTAATGTAGCTTGTGTTATAAGAGGTACAGAAAGATCGCCTGTTTCAGCATGGTGCTGAACATGGTGCGTAACTTAAACGAGTCACTATAAACTATAAACTTCCACCCCCACACTTGGAAGGTCCAGTGAAGTTACGGGTCCAATTCCCCTTTTCCACCAAATTTGTATCCTGTTTGTTTGTGTACATGTCCTACCCCTTCCTTCCTCTTTTGAACTGTAAGCTGTTTGAGAAGTTGAACTTACGGTTCAAATGTCTATTGAGACATTACCTCGTTTACTGTGGTGATCCCTGCCTCCCTTGACATAAAAACAAACAACGGGAATCACATCATTTAGATGTTCAGATTATCTCCTCTCTCCTGTTAGAATACAAACTCTTCCCTACTTTGTAAACATTAGGCCCAGGCAGGCTTTAGGTGCTCTCATAGGTAGGCTTCCCCTCTCCCTCTCATCCCCCTCATCCCCACTTCTGTCTGTCTGTCTGTCTGTCTGTCCTCTATTTCTCTAACTCTGGGCTCTTCTCCATCCCTCCACAGTTTCTCCTCTGTAGCTCCTGCTACCTGGAAGAACCTCTTGGTATTTCTCCTGCCATCACTTCTGCACCTATTTACAACTGCCATCTGGAGCTGTCTTTTTTCCCTGGGCCTTTTTTGTTTCTCCCTTCTTCTACTGCTGTTATTTGGCATTTCATTAACAACCTGTAAAGTGTTTTGACATCAGTTTGTATGTGTGGGAAAAAATGTAATTTCAAATAAAGATTGTATTACTTCAAACAGTGACTCAGATTCATTAACAAGCAGAACCAGGTGTAATTTTCTTGCCTCCCCCCGAAGCTGCCTATAACTTCCTTTAGTTATGAAGCATTCCATAGTGTTTTAATTCAGTAATTTAATTAGGCCACGAGTTTGGGGTCCAAAGATTGATCAGAAAATGTGTGATCTGCTTGAAAGATCAAGAAAGTCAATTGATAACTGATACAACAAATATGGGAACTCAGAGGGTAGGTGCTGCTTTGTGCTGTAGGATCTGAGTCACTGATCAAGGTCAGCTTCAGTTCATTAACTTCTGAGGGCTCATGTTCATTATAAATAGAGTTGCTCATAGCTTGTATTATAATTACAACATGGTGGTATCCTGGGGTGAGTGGTGTTTGTTTCAGCAGTACATTGGAGTAATCCAGGTGGAGGTGCCAAAAACTGAAATCTGTAAGATCATTTGAATTCTTTGAATAAGAAAAAAATCCATGTCAGAACCTTTGTTTTAATGGTTTTAAGATTAGTAAGTGTGTCTAACTAGGGTAGCTACAAATTACTAAGCTCATGTCAGGCTCCCTGTGCTAACCCATGCGATAAGGCCTTCACTATTCCATAAAAGGGGATCTCCGTCTCAGAGTGGGAGCACTGGGCTCAGGTTGGTGCTGCCTGAGTGCCCACTGATCAGCCACAATTTTTTTTTGTTCTGAGGGGTGGTGGACAAGCAGATAGGTTAAAGTTGAGAAGTGGAAAGAGCAGATATTTGAATAATTCTAATGAAACAACAAATAAAATCTCGGATATATTTTACGTAGTCTTTTTGGTGGGGTCCCCCCTCAAAAAAATTCTATGTTACAGATGTTTTCTCAACAATTTCAGTGCCTACTTATTTAATTTGGATTTCTAAACCAGATCTCTCACCAAGACCCTACATTGACACTATGCTTATCTTTGAAGATACTTTGTATAAATTGTCCTAAAATTATTTCTGCCTAAAGCTAAATGATGGAACCCTTTGAGCATAGTGGTTATAGGAAATTTAGGAGAAGAGTGTTGTCTCCCCCAAACAGCTGTGTAGTTTTATTAAATATTTAAAGAAATCTTATGTGTCTAATCCTTTGAGCGGATGTGTAATTACTTGGCTTGGGCTTTTGCACATGGATAACCTAACTGTACTGTGAGACCACATTCTTATGTTTCACTTAAAGAATCATGGGGGTGCTTTGGAGATTATCAGCACGAACTTCATAAAGGAACATAAAGCCTTATCAGCCAATATGCTTTTTTTCATTTGTTATACACATGTTACAACCCATCTGATTAGGAGATAGTGGAGCTGGTGATAGGAGTAATTAGTCAGAGATTTCTTTTCAAAATAAAAGCATAATTTTCAGTAAGATCAAATAAAACAAATTTTGCCACTCTCAATTTCTCTGAATTACCTTAGTTATCCTAAAGCCTGAAGAATCAGCATTAATTAATAAAAGTAACTTTATTATGTAGTTTTTCAGTTGTGTCTTTTTTCTGTCCCAATTTGAGGTTTTCTTATCAAAGATAATGGAGCAGTTTGTCATTTCCTCTCCAGCTCATTTTACAAAGAGGGAAACTGAGCAAACCAGGTTTAGTAATTTGCCAAAAAAATCCATGTCAGAACCTTTGTTTTAATGGTTTTAAGATTAGTAAGTGTGTCTAACTAGGGTAGCTACAAATTACTAAGCTCATGTCAGGCTCCCTGTGCTAACCCATGCAATAAGGCCTTCACTATTCCATAAAAGGGGATCTCCGTCTCAGAGTGGGAGCATTGGGCTCAGGTTGTTCTGAGGGGTGGTGAACAAGCAGATAGGTTAAAGTTGAGAAGTGGAAAGAGCAGATATTTGAGTAATTCTAATGAAACAACAAATAAAATCTCGGATATATTTTACGTAGTCTTTTTGGTGGGATTCCCCCCCCCCAAAAAAAAAAAATTCTGTGTTAGAGATGTTTTCTCAACAATTTCAGCTAATCAATATCTAAGGCTAGATTTGAACTCAGGAAGAGGAATCTTGCTGATTCCAGGCCCAGCACTTTGTGTGCTGTACCATGGCTATAAATAACACCGAACTGGTTGCTCAACGTATATATGCGTACCCAAAGATCCCTGTAATTCTTTTCTTTTGGTCCATGCTGGGATACTATTTTATTTGGCAAAACCACATTGTAATGAGGTTTTGATACTAATTAATCTTTAATGGATGGAGTTCAAAAAAATGAACCCATCTAATTCTAAAATCTAATGCATCAGTCTATAGTGTTCTAGTGAGTTATTCCTCAGTTCTCTAGATATGTTTCTTGGCTGGTAGCTAGTCAGTTTTTTAGGACAACATACAATTTGTGGCAACATATTTTTCTTTCATTACCACTTAATGGGAAAATCAAATCAGAATTTTTGGTTCTAAACCAAAGCACTAATAAGGCTATGTCAATTGAGAATAAAGTGACAATTATATGGAGGATTCCTCAGGGCTTTTGATTTCTGCCTCACAAGGAAATCATGGGTCTGTTGTATACCTTTCATTTTATAAATATAAAAGATTAGCCATTTTACTTTTTTCCCAGCTTTGATTTTCTTCATTTGAACCTTCTCTCTGTAGGCACAAAGACATCCACTTATTGATTAAAGGTTTCATCCTCCATCAGATTGAAGCCTTTACTTCACAAGGTATTGATTGAAATGTGTCCTATCTTTGACGATCAGTGTTACTTTCTCACTTTAGGCTTTTCAAAGAGACTAACATATGACATTTATTTGTTTGTTTTCTATCTGGCCTTTTCCAACTCTCAGTCTAGGAAACAATAGTCTACTGGTTCTCCAATCTTTCGGATCCAGGCTCTATTTTCCCATGACTCTTATTTCATAGAAATCTGGTGATATTTTTTTAAAAATCTGTATTACAAGGTCTTTTATCCTTTTATTAGTTTAGTACTTAAGTCTCAGACATAAGAAAGAAGCCTATCAGTGAAAATCAATTGAAATGCAGTTAGATAAAGATCTGATGTCCTGGACAGGAGGTTTTGCTGGAGCACAGTATAATCAATTAGGCCCCTCCAGCTGCATACTGAGTTTTTACCCATCCAATCACTTTTCACACATTCCCTCCATTAGTTTGGCTAGAGAGTGTGGTTTTTTTTTTTTTTTTTAATGTTAATTATGATGAATGAGACTCTTGTTTTGAATATATAGATGGGTCATTACCCTACTGAAACTCTGGTGTTTTGTGATTAGGGGCTCACAAACTAGGGTAAGGGAAATGAAGTCATTGTTGTCCAATCCACCTAACAATGTCATTATTGTGACTTTTTTCCCCGTTTCTCAAAAGTAATTGACATAATTATTGTCAAGGAGATGGAACATAATGAACCAAATCAACCAACTGGAGGAATTAAAAGTAAAAATCCAATTGCTGAGTTTTTAGGCTGTAGAGCCAGCCTAAGTTGGGCCAACAGCTCAAATGCAGTCTCTTTTCTGCAGGTACCAACACCTACTAGAACTAAAGGCTATGGTAACTCAGAGTGTAGGTCATGTGACTAACTTGAAGATTCCTGAGTTCATAAAGGCATGTTTTTGTAGAGACAAACCTTCTGACTCATTCAAAATGAATCACCTCTTTGGTTCCTAGGACAAAAAGTAAATTGGGGAGGTGGGATGAGCAGCAGGTGGGAATGAGGGAAGAAGAGTTAACTGCAAAGTATTGTTTGGATGATTGAAATGTGTCACCAAGTAAGCAGAGTCAATATGGCAAGGGAAGAGGCTTTGGGGTATTCTTGATTCAAAAGAAGATGTAGTCCCTCAAAAAAACCTGCTTTCACAAACAGCTGTTGACTTGTAATCAAGTATTTGTCTGAAATGTAGTTTTCTTTGTCTCAAAAACAGATCAACACATGGCTGTCCCAGCTTCTTTTCTAATCAGAAGTTAACCCCTGCTGAACTCATTTGTCCCTAAAAGCTTAGTGTGCAGAGAGCAGATAGAGCTGCTGTGATGGATAGAAAAATTATATTTTCTTCTGGAGTAACAGTTTCTCTTGGGCTCAGTGAAAGACTTTAAAACAGGCACACTGAACTGTGAATAGCAGGAGCACTTTGACAACTTGTGGGGCCACTCAGGAAGCCACATTAGGGAACAGACCCCTTGGTGAGCTGAAAAGCTGACCTCCAAAGCAGGTCAATCTTTGGGGTCCAGTCATGAAAGACAGCCTCCATGGCTGGGTGCCTAGCCTAGAGGGTAGAGGAAAGGAAAGATTCAGTGTTGCAAGAGTTAATAAACACCATGAGCTGTGCTGATCTTGTAGCTTTAGTGAGCCTTAATCTGTAAGCTTGATTACCTCCTAACCCTCAGTCGCCTGCCTCCTTCCCTCCCTCCCAGAACAGCAGAGCTTTACAGCAGCATTAGTGGCATTTTGCCCAGCTTTGGCTTTAGGGAAATCATTCAGTAAGAAAGAAAAGCAGAAGGATGGGATCTATCTACTGCTGTGAGGTCATTAACACAGGAGAACAGCCCCCAAGCCCCAAATGGGGAGAGGAGGTGGGTAAGCTCTCTATGAAATTACAGGTTAGATTCCACTGTGCTTTTCAAGTGACCCATTCAGTCTCTGTTTGGGTGGGAACATCTGAAAATGATTGACAGGTCCCTCTATGAGCAGAGGATCCTTTTTTTTTTTTAATAGCAGGAAGATCCCCTTGTATTCCCTGACATGCTCAATATAAATATATTTGCAAGCTGTGAATTTATGGAATGTTGGATTACACCCCTCCCTCCCCCCACTCCCCCCATAGGCAGAAAGGAGACAACTGTTTTACAGCTCTTTGTGCTGTGAAGGAAATTCCTGTAGTGGGAATGTTCTTAAAAGTCTGAGATCTCATTAGATATTAATTTTGTTATGCTAGATATTCATTAAGAGGTTAGTATAGTATGACTTTACATAGATTGGTAGAATGTATGCTATTTGAGGCAGGCATATCTTTTGGTAGCCTTGATGCCTGGCATTTAGTATAGTAGGCACCTAATCAATGCTTATTTGGGTTGATTCAATTGTCAAGTCCTGGTTAAATGCTCAGTAGGATGCTTTTGTACTTTCCTTTTAATCTCAGGAGATTTTTAATATTCTTATTTTTCTTTACTTCAGAGAAATACAGGAAATGAAATGTAATTATATCAAAAAAAAAAACCCCACACCAAAAAACCCCCAAAATCCTATAAAATGAATTCCTATTATTTTCAAAACAAAACAAAACAAAACACCCCTGTAGATAAGAAACTGAAGTGTCTACCTAGTTTGCCATATAGAAGTGGGAACCACAGGGCACAAATGGTTTAAAGTTGAATTTTGTCCCAATTTTGAAAGAAAATGTTAAAAGAAGATGTAGCTGAGAGGTGCAGTGGATTCTTTCCTTTCTCCTGTAATGTAAGGTCACTTAGAATGCAGATTGACACCTTTAGTGGATGGAAACAGGGAAGAGGGGCTGACAGAACAAATAAGTTGAGGCCGGTCCTGAGGGCCTTTTGCAAGGCAAAAATGTGCTACCCTTATGCATGGTCTTGTATTGGGTATGCCTATGTGTCTGGGTGTGCATGCACTGTGCCCAGCAGGGCAAGCCTCAGAGAAGATGGCAAGGCCTCATGCTTTGGGGAAGATAGAAAGTTTGTTTTTGACAACTTCACTCCTGAGGAGATGAGCTGAGACGCTCTTGGAAGACCACCCACAACATCTATACTGTTGACATAGCTAAGGAGGAGCTGAGAAGGGTTGAGACTGAGAATCAGCTCAAGATTTGTCTGGCGCAGTGCACATTCTGCAGGTACAGTGGGAGAAGCTTTCAGCAAATAGTAAATCAGGTGGTAGTGGGAAGCTATAATAAGATGTTCCCTGATACATGGGCCAGGAGAAAAAATGGAATTTAGCTATTTCTACTCTAAAAAACAAAGAAATGACCTTTTCTTTGCAAGTATATTCCTAGTCATCTCTGCAATAACTGGTGAACAAATGATTTTGTAAGTTCAGAGGGCATTCCAAGAGTTGAAATGAAGCTCCTGTATTTGGTCTTTGTCTCAGCATGCCCAGAGTACAATAGGGCAAGCAGGTGTCTTTTAGCGTTCTCCAGTGAAGACTGTCATCATTATTGGATAACAGAAACGACAGGTGTTGAGTTATCTCTGTGCATTCACTAGGCAGTAATGGAAAATCCATTGTTGTCTTGGACCATCCTTCTGGCGTGAAGGGAAGCATCCTCCATTTGTGAAGAAAAGAAAGAATTTTTTAGAGATTAAAAGGAAAATTGACTAGGTAGAGGGAAAAAAGGAAGAATAGAAAATTAACAATGAGGAAGCTGGGTTTACTTCATTGCTTTCTTAAAGCTTTTTCTTTCAATGAATCTGGGAGTTTATGGGTATAGTCCACATAACTGATCTTGACCCACTCACTCCCTCATTTGTAAAATTTACATTGAACCCCTTTGATCCTGAAGGTAAGGCATGAATTCCCCAATTATTTCTGGACAAGAGAAAAATATTAAGACTTAGTATTTGGCGTTTTTTCTCAGAAGGAATTTAGATCATAAGAGCATACAATTGTAGATTTTAAGAGCTAAATGGGTCATTGAGTCTAATCCTCTCAGTAATAGATGAAAAATTGAGGTCCTGAAAAGTTAAGTGACTTGCTTTTAAAGTCACTCAGCTAAAAATCCACAGAACTAGGATTTGAACCCAGGTCCAAGTTCAACATTTCAAGTATTGTACACTGTACCATGCTGCCAAATCAAAATTGTCTTGTCTTTTCTTATGCATACCAGCCCTGATCCCATCTGGCCAACTTGAAAGAAAGATATTTAAATGTCCCCTTCTTCTTTCTGATCCTTTGGGAGGCAATTCATGTTGTGTATTTGGCCTTTCCTTTAAAAAGTTCCATGCTTGAAGACAAATAGATGTCAGCTAGCAGTTAATAATAATGATGTCACTTACTAAGTGCCAGGCACTGTGCTGAGTGCCCTACAATTACTGGCTTGTTTGAGCCTCACAGCAGGATAGCTATTGTTATTTTACATAGGAGGAGATTGAGGTGGACAAAAGTATCACACAACTAGTAAGTGTCTGAGGATGGATTTTACTTCAGATCTTCCTAACTCTGGGCTCTGTGCTCACCACACTTTGGCACCACCTAGCAGTCTAGGCAATTGGAAATAAGCATAATGTTTATCTTGTTTAGCCTCTCCTCAAGTGATTCTATTATGTGTATTAGATGCTTTACTGATCCTGAAGCTCTCTATAAATATCTGCCATTGCTACTGTTACCATTATTGTTGTTTTTGTTGTTATTAGAATATTTACCATAGTTACAAAACTATTCTATTGTTTTTGGCAATGAGTATTTAGACTTTTTCTCTAAATGTCTCCTATAAGTATCCTATAGTGTAATCATACTTTCTTAGAGCAAATAATCAGCAGAAAGATTATCTTATTCATTTAATAATTCATTTAACCATCAAAAAGAAAGCTGTATGTTTGTTTTATACCTAAGGCCAGAAATGCCACTTACTCTTAAGTGTTATATAAGTATTCCTGACCCCATGGACTGTTGTAATCCTAATGTTAATAAGGTCTATATGATTCAGTTTCATATTGGGTGATTGATACAGTTCTGATGCTGAATTGAGAATTTTAAAAATATTCTCTATTCAGGAAAGATCTTTGAAGACTTGCTTTCCCTCCTTTCCCCTATAATGTTTATAACACCAGAGGTATTTCTTTTTTTAATTAAAGCTTTTTATTTTTAAAACATATACATGGATAATTTTTCAACATTGATCCTTGCATAGCCTTGTGTTCCAAATTTCCCCTCCTTCCCCCTACCCTTTCCCCTACATGGCAAATAATCCAATATATGTTATACATGTTAAAATATATTTTAAATCCAATAGATGTAAACATATTTATATAATTATCTTGCTGCATAAGAAAAATTAGATCAAAATGGAAAAAAAACAACATGCAAATGAACAATAACAAAAAGAGTGAAAATACTGTTGCAAACCAGAGGTGTTTCTTTTTTCTTTTCTTTTTCTTTCTTTTTTTTTTTTTTTTTTTTTTTGGTTGTTGAGGCAATTGGGGTTAAGTGATTTGCCCAGGGTCACACAAAACCAGAGGTATTTCTTAAAGAAAATTCACATTAATTTAAAGATTGACACAAATGTGAACTCAGATTCAGAGGATTTAGCATTAGAAGGAAGATCATCTAATCCAGGCCACTTGTTTTACAGGTGAAGAAACTGAGTTCAAGGAGATTATATGACTTGCTATTATATGATACATGGTAATAAGTAGTAAAATGAGAAATAGAACCTAGGTACTCTGACATCACATCCAGTACTGTTTTCGCATTACAACATTATCTTCTCTTATTACAAAGGCCAATAACCTATACTTTGCTACTGCATGTTTTATCATATTCTTCCTATCCAAGAAAGAGAACTAGGAAAACTCTGAAAATTATTCCTTTTCCCTTCATATTACACTCATGCTGGAACTTAGAACCATTCTTTATAAATTAGACTGTAGCTATGGCAAGTAAAGTGTATGTTCTTCTAATGGTAAGAGTAAAAAAAAAATCTTAAAAAAAAAAAAAAAAACCTAAGTGCCCAAAAAAGGAAGTTTGGATGTTCATATATTCATTGAATTTATTTGCTGCTCCAAAAGAACATTTTATAATGCATACCAAAGTATCAGTTGAGTCCAGTTTGTTGAATTTTTTATCATAATATTGATTGGAGACTAGTATTCCTTATTGGGAATTTGAAGGAGGGAGCAGTAATCTACTATATGATTTTGAAAGCCTCTGGTAAAAACTAATATTTTTATTGGGATTGAAGTAAAACATTATGCTAGGTATAGAGAAACTTCTGTGTAACACAGGGATGAACACAATCTTTCTTTTCTTTTTTCTTTTTTTTTTTTTTTTTTTTTTTTGTTGAAATAGTCACCCATATCCTAATACGTTCTTCTCTATGACCATGCTGTGACCTCTTAAAACAAAAGTTAGAGATCGGAAGTAACTGGCTGACAATTATAGTGGTTGATATACTCCAGTTTAAATAGAAATGTCCTCAGTTAAAATATGGTTCATTCATCGGTCAAACTGTCCTTATTTCCTTTAATTGAATTAAGATGGACAAATGAGAGATGTGTGCAAGACAGAAAAAAAATTCTTTCACAAATCACTGTTATCCTCCCTCTGAGTGTAAGACGAATCAATTTAAGGCATGTCAAAGCATCTTTTACCCATGTACAACTCTGAAGCAGAAAGTATTTTATAAAAGGAGAGACTTTAATTAGAAATTAAGAAAGCCCATTTTACAATTACAATTATAGAGTCTTCCCCCTTTGGAAAGTTTTAAAAAACTTTTGTCATTTTTATTATCATCATTTTTATAATTTTAGTGTTGCTTTAAGAAAGAAAGTATTTATATCCCATTTTACTAGTATTGGAATAAATATTAATAATTTGCTCCCCAGTGTTATTCTAGAATGGTTCACCTAATTTATTTAGTGGATTACAACATAAGATATTATCTTGGAGGGGTCTTCTGTATTTTTTCCCCATTGATGACAACAAAGTCATACTTCTAAAATCCTGAAAACTTTTTTTCTCTTCATCTATCTAGTAAGCCTGGCAATAAAATTTTCTTTGTATATTTGGGAAATGGCAGAGATGAGGGATAGTAGAGAACCCAAATCATATATTCCTAGTGTAAAAAATTATTTCTTTCCCCATGCTTAACACTTAGATGTATTTGTGCTAGTGTGTACATGCAGATCATTCATAATTCTTTTTAAAAAAAATGTATATGCTTAACTCACAGGTTATTTCTTTTAATTTTAGAACTTCTCACACTTAAATTAGCCTAATTTTAGGCATTTTTCCCTGCTCTACTCCTTGAGTTTATATGTAAATCATCCTTAATTTCTAAGGGAAAAATATTTAGAAAATGAAATTATAAAGAAAATGTTCATACATAGGACCCTTCCCAGCCCTTGATTCTTGCAAAGCACCCTCTGAGATGTTTCCTGTTTTATGGGATTCTGTGAAAGTACATCAAAAAATGTAAATTGATTTTTGTAGATACAACTCATTAAAGCAGGTTCGATTACAAGATTTAAATGGATCATGAGCAATAGGACCAAGTTCTTCCTAAGAGAACATTATCAATAATTTCCCAGAAAAATGAACTAGCAGATTTTGAAGTTTCCCATTTCCATTTAACTTTATGTTTCTGGCATGTGTTGCAACCTAAAATTCCTGGAAGATGAGGCGTGTCCATGAAGCTATTTTCGACAGTTTACCTTGAGTCAAAGGTCGAGGCCAATGAAAAGGGGGATGAATTATTGCGTCATGCTCATTCATTTTTGACTCGTCTACTCATGTAGTTTGCCTATTATTTATACCTATTTCTTAACCTCAAAATTACTTCCCAATATACTCTTCTTCCCCCATTCCCATACTGAATCCCTTATAACACAGAAAAATGTAATTCTCACCCAACTGATGAAACGACCATATCTCATAATATAACACAACATTCCACAATCCTAGTTTTCCGATCTCCATAACAAGAAGAGGAAAAGCATGAAAGACTTTCTCCCCTTTTCTTTTGAGACTCACATTGATTGAAGCTAATTTGAGTTTGGGATCATTGTAATGCTGTTTTCATTTACATCAAAACACCTACAGTCTCTTATTCACATATAGAAATAAGAGTTTTTAGAAATAAAGACACCAAATTAATGTCCTGTCGTTAAATTAACCTTTTAGGTGAGTCAATATGCTACCCTTTTTAGTTGCCCTCAAACATATTCCCTCAAAACAACAAAAAATGAACAAACCTCTCCCTAACCCTACTCCCCCCCCCCCAAAAAAAAAAAAAAAGCCTTTATACTTCTGGCACAAATGAAAGAAAAGGGAAAAAAAGGAATACAGAGAAGGAAGAAAGGAAAAGAACAAAAAAAGGGGGAAATGAGTTTGGAGAACATTGGCCCACAGGTTTAGAGTTGTTTATTGATGGTTTTGCCCACTGGCAGTGTAAAGTGTGTGTCAGTTGTCATTAGCAGTAACAATTTCAGCACGAAGTGTTCCCTTTTTATTTACTCCGGTGGCAACGTGCTTCTGCACACAGCCACTGCTTGTGGGTCAGGAGGTCACTATTGGAGGTTAAGAGTGGATGGGGTCATCTGCTATTAACCTAAGATTAGCAGCTAAGTTATTAAAAGAGTTTTTTCTTCCTCTGAGTATGACATGCCAAATTAATCTTCTTTGATTTTTTTTTGAAAGGATCCATATTCTGTATATTGAAAATAATTTTAAACCTTCTTATGTCATTAAGTTTTTCCTCAACCCTTGGTGCACACACAGCACGGGTAAACACACACACACACACATACACACACACACCTGATTTCTGCAACTTTGTGCTGTTACTCAATGTTGCACATTTACAACTTAATCTTCTCATTGTCCTAGTTCTCAAACACCAAAGTACTGAAGCCCTATAGATGCATATCTCTTAATCCAAAGAAAATCTTTCTCCTTTCCATTCTGTGAGATAAATTATATGCAGGCCATTCCTAACCAGAGCTGGTTTTGTTGTTATTGTTGTTGTTGTTACTTTTTAAGGTACTTATTAGTTTAGTATCCTGGTTTCTACAACCCCTTACTTGTTTTAAAACTTATATCCCACTCTCTATTCCACTCTCAAATAAAGGCATTGCCTGCTTTGCTGTAGGTTCATCAGCCATTTTTTAAACGCATCCCCAAAGCTATTAAGATACAGGGGGACTGCTTCCAATTAATGCTCTGTTTGGAAGAGTTTCCCCATGAGATGCATGGTCAGTTCTCAATATGTGTTCTTCATCAAGTGTAGAAGGGGAAGGAGAGGGGGCAGCTTTAAAAACTCAGCTGCTAGGATATATCTTCTGCTTAGATCTATTTCTATTCTTTCACCTCATATATTTCCTAGAAAAAGATTTAACTTGTCTTTTTCTTCATTGTCAGTTTTACATCTACAACAGTAACAACTCTAATTTGCAACAAGAATTTATGGAGTTCCCAGTGTGTAAATGGAGGATTTAAGTTTCCCGAGCACAGAAAGAGAACACTTGGTTCTTAGAACAGACATTGGAAGATACACAACCTTAGGATTTAGAGTCAGGAAATGGACCTCATTGATTATGTAAGCCAGAAGGAAGTGACGTACCTAAAGTCACTCATAAGTAGTAAGTGACATACTTTAAATGGGAGTTCAATAAATGAAGAAAAGCAGAAAAGATACAATTTTTGCACATAGGAAAGTTTCATATTTGTCCAAGAACCCTGATAAAATGCCCATTACACATATTTAAAAGCATATATTTGATAAGGTCAACTTAAAAAGGTCAGTGATAAACAAGCAATAAAGAAGCAAATATTGAACAATGCAGTCCTTGTTATCAAACCATCTTGTTGAATTATATGTTAATAAAATCAGTACTTTTGAAGTGAGTTCAACCTTCTTGAAAGTGCTTTTCTTTTTAATAATAATTTTGACTCTAAAAGCAGATAAGATACTTCAAAGAAAAAGAATCAACTTCTCCACACAACAAAGTCTATGTTGTCCAAAAAGTCTAAAGTTGTCTAAAAAAAGTTTTCTTTCACTTTCAATCATTCCTTTACTTGCAAACAGGATCTCACAATTCTCTTTATCTCTGTCTCTCTGTCTGTGTCTCTGTCTTTCTGTCTCTTCTTTCATCTTTTATTTGTTTGTTTAGAAGATATGATAAGGCTCTCTTGGCAACCTAACAAGAGAATTATTCTTTTAGCTAAAGATGATTCAGAAAAATACTGTTGGGGGCATTTTTGCATATTGTCAACAGACCTGGAAATTCCGACTTGTTGCAGTTTTATCTTTCTTGAAGGTCTGCTTGGTAGAATGATTGTTTAGGTCTTTTTTTATGTACATCTTTTACCCAAGAACTTTGGGCTGTAGCGCATTCTAAATTCGTAAATAAAGTCCATGAAACTTCCTGATTCTTCTTGCCCTTTTGATTAATCCGAGAGTGTACAGAGATCTCACACTACCCAGTCCTCAGGCTTATAATTGTAGAAAAGTATAGTTTTCTCTTGTTTACCCAGGAGGCTTCCCTTCCAGGGCACATCTCTTAGCTCATGATAGCTCCTATTTTTTCTTCTCTGTGGTAGATATAGAAACCTGCTTTTGTAGTTTAATTGAGATTTTTTTCTTACCACTTAAAGTCAGTTCGAGTCTAGAAAGGGTTGTTGGGTTTTTCAGAATGGCTTTGGATACAAGTGTGTGTGAAGCACTGATAAGGGTAGATTGTAGCAATGATTATTTTCTATTGAAAATAGCTGGTTTTGGTTGTAGGGAGTGAATGAAAGACAGAAACACTATCATTGCCAAACCTGGCACTATATTCAGCTCTTTAAATTAATGTATTTGAATAAAGGTTTTATTCTGTATTCTATGTGTGTACCTACTGATGTTCAGTTATTTAGACAAGCACAGTGTATTTGGTTCAGTTTAGCAGATAATTACTAAATACCTGCTATACATACATAAAGTCCTGGGGTTTCAAAGACAATAAGAAAATAATCCTTAAACTCAGGAACTTAGATTCTTTTAGGAAAAGGGAGTGGGGAAAACACAACATATACACAAATAAATTATAAAGTTCAAAAAATAATTTTGGGAGGGAAAATACAGGAACAACTGGATGGTGGTAGTAAGAAAAGGCTTTGTGGAGAAGGTGGCATTTGAGGCTCCTTTGAAGTATGGACAGATAGAACATTAAGTGTCTACTACATGCCAGGCAATTTCTTCTAAGTACTAAGGATTCCAATAGGAGCAAACAAGTCACTCTCTACCATCAAGGAGTTTACAATTATAATGGGAGAAAACAGTATAAAAAGGGGAGCTAGATGAGGGAAAGGAACACCCTGAGAGAAGGGCAAGGTAACTGGTACTAAGATCTCTACTGAAATGATTGTCCAAGTGGCAGTCACCAGTCAGAGAGGGGGCCTCTCCAGGGTGACAAGATTGCTAGTTAGGAGAGTGAGTTGAGCCTGGAGCTGAGGATTCTAATAGGCAAGGGTTGAGGGAAAATTATATTCATTTAAAATGCATCTGGGGATTGTGCCATGAGCTCATAACAATTAGGAGGGAATTCCTTTTCATCCAGATCCTATGTAAGCAGTGGATGGCTTGGTCTTGTCACCTCCATCAGGACAAGCATATCTTATGGGGGGAGGGGGGGAAGATTACATTGTGAATTCACAGGTTTTTCATTAGTTAATCAGAGTTACAGAGACTTCAAAGAGTTCATCAGTTAATTCACTCAACACTTGTGGAAATTCCTGGCACATTATTATGAAGTGGGTTGAAAATGTGAGTTGCCTTTAAAGTGATCCCAGACATCAGAAGCATATGTGGGTTTTTAAAAAACATACTAAATGTGTATTGCTTAAACACAAAATTTCCTTATGTGTTGACTTTCAAAGACTGATCCTCAGTCTGTTTGGGGAGGGTGGGGGGCGGTGTGCGCGATTTTTTTTTTTTTTTTCACTTTCAACCTCCCTGTTCCCTCATTTGTCAACTGCTCTTGTTCTGGCCTCCAGGATGGGTATAAGTTGTAATTGCAGTTGTGTGTGGTAGTCTCAGGCCACCATAGACAGACTGCCTTCAGGGCAGGGAGACAGAGAATAGAGGGAAAAGGGACTTTTTTGGCAAGCCCCTGTGCTCTTTTCACCTCTGCAAACAGACCACCTAAATCATAATCAGTTGCAGTTGCCATAGGATCCCTTTGTAAATGATTACATATCTGAAAACCTTTTGTATGGGTATCCTGGGCGTCACTTTAAGCATTGACGGTAAATTTATCTTTAATTAAATTTCTGCATTTAAATAAAATAAGGCTCTTAAGAATACCAGGCAGGATACTGATGCCATCAGTACTTAAGACTAGAGTTGATCCGTAAAGTGAGTATGAGCATTTGGGGAGATTTACTGTTCACCCTCGCACTTCTATTTCATCACAGGTGGAACAGGACTTGTTTAGGGGATTGTCCTATTAGTGCTCTCCTTTTACCCCACTTCCAACTTATACCCCAGGATAATGAACCCATTTCTTGAGTATGTTTCTTAAATTTCTTGTTTCATTTTGGCTCGAGGGTATCTAGGGAAGAAACATGGATGTAACCTAATGAATGAATTTTTAGTGTTGAGTACTTCTGGCCTTTGTCAGACAAGTCCAGGCTCAGTACTTGTTATTTTTTCTTCCATTAACAGTTAAAGATCTAAAGATTTTCATTCGGAGCTAATTGCTTCTGGAGGAAAGCATTTAGAGGTTATATTGGAGGCATCATACCATACCTTATAAAATGCTGGACTAGAGTCAGGAAGCCCTGGGTACACAGCCCACCTCTGGGACTAACTCCCCCCCCCAAAAAAAAAGATATATGGAAATAACAAAATAAAGATTTGTGGGGGGAAAATGAATTTTCTTGAGTCTTAACTTCCTAATAAAGGATAGCAATATCTGTAATAACTATTTCATAAGGTCATTGTGAGATCCAGATGTCAATAATGCAAATATTAGAACACTAAGTAAATGTTAGTTATTATTGTATATACACAACCTAGAAACACATGTGTATATATATGTACCCATGAATACATACATATATATGTATATGTGTAAGCTGGAAATGTTTCCTTAAGAAATAAAAATCTCCATCAGCTAACTCAGAAGTAGGAAATAATAGAAGTTACCATCCTTGGATCTTTTAAAATGGAGTAAGCAGAAAACTTTTGAGTCTATGAAATATCCAAAAGAAAGGGCTTTTCCTTTGTTGTTACTGTTGCTCAGTTCTTCCTGACTTGACCCTAGCTGAAATCATGACATTCTCTGTGACTGAAAGGAAAATGCTCCCCAGTCCTGTGAATCTCCAAATTTATTTTTCCAACTGATACTTCCAGCCATGGATTCTGTGACATTTGCCCAAAGGGAAACACCGGTCCTTGGGATTACACTGTGCATCCATTGTCTGAACTGTCACAGCCCTGGTGCGTAAAGCTGTTTGCATAGCGTGCTAACTCTATCAGGGTCAGTTCCAGTCTGTGGCCGCTAAAAATGAAAACCATGCTCCAACCGGGACAAGAGCAGGGTCACCAGCTGGCAAAGGATATGGCAATCATTTATATAAATATGCTTTCTCAAGCCCGCAAAAACAAAAAACCCCAACCCAACAGCTGGGAAGGGTTGGAAGTAGCCCCAAGGCTGGTTAGTCCCCTTCCAGATGGGGAGGTTAGACTGGGGCTAGCCAGACTGCTCCACATAGACTTCCGATTCGCATTAGAAATGAAAAGAGGGGAGGAAAGGGAAAAGGAAGACAAGCTACAAGCATGACTGCTCTGTTTTTCACCTAACTTAATCAAATAAGAGAAGAGTTTCCGAGACGGAAGGCTTGCATTTATTGATATTCACGCTCAGTTTTTTCTGTTTATCATGGTGTCTGATACAGTCTTAACTACTTAAATGGGAAGCCTATCTGCTACAAAGAAAGAGTTTATGTGTAATGTCATGGCTATTTGTAGACAGATTGAAGAACCAATCTCAGATTTATGTCCTGTTTACATCTTCCAAACACTTATGTAGGACAGTCAGTGCAAGAGGAGAGGATAATTATGATGTTGGCTTGGTCCCAGAATTTTATCCAAAGGATAAGGTTCATTTTTTGTAATTTGATTTACCTGTATAATATGTAGTTGTTGCACATTTAATATATGCAATGGGATCAAGAATACCATTTTCCCAGGTTCACTTTAAGGTTGCATGCCACTGGGAAAAATCTTGTTTTTATAACCTCCTTGCTTTATGAGCCAAAGGTAGGAATGAATCTGTCCTTCAAACTCTTCCAGAGTGACATATTTTAAGTATTATGGTTAAATGAAAGACACCACCCTTGATGATGGAAAATTTATTCTCCATTACATGAACACAGGCAGCATCTTTGGCTTAATGGACAAATTTGCAAAAGCCAAATGGAATGGCAGCCATCACTTTTCCACTTCTCATCCTCATCCCAGTAGATTATTATTCGCAAAGAAGAAGCTCCAAAAATGAATACACGTTTTAGTGGGAAGAATGAGCTCATGATAGAATAATCAGTAAAGGAGGGGAAATGAGAGTTTTGCCAAAGTGTAGCCACTTTGCTTCAGATTGCTGCAGTCTGACACAGAGGTTAAATCACTCCTCCCTACCTTCCCCTTGTAAATGTGAGCATTTACCTAATGAGCTACTAGAAGCAAGCACATCAGCTTTACTCATTATGTTAGGGACATTTTGCAGAGAAAGCATAAAAAAATTTGCCAGATCACAAATTATTACTAACCTACACTCCTCCTAACCCCGCTCCATCCTATGGCCAGCTACCCAGAGGACAGCTGAGCAATTTAACTGATGTTCTTTATTACTGATCCTTGACAATCTTTGCACGGGTTTGACTAAATAGACTGGTACTTTGTTCTTTTTAGCTCACTTGGTTTACACTGGGCTAATGAGACCAAGGTTGTGGGTTCAATCCCTGAGTGGAACAATTCACTCCAAAAGGAAAGGTCAAACATAGTGGTGTGAAAGATTTGAGCAAGGAGGGATCACTTCTCGGGCTCCAGGAGTTGGGGGAATTAGAGAATCAGAGAAGGGTTTCCTGAAAGAGATGGTATATAATCTGCAAAGAGAGGAAAGAATTTCAACATAAAAAATGTGGAAGAGATTGTTTCAGATATTGAGATGATCATGTTTATAAAATCCACAGAGACAGGAAGGGACAATATAATAAGATCATGGGGTAACTAGTGGTCCAGTTTGTTCGGAATATAAAATAGATGAAGGGGACTAATATAAAATAAATCTAGAAAAGTCTGTGGTTTCCAGATTGTGGAGGGCTTTAAATGCTAGACTTGGGGGTATTTTATCCTACAGTAGGGAGCCAATGAGAGTTCTGAATGGAGGAGAAAGATGATTGGACCTGTGCATTAAGATTACTTTGGCAATGGTATAAAGGATGGATTGGAAAAAGAGTCCAGAGAAAGGGAGATCAATTAGAAAACTATTAAAGTCATCTAAGCAAGAAATAATGAAGGCCTAAACTAGAGTTTGGACAGTATAAGTAAAAAGGAGGGGGAATATTTAAGAGTTGTTGCAGAGGCAAGATATCAGGAATTGGCAATAAATCATAGAAGCATGGATTTAGAGCTATGAGGAACATCTGAGGCTATCTAGTCCAGATTCTTTTTACAGATGAAGAAATTGAGGCTCAAAGTAGCCAAGGGACATGGGAGAGGTCACATAGGTAGTATAATAGCAAAGTTAGGATTTGAACTCAGTAATTGTTAACTCTAAACCAGTTGCCCTTTCCACTGTGCCACACTGCCTTCTTTAGACTTTATGTAGAAAATGAAAAAAAAGAGAACTTGGAGATTTTGAACCCAGGTAACTGTGTGCTATCAGAAGAAATAGAGAAATTAAGGGAGCAGATTTAAAAGAGTAAAGAAATTCTTGTTTGTGTATTGTGAGTTTGAAGTTGCATAGGACATTCAGCATGAAATTGGAAATGTAAAATAAATTTTAGAGGAATGATTAAGGCTGAAGATAGAGGTCAGAAGCTATTTCTGCTACCAATAATTGTAGATACCTAAAGAGGGTTTTGTTGTTTGCAGTATCCTCCATATCCATCATCTCATTTGATGCTCAAGGCAGTCCCGTGAGATGAGTGGTATTGTGAGCCTCATTCACAGATTTTTAAAATGGGGCTCAGAAAGCTTAAGTGGCTTATATAGGGTTGTATAATTAGTGAATGAGAGAGGCAGGATTTAAATCCAGATCTTCCTAACCCCAAAATCCAGCCCTTGATGCAATTGAAGTTATGGGAGTATATATAATCACCATGGGAGATAGAGAAAAGGATACCTAGAAGAAACCCTTCAGACACATCCATAGTAGATAGCCAGATTTACTTAAAAAAAAAAAATTGTTAGTTAATTCCTTGTTTCATTTTATTTCACATAGAATAGACTTTATAGTATTCAAAGTGGCATTCAAACATGAAGACTTTATCAGAAAATTTGATGACTTCTGAAAAATCCCCATGAAGCATGTTTGAAACATGTTAATCATTCCCAAATACTTTCCATGGTGTTTTCAAAGAAGCATCAGATAGGGGGAAAAAAAAACGAATTATGAATTGTGCATCTAGTTTTTTGACACTTGAAATCAGAAATTATCCCCTGTTTTAATTTTAGGTTGATGACCTATTTGAATTTGAAATGTGTCATGTATTAGGCAGGCATGATTATTGCATGCCTGTAATCCCTCAGATGCTGAAATTATAGTTACCTCTTGAGCTCCGGAGACTTAATTTGCAGTGGGCTACGCCAATCAGGTGTCCTCACGAAATCTGACACAAATATGATCACTCACTGAACTACCATATTATCTAAAGAAGTCCAGGTTGGCAACAAAGCAAATCAGAGCTTCCATGCCAAATCAATGGTGGGATTGGGCTAGTGAGTGGCTGCTGCTCTTCCAGATAATAAAAGTAAGTCTCCAAAAAATGAATGGGAAGGAAGGAAGATAGGTAGGCAGGTAAATAGGTAAGTAGGAAGAAAGGAAAGAAGGGAGGGAGGAAAGGAGGAAGGAAGGGAGGGAAGATGGGAGAAAAGGAGGGAGGGAGAAAAGAAAAAAGGAAGGAAGGAAAGTAGGAAGGAAGGAAGGAGGGAAAGAGAGAGGGAGGGAAGGAAGAAGAGTGGGAGGGAGGGAAGGAAGAAGGGTGCGAGGGAAAGAAGGGAAGAAGAGAAAGAGGTAGGGAGGGAGGAAAAAGAAAAAAAGGAAGGAAAGAAATAAGAAAGTAAGACGAGAGAGAGGGAGAGAGGGAAAAAGAGAAGGAAGAACTTTTAGGAATTTGCCAAGCCCCATTAGGAGATGATATAACTTTGTCCTTTTTTACATTATTTTGCTGGTCATCTCACATTTTAACTAAATGTCCATTCTCCCTCCCTAACATACCATATGGGATGTCTTCATCATTTACCAAGCCTTTCTTAATTTAATCCCTCTTAATGTTAGTGCCTTCACTCTATTGATTATCTCCAATTTGTGCTATATATGTCTTGTTTGTACATAGTTGTTTGTTTGTTTTCTTCCATGTTAGACTGTAACTTACTTGAGAATAAGGACTGTTTTTTGCCTTTCTTTGCAGCCCCCTGCACTTAGCATGGCGCCTGACACATACTATGTGCTTAATAAAGAATACAGACTGACTTAGTCCCAAAAGTTTACCTCTTCATCAGCAATTGGCCAGAGTTTGAAGGGTTTCTAAGAAAACCAATCTATAGAAATATGCCAATGATATTTTTTGCAGAAAACCAGACTCGGTTCTTGGTGTCTTGCTACATGCATGTATTGAACCAGATGCCTAATAACCAACCACCACCCCTTCCTTTGACTCATTGGCAACTAGCACCCATCAGAGCAAAACACATTGGCAACTTCAGAATAATAGAAAGTAAAAAGGTTTTTTTTTTTTGTTGTTGTTGTTTTTTAAAGCAGTCACAGCACAGGGTAATAATCTTCATCTTTTCAGTATCTTTGCTTCACTAAGGCCATTTAGTCTAAGTTTGTTTTTCCATCTAATGATCATATTAGATCCTTAACCAGAAATATTTGGTCCATGGTAGCAGATATGCTAGAAAACAAGACAGAATCAAAAAAATTCTGCACAGACAGATACTAATTTGGGGCCATAAGTCTTCAGAACAACTGATGACCAATTGTTCAATTATCTTCTGAGGCAGAAGTGACAGCTTAATTTTAGTAGGGATCCTGTGATCTGTGTAACCGTATTCATGTCGGCAGCATTGGTCTTCCAAGTTAGATCCTATCTTCTTTCCCTTTGAAAAAGACCAGTAGAGTGAGGTTATTTAAAACTACCTGAATACAACTTTCTTGGTTTCCACCTCACTACAAGGTCCTGGAGGTCATGACCTCTTGACTTTAGAGGTTGGGGGTCTCATGCTTTTTGATCTTTCCTGATTCCTCAGTATCTGTCCACTTCCTCTGCAACATTAGAGTCTTGTTATGTAAGGAAATTAGAAACATCAACAGGTCTGACTAAGGGCAGCAAGTTTTTGGTAAGAGATAAGCTTTAGCATGTATTCCAAAATAATGAAATCTTAATTCCAAGGTGTTTTTAAAATGGAAACATACTTAGGAGATGCTGAACAAAGCTAGAGCATCCTGTTTGGGTTATGATAGCCCCAAAGGGAAATGGCATGTGTCTGGGTAGGTGCCTATAACCATTTCATTCTCTTGCCAAAAAAGGGTTTCATTTCTCAACTTTTTCTTTAAAAACAACTGCAAGTAAAAGATCCCATTGTTTGGTGTCTTTCTTTGTAAATACTATGCCCACCTCCAAGTCTTGAGGCAGATTGCTCCAGAAAGCAATTAAGGGCTACAGATTCATTGAAGTTAATAGGAAACTGATTCATAAAATCACCTGTTTCTCTTGGTTTCCTACTTCTGCTGCTGTCCTTGTCAAAGACCTTTCCCATACTTTGAAATGTTCTTTCTGGTAGGTCCTCAAATCTGGGTTCACGTCTGTCACTAAATTACCTAGTATTTATTTCATATATACTTCATGAGTACTTTATTTTTTAAATGTAGCCTGTTCCAGAAGTCTTTTTCAGTACCAAAATTTTTGTGGCATTCTGCATAATTACATGGTATCTCCTCTGGTAGAGCATAAACTTGTTAAGGAAGAGACTGTTTTCATTTTTGTCTTTGTATCAGACTCAAAAAAAACCTCATCTTCCTGAATTCAGATCTGACCTCAGATACTTAATGACCCTGGACAAATCACTTAGTCCTGTTTGCCTCAGTTTCCTCATCTGTAAAATGAACTGGAAAAGGAAATGGCAAATCACTCCAGTATCTTTGCCAAGAAAACTCTAAATGGAGTTATGAAGAGTCAGACACGACTGAACAATGGCAATTATCACTATGCCAAATATAGCACCTGGCATAAAGTAAGTACATAAAAAATGTTCATTGTTGATAGTTCAGTTTGACATAATGTAAGGAGCAGAGCAGTTCTCACCTCCAATATCACCTTTGATACTGAACAAAAAAGTAATTGACTTATTTTAACTTATCTTGATGAGCTCTCTCTGTCTCTCTCTCTCTCTCTGTCTGTCTCTGTCTCTGTCTCTCTCTCTTTCTCTCCTGATTCTGAACTTTTTGTGCCTCTGTTAATATCTCAGTTTTGTCCCTCCAAGCCTTGTTTTGTAAGGAAATCACTTATTCCAAGGCCCAGAAATTATTAGGATGTCTTTACAGATCTCTACATGGAGAAATTTTCCTGAGGTTAGTGAGCATTATCATCATCATTATTTATATATTTATATAGAGAACCTATAATGTGGTAAGGAACTATGCTAAGTCCTTTATAATTATTATCTCATTAGATCCTTACAACAACCTATTGTCCCCATTTTACAGATAAGGAAACTGGGAAACCAGAAATTGTTACTTAACAGGAATTAAGTGTCTGAGGCAGATTTGAACTCTTGACACTCTATCTACAGTGTAGCCCAGTTGCCTAAAAGTCCTTGATTATTCTTCCAAAGTGTGTATTTGGTATGAAACACTGCCCCTGACTGGGCCCTGTCCCAGAAATCTAGTAGTCTCCACTACAAAAAAAAGGATGCAAATGGGAGCATAAGAAATTTCAAAACCAAGTTTGGAAAACCAAGTGATCTTCTTTTTCTGACAAGATAGCTTTTAAATTCCTTTCCTTTCTAGAGGTATGTTTTCTCACATTCATTAGGCAGCAAGAAAGGACAAATATATATTTTTAAATAGTACAAGATATTTTGCAATTGCTTTTGCTCATCAAACTAGAGATGTTACTTGTAAAAACCATAAAATAATATGTTATTATTACAACCCAAATATGCAATTCGTCAAAAGTCACTATATTTTGTCCCAGAGTCTGAGAGCTTGATGTTCTCTGAAATCCACTAGAAGCAAAGACAGCAGGGAGCCAAAGAACAAAATTCATCCTTCCAACTCATACATTTAAGCCATATGTCAGACATACAAGGGTATTGAAAGTGTGTGTGCATGTGTATATGTATCTGTGTATTCTAAACTCCTTTGGGTTTCTTGGGCTTGCCAGCTGAATAAGAAGGACAGTGGAGACAATATGAAAGTTATCCACTGCCACCACAGAAAACAGCCAGCAAGCATGACTTTGAGCTGGGAACATGAGCTGTGAGAGAGATGTTTGAATAACTTGAAATCCGCAGTTAGATTCCAATATATTTATTTTCCAGGGTACATTGTCTCCTTTACAGAGGGGTAAAGGGAACAGTTTTGACTTGGACCATAATAAATGTGGTGCTGGAGAAGGTGAGAGACTTGGAACACGGGTGCATTAGCTCAAGTTGTAGCCAAGGTAGCTGTGTGGTTGGTGATGAGTAAGGAGAGCATGTCACTTTCTCAAATCTGGGATCTTCCATGATCTTTATTTATTTATTGTTATTATTTTTAATAATAGCTTTTTTACTTTCAAAATACATGCAAAAATAGTTTTCAACATTTACCCTTGCAAAACCTGTTGTTTTAAATTTTTTTCCTTCCCTTCCCTCCTTCCCCACTCTGCTGGACAGCAAGTAAGCCAATATAGGTTAAACATGTGTGTTTCTTCTAACCATATTTCCACATTTATCATGCTTCACAAGAAAGATCAGACAAAAAAGGAAAAAAAAAAACGAGAAAGAAAAAAAAGCAACAAATGATAACAAAAAAGATGAAAATACTATGTTGTGATCCACATTCAGTTCCCATAATCTTCTTTCTGGATGCAGATGGCTCTCTCCATCACAATTCTATTGGAATTGGCCTGAATCACCTCATTGTTGAAAAAAGCCAAGTTCATCAGAGTTGATTATCAGATAATATTGTTGTCATGTACAATGTTTTCTTGGTTCTGTTCCCACTTAACATCAATTCATGTGAGTCTCTTTGGGCCTTTCTGAAATCATCCTGCTGATCATTTCTTATACAACAATAATATTGCATACAATGGATTTTTCTGTAGTAAAAGAACTGCATTTGGTAGAAATGTTTTTTTTAATGTATTTAGTTGTTTATTTATTTTATTATAATAACTTTTTATTGACAGAACCCATGCCAGGGTAATTTTTTTTACAACATTATCCTTTGCACTCACTTCTGTTCCAATTTTTCCCTCCCACCCTCTACCCCCTTCCCTACATGGCAAGCAGTCCTATATATGTTGAATATGCCGTAATATATCCTAGATACAATATATGTGTGCAGAACCAGTTTTCTTGTTGCACAGGGAGAATTGGATTCAGAAGGTAAAAATAACCCGGGAAGAAAAACAAAAATGCAAACAGTTTACATTCATTTCCCGGTGTTTTTTTCTTTGGGTGTAGCTGTTTCTGTCCATCATTGATCAATTGAAACTGAATTAGGTCTCTTTGTCAAAGAAATCCACTTCCATCAGAATACATCTTCATACAGTATCGTTGTTGAGGTATATAATAATCTCTTGTTTCTGCTCATTTCACTCAGCATCAGTTCATGCAAGTCTCTCCAAGCCTCTCTGTATTCATTCTGCTGGTCATTTCTTACAAAAGAATAATATTCCATAACATTCGTATACCACAATTTACTCAACCATGCTCCAATTGATGGCCATCCATTCATTTTCCAGTTTCTGGCCACTACAAACAGGGCTGCCACAAACATTTTGGCACATACAGGTCCCTTTCCCTTCTTTAGTATCTCCTTGGGGTATAAGCCCCAGTAGCACTGCTGGGTCAAAGGGTATGCACAGTTTGATAACTTTTGGGGCATAATTCCAGATTGCTCTCCAGAATGGTCGGATTCATTCACAACTCCACCAACAATGTATCATTGTCCCAGTTTTCCTGCATCCCCTCCAACAATCATCATTATTTTTTCCTGTCATCTTAGCCAATCTGACAGGTGTGTAGTGGTATCTTAGAGTTGTCTTAATTTGCATTTCTCTGATTAATAATGATTTGGAACACTCACATGAGTGGTTATAGTTTCAATTTCATCATCTGAAAATTGTCTGTTCATATCCTTTGACCATTTGTCAATTGGAGAATGGCTTGGTTTCTTATAAATTAAAATCAGTTCTCTATATATTTTGGAAATGAGGCCTTTATCAGAACCTTTAACTGTGAAGATGTTTTCCCAGTTTGTTGCTTCCCTTCTAATCTTGTTTGCATTAGTTTTGTTTGTACAGAAGCTTTTTAATTTGATGTAAACAAAATTTTCTATTTTGTGATCAATAATGGTCTCTAGTTCGTCTTTGGTCACAACTTTCTTCCACCTCCACAAGTCTGAGAGATAAACTATCCTATGTTCCTCCAATTTATTTATAATCTCATTCTTTATGTCTAAATCATGGACCCATTTTGATCTTATCTTGGTATACGGTATTAAGTGTGGGTCCATGCCTAATTTCTGCCATACTAATTTCCAGTTATCCCAGCAGTTTTTGTCAAATAATGAATTCTTATCCCAAAAGTTAGGATCTTTGGGTTTGTCAAATACGAGATTGCTATAGTTGACTGTTCTGTCTTGTGAACCTAACCTGTTCCACTGGTCAACTAATCTATTTCTTAGCCAATACCAAATGGTTTTGGTGACTGCTGCTTTATAATACAGTTTTAGATCGGGTTAGTAGAAATGTTGAGTACTGGAATAATGGCTGAAAGATCAATGTTTGTTGGGGGCAGGGGAAACGGGGATCCTGAACAAATCCACATGCAAAAAGTTCCTGGATAATGAAGAATTAGCTGTATGTTTTATTTTTATTCAACTTTCTAATCGTAATCATGAGAATTAAATCTCCCAGCCAGTGCTATCTAATTGTCTTGTCACTCTCAGATCTCTGGTCTCATTATTGAAAGGGGATGGGAATGTGTGCTTGGTTCAAGCATCATTTGACTTCAGTCCTGGAGTTTGCTGTTGAAACATCAGTATTGAAAGTGTAATGTAATTAGGCAATCTTTGACCTCCTCAGGTGAGCCTGAGCTAAACTAATTATATTCTTTCAAAACTCAGCATTTCAAAATGGTAAAGTTGATATACTAATAGCTAGCACTTTGAATAAACCACCAAACAATATACTTTTAACAGCTTGCTGAGAAGATCATGAGTCATAAAGATGACACTAAATTATATTGCAAAAACTGTCATTTCTCTTTTTTTTCAGTTAAATGTTGCTTTGCTATTTTAGTACATATCAATATTTATATAACCAGAGCAGAGGTTGTGGATGATTCATATTTCCATTTGGGTGGGAGCACTGTCTTGGTCTTGTAGTACTGAGCCAACTGATGAATACGGCTCTGGTTCAGAATCAGAGAGAATTTAGAATCCTTCTTCTGTTTCTCTCAAGATGCTTTGGAACAACAACAGCTTTCTTGATCAAGTGATAAAGATCTTCAGGAAGGTTAGGAAACAAATCCATTGAACTTCAGAATTCTCAAAATTTTGTTACCAGTTACAAAATATACTTGTGTCACACCATAAGAATCCCCAAGGATCACATTGATCTGGGAGAGAATCAGGCCCATCTTGGCCAGCTTGTAGATCTGCTCTTTCACGTGTCTGAGGTGAGCTTCTGCCACATGGGCACCTTGCGGCATTGGAGTAGAGAAGACTGGGACCCTTCCTGGAAGCATACATGCGACCCATAATGGTGACGATCAGGCAGCTCTCCCTGTAGAGAGCAGGGCAGAACATTGTTCAGTTTGACAGAAGTGACATGTTCTCCTTGTCATTTCCTTTTTTGCACTTTTGTAAATCCTAATAATCAAAGACAAACAAGATCATTTGATCAAATGAAAATAATTGCTTAAATAGCCGAAACTACTTAAGAAATTTACATACAATGCTCTATTTACAGAAATATCAACCATCTTTTTTGGGGAGAAGATGACATTTATTTTAGTTAAAATAGTACATTAAAATATATTATTTTTGTTAAAATAATATCCAGATAATAACCCTTCAATATATACTATTATATTATTCAATATACTATTACAAAGCATGAGAAAAATATAATCACTTTTTTTTTTTTAAAAGATCTGAACTTCATTGATATTGTTCAGTAAGACTGGAAACCAAAGAAAAATAGAAGGCTATATTTCAGTTCCCAAAATATCAGGGGAATCTGCCAATTATTGTTTAGAGCTAATTCTAGGGAATCATATTTCAGAAAGCTCATTTTAAAGAGGACATATGAAATAAAAGGAGGTTAAATTTAGTTTATTTTACAAAGCCCTAATAGATTGGGATATGGTGATTTTACATAGTGAAAAACATCCCTTCCATGGAAATTAGATGAATATTATTTTCTTTATCACAGCATCTTAATGGGGCTAGTCAGTATACAGGTTGGTCCATAGTTTCACAAGATGATTCAGACAATTTTTTAAATGATCTACATGGAGTAGCAGTCAGTACTAGTGTATTTTCATTTCATCCCCATTTAACTGATTTGACTTACGCTTTTCAGAATTTATCTTTTGGAAACAAATCACCTTCTCCTGTGCCAGGACCCATCTTGAATCTGGAATTGAGTCATGGATCTTCTGCCCAAAATGTTTGCCAGTTTAAGAATCTGCCTGTCACCTTTAATGCTCAAGCAATTTAACTGAAGATCTTTCTTAAGAGTAAATAATATTGAATGGGAGAGAAGATGGGAGATAAACAGTTTCTCATCAGTCCCTTCTCTCTCTCCCTCCACTGCCTTCAGGAAGAGGGGCGTGCAATTCATTCTAAAAGATCTCCTAGGAATCCATTTCACAAATACCTTTATTCAGAATTTCATAGCTACCCATTGCTATAATTATATAGCAATATAATTATAATTATTATAATTATCCCTCAGAAAACCAGAACTCTCAGTAATTTGCCTTCAACTACTTAGGACCAAATGAAGTAAATTATTTTTTCATTTAAGTAATGAATTCACTAAGTACTTATTAAGTAACTGTTATGTGCCAGGTACTGTGTTAGGCACTGGGAATCTAAAGACAAGAATAATATAATCATGTTCAAGCTTTCAAAGATTTACATTCTGCTAGAGTGAATACATTTAAGTAATATAGCTCAACTGAAAACTAGGAGGAACTACAATTAAAAAAAAAAAAGATGGTAAGGGTGTTTTAAAGAAAGAAAAAATTGAAACTTGATTTTGTATTCTCAAATACAAATAAAATCCCATTAAAGCCTGATGCATCAATGACTAGGGGCAGTCAAAATTGGTACCCAGCCAAGGTAGAGATCACTCTTGGCTAAAGAGAAGTATTAGAAACTTTTCAGAATTGATAAGTTAGACTTCAGTGACTGCAGTAAAATAATTTGTTCTCCTCCCATACTTCCAATGAGTTCCCAAGTGACACATTAGTCCTTCAGTCATTCTCCATGGGAATTGAGGGCCAATAAAAATACCATAGTCCCAAACCTCTGAGTTCTATCATCTTAAAAAAATCTTAATAATTGGTCTGATTCCAAGCCTATATAGCTTGTTTAATAAAGGTTGTTGCCTTAGAAGACTTCTGGGAGTCCAAAGGTATCAGACTTGGTTGCTACTCAGTATTAATTATCAAACAGGTTGAATGAAAAAAAAAAAAACAATGGGTACCCAGTGGTCTTGAAGCATTGTGACTCTGGAAAAGGCCTTTAATCACATAGAATAATGTTCATAAGAAATTTATGAAATTTCCTAATTTCATAAGTTTCATAAAGGTGATGATCTAGCTCAGCTCTTCCTTGCTGGAGAATATAGACAGGGTAGACTTCTCCCTCCTACGACAATGAATGTCAAGCTGTTTCAGAGCCAAAGTGTAATTATAGTTCAATTCATTCCAATTTGCCAAGTACATATTATGCTTCCACTATGTACCAGGCCATGTGCTATGAGCTATAGATGCTAAGACAAGAACATCTCTGTCCTCAACAAGTGACTGGAATAAACTATCTGTTGGTGTTTATGAGTTACTAAATCTAAAAGGAAAGAATTTTTTCCCCTTAAACATTAAAAAAGGTTTTTCAAAAGTAATTAATATCTGATTTGGACTTCTAGCCCCTTTAGATGAAGTGCAAAATGGTCATTCTCTGCAAATTTATATTTAAATTTATAAAGAAGAGAGCAATGGTATTGGGGGGGGGGGTGTACTTGGAGTACTGAGCTAGGAGTAAAGAACATCTGAATTCTAGCCATACCTTATTAGCTGTATGACCTTGTGCATGTCACTTCAACTTTCTTAGCCTCAATTCTCTTGTCTGTTATAAATGGGACCAATAATGCCATCTGTCTCACAGAATTGTTATATGGATCAAATAATTAATGTAAAACCACTTTGCAAATCTTAAAGGGTCATATTTAAACATCAGTTTTGTTTTTGTTCTTATGAAACAAGAAAACATAACCTAAGAAAACATTATTTAGAGAGAACAAGGTAGGTCCCCAAAGTATGGAAGTTTTTTATACTAATTATCAGAAATGTTTCCCTAAATCCTATATTGTTCTGCTCCCCCCACCATTACACTCAGAAATCTTCCTTTTTTAAAATTCTTTTTGTCTTCTGGAAAAAAAATCTAAACCAAAAGGAAGCTTTTAGCTGAAAGGTTCAAAGGAGTTTCACTATTTCCTGTCGTGTAAAATCACAAGCATAATCACCATACAGATGTGTTGTTGAGTTGTTGGGAAGGATAATGATTGAAAAACATTTAGCAAATCCATTGGAAGCTTCCAGTTGCATATTTTGCCCCATCTGTGCATGGCAGGGTTTCATCTCTGGAAACTTTTTTTTTCCAGGCTAAGTGTGATTTTGAATTCCCAGCTGCAACTTTAAGCTTTGTCACCAGGACCAAAGGGTCAGTCAGTATCATTCTGCAGAGAGGTCTTTTAGAGACCTCATATCCTGTGCTTTGTATAACTGAATTGACCCTTAAATGGGCAGCAGCCAGTTCTGCCATTGGCACAGAACTAATGAACATCAACTCCATCCAAATTATGTAGAGAGAGAAGGTAGAAAGAATGGATTGCAGGGATCTTCCAAAGTGGGGTATAAAGCAGGATGGGGTGCCTGGCCTGCTGTCTCCCAGCTGCGATTTTGGCAGCATGTCACTCAGGCTGTTGTGCAGGGCTGAGTCTGGCTGCCTGTGATTTACTAACTGTTTTACAAACATTTCCTCACTCTGTGAGGTTTGATATATTCCCCCAGCCTCCACAGCTTACCAGAGTCACTCAGCTCCTGAGTCAAAACTGCCTTTGTTTACAGTTTTTCCGGAAATTTTCACAGAGGGATTGGGGAATGGGGAAATATCTTTCTCCCTCTTCCAATGTTTTATTTTTAAGTCAACACTTCCTTCAAGTTTATTTGTGCTCAACCAGATTCTTGTACAAGGTATCACTCCATATCCAAATGGGAATTGTTGCATTTCTAAAAATAGGCTCAAGGTCATGTGAACTAGTCGAGAGAAAGCTAAAGATACCCAGTTTATTAGACCTTTACATCTAGTTCCTTCTTTTTCCATAATATTCCATGTTTAAATTTGTCTGAAAGGCTTTTCCCACATCCATATTTGTGACCAGGCCTTATGTGAAAAGTTGAAACATCAAGTGGAATCTTTTAAAAACAAAAATACTCATGTTAAAAATAACAGAATTTCTTATTACTTGTCTTTGAAATCTTCCTCAGAAGTAGAAACTCAAAGCTAGAGCTTAGAGTTCCAGTGTTGGATATTTTCAGCCAAAGAATACTCATGAAAAATACATAGTACCTTTTTTTAGATTTCTTTGTATCTGATGCCTACTACTTCTGCTTTGCCATCACATTAATCAAAGATAAAACTAAAGCATGGAAATGTTAATAAACTTTTGAAAAAATTGGAACCAAATTGAAAGCGTCACTGGAAGAAGTAACAAAATCAGGTTTGAAGTCCAGACATTAAAAGTTCAATTCAGAATCATAAAGACTAAGTGTAAAGCACAGAGAAGACACTTAGACATTCTTGTAGATGGCTGGGTTAATTGATTACCTTCTCCCCAGTGTTCCTTAACCATTTTCTTTTCCTTTTCTTCCCTTCTCTTCACTCCACCTTAACTCCCTTGTAAAAGCAGAGTTTCTTGACAAACAATTGCTTTTACCTTGAAACAAATCTCTCAGGAAAAAGAATTGAAAGTCTATTCAGGGAAATCATCCTATCTTTTTTTCCACCTGCCAGAGAAAGGTTGTCTAAGAGTGAAAAGCTGGAGTTCCCATTTTTCCTGCTTTTTGGAGTAAGAACAGACAGAACCCTTCACAAGCTAGATGTAGCCAGACACTAATTTCCTGATAAAAAATGTTATGTTTTGCGACAGAAAGGTTATTTCATTTCACCAAATCCAGCTGGACTTCTTCTTGGGCCTCCCACATTGTCAGCATCCCTGATGTTTACTTGTTGACCAACAGAAGACTACCAGAATGAGGTTGTTTCCATTCCTGCAGACATTTCCTTCTGCCAGAAAGAGAACTGAGCCTGTGAGATGATGGAAGGGAAGAAGCTAGTGGGGGAGGGAGGCTGGGAAAGGGGGGCAGTTAGAGACATAGGGTATTGTAGTGCTACCACATGACATTCAGGAACCACTACAGACTCCTAAGGCTCAAGATATTCTCCTTCCCCATAATGTCATTGACCTTGACATGCTCAGAACAAATTGGTCTTTGTGATTACTACCACATGCTGATAGTGCCTTCTAACCCCCCAGCATTGGTCTGGTCTAAAGAGGGCATAAAGGAAGGGCTGCTCATAAGAGAAGAAGCTGCTTTTATGTTTTCTCTGAAGGCCCTTCCCCAGCACACATTCTCTTACTCCAATGTTTAGTCCTGTTTTGGACTAAATATTATTACTTCAGCCTGAGGTGTTCCAGGCTTTGTAGGAAACAGAAAAGGCCTGGTTCTTCCAGGTCCTCATGTGTTGAGCTAGCTGTGTGTGAAACTCTGAACCAGAGCATAACGAGTTTAGTGGGCAGTTGTGACCCCCAAGATAGCCTTTCTGGCCACTCAATTTAGAAGGCACTGTTTATTACCTTTCTTCTCTTGAGCCACACACAGAGTTAGTCATCAACCCTCGGTAACATCTCATCTATTAACTGAAGGACAATGATTTGTATATGGTACCAGCTAAAGGCTCAACAGGCCCGTGTCACAGCAGGGAAGAGCAATTAGCAAATTCATGAATTATGGTTCTGTTTTCGCTTCTATTACACAAATTAATCATTTGTAAAGACCTTCTGCCTTGATTGTAGATGTCAGAACTCGATAATTTCTTCCTAAGTCTCTGCTGTGAAATGTAGAAAATGTGGAAAATTCAAAATTATTTAGGAAATTCACACATTCTCCTTTTCTCTAATAGCAATTAAGGTGAGCCTAATTCTCTTTTGAAATTGTACTTCAAGCATGCAAATGATTAGCCTTATCCACAGAATCCTCATTTACTAAGAATTTATCTAACTCACTTTAAATCTTTTAGCTTGAGTTAACCAAGTTAGTTCTTGGTTTTGACTGTATTGCACACCTTGTCATATTTAACAAGCCATGGATTAGACCAGAGTCCAAGCAGAAAATATTGAAAAATCTTCCAGAGATCTCTTAGGAGCACTGGATGCGAGATTTCATTGTCAGTAGTTGTTCTTAACCAAAAAAATAGAGCTGGAATGGAATTCAGAAAACTATGGTGATAGTATTGGCAGTGGTGGTGAAGGCTGAACTCTGAGAGGGTAAATAGTATAATAAGTGGCAAAGAAACCAAGTAGTATTTACTACTACATAAGACTTGGCTTTTCCTGTGGATATACAGATTTATATTAATTCTTGGGACTTAACATTTTCGTTGTTGAGTCTGACTTTTCATGACCCCTTTTGGGGTTTTCTTGGCAGAAATATTGGAATGGTTTGCCATTTCCTTCTTCAGTTCATTTTACAGATGGAAACTGAGGCAAACTGAGTTAAATGACTTGTCCAGTGTCACATATATAGTAAGTATCTGTGGCTAGATTTAAACTCAGGAAGATGAGACTTCCAGACTCCAGGATTAGCACTCTATCCACTTCATTACTTTCCTCTACTTTCCCATAACTTTTCCCCCACAACTTTCTAGAAACATTTTATATAGAATGGAAATATTTTAGCTTCAAAATGCATAGGTGCTAAAGAAAAGGAACAAAAACGATAGTAATCTGTTCAAATTGTAGATACCCTATAATCCCTACTCATTGAATCTTTTGAAAGTTTGTAAAGCATAAAGTCTCCCAGTATGCTTGTGATAACAAGAATGCTCCTTGATTTTAGATCTTCTGCCTGCCTGAAATGTAAATACAAAATTCACCATTAAGCAAGTAAACCAGTGATCTCTTTCAGTTCTCAAAGGAAATAGCAGAAATGTTAGAGTGCTAGTATTTAGATTTAGCTTTTTTTTCTTTTTAGAAAATTTATACCAAAACTCACAAACTTTAAACCCCTATGAAATTGGGATTTTAAGGTTCTTTGCAATAGTCTTAGTATTTTCTGACAACTATAAGGTTTGAAAATGAATTTAACTCATCATCTGAAACCTACAGACATAGCAGTGTCTTCTTGCATTCTATTTACTTCCCTGAAATAGTTGGGGACAAGATGAAGGAACTCCTCAAGGTGACAATGATCCTATGCTGACTTTGCTTGTAGGCCTAGAATTTAAATATAATAAAATAAGGAAAAAATGTGGGAGAAGGATAAATGAAGAAAAAGAACAACAAATAATAACAAACTTTTATTATTGGATTTTTTTCAGTCTTTGTTTTTTTCTGAGATTTTAAATTTTATTAGCATGAATGAAAAAGGAAGCTGTGTAAAACAATGTTTATTTTTAAGAGTATTTTATTTTTCCGAAGTTCTCAACATTCATTTTTATAAAACTTGGTGTTCTGAATTTTTCTCCATCCCTTTTTTACCACCCCCCTCCAAATGAGCAAGCAGTCAGATATAGATTAGTTAAATATGAGCAATCCTTTCAAACATATTTCCATATTTGTCATGTTGTTGAGAAAAATCAGACCAAATGGAAAAAAAAAACCACAAAGAAGAAAGCAAAACATTATGCTTTCATCCAATTCGGTCTTCATAGTTCTCTCTCTGGATGCAAGTGGTATTTTTCATTCCAAGTCTATAGGAATTGCCTTAACAAACCACATTGTTGAGAAGAGTCAATTCCATCACAGTTGATTATCACATAATCTTCTTGTTACATTACACAATGTTCTGGTTCTGCTCACTTCACTCAGCATCTCATGTAGGGTTTTCTAGGTTTTTCTGAAATCAGCCTGCTCATTATTTCTTATAGGACAATAATATTCCATTACCTTCATATACCATAACTTATTCAGCCATTCTCCAACTAATGGTCATCGAGCCAGTTTCCAGTTCCTTGCCACTACAAAAAGAACTGCTATAAACGTTTTTGCACATGTGGGTCCTTTCCTCTTTTTTATGATCTCTTTGGGATACAGACCCAGTAGGAGCAAATGATATGCACAGTTTTATAGGCCTTTACGCATAGTTCCAAATTGTTCTCCAGGATAGCTGGATCTTCACAACTCTACCACCAATGTATTAGTGTCTCAGTTTTCCCACATCCCCTCCAACATTTATCATTATCTTTTCCTGTCATCTTAGTCAAGCTGAGAGGTGTAAAATGGTACCTCAGAGTTGGCTTAATTTTCATTTCTCTACTCAATAGTGATTTAAAGCACATGACTAGAAATGGCTTTAATTTCTTCATCTGAAAGTTGTTCATATCCTTTGATCATTTATCAATTGAGGAATGACTTGTATTCTCATAAATTTGAGTCATTTCTCTTTATATTTTAGAAATGAGGCCTTTATCAGAAAAACTAACTGTAAAAAAATTTCCCCAGCTTTCTGCTTTCCTTCTAACCTTGCATGCATTGGCTTTGTACAAAATTTATTGTATCCATTTTTCATTTTATAATGTATTATAAAGCTTAACTTGATGGTATTCAGTCTAACCCAGATTCTTCCACATCTATGTTGTACTGAAATGGGGATTGGTATTATTATCAGAAACATGGAGTTTGCTGAAAAGCAATAATAGAAAGGAAACATGGGGAAATTAGGGATAGTCCCAATTAGGGTAGTAATTATTAAAAGATTCTATAAAATTCTCTTCAAAAGCTTAAACCAGCCTAGGAAGACAACCTTAAGGCAACATTAAAGGTCTAACCTTAATGAGACAGTGATACTTTAGATCTGAGAAAGAGCTTTAGGATTTAATTTAATGAGGCCTATCTTAAGTGGCCATGAAGTTTGTAGAAGAGATTTTGTGTGAATCCCAACTAGAAATGCCACATATACATATGGCTTCTTCTAGGCTTGATATGTGAGTGTATCATCTAGTTTTTCAGAAAACTTTATGAAAAAAAATTAATGTTTGTAATAGAAGATTATCGAAAATGATTTAGAACAAAATTACAATAGTATGCCTACAAGGATAGACAGATTCACATAAATTTTGATTGCTTTTCTAATTCCTCCCAAGCTCCTCCTCTAAAAACTACAAATAATATTTGATTACTGCTTCAATAATTTATTCAGCTTCTCTTCACATTCTGTCTTTTTAAAAGGAATACTATTTGTGTCTTTTGTTTTGATATCACCTTCATTTCAAAATATATTGCTTCTCCCTCTCATAGCCAGAAAGTTAATCCTTATTACAACTCATAAAAAAAAAAAAAAAAAAAAAAAAGGTGGTCGGGTTGGGGGGGTGGGGAATTGAATAGTTTACAAAACCAATCTCCATATCAAAGAATTCTGATAGTATATGAAGTGTTCCATACCCATAATCCTCAGTTTCTGCAAGGAAAGGAAAAAGTATCTTTCCCCATCTCTTTTTCAGGTTCAAACTTGGTCAGCATTGTTATACAGCATTCTCTTTTGTTGTGTCCGCTCACATTGTTGTAACTATTGTATATATGGTTTTCCTGCTTTTGCTTGTCATCATATATGTTTTCCCATGCTTCTGTTTATTCTGCACATCCTCGTTTATTAAAACACAATAATGTTCAATTATATTCATGTACCAAAACTTGTATGGCTATTTCCCAATCCATGCGTATCTAGTTCTTTATTACAAAAAAATGATGCTATAAGTGTTGCTTTGTATCTGAGGCCTTTCTGTTTTTTATCTGTTTGGGACATATGTCATATGTAGTTGGATCTCTGGTTCATAGACGTACAACCTGGATTATTAACATTCTTGCCTCAGAAAACATAGAAGAGAACCAGATCAAATACCTTTCATAGCTTTGGCTTGAAGGAGAGTTTGAAAGACCAAACAAGGGATAGAGGCAATCACAAAAGATAAAATAGGTAATTTCAATTTATATGAAATTGAAAAGTTTTTGCATGAACAGAAATCAACATAACTAGTAAATGAACTGGAACTTTGGCGGGAGAGAAGACTTTCTATAAGATCTCTCTAATAGGATCTGAAGTCCAAGATATATAATGACTTAATTCAAATATATTAAAAATAAATCATTTACCACTAGATAAGTATTCAAAGAATACAGACAGGCAGTTATAGAAAGAAAAACCACAAACTAGTAATGGTATGAAACTTTGTTCCAAGTCACTAATAAAACAAGAAATACAAATCAAAACAACTCCTTCATACATACATTGTTATAGAGTGGTATCCTGGAGCCCACTCTTACTAGTTCCTTAGAGCCAGTTGTTAGATTTTCAGTGTGAGCATTTACACCTCAGAAATCAGCAAAACACCTCTACAAATCAGAGCTTGATTTATTATTTTGTTGATTGTCTAGGCTTGAGAAAGTAATAGGGAAAATGTTAATGATGCAGATGAAACTTTAAAATGTGGCTTGTATACATTTTTTTTTCCCAGAGAGCTGGCTGTTAAACATTTACCAGCCCACCCCCGGCTAAAACCAGGCTGAAAATCAATTTGGAATTATGCTGAGTTTTTTTTTTTTCTTCTCTTTATTTAAAGTTGGGTCCTAAAATATTCTCCTGAGTAATTGAAAAGATTGTACAAGGTCCTGCCAGAGAAAAAGTAGGTCTGTCACATCAGTCCAGGACTTACATTAAACTGAAACCTGGAGCCAGGGGCTGGGATATCAGTTTTGCCTCATTTAAATCCACAGTTCAGTTTTAGCATTATTACCAAATAGATAAGGAGAACAAGCAAGGGAAGAGGATGGTAGTTGATGTTCATATAATACTTTAAGGTCTGCAAAATTCTTTTCAGAGATTGTCTCATTGGTTTCTGACAAAAGTTCTGTGTGAGGGAGGCACTGGACTCTCTGTGATCTTAAAGTTACTGATGAGAAAATTGAGACCTAGAGTGAAGTGTCTTGGCTACAGTCATACTATTAAACCCACAGTAACTTTCAAAAATTATTTTAGAATTATCTGAACATCTCTTATAATTTTCATTTCATACTCTCAACTCAACTTGAATATGACTGACTGAACTTGTCTGGGAGGCTTGCTAAAAGCACACAGGAAATGTGAAGATCAAGGTTGTCTTCTTATATACCCACATAGTTGCCCTCCTCTTTCACAAACCTTTTAGGTATTTGACCATACAAGAAAGGGGAAGTTAAGTGATGCAATGGATAGAGTGCTGGGCTTGCAAAACTCCTCTTCCTAAATTCAAATCTGGCCTCAGACATTTTCTGGGCAAGTCACTTAATCTTGTTCACCTTGATTTCTATAAAATAAGCTGGAGAAAGAAATGGCAAATTGCTACAGTATCTTTGGGGGGAAAAAATGGGGTCATGGAGAATTGGACGTGATTGAACAACATACATACCAGAAACCCAATTTAGAAGAGCTCTTGGCATTTCCCCTAAGACATGTTCTCTCCTAGTGCTGCAGTCCATACCTCTGCAAGCCCCAAGGAGCACTTTTTACTGTTTAGAACATAGTCTCTCTTAAAGCAGACCATCATCATCTTGCCAGCAGACTTGCTCAGTAAGCTTGCAGTGGAAATATAGGATAGAAGTGCTGTCGAGTGGTTTTGTTGCTAAGGGGAAAAAGTGCTAAAAAAAAAAAAAGGGGGGGGGCTGCAAGTCTTGTACAGCTCAGATCCTTTGAGTATTTAATGTACAATTTCTGCAAAGGACACTCAGAATTACACCTCTGGTTCAAAATTGCTTAAACATCACAACATATGGTCTCATGTTCCATTCACTAAGAAAGAACTGGCTGTTAGCAGCCTGCTAAATCCAGGTAAACGTCCACAGCAGGAAAGAGTAAAACTTGAGTGATTCAGCAGAAACCATGATACCCTTTCCCTCGAAGGTTTGGGGTTGGCAATAGGAAGTAGGGAGGTAGCCAGTAACCCAGTGGATAGAACATTCACTGGACCTGGAATAAGGATACTCTGAATTTCAGCTCCTGCCCTATACACATCTCTGTGATGCTGGGCAAGTCACTTAAGCTGTCTGCTCCATTTCTCCCATCTGTAAAATGGGGGTAACAATACTTCATAGCATTGATGGGAAGATAAAATGAGATAATATTTGCAAAACATTTTGCAAATCTTAAAGCATGGAGCAACTAGGTGGCACAGTGGGTAGAGCATCACCCTTGAAGTCAGGAGAAGTTGAGTTCAATCTGACCTCAGACACTTAACACTTCCTAGCTATGTGACCCTGGGCAAGTCACTTAACCCCAATTGCCTCAGCAAAAGAAATAAACAAATTAAAAAAAAAAATCTTAGAGCACCCTATACGTATTGTAACTATATAAGGTATTATTATACCCCTCCCCCCAAAAAAAGGAAAATAGCAATGAATTTTCAAAAATCTACTTTTTTAAAGAAGTAGGAAAGGCTCTATAGTGTGGGAGCCTAGAAATGTGGGAGATACAGGTTCAAGTTCTACCTCAGATTATTTATTGAGTCAGATTGAGTTAATGGTTTGCTTAGTTTTGCCAAATTGTTTTCCCCTCTTTTTTTTTTTTTTTTTTTTAATTCTTCCTCACAAGTCATGGTTTGTGGAATGGACGTGGGTACAATTATATTCAGGAATAATACTGATATAAAACAAAACTATATAAATTTATTTAAAAAAAAAAGACAAATTAAAAAAAAAAAGAATTGCAGGCATCTCCTTGGTGTCTTCTCTGAGTGAGACTCCTGCAAGCCTTTGCTTATTATACTCTCAGTTACAGTAATCATTTTAATCAAATGCAATTATCTGCATAATTAATTTCTTTGACTACTCTACTATGTCCTCCTTTTGTAGAGGCCAAAATGTCAAAGATCAAGTAGATTGAGGGATACAAGAAAATTCTCATTGTGATGGGGAAAGAGGGGGGGCAGGATGGAATATTTGGAATTTCAGTGCATTGCCCTCTATTTATCTGAAATGTCAAGGGCAGTGTAAAATGTATTTTTAAAATGTGTTTCTGTATGGTTTGTGCCCATTCTTGGCGGGGCTCTGGCTCCACAGAGGCCATTGTTCTGGGAGGGTGTTTGAGGGGGTTTCTTTGTCCAAAGTGACAAAAAGAAGACTTGGAGCACTGGGCGCCTTTGTTCCTGTGCGGTGCTGTAAAATTTGGTTTGAAATGAGGACCTCGGGGAAGGCCCTTCAATAGGGAGCTTTCATTTCCTGCCAGCATTTTAATCACTCTGGGGTTTAAAGTGGATGGCCAGCATAATGGGCCTATGTTTAATAGAAAAGCTCGTATCTTGAAGGCCCCGTTAACTGAATTCAGGGATCTGTCATCCGCCCAACATTCGTCTTTTCTATTTCCTGTCCATTTAAAGAAGATCACCCGCCCTTCCAGGCGGCTTCCCCAGATGGCTTTGTGGGACCCACCACCTCCTCTTAAACAGGCTGAGCAGAAATGGGGACATGGCAGACCAAAGTCCAGCCGCAGCCCAGACAGCCAAAGCCTGGAGATTGTATTTATTAGACATGAAAGTTGCCACGTTTGGGATTGGGATTCTATCAGTTGTGGATGGATGGAATCAGGTTTCACAGAAGTACAAAGTGGTGGGAGAGAGAAAACTGGTCTCGTTGCCTGAGATTTCACACCTTGTCATGATTACTGACTCCTACTGACTCACCACATGCTTACTAATATAATTGAGATTCAACTTTTAAGGCAGGTAAGAATGTCATTCCCATTGTACAGAGCAGTAGACTAAGACTTGGTAGAAGGAAGCAACCCAACTTGCTACCACTGAAAAAGAAAGAAATCAATAATTCTCATTACAGAGATGTTGTTAGCTCTTTGGACTTGCCCCAGACACCATTAAAAAACTAAGCTTCTATAGTTCACTGATTTATGCCCAGGTAGCCTAAGGGAGACAGATCTGATAAGGCAGATCCAACACCAACTCAGAAGCCTTTGCAGGATCACCTTAGTCAAACCCTTGGACACCTTCCTCCCTTTTCTTGGTCCTTCCACTGGGTATAACATGACTTAGGACCAAGCACTAATACGTGTGTGTGTGTGTGTGTGTGTGTGTGTGTTTAAAGAGAGTAATAACTTATTTTCAGGATCACCTAGTAAACATGTTCATGAATTGTTTTGTAAAAACCACAAACACTCTTCCAAATGGGGTAATAAACATGTGAATAGACAGAAAAACTAGGGATCCCAGCTGACTGGTGTACCCTTTGTCCCATCTTCTGGCTGGGAGTGCCAAAGGTGATGTGACTGGCCCATTCTTTTCAGAAATTTCCAACTTTGTAGGTAGGTGAAGGTTATCTGAGCAGAGAAATGTGAGCCCTATTCACACTCAAACTCTGGTCAAGGCACTTTTTTCCCCTAGAGGGGAACAAAGAAACTGAGATTATTCCCTCCCTCCAAACTCTCTCAGACTGAGCATGACCCCCCACCCCCAGAGGTGAGGGAGCTACGCCAGAGCATTAGCTGCCCACTGCCTTCCCTGAGCCAACCTTCTATCCCAGGACAGAGGGAGAGAAGAGGAGGTACTGTGGGAGGCAAAGCAGGAAGAGTTGGTGGGGGTGGAAGGGAGGTGAATTCTGAAGCATTTTTCTCTCATTGAAAAGAAATAGAAACTAAAGCCGTCCAAAAAAGTGCTGAAATGCCATTTTCTTGCATTCCCCCCACTTCAAACTCTGTTTTGTCAATACACTTAGTAATACAAGTGACTAGATAGTGACCATGTTCCTCATAAGTTCATAGAACAGCCCCAAACCATATTTTCCAGTTTCCTTTCTCCTTATCTTTTAGGATTAAAAATGGATTGGAGGAAAATTTGGACTTGTCAGCTTTCCTTGCCCATATATCTCAGTGGGGATAGAAACAGGAGCTGAAAAAGCTAGAGGAAGTTTTCTAATTTCTCTTGGGTCTTTGTGCCACCATCTTCCTCTGTATGTCTTGCTACAGTTTGTTCCTCCACCCAGTGGGAGATCTTTTGAGTTGGATTTCTCCTTGGGTGAGCAGCTGTTCCAAGATGATTTAAAATGAGCATTGCTACTTGTGAAAGGTACTGGCGGAACAGAATTCCATCCTGAGTAGCCGAGGTGACTGCAAAAAGAGGCAGGATCCCCTGGGTTTGATCTTGCAGATGTGCATCTGTCTAAGTAGAAAATCAACAACATTAAAGTCAAGACCTTTTTCCTTCACCCAAGCAGCTTTTCCATGTGAAAACTCCATTAGCATCTCAACCAGGGAATCATTATTGTGCCTCTGCCTGTCCACTCGAGGACATGGGACTCTGTGACCCATGTGTCTATTCTGTAGTTTAGCTTTAGGATCAGACTTGAGTATACAGTCCAGGCTGAGCAGATTTTTCAGGGCAGAAACTTAGAAGGAAAGTTGTTCACCAGAACTCAAGCTTGGGAAGAAGTGAACATCGGCAACATCTTTCTGTAGCCCTTTTCATTCACTTCTGAAACTTGCTGTGTGGGTGTATCCACAATGTGGGAAAACTCTTTTCATTGAAAAATCTGAATATTTTGTAAGACTGTGAAGAATTGCAAATAATCTTTTCTGTAAGATTGTGACCAGGAACAAAGGAACTATTCTCAGAAGAGACTAGCTTGCCATTGTTTTATGTCATTTGTAGAACTTGAGAGAAATATTCCAAACTTGACAGCTTTATATTCTCATCTTCTGCTCCTTTATGAACAAAATCCTGCTACCTGAAGAGAAGCTGCTTCCCTTTTTTGAAGACTTGTCTACAGAATGGGTCTTCCCAAAGAAAGCTATCTCCCAAAACCCAAATCTAGCTTAAAATGGAACTAAACTTTTAGCAACTTAAACTCTGGGCCTGAATTTCTCACTGAAAAATGAGAAACATTAGCAAAGAGGGAGGTAAGAAATAAAAATATATTTTTGTCTCAGTGGGATTAGTCAGAGTCCTTTCATTTTCCATGGAAGCAACAATTTGCTTTGCAATTAATATTCCCATTGTTGGAGGCACTAATTTCCAGTCCCCATTTTGCAGTTTTTGTTTGAAAATCAGTGTAAACTTCTTATGATTGGTGCACAGATACACACACACACACACACACACACACACACACACCTGATACAGACAAGAGCAATCTGTTTCAGTTTCTCCCATAGGCTTTCCTGATCAAATTCACATTGATTTCATGTATCAACCAAGACTTGGATCATCCCTCCCCATATCTCTGAAACTGTCCCCTGACTCAGCTATTCTCTATCTCCCATTTCTCTGAATCCAATTGCATTTAATAGTATGTGCTACATTATTTAGTACTTAACTAATTTTCGTTTTCTTGGACAGTTAATATGTTAGTCCTTTCTTACCAATCCCCTATATTTTCCTCAGAGGTAAGGACCATTTTCTTCTTGAAGACATGGGAATTTTAGAGTTTGAAAGGGCCTAAAGTCTGTTTCTTTTTTTAATCTAGCATTTATTAAGTAAATTCTATGTGCTAGGCACATCTAGCTTATTCTATTCATTTTTCCAGTGAAGAAACTGAGGCCCCAATAATTTTGCAGAAGCTCATAAGATTTAGAGCTAAAAAGGACTTAACCAATCACTAGATCCACTCCTTTGATTTTACAGATGAAGAAAAGATGAACCTTAACCTGTAAAAACTAAGTGATTAGAACAAGATTAAAGAAAAGGAGGCAAGAAGCTGAGCCAGGACCTGAATCCAGGTGCCTTACTCCCAAATTGAGGCTCTTACCTGACACTTCCAAGGTGGTATAGTGGAAGAATCAGGACTGAAAGTTTTGCTTCCCAATCTCCCATGTAATACCTATTCTATAACACTAATATCTCTCAACCAGATTTATTAACTACCTACTATGTGCTAGATACCATATTAAGCTCTGAGGATACAAAAAAAAGTCAAAGGCAATCCCTGTCCTCAAGGAGTTTACAATCTAACAAGATGAAGCTCGTTAGAAGAGGAAATGTGAAGGAGGGTTCTTTAAGGAGTTGGTGAAGGCTTGATGAAGTCCCTCTACTAGGTAGAAAATGATGGGATAATTGACTTAGGGTTCCTCTTTAAATATGAACTCTGGCGTAGTTCTCTGAATTCTTCCCTCTACCTTTTTCAATCAGAAACAGGCAAGGGAAAAAGGAAAGGGATTTTTGAGATATGGGTTTCAGAGTTCTTGTGATCTTGCAGAAAAATGAGTTTCTATGACAAGCAGGCTGATTTCAGAAAGACCTGAAAAAACTTACATGAACTGATGCTAAGTGAAGTGAGCAGAACCAAGAGAAAATTGTACATAATAATAGCAAAATTATGTGATGATCAACTATGATGGAATTGGCTCTTTTTAACAATGAACTGATTTAGGCTAGTTCCAGTAGACTTTTAATGGATATAACCATCTGCATCCAGAGAGAGGACTATGGGGACTGAATATGGATCACAACATAGTATTTTCACCTTTTTTAAATTGTTGTTGTTATGGTTTTTTTCTTTCTGATTTTTCTTGTGCAGCATGATAAACATGGAAATATGTTTAGAAGAATCACACATGTTTAACATATATTGCTTGCTTGAGGGGGGAAAAAGGGAGAAAAATTTGTTAAACAAGGTATTGCAAGGATGAATGTTGAAAACTATCTTTGGGTATGTTTTTGAAAAATAAAAAGCTATTATTAGTAGCTTTTTATTTATTTATTTTTAAATTTTATTTAAATTATTTAAAATTATTTTTATTTAAAAATTTATTTTTTATTTATTATTTTAAAAAAGAACGAGGAAAAAACCAAAAGGGAAGAAGAAAGATACATAGATAGATGATACATAGATAGATACACAAATAGATACATACATACATACATACATAGATAAACAGATAGATGAATTTCTAGAGCCAATGATCAAGCCTAGATGAGCAGTCAGGAAGGAAACAGTGAATTTACTACTCTGGGACCCTTCTTATGTAAAAGATCTGGGAGGAGTTCTTCGAGGTCCAAGCAGTGAGAAGGAAGACCACAGGGGGCAGGAGGTATTGAGGCAGTGTGCATTTCATTGGCTTCCAAGTTAGCTAACATATTTGTTTAATAAGCATTTATTAACTACTTGCTGTGTGCCAGACACTGAGCTTACTACTGGTGTTACAAGAACAAAAATGAAACGGGTTCCTGTCCTTAAGGAGCACTGAAGAAAAATTCAAACTAATCACTCATACATACAAACACACATATGGGGAAGGCTTGATGAAGTCCCTCTACTAGGTAGGAAATGATGGGATAATTGACTTAGGCACTTAAGAAGAATTTTTAGAGAAGAAAAGGTATCTGTTATAACATGGAGCAAAAGAGAAAGAGTTTTCCAATCATAGGCAACAAAGACAGCTTGTGTAAAGTCTTAGATCTGGGAATTAGGATGTAAGCAGTTGAGTCAGTATGACTAATGATGAGTACGTGCAAAAGAGTAATATTCTAAAAAGATAGGCTGGAGCCAGATTGTGAAGTCTAGGAAAAAGCCTAGGAAAAATTCGTCTTTTTCTCCTAAAGTCATAAGGAGTTCCCTGAGCAGGAGAGTAACATGGTCAGACCTATACTTTAGTAATACATATCAATTAGGGCAACTACATTATTCAGTAGATAAAGGTCCTGAGCTCAAATCCAGCCTCAAGCACTTAGAAGCTGGGTGACTCTGGGTATGTCACTTAGCTATGTCTCAGTTTTCTCATTTGTAAAATGATCTAGAGATGAAACTGGCAAACTATCCCAATATCTTTGCCAAGAAAACCCAAATGGAGTCAACAAAGAGCTGGACAGGACTGAAAAACAACAACATAATAATGATCTAGGCCAGAGATGATAAGGATTGGAATTAATGAGTGCTGTGGCTGTGTGAGGAAAGATAAGGCAACAGATCCAAAAAGGCATATAAAATTGGTTTATTGCAAGGGTTAGCTAGAGTCCCAGCAAACACTTTCTAGGCATTATCCTCATTTCACAAATGACTAAACTGAGGTTTGATGGGAATGTAATGCCTTATGGGATCTTCAAGCAGATTTTTGGTAGGCACAAGCTATTACAGTCCTTGATTCTTCATTATGTGGTTCAGATTCACTGTGAATTTATTAGATTGGGATAGGATGGAGGAATTTCCATGAGACAATGGGCCTTCTACTTGAGCTGTCAGTCACTCACAGCTTTACAAAATGATGATGGTAGAGGGGCTACAGTCAGCTTGTAGACAAGAGTTATGTAGTGAAAATAAGCAAGATCGGGGCAAAGACAGAGCCATAATGTAAGAATAATAAGTAAAGGAGGAATTTTGAGCTGCAATTTCACCATCTCTCTTTTAGTACATAAGAAGAGACATTGGCCATGGGTGATGGTAGAGGGGGTTAAAGAGCATAGCCTGGTCCCAGAAGACCCTCTGAACTGTTCTTTTCAGAGCCTAATCATGATGATACCCGGAGGGATATTTTGGTGGAATAATGAATTCGAGTGTTGGATATGAGAGAGGAGATCAGAGGGCCTGTGATCGAATCTCATCTTTGCCATTTATTATCTGTGTGATGCAGACAAATTTTTCTTCCCTAAGTCTCTGCTTCTAAGAGAAATGAAGGGTTGGAATAGATGGTTTCGGAGGTTCTTCTTGCTTTAAATTTATGATCCTGAGTTAATCAAGAAACAAGTCAGAAAACTTCCTAGTGTTGAAGAAATCAGCTATTGAGCAGAACAAGATGATGGAGAGAGAGTAGGAGAGAGAGAGAGAGAGATGGGAGTTAGGGGGAGACAGAGAGAGACCGAGAGAGAGGGAGACACAGAGACAGATGGAGACAGAAGAGACTGAAAGAGAAAGAGAGAATGCAATTTTAAGTTGTTTTCTTCTGGAAATGTGCTGCATGTGCTTATGCTAACAGGCACAAAAAGAGACAGCAGCATTTTGGTGGCACCAGCTTACATCAGTAACTCATCAGGATCTCTTCTGATAGCTTGAGTAGATAAGCAGGAGCCATAACTAACCAGGATTCACTTTGTATGTCTCTTGCCTTGGTTCTTCTTAATCTATTCAGAGCCTGATTTAATTTTCCCTTTATTTCAGCTGCAGAGAGCTAACTCTTCTGAACAGCATGGAAGGACTTGTGTGTATGTGTGTGTGTTTGCGTGTATGAGCACAGGCACATGTGTGTGTGTGTGTGTGTGTGTGTGTGTCTGTCTGTCTGTTTAACCCCATGGGAAACTAAACCCACCTTTTTTGAAGCCCACAGAGGTGTGTATTACCATGATGGCAAAGGAGAATTGGGAAATGTTGAGAAAACAGCTTGGCACGCAAACTTGGAATTCTGAAACCTGAGAGCACACATTAGGCATACAGCAGGGGAAGGTTCAGTGGAACGAGACATTTTTTCACATGGAGCAAAGGTAGTCAGAAGGTGGCTTGGGGGTGAGGAGTTGAAAGCAGTGCCACAGCCAGTCCAGAGATAATCCAATCAGGAGAAAGGGGAGTCTGGGGAATTTGGAAAGGTCAGCCAACCCCCTTCCCAAGGTGTTTATGCCCTTTGACAAAACATCGTTTTCCCCGAGTTAGCTGCGATGGAGTACAAATAATATTAACCTTATTTGACAGAAAAATGAAACTGAGGTACCACAAAGTTAAGTAAGTTCCCAAGGGTTTGTTGTTGTCATTTAGGTGTTCAGTCACATCTGCCTCTTCATGACCCTGGGGACCATACTGTCCTAGTGAGAACCTGGAGTAATTTACCACTTCCTTCTCCAGTGGGTTAAGGCAACCCAAGATTAAGTGACTTGCCCAAGATCACATGGCTGTTAAGTGTCTGAGACTGAGTTTGAACTCAGATCTTTCTGACTCAAAGATCAGCGCTCTATCCAGTAACTAAGGATTACACGCCTGCTAAAATGTTAGAGGGCAAATTTGAACAAAGCCTTCCTGACTTTTAAACCAATCCATTAAGCTATAGTAATTCCCAGATATCATTCAACTTGATTACACTCTATTAGAAGTCAATAATAGCACCTCTTTTTGGCTTTTGGAAATGTGATGTTCTTCAAATACTAAATCTTGGCTTTGGAGTTTAGTAGGTTAACTTGGCCTTTTATATTTAATATTTATATATAGGGGTATGCTTATACATATGTATGTGGGTGAGTACACACACATATATACATATATCACTTGCCCAATATTAGATCCATAATGCCAAGGCACATTGTTGAATATTTTATTAGCCATCTGCATACCCTATACTAACTTCCCTGACATGCCACGTTCTCCTCTCTCTAGAGAAGCAACATCAGTTTGCATTAGACAGCCAAGCATAAGTTTTTCCTTCATATTTCCTGTGAACAAACTCCATCCCAGTAGGCAAACATTCTGCCCCAGTGTGTCATGGGGAAGTTCAGAATGTGAGATGAATTCAAGTGTGTTTAAGGTAGCATTACCAAGTGTTTAATTACAGAAAAAAAAAAATCCTCTACTTTAGTGTTGATAGTATTGTTGGATCAAATTTTGCTAACACAGAGGTATCAGAAATCAGAGATAAAACTTACCTTCCAGATCAAATGTTTGAAGCCCAAAAGTAACAATTCATGAAGAGCCTTTAATTATACTAACCCTTTAATCCATTCAATGAATGGCAGTAGCCTGCACACAGTAAGGATTCAGTTAGATATTTATTGATCTTACTTGGTTTAAAGAATCATGTTGAAGGCTGATCATTGAAAGGGTCATTCACTGAAGGGTGACAAATTCAAATCCTTATTTTGCCAATAGATAACATAGGACAATTTTTTTTTACATATTTTTCTCTTATTTATATTTTCTTCTTAATTCCTTTCTTGAAAAACAGATGAAAAAGAATTCTGCATTCATTATATGTTTTTTAGAATGACACGAATCCTTCCTTTTCCAAAAAATTTTTTTGTTGTTATTTTGGTTTTTGGTTACAAAGTATTGCTTTCAGGGTAATATGCCTGCTTCCCTAGTACTTTCCCATCATTTTCAAAATAGATCTGGTTTTACAGAGGTGGGTTTCACAAAGCATAACCTTATTTGGAAGGACAAAGGTTGCATTAATGACACTTCTCAAAATATATTTATAGATGTGTGGAGAAAAAAAGACAGGAAACATTAAAATTTTTTCATATAGTTTATAGATTTCCCCCAAGATGTAACTGAAATATGGAACTTACCCTAAAATTAAATAGAATCTGAACTATCTTCATTTTGATGAAGTTGAAAAGATTATAGTAAGGGACCAACTTTATCAGAGTAATAATTCAATATTTTTGAACTATAGAGTCCCTTTTTTCCTTTTAATAATTTCATTAAGATATAATCTCAGCTATGGGATTTCTGGGTCAAAGGGTATCAGTTTTGTAACTCTTGATTGTATATATTTCCAGATTGCTTTCTGGCAATGATTTTCCTCTTCTGGTCACTAGTAAATTTTGGTTGTTCTTATTTTTATATTGTCACAGTCTGCATATAGATTGTCCTATTTTTTGATCCTTGCTTTGCATCATATCATGGCTAATTTCCTTTTGAAGTGTTTGCTTTATATTTGTTATTTGTTTCCACATACTATTATATTACATTGATGTGTCATAATTTATTCATTTATTCCCCGGGCACTAGACAGTATCCTGTTTTCAGTTTTTCACTATTAGAAATAAGACAGCTAAGAATAGTTCTTATTTTATTTTTTTTCCTATTATATCTTTGGGTTAGCGTCTCAGCAGTAAAATTTCTACATTAAAGAGTATGATAGATTTTGTAACTTATTGTACATTTTGCCAGATTGTTCTCCAGGAAGCTGGATCTCATCAACAATATAATAGAGTACCTTTTCCCCCATATTCCTGCCATCGTGGTGCTTTGTCATGTTGAATTGTTTTTGCCAATCTTTGGTGTGAAAAGGCCCTTTAAAGTGCTTTTAATTTGTATTGCTCCAATTATTACCATATTGAACAGTTTTCAATTGCTTTTTAAAGTTTTATGTTTCATTAAAAGTGGCCTTTTGCTTTTTTTTTTACTTTTATAATGTATATATTTTAATGTCAGATATACTGAGTACAAACATGTTTTTCAATATTTTTATTTTGAACAGAATGCCTTTTGTTCTACAGATTTTATCACAAATAGTTTTCTAGTTTTTTAAATGGATAAAATATTATTTTATCAGCAATTGAGGAAATTATTTTTTTCTTATTAAATGATTTTTAAAATATTTAGAACATTGATCCTTTTGGAGTTCGTTTCGATATAGGTTATGACATGGGAATGTAACTTTATTTTTTCCATGCTGCTTTCCAGTTTTCTGTTGATTAAAAGATTTTTTTATTCAGAATTAATCCAGAATTAAGTATGACAGTACTTGCTTGCAGTTTATTTCCTCTGATTTTCTCTTCAAAATAATTACAGCTATTCTTTTAAAGGAGACAAGAATTAGACAATACTTGTGACTTTAAAAAGGTTATTAATTTTCTTTGGGTCTCACTTTCCCCAGCTATGAAATGAGAAGGTTCAGTCTTGAGTTACTCCCTTCCCATTTACAATCTTGTCATCCAGGCATTCTTAGAGGAAAAGAAACATATATTATATGGCTAGTTATTTTCATGGTTAAGGAGGTAGACCACTGGACTAGCTGTTTAAAATCTTGAATTATTAATTAGCTTTTTTCTTCTTTGTGATCTTTAGTTCTGTAACTCTGTCCTAAAGAGATTACAAAGAATTGTCCATTTACCTGCTTCAAGGCCATCGTTTAAAACTGGTCAGGTAGAGTAGAAAGAGCATTGATCTTAGAAGAAGGCTCAGTTACCCTGAACAGATTTCTAAGCCTTAGTCTTCCCATATGTGAAATGAGAATATTACTTGATCTACATTTCATCCAGGCTTTTTGGTTGTTTTTTCGTTTGTTTTTTGAGATTCAATTAAGATAAAGTATGAGTAATCTTTTTTTTTTTTTTTTTTAAGAATACAAGGTACTTCTCCAAAAGCCTTGTCTATAAAGAGGTCCTTCCTAGAAAATGACTTTCTTTATGGTGGAACCCCAGCCCCATCACTGTCTCAGCCTTTTTTCCAAAGTAGCAGGCTTTCCTACCAGCACAACACCTTCACCTTCCTTTTTTAGAAAGGCCTTTCAAAATACTAAGAGTTTGTGACTGCACATGTGGCCTAAAATTCATTGTTGCTGGCATGCCCCAGTGGTGTGGATGACTAGGCAGGTCCCTTATAATAAATAAGCAAATAAATAAAATAAAATAACCTCCAAAAGAAGAAATTTCCTTTTCCCCTGTGGTAGATATTTGAAGCAACTAAAGACAGTGGTAGATAAATGGAGGGCAGATTCCCAGGACCCAGACCCCATTTTGGCATTTTACATTTTTGTCCTGAGTTATATTTTACAGATATGTTAGCAGGATAGAGATTTCCTATTTGATGATTGCTTTTGAGATTTTTTTTCCTAGTGATGCTGTGTTATATTCCTGCCCTAAATTCGAAAATCCTTCTCTTTTCCACTCCCACCTCTCAGGCCTCACCCACAATAGTATATATGTTGTACATATCAAAGCAGCATCCAAGTCTTCTGGAGCAGTAGGCTGGTGGCCAGGCTTCTTCCTTCCAGAGGGGCATGCGTGCTTTCAAATTAGCACTTCTATTATTTGCCACTGGTAATTTGGACAGGCTCATTACTGTCTGGATTGCTGGGGTTATCTGATCCGGAGAAGCCTCTCTCTTTTTAAAATGTCCTGATTTCACTGCTCCCCAGCCTCATTAGGTAGTGTCACAGTCTTGATCCCGGACAGCAGAGAAAGCCAAGATGGATAAGGAAAGGAATGTAATATACAGGGCTCTGGGGAGGAGGTTATATTGCCCCCTCTCCTGATTAGCTTAGCTTACACAGAACTTGTTTTCTCCTTTCCTCTGATGATTACATTAACTTCTCTTCTTCCTTCAATTCTGCTTCAAGTCCTCTGTCATTATGAGCTCCTACTCTCAGGTGATCAGTAACCCTAAAAAATAAGAAAGATAATGCTTTTTTTCTTAGCTGAGTGACCAAAGACTGAACTCTCCTCACAGGTGTCTGTGCTTTTATTTCTTTTTGCCTGTCAAAATGGAAAGTAACTGTTGCCTCAGACTGACTGCCTTATTTGTGAGCCAAAGGGAGACCCTGAGACCAGCATGTTCTTTTGGTTTGAATTAAATTTCTTTGGAAACATTATGCTAGTTGGCCTAAATATCTGTTTCCAAGGCTCTCACATGAAGAAGCTAATAGCCAGGTGGGATTATTTCCACTCATTTTATTCTGTTATCTTTTTTCTTCTGCTGCCAGAAGATTACCCATCAGAGTTAAGGAAAACCAAGAAAGCAGACACTTTGGGAGTCAGAGATGGGTCTCTCTATACTACCCAAAAGGAAACTGAAAGGTTTAGTCAGTGGTTTCCATACTCTAATGTTTGCTCTTCTGTAGACTAAGCATCCAGATGATGGATCAGATTTTTCCATTTTATCCTTATATTTCACATTATGGAATCACAGCCAGTACTGATTCATTGCTACATAAGTTCTCTGGGCCTCAGTTTGCTATGGGAAGAACTAGCATTTATCATCCCATGTGGGTCACAGGACTTTTGGAAGAAGGAGCTATTAAATGATGTTCATGGCATGTAATCCATGGCAAGTTTATAAAAAAGGCTTCAGAGTAACGCATTTGGGCCAACTTATTTGGCGTGGTTTCAACACAAACAGTGTCATTTAGGCCAGAGGACTCTTACATCTTGTGTTCAGGGTTGGTATAGCATTTCTCCTGTCTGGGAAACTCTGTTGTTGGCTTCTTGTCATCCTTGCCCCTCTCCCCACCAATGTTAATTAGCTGAGTTGCTAAGCAACTTTGGGTACATTCCTGACTTCTCTTAGCCTCAGTTTGCTCATCTTTTATTTTAAAAAGGTAGGAAGAGGGGAGAAGTTGGACTGCTAAGTCTCTGAGATGGCTCCCACCTTCAACATTTGTCTCATAACAAAAGGAGGCTAGTCAGAATTACTCCCCTATTTGAAATCTCTGTTCTAGTCAGTCTGGAATATTAACTATTCCTATTTCTGTAATCCCATCTCCCACCTCCATCCATGCCTTTGCACAGGTAGTCCTCATGTCTAAAACATACTCTCTTCTCATCTCTGCATTATAGAAACTCTAGCTTCCTTCAGAGCACTAATCTGGTATTACCTCTGCAATGACTCTTTAGACCATTCTTCCAAGCTCCATTGTTAGTGTTTTCTTCCTCTTAAAATAAATTTTTATCAGTTTGTACTTACCTATCTGTGTACATGCTGTATTCCTCCCAAAGAATGTAGACCAGGGATCCTCAAACTACGGCCTGCAGGCCAGATGCAGCAGCTGAGGACGTTTATCCCCCTCACCCAGGGCTATGAAGTTTCTTTATTTAAAGGCCCACAAAACAAAGTTTTTGTTTTTACTGTAGTCCGGCCCTCCAACAGTCTAAGGGACAGTGAATGGGCCCCCAATTTAAAAAGTTTGAGGACCCCTAATGTAGACTGTATGGGAGCAGAGAGTATGTTGGTTTTATCTTTGTATCCCTAGCACTGTACCTTGTACATCATAGGTGCTTCATAAATATTTGTTTTTTAATTATAGTATCTTCAGTCTAGAACTATAAGGGACTTCAGGGGTATCTAATTTAATTCTCTCCTTTTGCTGCTGAAGAAACTGAGACCCAGAGACACTGGCCTACTTATTGGCTATTCTAGGCCTTCTGTCCCCAATCTCCATGCTTTTTAACAGATTGACTCCTATTCCTGAACTTGCATTCCCCTCCAGCACAGATACCTTCTTAGAATCTTCAGCTTCCTTGCATACCTATCTTGGGGGCCTCCTGTCTCCTTCTTCCCCCTCTCCAGTTCATTAACCTCTCCACCCTCTGAAATAGCCATGTATTTGCTTATCTGTGCCCATGTCTCATCCTGCCAGAATGGCATTGATTGTTTTCATTTTTTTGTCTTAATTAACCCAAGTTTCTAGCATGGTGCCTTGCACGTAGCAGATGCTCTCCTCCCATTTTCAGCTAAACTCTTTAGAAAAAGAAAAAGTTGTGCCTTCACTTCTTTCCTCACATTCTTCTGATCTGGGTTCTGACTTTAAAAATCCAACTGAAACTGCCCTTTCTAAAGTCACCAACAGTCTCTTGATTTCCAGATCCAATAGCCTCTTCCTTTATTGTGGCCTTGCCCTCTCAGCAGTTTTGCTGTTATTGACCAAGTTCTTCTCCTGAGTTCAATTCTTTGCTAGAATGCCTATTTCCTCCTCTGTGAGTTTTGTTGGATTTGTTTTCCCCTGGTCTTCCTCCTTCTCCAGTACCTATTACTCCTTTTTTGCTGATTTCTCATTCATCTCACTGTGGCTCACATGGCCTTCTTGTCTATTGTTTCTATACCAGGGGTTCTTTAATGTTTTTGTATGATAGATCCTTTGACAGTCTGGTGAAATATATGCATCTTCTTCTCAGAATTAGTTTTTTAAAAGCCAAAAAAAAAAAACATACAGAGCATTATAGAGAAAATCACTTATATTGAAATGGTTATCAAAATATTTTTGAAAAAATAAATTTTGTGGGGACTGAATGTGGATCACAGTGTACTATTTTCACCTTTTTTGTTTTTTTTTTCCTTTTCATCTGACTTTTTTCTTGCACAGCGTGATAAATAAGGAAATGTGTTAGAAGAATTGAACGTGTTTAACTTGTATTGGATTGCTTGCTATCTTGGGGAAGGGGTAAAGGAAAAGAGAGGGAGAAAATTTTGGAACATAAGATTTTGCAAAGGTGAATGTTGAAAACCATCTTTTCATGTATTTGGAAAAATAAAATACTACTAAAAAAAAAAAGTTCAAGAACTCCAGGTTGGGAACTCCTACTCTGCACTCTCAAATGATGATCCTGTCAATCAGCCCCTTTAGATTCAGTCTCCATCTTTTTGGACATGACTCCCAGGTCTGTATATCCAGCCTAAATGTTTCTTGAGGACCAGTCCTGCATCACCAACCGCATATTGAACATTCAAACTGCATCTCCCAAAAGCATCTCAAATTTAGCATGTCCAAAGCAGAATTCATCTTCTCCTCCAAATCCACCTCTTTCTAAATTTCCTTCTTACTCTTCTATAGGCCCAACTTTCCTTCCTTTGAACTGTATTTGAAGCTTTGGCGTCATCCTTGGCTTATCACTCTCACTCTTCTCAGATATTCATTCCATTATCAGATTTCATCACCACTATCTCCATAATGTTTTCACATCTGTATTCTTTCTACTCATATAGTGCCATACTAATTTGGACACTCATCACTTCACCCTGTGTAATTCTAATCTGGGTTCTGACTTTGCCACCCAACTTGAAACTGCTTTTTTCACAGTTACCAACAATCTCTTGATTTCCAGATTGAATGAGTTCTTCCTTTATTCCTTCCTCTGCCTTTCAGCAGTTTTTGCTGTTGTGCATCAAGTTCTCATCTTGAGTTCAGTTCTTTTCTGGAATACCTCCTTCCTTTTCTGTGGGTTTTCTTGGGATTATTTTCTCCCGGTCCTCCTCTTCTAGAGGAGTTGCTAAAATAGCTTTAGCTTCCCATTTGTTCTCTCCTGACTCAATTCCATTCTGCATACAGCTGCTTAAGGAGTTTTTCCTAAGGGACTTGTCTGGATCATGTTACATGATCCTTCTTTCCCCCCCCCCCCCCCCCCCATTCCTGACCCCTCCATACTCAGTGGCTCCCTATAGCCATTCCTCTGATTCACATTTAAAGCTTTTTACAACTTGGACCTTTCCTATATTTCCAGTCTTCTTCCATTTTGCTCATGTCCACACACTCTGTGGTCTGTCCATATTGTGCTACTTACTTTTCCACATAAAAGTCACTCATCTTCATACTTTTATAGTTGCTATCCCCCATACCTAGTATGAATGTTCTCCCTCCTCATCTCAGCCTCTTGGAATCCCTCTTTTTCTTCAGAACAGAGTTCAAGTACTACCTGGGCATGAAACCCTTCTTGTTCCCTCCTAGCTGCTAGTGTTCTTCTTCATATAACCATCTAGTATTCATTTTGTGCCTATATTAGGCATACATTTGTATGTGTACATGTTAGTCTCCCTCTTTAGAATGTAAGCTCCCTAAGATCAGGGACTATATCATTTTTATCTTTACATCCTCAGCACTTAATACAGTATTTTCTGGATAGTAATTGCTTCATAAATGTTTGTTAACTTGCCTTTTGTTAATTTAAATTAAAATAAAGCTTCAGAAAGAGCTGAAGCAAAATGTTTTCTAAGGAGCAACTAGATGGCTCAATAGCCAGGTCCAGAGTTAGGAAGAACAGGGTACAAATCCAGTCAGTAATTCACTTCTGTTTGTTTCATTTTTCTCCAACAGTAAATGGAGATAATGAAAATGATTACCTTACAGGGTTGTTGTGAGAATCAAATGAGTTATTTTGGAAGTGTTTAGCATTATGCCTGATACACATTGAGTGCCATATAAGTATTAATTCTTCTTATTATTAAATAGATGACATCCGAGAAGAGAACTTTACCCAGAAATCCTGAGCCTTGGAGGATCCCCAGAGAGGCTCCCAGAAAAGAACTCTCCTTTGACTCTTTCTTGGGCATATTTCCTACAAAGATTTGAGCATTCAAAACCACAGTGTGAAGGTTGTTCAAGTGTTTTAGAACAGACCCCAGCCCAGAGGTCTTTTTTTGTCCTCTGGATGGCCTATTGGCTTGGTCTCCTTGTGTCCACATTAGCAGTGCTGCAAGCTCAGGGAGTTTATGAAATTTTGATGTAGAAATTAGATTGTTACTTATCTTGTACCTTCTTGCTCATAGTATTGACAGTACCACGGAACTGCTGGAGGCAGATAGCATCTCAGTGATCACTCTGCTCTCTCAGCTCTCCACTGCTGACAACATCAGAAGTGTTTTAACAGGGTTTTAATGGGCAGGCTCTGTAGCTCCTTGGAGGGTTGCAAAGAGCTACTGTGAGAACCCCTCTCTTGCTACTCTCATCTGACATAATGCCCTCTTTTTCTCATCCAGCTGCTCCTGAGCAAGGTGGTCACCTTACTGGTGACCATTACTTTATCTTTGGCCTGGGCAGCTCTGGAGATGGAATTCAGAAATAAGCTTTTCTAAACGAGTCAAAAATGTACCCCATTCCTTGGAGTTTGAGGGGGGGAGCGAGATAACTGAAAGTAGGATGTTACTATTCCCATTGTATTTTATTCAGAAATGGCATGTCGCTGGGTTTCCATTAGAAAAAAAAAGTGTATGGGAAGTTAGATATTCTGTTGGTAATCTGTAAGCTCAGGGAGCAGAGAAGGAATCTGACTCAAATGGTTCTATCCATATTTCTAGAGTATGAATATATATAGATATATAGGTATATAAGTATATTTTACCTTCTGGCTTATCTGTCTCTTCTAGCAGTGATGAAGAGTTAAATAATAATTGAATAAAAGATGGAAGGGAAAAGTCAGCCTGTATACCTGACTTATATATACTTACCTGTTTTTTCTTATCCTGAAATTTTTCTCTGCTCACATCCAATTTCTTTAGAAAGTCAAAATACCAGTGAATTAGGGCATCTCCATCTGCTTTGGCCCTTTGATTTCTGTTTCAAATGCAGCAAAGCCACTGACTTCAATGGTGTTTTTATTAATTCCCGGCCAGCTGTTCAAAAGCCCAAATCCCTAAAATGAAGACCAGAAGAGAGATTCTTTTCCTTGAATACTCTCTATTTTTTTTTCTAAATATCAAGTTCTTAGAGGAAAGAGTAAATCTCTTCTTGATTTCATTGATGTCCAAACCCAGGATGTAACTAGTAGTGGAAGGAAAAGGAGACAAATTGTGGCACCAGGAATGATGAGAGATGCCTAGATACAAAAATTTAGAGTTATTTTCTCCTCTTCCATCACTCACAACCCAGTGAAATGGGATTATTCTACTGTAGATTCTTGAAAGAAGACTTAAGAATCCTTCCAATTTTAGAAAAGAGACAGCCTTTTCACAACTCTGCCTCCTTGGAATCTGTCTGCATCTCTATCAAGCTTCACAGCTTTCTTCTCATAGCTCTAGTTGCCTCAGAAAAACTCCTTTGAGACACTTAAAGTCATTTCACAACTTTCTGTTCACCAACCCAATCGACCGTGCTCCGTTATTATCTGCCCTTTAGAGATTTCAGATCCTTAACTTCTTGTCACCAGCAGAAGCATGACTGTAGCTGTTAAGGGATAAAGCTGATAGGGTTGGGAGAGGGAAAGCCCTAATTTACCTTTGGGAGTTCTTGACTTTCTAAATTTGATCCTCTTTGCTTCCTTAAGTTTTGAGTCCCTTTTCCTTTGCTGTTCTCAATATTGCTCTTACTATCTGGAAACCTTTTTCCTGGATAAACTTTGATATTTGTAGCACTTTGATACACATTGATTGGAAAAATACATATGCATAGACAAAATTAACAAAATTAAAAAAAATGCATAGACAAAACAAACTATAAATTTGGCATCTATTTTCTAGGAGCTTGTATTCAAAGACCGACAAATAATTACCATGGGCACCTGTACATACCATGGATCTGTGTTGTGCTGGGCATATGTTGGCTGTTTGCCAACTTAAAAATTGAACCAAATCATCAATGGACAGTGGCTGTATGTCCATCTCAGTAGGGTGATTACTTATTAGGGAGCAGTGAGGTGGAATTTAGGGCAACATCACTGGAATAATTCAAGGTTTAGACTAGTCAGAAAAGTGAAGTTATCATTTGTTCTGGGGCATGGTTGGGATAGGGAGGCTGGTAAAGAATGATTTTATTTTCTTGTGCTCACAAATCCCAGAAAAAAAAAAAAGAGAATTGTTTTGTTGTTATATTTTCCTTTGGAAATTGGGGATGAATGAGGCTAATTAAAAACCTTTGGAATCTATTTACCTGGATCCATGTGGTCATAATCCTGATATGAATTGGACCTGTTCCTTCTACCTGCCCCCTCTTCTTTAAAAATTAGGAAAAGAAAGATAAAGGTTGGGTTTGGATGCAGTCTTCCCTAGGAAACTATATAGCTGACATTGTTAGAGCGAGGACCTGAACTGAAAGAGCCAAGAATAAAGGAATCTGATTTCATTTATTCAAAGGCAGCGTTGTAGGGCAGGCAAGAATGTAACTAAGAGGAATCAGTGAGAATATAGAAATCTGGGTTCAGATCTATCTTGGCCTTCTTGCCACCCTTTATGTACCTGCCTATTAGGGATTCAAGTCCCCTCCTTGGGCCTCATTTTCTCTCTCTGTAGAATGAGGGCATTGGATGTGATTGCCTATAAGCTCTCTTTCTTCTTTGTAAGTCTGTAGACCCACCATGTTATAAACTACATTTTGCCTTTTACAATTGCTCTTCAGCAGTTAATGACCTTGTACTCAAGACCATTAAAAGTATTCTGTATGTCTCCCCAGGAACCTTATCTAGTCCCTGGCCCGGGTCTAACCCATGCCTGGGCTGGTAGAGTAACATGATTGGTACTTTCTATTTCACTGCTGATTGGTGATCTGCGTCTTGATCTTGTGATTCACTCGCTTAATCATTGGTGATTTACAATGGCTTTGATCTTTGGTCACTGACTGTTGGAATTGGTCTAGAAGGACCTGATTGCACCAGAATGATTCTTATGCGTGATAGTGGTTACCTTTGCCTTTTGCTTTGAAGTCCTAGTCTGCTTGGGCAATTGCCTAGAGCAAAGTGATTTGCTGCTCCATTATTCTTGTGATTTCCTTTTCTTTCATCTTGGCCCTTTTCTCTAGGTTTAGGCCTTTCGTTTTGGTAGTAGACCAAAGACTTCCCTTTGGGGTTTCCCTTCCTTCTGAGCAATATTTCTTCACTGGCCTCTTTTCAGATCCAGACTTGGATACTATTATATCTAGTAATTTAACTTTTCCCCCAGATTTCTAAATCATCAGAGGTTGCCTTTACAAACCTATCCCTGTCCTCATTCACCCCTCATTTTAACCGATGATTATGATGTGGATTTCAGTTAAGAATTGGTTTTGCTTTTGATTACAGTTCATAATTTTCATACTTTTCCAATACAGTAATAATAATTTATTTCCCTAAGACACTTATTGATGAGAAAACTTTAACTCAGAGGAACTAAGTGACTCATCCATGGTGATACAAGTTAAATGTCATTGCTAAGTTTCAATTCAAGATCTTCTGACTCCACATTCATTAATCTTTCCAATCTTCCATGTGGCCTTGTAAAAGAAATGTGGCATTTAATTGCTTTGAGTCTCATTTTCCCCTTCTTATACATGGAGCTAGTAACATCTATAGTACCTTCCTCCCGGGATTGTTTTGAGGCTCCATAGATTTTATATATATATATATATGTATGTATGTATATATATGTATGTATGTATATATATATGGTATTTGGCAAACTTTAGAATTTTAGTGAGTCATTGCAGCTATTATTATTTTTACTTGTAGTATTTTACATGCAACCTGCTACACTTTAAAAGAGAGAATCAAAGGATTCCTTAAATAAATAGAAATTCTTTCAGTATAATGTGGAAATTATATTATTTATATTACCTACTTTACAGAATTTTTGTGAAGACAGTGCTTTATTAATCTTAACAAGCTATAGAAAAATGATACAGATGTTACCTCCTCCTTCAAGAAGCTTTTATTTATTTATTTTGGTGAGGTAATTGAGGTTAAATACTTGCTTGGAATCACAAAAGTAGTAAATGCTAAGTGTCGAGGCAAAATTTGAATTCAGCTCCTCCTGACTTCAGGGCTAATACTCTATCTACTACACTAACTAGCTACCCCAGGAAATCTTTCTTAATCCCCTTAGTTTTAAGCATTCTTTCTCTATATATATCAGTTCTGACATATGTATTCCTAAAAATCACCATATTATGCAAAAGTCTCATAACAAAGTCCATAAAATTTACTGGGGGAAAAGGGATTGGGTATAAAGCTCAAAAAACTTCATCAGTAGTATATAAGAAGACAGGGACTTAACAAGAGTCATACATAGTTTGACACATATTAAAATGTTTTTTAAAAGTACAAAAATGCTATAATAAATAATATTAGAATTTGTTGCTTCGTGCTTCTGCTTGGCTTGTACCTTGACTGGCAAAGTCAATAACTACATTGAGAGGGCAGGTCTGTGGTGGACAGAGACATTCATTCAATCTGTGACTTTCATTCAATCTGGGATATTCAATAAGTGGTTTTTGTTGTTTGTTTGTTTTTTTAATATAGAAAAGTTTGCAAATACGAAAGAACAGTAAAACACAACCTTGTAGGATAACACATGATGAAGTGAGGTAGCTGGCACATGTTTGAGGTATGTAGGTATGTGAACTTTGTATATTCTGATGTGGCTTGGTTCAACTGGGTGCAGTTTTCTATATTCTTTTTTCTTATGGATGGCATTACATATAAGCAAACACAAAATTCACATTATGTTCAAATTGTTCCCTAGCATATTGATCAGGTTGGAATACATTACTGTTTTTAAGCATTATAGCAAAACCAATGGTATTGTAGTTATTATCGATTTTGATGATAAATTGACTATTGCCCCAGCAGAATATATGCTCACTACTCAAAGGACCCTTTTTCTTTTCTTTTCTTTTTCTTGCTGAGACAGTTGGGGTTAAAGTGACTTGCCTAGGGTCACACAGCTAGAAAAGTATAAAGTGTTAAATGTCTGAGGTCAGATTTGAACTCAGGTCCTCCTGACTAAAGGGCTGGTACTCTGTTCCCTGCATCACCTAGCTGCCCCAAGGGACTCTTTTTCATTTTATCCTTGCATTCCCAATCCCTAGGAGAAGGCTTTGTATCTGGTCAATGGTTAATAAATGCTTACTGAACAAATGAATAGAGGTAGAAGCTTAGGAGTAATTTCTTTTTTCTATTCCACAATATGTATCATCCTCTACCTTCTTCAGCTCCATATCCATATAGGTAGATATTCCTGTCTCCAACAAACATGAAATGAAGTTCTTTGGCTTTGTAAATCCAGCTTTCGTCTGCTTCTGATTGCATGGATACCAACAGAAACATTAGGCATTCCCTAAGTGTTGAAGCTGGAAAATTTGTTAATGATGAGCTAGAGAAAGCAGTAGGACTGATGTCCATAGTCATCACATACTGCAAGTTTTAAAAATCATCTCATCAGCTACCTCTGTAGAAACCCATCCACTCTAGAATTGGGGTTTATTCAGCCACAAAAGATTTGTCACCTGACAGGGCAGAAGACCTTCCTGATGGATAGAAACCTGCATATGTACCTTTTATTTGTTTTGATCACTGCCTACCATGTTTCTAGATGGTTATGTTTGGTGACAGATTAGATGAAGCATTTGCCCCACTCACTTAATAGCCATCCACCCACTATATTATATGACACTTATATATGTGTCCATCACTCTTTTCACACTTGTTGATTTCAGCAGTTTAGCCATTTGACCATACATCATAAATTTGTCATCACAAATTCCTCAGGTTCCTACGAAAACAGATAACACGAATCCCTGGTTTGTAAGGATTCTACAAATATATTTTATTCATTCTGTTGCTCTTGATTAATTCATGCAATCACAAGATTTCTCTCCTCATCCCTAAACCACCTCCCCCCCCCCAAATGATTAGCAAATGATTTAGGAGTGGGGAGGGAAATGGATGGAATTTATCAGTTTCATCATCATCTTAATTTTCCCAGTTTTAGGTTGTTCTATAAATATGTCTTTATGAATGTAGTTTTACTAGCTTGAAACATCTAATTGAAACCAGTTGCTTAAATCTCTTTGGATCAAGAAACAGTAATAAGCACAGGGAGTATCTTATCCCTGGCAATCCAGAAATGCTTAGTGTCTGCTCTACTTGATGCATGTGTAATCAGTTTACTTTCAGCTTCTTTCTTCATCTAAAACCTTCGGTCTCTTGGTGTGTGATCTAATACACCAGTGACAGGGATGTTTATTCCTGTTTCTGGGTCTGTAAACTAGTATGACCAAATGAAAGGGGAAAAGTTAATTATTAGTGAATGTTAAAAGGCTCTATTATCATTGCATCTCGTTTTTGTGTGGAAAATGTGGCTGTTTTTCAGCTGCAGAGAATGATTGAATTTTCTGGAAACCAAAGTCCCCTTCTCTTTGGGTCAGGCTCCATGGTTTTTCTGTTCCTTCTAACTGAAGGGAGGGTTATGTACAGCCAAAGAGCAAGCTCAGCAAGCCCATTGCTTTCTAGAAAGTACTGAGTGATCCCAAGACATCACCTAGGATCTAATGGTTCAGTTTTTTATGTAGCATCAAGAACTTGGAGAGAATTCAGAAAATGCAGGTAGGAGGCCCAATAAAACACCGAGCTTGGGTCAGGAAGAGCTGAGTTCAGATTTGACCATAGACAATTGTTAGGGGTGACCCTGGACAAGTCATTTAATCCTGTTTGCCTGAGTTTCCTCATCCGTAAAATAAGCTGAAGGAGACATTAGCAAATTACTCCAGTATCTTTGCCAAGGTACAGTCAAAGAGTTGAACATGTCTGAAACGAAATAGCAACAACAGCAACAAAGCCAGCATCAGAACGTTCCCAGTGTTTGTAAACATCAGCTCACAGAGGCCTGGTTCATAGGCTTGTGATTGTCGGGTATTGGGCTGGATGGCTGTGTGTGAAGGTCAGCGTAGATGGAGCCTTCTCTGAAGGACTGTCTGCAGTACTATCTGAAATCTTTTTGCTCTAAATAAGTTTTATCATGAATAACTTCTTCCATTTTTTTAAATGGATAAAATGTAGTACAGAGACATCTCATTTATCTAGATCAGAGGAGAAACTTTGGGGCCTAAATCCATTTTCTGAAACTCACCTTGGTAAGCACCAAAACTTTTTAAAATTTTCATTGTTCTAGATGACCATCCTTTTAAAGCAGATTACACTTCTCTTCTGAAAAACAATTTTCTTCAACTCCCACTAGTCTCATGCCAGCTACCACAACTCATCTCCCCACTGCCACCCTCCCTGTCTCTAAATCTGGCCTTTCTGCATCTGCAACCAAGATTTCTCAAATCCTCAGTTTCCTCATGTGCAAAAAAAGAGGGGGTTAAACTAGATGATCCCTAAGATCCCTTGCAGCTCTCAATTCCATGTGCCTATGAGCTTCTTACCACAGTGATCAGATTAAGCTTCTTATGCACAGATCTGATCATTTTACTCATCTAGTCAGAACCTTTCAGTAACTCCCCGTTACCTAAAAGATCCAATCCAAACTTCTTAACCTGGCATTCCAGCTTCTCCACGGCCTAATATATTCTTTTACAGCTTTATTTCATATTTCTCCCCTCTCTGTATGAATTGTATTTCAGCCAGAATGGCCTGCTTGCTATATTTCTACACCAAATAAGTTAGGATAGTATATAGATTAAGAATAAATGCTTCTGAACATTTGCAGCCTAAAGAGCTTTTCCATGAGGAAAAAATGCGGTTGGTGAGAGAACATTTATGTTTATTCTCTGGTTCTTGGCAAGGTTCTAGATAGTTGAGATTATCAAATTGAGATGCTGGTGCTTAAAAAAAAAAAAAATTCTGCCTGGGTCATGTCAGTTCTGTTGGTTAGAATATGGCTCAGCAGATAGGGCACTGAGGTTGGAATCTGGAGTACCTAAGTTTATATGTTTCCCCAAAACTTAGTGATTTTGTGACCATAGACAATTCACTTAGTTTAGCTGTTCTTCAGTTTTCTCATCTTCAAAATGGATGTGGTGGCGAATTCAATGACTCTAACATTTCTTCTAGCTGTAAGTATATGATTTCATTAGCCAAGTGAGTCAGTTAATTTTGTCCTTTTCTTTGACTTAAGATTTTATTCCTACCAGTTATTTTAAAAAGGCATTGCATGTATAACTCAGATGGCTTAGGAAATATACATTCTTGCTACCAGGAAACAATTCAAAATATTTATTGATGTGAGAAATTAGACATGTTAGATTTAAAAAACACCATCTTTTTATGCAGAGGGTTATAGTTATGAAGCTCACATCATACCATTAGCATTGAACTGACCTGGGAATTCCATGCACCAGTTCTCTTGGGGAAACTGGAACTATCCCTTAATTAATAATAAATCCTATTTATATAGCATTTTAAATTTTGAAAAGTGTTTTCCTCATATTACACCTCTGAGTACACTCATCAGTAGGGCAAATGTTATGATCCCCATTTTATAGGTGGAAAAGCTAACTTTGAGAGGTTAAATGATGACTTGCCCATACAGCTAACTTATAGATGTTTAAGGTGGTATTTAAACTCTCCTGTGAGAATATAAAGACGTTTTGGAACCAAGCTGTGAAAAACTTTTAAGATTAAACGGAGGAATGTATGGCTATATCCAAAAGGAAGTTGAGAAAAGCCATTTAAGTTGATTGAATAGAGAAGTGAAGGAGGTGACATGATCAGTTCTACAATTAAGGCAAGTCATTTTGGCAGCACTACATAGGATGGATTGGAATAGAAATAGACTTGAGGCAAGGAGTCCAGAAGCAAGAATCTTGCTTACCTTAGGTAGGGATCACTCTTAGGACTTTGGATAGCAGAATTCCATTGAATTCCCAATCTAGCCCCAATCATATTCCATGGATTTCAAGAGAACTTGGCACTTTGAGATAATAGTATCCTCTACCTACAACTTGCCTCTTTGATTTACTGTGCAGATTATTGCTCTAGAATGATGGCTATCAATTATGATATTTATCAAAGGAGTTTAATTATCTTAGAGTTGCTTGGGCCATTGCGAGGATAACTGACCATTGTTGTACAGCTAGATGGAAGCAGAAACTGAACTCAGATTTTCCTGAGTCCCAGACCAGTCCTTCATTTACTACAGGATGCTACCCTTCATAAGAACACATTAAAATATGACAAATACGCACAAGTTAAATATAGAATCAGCAGTCCTATATTGAATTATAAATATATTGAGATCTTGGTGTGTGTAGTTAAGGCCAGTGTTCAGAGGTCCCCCAGATATGGAGTATGAATATAATAGCTATTGCTCTTTGGGGTCAGCTCCCTGGCATGTTACCGCACACCTGGTCTGTTCATTGTACTTACCTCTTCCCCACACCCAAGACCAGAGATCAGGAGCATCCCTAGTGGTGTTGCTGTGAAATTCCTCCATAGTTTAATCTTCCTGAGAAATTACCAGGGAAACTCCAAACTAGACAGATTATAATCTTTAACCAAATTTGTTTGACTAGGAAACCTTAATTTAAAGTATATTTTAAAGGGATTTAGAAGGAATAAAGTAATGGGCACAGAATTTTCTCAAGTCCTTGAATCCTATAATAAGGAATAAAAGCCCTCTACAACCTTTTAAGTTAAATAGAGTAGAGAGAGAACTCATTGATTTGAGATTAGAAGGTTTAAGGAAAAATCCTGGCCTTCTTTTTGTAGTGGCAAGAAAATGCAAACTGAGTGGATGCCCATCAGTTGGAGAATGGCTGAATAAGTTATGGTATATGAATGTTATGGGATATTATTGTTCTGTAAGAAATGATCAGCAGGGTGGTTTTAGAGAGGCCTGGAAAGACTTACATGAGCTGATACTAAGTGAAATGAGTAGAACCAGGAGATTATTGTACATGGCAACAACTAGATTATACAATGATCAATTCTGATAAATGTGGCTCTCTTCAACAATGAGATGATTCAGACTAGTTCCAATGAGCTTGTGATGAAGAAAGCCATCTACATCCAGGGAGAGGACTGTGGGAACTGAAGGTGGATCACAACATTGAATTTTCACTCTTTTTGTTGTTGTTTGCTTGCATTTTATTTTCTCATTTTTTTCTGGTCTGGTTTGATTTTTCTGGTGCAGCAAGATAATTGTATAAATATGTATGCGTATATTGGATATATCATACATATTTCTACCATGTTTAACAATATTGGACTACTTGCCATCTAGGGGATGAGGTAAGGGAAGGGGGAAATTGGAACCCAAGGATTTGCAAGGGTTAATGTCAAAGAATTATCCATGCTTATGTTTTGAAAAATAAAAAGCTTTAATAAAAAAAAAATCCTACCTGCTGTTTGCCACCTCTGTGACCTTGGTCCTCTCTGGTCCTCAATTTCCTCATCTGCAAAATGAAGGAATTAGACTAGATGATTTGCAAGGGCTCTTTCAGCTCTAAATCCTATAATCCAATGATGTCATTACTGATCAGGTAATCAGATTTTAAACCAGAAAATCATAACTTTTCTCTCTCTAGGAAAAACTTCATAGTAGGTAAGAAATCCTTTTTTTAGGTTTATCTCATCCCCTGAGATGTTTTCCTGTGTCATTATTATTCTCACTAATAATGTCTTCATAGAGGCAGAATAACAGAGCTTAGAAGTCTGAGAGGTATTAGTCCAACTTTTTTGGCTTTGCTGATCCATCAAACAATTCCATGGTGTAGTTGTTATTTTGCCCATTTTACAGAGAAGAAATATTCTTATGGAATAGAAAACTGAGGCTGAGAATAGTTAAATGATTTGCTTTGGTGGCACAATTAGTTAACAGTTGAGACAGAATTCTAACTCAGGTCTTCTTAGCTCCCTTTCCACTATACCACATAATCAAGCCATGGATAAAGCTGAGCTGTAACAAGCATGGTTCCAGTAGGCTTTGTCCCAAGGTGCTGATATCTAGAGAGAAGACTCCTTGCTTGAGGTAGAGTAGACCTGGTTTGGGAAGAGATGAGGTGGGGTGTGTCATTACTTAACATTTCTCCACCTGGTTTGTCTTTCATACTTCATTCCCACCTTAAGTGAAGTAATTTTTAATTACAGTTCTAACTAAATGACATATGCCATTCTAATGTGATTTTGTTTCTTTTCCCACTAGATTTCATCCTGAAAATTCTGGATGAATTTTTTTTTTTTTTTTTAAGGGGAAGAAATCAAAAGGGTGGGAAATTCTGGAAAAATCCCATTTTAGTCTTAATCTTCCTCCTCTTCCTGTGCTGCTATCTTGGCACTCTATTTTTGTGATGTAAGAGTAATATAAAAGTTATTTGGGGGGAGGGTTTGTTTTCCTTTTTTTTCCCACTGGGAATCTTTTCAGTGACTATTGTGGCCAGTCTAAACTAGTAACGCAGGATAGTGCAGGATACAAAATGATGTTTCCTATATCAGTTGGGAATTTCATGGAATTTGTTCTTACTTGACAGTTTTTCCAGATGGATTTATGTACCTGCCTTCCCAGGGCCAACTATGCTCTCTGAGAATTTGTTTTTTAGCCTTGATACCCTAAAAAGTAATTCCTCTCCTCTGATCTGCATCTGGGCAATCTTCCTTCTTGCAGGAAAGATCAAGACTGATTTAGATGACAGGGTAGTCAACTTAGTTGCTACCCTAAGCAACTGTTTGCTCCAGATGAGCAAAGTTGCAAGATGTTTACTGTTTCCATATTTTGGTGTTATCTGGAAAGGCTGTTAAATGAATGAGGATGAGGATATTCTTTGTGAATGGGCCTGAAGATTCAGATGTATCAGTTCAGTTTTTCAGGCTTTGGCATCTCCTTATCCCCAGGGGCACAGAGGGAGGAGGAGTCGAGGATCTGACCCTGAACTTGTACAGTTTTCACTATAAAAACTGAGAGGTTTCAGACATTTTGTAACTAATGGCTTTTGCAGAAGTGATTTTCCTATTGTAAGTGGTCCTCAGCAATATTCTTATTTCAGCATTCCGCTCCATTCCCCCACCCCCAAATGAATATTAACTTCCATTCAGTTCAATGAACCTTTATAAGCGTCTGCTATTTATTTGTGTGGACTAAGCACCAGGAGGATGAAAGCACAGTTGAATGGTATCTGCCCTCAAGAAGCTTCCATTTCACATTCCTCACTGAGCCAGTTAAATATTCTTAGAACCCTCCCTTTGACACTGCAGTGTTCATCTGTCTGGAAGCTGGCAGAGAGAGCAGTCCATTGGTGAGGAAAGAACCCCGACTGGGACTCAGGAGACCCGGATGCCGGCCCTGGCCCTGGCGCTAATTCATTAAGTGGATTTTGGCAAATCATTCAGCCTTCTTTGAGCCTCGCTCTATTCTTATGTCCTAGTTTCATCTCTAGTAAAATCAGTCAGCAAACTTGTATAAAGCCCCTTGGTTGTGCTTAGGCACCAGAGACATAAAATGAATAACCCTTCTCTCTTGGAGGGCTTCTAATCTATCTGGGGAGACAACATACACATGGATAAACATGCTCAAAACAGATACTGTGTAAATACAATGGCAGGGCAGGAGAAGGCAGTAACAGCTGAAGGGTGAGGGCAGGGATGGGGAGCTCTGGGAACACCCTCAGGTAGAAGGTGCCATGGGAGCTGATCTTGTGCAGGGCAGAGAGGCGTCCCAGGCCTGGACTAACCCAGAGGCTGGAGAGGGATGTTCTGGGTGAGGACGGCCTGTGTAGCCAAAGGGCAGAAAGAGGAAAGGGAGGAGGAATGGGTAATAAGCTTGAAAAGGTCGGATGGAAATTGAGTATGAAGATCTTTTAAATACCAAATAGAAGAGTCCTTTGTGAAGCCTGTACCCAGTTTGCAGATGTTGCTTCTCACCATTCTCATCATTAGTGACCTGGAGAAAACCTTCCTATGGTCAGTCCACTTGCCTTGTTCCAGATATCTGTAAGCCAGATTTAAAAGAGGACCATTTATAGAATCCTAGATCTTGAGCTAGAAGGAGCCTCCCAGTTAGTCTAACCTCCTGGCCTTCCAGATGGAAATGAGGCCCAGGTGTAAGGTCACACAGGTAGCATTCTTCCGAGGTCAAAGTTGAACTCGGGACTACTGACTTGAGAGCGGGTCCTCTTTTCATTGTATGTAGCCCACTCTCTTGGACATTTCCCTTTCAGTTGTGATATGAAACTCCTTGCTTTTTCTCGTCTTCTTTCTCCTCCTTCCCTTTTGTTGTCTTTCCTGGATCCTGGGCTCCATATGCCCTCCAAGTGTTTGGGGTTTGGGCATAAAGGCAGATGCTCCTTGTCACTTTCTTATGATTTTCTAGACTCTCCGGGTTCCCTGATCACCCCTTCTGACTCAGCCATCTTTCCTTGTGGATTCCAAACATTTATATAGGACTGTATCCTCTGCTTTCAAGCAAAGAAAACTGTCTAGATGTCACCTTGCCCCTTGATAGCTATAAAACAAACAGCCATCTTGGAGAAAAAGCGTTTCCTCTCCCTTTGCTGAGCTCCTCCCTCCCACTCCAACCTCCCCATTGCCCAGCCTGCAGTCAACTTCTGCCATGCTGGTGAGAGCTGGATTGGGGGCTCCTCAGGGTCTCCATTCCCCCCTTTTGCACATGCATTTCTTTATTTCTGACTGAGAGCTGTGTGCTGCTTCTGGTCGGGATCCCCTCCAGGACGGGTCTCCTAGCCAGCCCAGTCCAGACGCTAATAGGCCATAGGAGGGAAATCATGGGTGAGTCGCTGCAGGCCGACAAGTGGGTTGTTCTTACACCACAGTTCCCCATTTACAAGGAAGGAGAAGATCGAGAACGCGGGGCTTCAGCCGACCAGCAAACCACTCGGTTCACTTACGTAGCACACAAGACTGTTTTGACGTGTGGTGCTACAATTATTATATTACATTAAATATTATTAACAAGGGTTTAATTTCATTCTAAACATCTTGTGTCAAAGAGGCACCACTCTGCATAAGTGCAGTGAAATATGAGATTCTTGAGCCTTTGGTAGATGCCGGCTAGAGACCCCAGTTATTCCTACCCCCTTTCCCAACAGCCGCAGCCATGAAACTTTCATGACCCTTTCACCTTTAAACTCTGTTTGAACTTGGAAAGAAGACTTGTGAATTGGAAAGGGGGGTGGTATGGGGTGGGTGGGGAGGAGATGTGGAGGCTGGGGGAAAAGGACTGATTATATGTTACCGTCACAGTAATACTAGGAAGATAATCCCCCTCTTGTGTATGGGTTTCTGCTACTGCAAGCTAGAGGGTAATAAGCTCACATGACAGACCCAGAGGCTAATGCTGGCCTGTGCTTTTTTGGTACATATTTAAACAAAGGCTGATTATCCAAACAAGAAGTGGGACTGCTGCAACCGGACCAGTTAAATTATAGTTAGTAAAACTTGGCGCCTTATGAGCCTGGAATGTTACAATTACAGCTGGATCCTCATTTGTCAGGCAGCCTCACTAAACATGAAAACCAGAGATTTTTATCTTCTCTTCCCTCCACTCCCCACCTCTCCACTGCCTTGGACTGCTTAACTCCTTGAATGCAAAGATAAAAATGCCAAATACCCCAGCAGGGATCAAGGGAAGAAGCCTTTACCTTGTTAGAGCCTTCCAGAGCTGAGTTTCCTCAGTTGATCTTGCAGAATGCCTTTGAGGGAAGTGGGTAGAGGTCCTTCCTGGCTCCTACTTGCCTCAGGTGGGTGAGTAGCATTTGGGACCAGATACTGAGCTTTTTTTTGAATGTTATCCCTGAAGAGAAATAGAAGATGTTAGCCTCTTCCTGCTTCCCCTCTGGGTCTAAAATCCTGTTTAATGGAGAAGGAAAATTTCTTCTCCTCAGCATGTTCATGAGTTAGACTCTCTAGTCTGTGATATTTGTTTTCCATAAACCTTTGACACCAAAGGATCTCTGTGACTGCTGGAACATAGTCCTTCCTCAGATGCTGAAATTTTTTAAAAGGATAATTTTTCCATTTTTAAAAAATTTGTTGACTTTAAATTTTTTTTTTTTTAGCAAAAATACAAAACAAAAGGCTGCCACTTTTTTTTGCTTATCAAGTTGCCTTCTTTGTGATTGAGGTCTGAGAGGTAGGTTAGGAATCATTGTTGAATTCTGGAGGACCATTCTAGGGCAAGTGTTAAATGGATGATGAAAATGATGATGGTGGTAATGACAATATTGATAGCTGATGAGTTGCTTCATTAAGGTGACATTAAGGGGGCAGCTAGGTGGTGCAATGGATGGAGCACCAGCCCTGAAATCAGGAGGACCTGAGTTCAAATCTAGCCTCAGACACTTAATACTTCCTGGCTGTGTGACCTTGCGCAAGTCACTTAGCCCCAATTGCCTCAGAAAAAAAAAAAAAAAAAGTTGACATTGACACACTGTGGATTCAGTTTCATTGACTTCTGTGATTATCATTTAATCTCTGAGCTCAACCCCAAATGTAGGATTCATAAGCATGACTTTCCCCAGAGTGTCTGGCATACAGACCTATGACCTGATAGGAAGCCTCTGTCCTTTAACAGTGAATTTTGCAGGGGCATTGGGCAGACTTTGGTGATAAGGTCACTTGTTTTGTCTCTTTCAAAAATTAATTAAATACAAATTGGCCCATCTCCCTCCATCTCTCATTTTCCACAGGTCGATTTCACTCTCAGCCTACCTAGTGCTGACCCTGCTAGTGGTTTGTTTTCCTTCCTGTCCTCCCTCTTGATATGCTCTGTTATTGTAATCCAGGTTTGTGGCTACTGGGAGGGATGATTGGCAGGGTCAGTAAGACATTAAGCTCTAAAATGAATCTTCCAGAGGTGGAGAGTGGAGATTAGATTGGAGGTCTGCTTCCTCTCTCAGTTTTCAAGCCAACTTCAACTGTTGTTACATGGCTAAAGGTAGAAAAAAGTGGAAACAAAACCTGACAAAGAGTTCAGTTCAGTAAATAAGATGTGGCAATCTCTAGGTACCTGTCAGAATTGTTTTCTTTATTAGCTAATATTTCCATCATAAAGCATGGTTTTAAATTTTAATTCCTCATCTGATTTTATATATATTTGCTTAGGGATGCTGGGGTTTGAAGTGAGTAATAATCTCTCTTCTTAGGGAGAAATGAACTTCTGGTAAGCACTTTGATTTTGGAAGCTTAAGTCAGAAAGTGTCAACATGATGCTAACACCCATTTCAAAAGATATGGTGTAAAACAAACAACTATTTTTGTAGATCTTAGATACTATATAAATGTAAGTTAGTATATGTAATGGGAGTTGAGTTGTGGTCAAAAGATCCTGGTCCTCTTGCATTTCCTTACCAAGCTAAGAGAGGAGAGATGAGAGCACAGTCGAAGACAGATACTATATGAGACTTTGGTGGGAATATGAGGAAACATGTCCAGAATGGTCAAGCACTAAAATGGAAGGTTAACTTCATCTTTGGAGCCTCTTGTGTTGCTTCAGTTCCTTAGGAAAGAGCCTGCAAACCTTAGTTCTTTCCAAGCCTCTATCATGAAACATTGAATACTTTGTGAGAAGAGTAGTGGAAACTTAATTAATATATATACAGCTGTTGGTTCATCCACCCTTTCAGGTGATAGTGTAGAGCAGAGGGAAGCATTCTGAATTGGATATCAGAAGATCTGGTTTCAGGTTCCAGCTCTGTCTTATGGGTGTGATCTTGGAAAAGTTATTTGCTATTCATGGGCCTCAGTTTCCTTTTATATAAAATGAAGGGATTAGACTAGATGACTCTAAGCCTCTTTCTAGTTCTGTATCTATGAACTGTATGAATTAAAAAAGAGTACTTTGCAGTTAGTAGTTAAGGACTAAGTAAAATACTTAGCAATTCTCCCTTTTCCCTATTACTACCCCATAGTGAAGTGCAAGTTCTTTGAGGGCCGGGGAAATTTTCATATTTTAATTTTATTGTTCACCTACTACAGTGACTCATATATAGGAGATTCTTAATAAAAGTTTACAGAATTATATTGAATTAATCAGTTATATTTATATAGCAATTCTGTGATGAATATGATTAAAAACAAACAAAAAACTTCGTTTACTCTGACAGGTGATCTTATTTAAATGTGTGAATGTTTCCAGAGTAGTCCATGATAACATGTAGATGTTAAGTTCAAGATAATACTCAAAGTATTAAAATTGGTTTTTTTAATTAGAAGGAAATTACAACTTTTTTCCTAGTTAAAATTAAGAAGTTAAAGATTTTTAATCAAGATAATCTTGCAGCTTCTTAAGGTGCAACTTATTTTGAAAGCAAAATGATCCCCACTTGGACAAAGAAAGTCCTAAGGAAAAATTGTGAGTTAATGTTTACTCTTTTAGTACTATTTTAATCAAATGACTTTACAACTTGACCTTTTGAATGTGAATATTTAAAAAAAAAAAAAAAAAAGAGCACTAAAGTATGTAGGACCAGAATTATTTCTTGGTGAAAGATTAGAACCTTAGGAATCTCTTATTGGAATCTTGAATATTCCATCAGGGTGTTCTGGTAGAGATTTTCAGCAGCAAACTCTGGACAGTTTCATTCTTCTACTAATCAAATACTTGATCAAATATCTGATCAGATAGGATCAGATTTGAGGGGAAGGTAAATAATATCTTAGATCAGCCCTAAAAATCTTTCTTTTGAGAAATATAGGTGGGTGAAAATCAAGCCAGAAGGCCCTGCTGAGCTCTAACCTGCCCTTACTAGCACCTCCCCTATTATCCAATACAGAGAAAAGGAAAGGAATAAGAACTATCTTTGTGATTTGATTTTTTCAAGGATCTCCTAGATCCTAGGAAACTCCCTCTATCATGCAAGTTGGCATCGTTTGTGTAACTTAATACAGTCTTAAGGACTTGTCTAGAACAAGGTTAAGTGATGTGCCCAGCATCACAGAGCCAAGTGTGTTGGACAGGACTTGAATCCAGGGCTTTCTGGCTCTGATGTCAAGCTCTGTATCCCTGTATTATACTGCCAGAAACAGAGAGTTAAGGCAATACTCTGTTTGATTTTGGGCTACTAGGTGGTGTGGCACTAGAGTGCCACAGAAAGACCTGAATTTAAATGTGTTCTTAGACACTTACTAATTGTGTGCCCCAGGCAAATCACTAAACCTTGTCTCAGTTTCCTCATCTATAAAATGAGCTGAAGAAAACCACTCCAACATGTTTGCCAGGAAAACCCCAAAAAGCAATAACAGAAAGTTGGAAATAACTGGAAAATGGCTGAACAACTGAAATATTTTATTAACTAGTTCACGAACAGGCATCTTCATTTTAGACTTCCATAGTCATGATGCCCTCCCACCTCTTTCCGCCCAAAAAAGGCCTCATTATAAAGTCACTACTTTTGCTGTTGTGGTTATAACCAGTATTGCACAATTGTTATGGAATCAGCTGTGGCATCATAAGAGACAGTGAATATGAGGAATTTAGAGCTACTCTCTATGAGATGATGCAGAATGAAGTAGGGAGAATCAGGAGAACTATATACACAATAATTATAGGAGAGGAATGAAAAGAACACTAAAAGGAAGCAGAGCTCTATGTAATTGTAGTGACCAATCTTAGTATCCAAGAACAGATGATGAAATGTACCTCCTTCTCTAGAGAGAAAGGATTTCTGTATGTGGAATATTTAGTCACTGTGTTGCTTTGTTTTAACTGTTTTTCTTTGACACAAGGAAAAGTTAAATGTTCAAGAACTATAATATATTTGGAAGTGATTGTGATACGAAAACAGTGCAACAATATAACTATTGGTAATAGCATTACCAATATGGATTTACATTTTTATGAAAGCATGAAAAAAATGAGATGCATTGTTAAAATAGAGATATTCAAGATAGTTGTATAAATATGTATGCATATATTGGATTTAACATATTTTTATCATGTTTAACGTATATTGAATTACTTGCTATTTATTTGTAGGGCGTAAGACAAAGGAGAGAAAAATTAGAACACAAGATTTTGCAAGGGTTAATGTTGAAAAATTATCCATACATATTTTTTGAAAATAAAAAAGCTTTAATTAAAAGTAAAATAAAATATAGCTGAAGCATCAGCTCCTAAATACTTCTGAATGAGAACCAAAAGAAAACATGTATTTACATGTATTAGACATAAATTTACATGTAAATGCACCATCTTCTTAGAAATTCCCCTTTTAAGGAGGGGAAAGAATATAAGGTTGATGTTTAAAGATATTAATATATAAATATATATAGAGAGAGAGTAAAGCCAGGGAATCAATTTTCTTAAGTGACCTTTTCATGCAATAGAAAAACATTCAGACCATTAGAAAAATCCAAAATATGTACAATTTTATATTTCTTTTCCAATCACACTAATCTTAGTGTTCTGGAACAGGTTTTCTTCTTAGGAAAAAGCCATGGGTCCAAATCCAAAAACCACCAAGATCTGTGCCATGAATCTGACCAATGAAGAGAGAAATAGACTTCTCAGTCCTTAGCTATGAAGCTTTCTTTAGTTATGCTTCCACAATGTAGATTCCATCCTGTTTTGCCACCTCAGTCTCATCCTTAATTCCTTACTCTCACCCAACATACCCATCAGACTCCAAATCTTGTTCTTTATATCTCCATAATGTCTCTTGCATATATGCCTTCCTCACCACTCAGTCACCACTCTAGGTCAGGGTCTTCTGACCTTTCACCTAGATTATTGCTTCCCCTTTTTGGCTCCTTACCTCAAGATTCTCCCCACTCCAATCCATGCTCCATTCAAGTGATTTTCTTAAATTACAGGTCTGACCATGTCATACACACCCTACCCAGTTGGAGTCCAGTGGCTCTGTCTTACCTCTAGAATCAATATTTGTCATTTAAAACTTAAAAATCTGACCCCTTCCAACTCCAATTTAGTCCTATAAACCAACTTAATATTTGGTGCACATAGCATTCTTCTTACCTTTTCAATGACAATACCCCATACCTCCCTCCTTATTTCCTATAGAAACCCTAGTTTCTTAGCTTGAAATGTGGTTACCTACTAACATTTTTCCCTCTGAAAGATTTTCGCTGTTATCCTAAATATCTTATTACTTGTGGGCATCCACCTTTCTTTCTCCTTTTAATTTAGCTAGTGATTTTATTTACAGAAGAAAAGAATAAAGTTTATGCCATTTACAAAAAGGAGCACAAATTCTCAAAGTACTCATAAATTATCCCAGCCTTAGAATTGACCACTTTTATAGCTGCTAATGCAAACTTGTTTTCTCCTGAATACATTGGAGAATTATAGTTGGAAGTTTATCTACCATGATGAATTCAGTAACCCAGAAACCATATTCATTCAGTGTAGTATAATGGAAAGATTACTTGATTTGTAGTTCTAAGGCCTAATAATAAACCCTACTTTTGCTGCTTTACTCTCTCTGTGAATTTGCACAAGCCATTTAGCAACTTCTGGACTCAATTTCCTTATCTATGCAGTTGGTAGGGGAAGAGGATAGGTTGAACTAGATCTCTAGAATCTATTCCATCTTTTTAATACTATGACATTATAATAGAAAGAATGTTCCAATCCAGAGTCACCTCCTTCTAAAAGGCTCCCAAATGAACCCTTGGCCCCATTTTCACTCACTTCATTCATTAGTAGGGTTATAATAAATACCATACCCTTAATTGGTAAGTGATACAAATACACTGTCTATTCTTACCTGTGATCACTTGCACAATTACACTGACTCAGATCTTCTCCACCAAGAAAAAACCTTTGTCCTAATTATGGATTATCATTCCACTGTAAAGTTCATAAAGACATCTCAGACTTAATACTCTTAAACTTTTTTCTCCTACTGTAGATTGAACGTTCTAGGATGGCATCAAACATCTTTCTAATGCCACTGGGTATGAAAGAAAACATTCCTACAAGGGCCTTCGAGTGTGGATCTAACTAAAACTAGATCCAGATTCAGACCCTCCTAAATTCTAGATTTGATTAGATCATAGTGGGTATGATGACACTTAGCCAAACCATTGACTTGAAATTCTTATGTTTATTTTTCCACTGGTCACAGGTGATATTTTTTCCCCATGACAATGTGAATGAGTTAATGAAAAAACTTTTATTCAGTGCTTATTTTGTGCCAAACACTGCACTTAACTCTAATGAGAAAAAAAATGCAAAAGTGAGATAAATCCTATCCTACAGGAGGGAGTTTTAGTCTGGGGAATTACAGGGAGGATAAATTGTTAGTTAATACTTTCAGGAGCAGTATTGATTTGCTATTGTATGCAAAACAAGATGTGAAAAGAGGAATCAGGTACAGATTCGGTTGGTGATTCTAATGACAAGATGGCTAGCATGGAAGGCTTGATAGATACCGTGGCTTAGGTGAGTTTGCATTTATCAATCAAGACATCTTGATTCCAGGGTAGGAGTTCAAAAGCTAAATAGATTAATATATTCAGGACATGATTTCTAAAGGTCTAAGCCAGCTTGCTATTCCAAGTTGAGAGAAGCAAGATGTCCTGGGTAGATGGCTGGATGGTTTGCTGAGCCCAATCAGAAAGATCAGTGAGAAGTAGATGTTTGCTAGACTTTAAAAGGAACAATTCCAATTTGTTCTTCAGGGACAAGAACTGTTTGCATTTTTCCTGCTCACCATAATTAGCCTGCTAGTCTCCAGAGTCTCTTAAGATGTATCACCAAGATTTCCCTTTGCAGAATGGAGAAATTCCATTAAGTCATTGCTGGCTTGGGACAAAATTGTGGAGTGGGATGTCTTATGATGCTTTCCTATTCCTTTCAGTCTCTCTTCTTTCACTTCATGCTTCTTTGTCCCTTACCCAGGGCCTTAAAACAAAAACAAATAAGAATCTCATAGCAAATACTTAAAACATAAAGCAATAATCAATCACATTATCATATTTTCTAAGGAGGTAAAAATTGCTGTCTATTAATTACTGCTATAGAGGTAGTTGAAAAAACCTAAAAATGTTCTCTCTCCCAAAGGTAAGCCTCTCTGGGTCTCTCTTTCCTCATTGGCAAACTGATAACATCTTAAACTTTTTATTTTCATATATATAAGTTAGCTCCCACCCCACCCACCCAGCTAGAAATAAGCATATTTGGGAGAAGACTGCTAGGGACTTTGGGAGGAAAGTAGTTATCTCTGGTTGTTTTTAAATCATAATGCTATATGAATGTTAAATTGCTAACATACTTCCTGCTTATAGGATAAAAATGTTAATATGAAAAGTTGTATATTGATATTATTATTAATAGTCCTAATAAAGTACAGACAGTATCATTATTCAAGAACAATCTAGATAAAATTAGGCATTTAATTTTAATTTTTATTATTAAAACTTATGCTCCCCACAATGGCCATACTCATCATCAGCCTCATTTGACCCATGCTGTTTAAAGATAGTTTGAGGTATTTTAAGAGAACAATGCACAGATCCTACATTAATAGTTTCAGTGTTAATACTTCCAGATGCCATGTAATAAACAGAGATTTTTGTCTGTATTTAATTTTGTTTGATTTTTAGTGGACATTTTATCACTATAAAAGTGCTTATTTGGAATACATAAAAATCAGAGCAATCGGGCAACAATTGAATATGATTTCTGATTTGAAATTGTTTATGCCCAAATCTGGGATCACAGAAAGTCTCATGACATTCATAGTCTCTAGGCAATGCATCTAAGTCACTGCCTTAAGAGGAGAGGAGGTTCCCAGCTTTGTTGTTGGTTTAACTTCTGCTGCTTCTTTTTTGTTATTATCACACAAAAAAAATATTAAACACTTTCTCCTGCTTGGCACAGATGCCGTTATAGCTGTAAGGATATCTCTGTAAGAGTTCAAAGCCCTAGTCTTTATAAGATCATAGATTATTAGAGACAGAAATAACTCCATTTATTACTGAAGCTGTATAAATCCTGAAAGAGAAAATAGTCAACATCACATATCCCAGTAGTGATGGAATTGAGATTGGAATCTAGGTTTTCTCATTCCAAATTCAGTTCTCCTTCCACCTCACCCTGCGACCTTCTGTCTTTGATTCATATAAGGAATAAGTTACATATCTGTTTGTAGTCTAGTTCATGCTTTCATTTCAGTATAAATACCAACCATTCTACCATGGACTCTTATTTTAAAATAAACCTGACTGTCTTCAACTTTGTTTTGTAGACTGACCTAATTGACAGGTAATCAGAAAGCTGGATTTGTGCTTGAAGTTAGCTATTCATTCCATGGCCCATTTTGTTTAATTTGTTTTCTCATATAGTTTCTGGTGGGAAAAAATGCATTGCTTTGGTACTGAAATTAACTTGATTGAAATGCCTTAGACTTTGTCATTTTCCAGTGGCTCAAGAGGTTATTTCTCAAGTGTTTAATTTTTTAAGTACAGTATATTTTAATTTAACTGCTACTTTCTGACATTCATCATTCCATGAAAACTGAGCACAGCTGAATATGTGGAACTGGTTTGTCTTTGTGTTCCAAACTCCAGTCATCGTAGCATTAGTGAGCTTCTAAAATAATATGCAGATTTGATAAAGATGAGACTTGTACTCAGCCGTGTACTGATAAATGCTTAACAATTGGCTTTCTTGGGGAAAATATGACACTTTTTTCAGTTTAATTTAATAACTAATTTTTTCCATCACTTTCTCAAGGCTAGACAATAAACAGAACAATAAATCAAGCCCTGATTTGTTGCATTTGCTATTTCTAAAGTGTAAATGTTTGCACTTGGGCAGCTAGGTAGCACAGTGGAGTCTGGACCTAGAGTGAGGAAGAATCATCTTCCTGTATTCAAATCTGGCCTTACACATTTTACCATGTGGCTTTGAGCAAGTCCCTTAACCCTATTTGCCTCATCTGTAAAATGAGCTGGAGAAGAAAACAGCAAACTACTCCAACATCTTTGCCAAGAAAACCCTAAATGAGGTCGTGGAGAATCAGACCCACCTGAAATAACTGAACCCTCACAACAAATGCTCGTGCTGCACATTTGACCATTGGCTCCACCAAGCAAGGTCAACATGGCTCCAGCACATCTCTGACTGCAGCTTTACCTTCTTCCATTTGGTAAATAAAGTTTTCAGATTTTCACTTCCACAGTGCTCAATGGTCTCATCTTTCTTACTGTAAAAAATACTTAAAGACTAATGAAACCTACAGGAGCTATTCAATTAGAATTAATAAGTGGAGAAGTTCCTTTTCAGGTAGATATTGTATTTATCTTTGTCAGAAATATCGACCGAATGAAAAGGGAAAGGTGTTGGACTTCTGAATATTCCTTAACATGTTATGATTTTCTATTATGAAATAGAATTGGCCATGAAATAGAAGGTTCTTTATCCTTTCTATTATCCTGGACTTCCAAGAAACTCTGGGGTAATTACCAGTGACCACAACACTACCTACTGATGAATGCAAAGCTGCCCATGTGCCAGTCACTTTGTTGCCTGACCACAGCTGTTCTTGACTAGAGCAGATGTTTTTCCTATGGGGCCTAACCAGAGGAGTTCCACATCAAGAACTCTAGATTCTTTACCTAAGAAGTGGCACACACTGTCTTAAATATACTGATCAATAAGGCCAATTTTTTCTAGTCTTCACTATGAGGCATTTTCTTTGCATCCTATAGATTTCATGTTTCATACCTCAGTGTCTGGGAGCAGAAGCATACTTTAATTTGAGTTCACATAAGTCACCCACTTGATTTTATGAAGGAAAATGGCATTAACCATATTTAGTTCCCAATTGCAATGTGTTACTCACACATTCCAGAATAGAATGTCACTCTGTAATGCCCCTTTTTCTATGAGGGAAGGGTTAGCAAGCTGGAAAACTTCTAAACTTTCCTAAGTTTAGTTAGGATGTTGAATTTTTCTAGACCTTTTTGGTCCAAAAAATGTTAAGGTGTGATTCTCTTCTGCATGTGCTTTCTCTTCTGAGCATAAGTTGAAAATTCTCTCCAAGTAAGGTTACAGCTGTCTTTTTTCCCATCCCATAACCTTGTCCTCAACTAAAAATATATTTAATTTGAGGACGATTGACAGGTAGTTTAGTGTGGTAAAAAGAACATTGTGGACTTGGGATCAGGAGAGCCAGGAGAGCAAATATGTTTCCTATATTTGTTATCTATGGACCATAGGTATTTAATCTCTACAAGCCTTGGTTTTCTCATTTGTAAAATAGTAATGATATACCTGTAGTGCATACCCAATAGGTTTGTCATGAGGCTTCCTTCCTTGAGTTAATTTTATGTAATGCATTTCACAAACATTAAAATGTCATGTAAATTCAGCTATGATGATGATAATTCTACTCACCTCTATGATCACATGTTACTTGGGTTCTATATAGAACATTTGGAGTAATTCTAATTATCCCAATATGGATCCAGTCCCCATCACAGAACAGTACAGACACCCCTACAGTATCTCAGGTTTAGCTATACAATGGCTACTTGCAGATTCTACTTAAAAACCAGACAGGAACCATAAATCATGTAGCAAAGTATTTAATTGAGATGACTTTACAAAATGACTAACAGAGAAAAAAGTCAAAGATTTGAAACATTTCTGTCACCCATTACAAATGACTGTATTCACCGGTAGATTCATACATACACATAAAATCATAGGATTTAGATCTGGAAAAGACCTAATACAACATTTTCCTTTTGATACATGAAGAAATTGAGACTTAGAAAAGCTAAAGTCACCCAGATACTACCTAACAAACCTAGATTTGACTCCTAACCAGTGGTCTTTCTGCAGCAGATTTGATATGGCATAAATACCAGAGTGCTTTTTCTGATAGGATGGCATCATGAGGAGTTGTCCAGATTTATCCAACTTTGTGTATGGTGGGCCCTGAGTGCTTTCTTTGTAAGATCACCCCACCTATACTCATTCTGTCATTTATAGATCCATAATGGGCCTCACAACCCATTTTAAGAGGTTGTCTTAGGAGAATATATGGCTTATTGATGATATTTCATTTTGTTATTATCTGGATTACCTTCATAAACAGAAGAGACAGAAATGAGATCACTAAAGTGATCAAGTAAAGAGATCACTACCCAGAATATCCTTTCTTTTTTTCTAAGTTAATTTTAGCTTAGGACTCTACATATCAGGGCCCCAGAATTGAGACCTGTATAAATTAGGATGAGAAAAATTAGCCTGAATCTTCTACAGACTCAGCTGCTAGTACAAAAGGTCAGGAAACATACCCAATAACTACATATCACTAAAATTTTAAAGGAAGAAATTTCAGATTCAGAAAAGGCATGCCATGAGTCCCCATATAAGATCATCTTCCAAAGATGCAGTTTTGTGAACACCTGGTTTTGCTTACTTTTAAAGACACCTTGTTTCATTTGTCCAAATTAGCCTATAAAAAGGTATTTTGAAGAAGTGTTTGCAAAACACTAGAGTTTCAACTGCCAGTGGAATGTCACTAGCTTGCCTCTGGTCTCTGGGAACTAAATATGTTTAATGCATTTCATTTTTAGGGCAATCTTCCTTCCCTCTCCCCTCCAAAAAATCTTTGTCCTTAACCAGAGAGCCTGTGTCTTTTGAATTCTGTCATGGAATATGAAGATGAGATAAAAGTTTTTGAAAAATCGATTTCTTTGAGTATTTTATCTCAGTGAAAAACATAGTGATAATATCCATACGATGAACAAAGATACAAAATTGCTACATTTTATCCCAGATGTAAACCAGGCAGAATTGCCCAGAGAGTGCCCCCTCCAGATGACAGCCACAGTTGTAGGACTCGGAGAAAACATAAAACTACTATCCAAGTTTGCATTAGAAAATCTCAGGACATAAGAATACTTTTCTTCAGTATGGGCAAAGCTTCAGTGAAGTCTGCACCTTCAAGCTGATGAAAATTTTTTGATTTCTGATGATTTTACCAAGTTCAAATAATGTATGACTCCAGTTTTCCCAGTCCATTTATCTTTCCTATCATATGTACAGTGTGAAAACCTATTACACTGTGAGGGTTATGAGTAAAGTTAGGGAGAAATAACTGATGGGGAATTCCCATTTTTATATACAAGCCTCGATTATTCTGAAGACAGAAAGGATGTGTATATAAAAAGTCTGTGTGTGTGAATTCTGATAGCCTGTAAGAAAGCTGTTAGTGGCACATTTTCTAATAGGCATAGAGTTTTAGGGATTCTCTGTAGGGATAGAGTTGAAGAAGTAGTTGCTCTTCATAAAAAACAATTCATCAAAAACTCTAGTTTTTACTGAGGACAGTTCTACACTATATATCAGGCAATAATGTCCATTAAGACTTAGGAAAGTATTAGGGAGGTTCCTGAGACATCATGGGAAGCATTTTAATTATCAGTTGGGTTAAGAAAGATAATTATCTCTAAGAAGAAACTGAAATTCAAAGAACTGTGCCTTTCAGTTTGTAAGACTGAAGACTATAAGGATATCTGGCCTAAAATCATGAATTAGCTCCATGTGATACACATTAGGTGAAACAGCAATACAAAGGGCAGTTAGTTCTATTGTAGGAAGTTATGTTCCTGGGTGGCCAAAATTTGTACTAATAAAACCTAAAATAGATCATCCCAAAGACTGGAGGTTATAAAATCTTTATAAGGACTATAGGGAAGCAACATGGTGTTCTAAAAAGAGCACTTGAATTGGAGTCAGTAAATCTGGGTCCAAATCCCCACTCTGCTGTTTGCTATTTTTATGACTCTGGGTCATTTTCCTCTTTTATAAAATGAGGAGGCTGAGCTAGATGACCAAATGTCCCTTTTAGCTCTAAATCCAATGATTCTACCAACTCTCTCTTTCCCTGCCGCCCTCCATAACAAAAAGTTTCACACCTTTACTCTGGAGCAAGAGCACAAGAGAAGGCACATCCACGTAGATAGCCCTTTGTATCTATTAGGATGCTGCCAGAACCACTTGCAGCCTCTTTATCTCCTCACAACTTTGTCCTTTTCCCCCTATCCTCTTCCTCAGCCCCTGAAAAGGGAAGACATCAACTTAATTAAGTTCTCACCCAGAAATTGAACCTGGAATAAAATTTAGCCTGTGCAAGGCATAAGGAAAGGAAAAATAGCAAACCCCCCCCAAAAAAAAAAAACCATTAGCTAGGCACCATCTTGTAATGAACAGTATGGTCTAGTGTAAGAGGAGTGTTCAGAATGAAATGACTTTAGATCAAGACACTTTTGGTAAGTAAATATACAAATCACTTTGTGTAAGATACTTTACCTTTATGAACTCCAGTTTCCTCATTTGTTAAAAAAAAAAAGCACTAAAATGTAATTCTTGTCCTATCTATTTCACAGAATTGTGTGATAATTTGTAAACCATAACATGTTTTTCAAATGTAAGCTATTATTCCTGGCTCTATACTGATTGTCTGAGAATTAAAGGCTCTACAATACATTCCCCCATCAATGAGAGAGGTTACAAGGGATTTTCATATGAAGGGATCAGCCTTGTATTGAATTTCTGTTATAGGAAATTTTTTAGGATGTAGGAATGATGGTGGAGGGCGTGAGTTACAACATATTAAAGGCACTATTGCAAAATGATATCGCTTGAAAACCACAATGAAAAAAAAAAAGGCTACACAACTTCTTTCAAAAAATCATTAAGGAAAACTATCCTGTTGTTCTTGAACCAGAGGGTAAAATAGCTATGGAAAGAATCCACCGATCATCTTCTGAAAGAGATCCCAAAATGAAAACTCCAAGGAATAACATAGCTAAATTTCAGAATTATCAGATCAAGGAGAAAATACTGCAAGCAGCCAGAAAGAAACAATTCAGATATCAAGGAGCCACAATCAGGATTGCCCAGGACCTATCAGCTTTCATTTTAAAATGATACTACTTGTGATAATGCATGTGGAGTGTGCCTGTCTTTCCCTCTGCTCCCTTCCCCATGCCAATGATATACCACCAATGTTTCCCTGACATTGCTATAGAAGAGAATTTGAAATACTTTCCTTAGCTAATCAGAGATTTTCCTATGATGGGGAACTATGCTAGGTGCCAATGGAAGCAATAAACGGATGGAATTAGTGGACCACCTGTGACCCAGTAAATAGCCATTTGGATTCTGAGATCTCCCTACTGCCTTCCTTTAGCACAGCTTCCCTATACCAATGAAAAGTATTTCAAAGATACAGCTCACGTGCCATTCCTAGAATAGTTGGGGTGGCAATAGCTAGGTGGCACAGTAGATAGATCACTGGATCTAGGATTAGAAGTTCAAATATAGCCATCGATGCTTACTACCTGTGCCCCCAGGGACAAATCATTTAACCTCTGACTGCCTTGATTTTCTCAACTGTAAAATGGGGACAATAATAGCACCTATCTCCCAGACTTGTGAAAATCAGATGAGATATTTATAAGGGTTTTGTACAGGGCTTCACACATAGTAAGTGCTATGTATATCTTAGCTATTATTATTATGAGACCTTTCTTGATTCCATCGATATTTATAATGTTCCTTCCCTTTGGGTAATTTTGTGTATACTTAATTATGTGAGTAAATAGAATATCATGGAAAAGAATTAATTCTGGTGTCAGAAAACCTGGATTTAAATCCTACCTCTGACATTTACTACCTATATGATCTTGAGCAAGCCATCTAACCTCAGTTTCTAAATCTGTAAAATGAAGATGTTAGCCTCAGTTCCTTCCAGTCCTATAATCCTGTATTGCGTCTCCCCAGTTGAATATAAGCCTTTTAAAGGAGAGAACCATTTTGAGTTTTTGTCTTTATATGCCCAGCACTGGCATAGTACCTGGCATATAGTTGGACCTTGTTGGATGGGTTGAATTTGACTTACTATAACACTGGTCTCCAAAGTGGGAACCAGAATCCAATCTCAAGAAGTATGTGATCAAATAAAATTGGAGATTAAGAAGATGGGTCACAATTGTGCCCTTATTTCCAAAGCAAAATTGCTGTTATTTCCTTCATCCATTCTACCTCTGTTCTATATTAACCTTCCGTGACTGCACCCAAGTTAGCTTCTCAGAATGGTTGTAACTTGAAACCCACAAACCCATAGCAACAGTGAAGGCAAAAATTCTCTAACCTTCCTCTGACTCTCAGGTCACCCATTAGCTGCTTGCAGCTAGTGGGCAGGCTCTTCATTCCGGGACTTTATGCTAAATAATGAGAAATACAAAATGAACAGACAGGGATAAGGTGTTATGTGCATGAAAACCTCCCTTCTTCTGAACTTAATTATTACCATTTATCATGCCACCATTCTTCCAAGCCTCCCAGATGCTCAGCTTGTTATTTTTTTACTCATCTCTTTTCAAAGTCACTTTTCAAAATCATGGACAGAAACGATCCTAGATTACTCTCAGTTTAAGGAATTCCCTATGTTAATATACATTGTTTTCTGGAGCACTGAAAATATTGAGTTATCCAGCATCACACAGTCAGTACAAACTGACAAGTCCGAGATAGGACTTGAACCCAGATTATCTTTAACCACTATGCTCTGCTGGCTTTCACAGTTACAATGCCTATTAAATTACCTCATTTGATGGACATTTCTCAATCCTCATCCATGTTGAGCTCTGCAACATTTAACAATGTTCACCACTTTCTTTTTCTGGACACTTACTTTTATCTCTCTGAGATGCTAAAAACCATACAAATGTGTTTCCTATAAAAGTTCTTTCATCTGAATTGTAAATCCTTGAAAGCAGAATTTTCTTACCTGTTTAAAAATATTAGAAATGAAGAGAGTCAGTGGGCTTTGGACTCAACTTGTTAAAAATATAAAAGCACTTTCCCATTTTGCAAGAATTGATTAACATCAGGGAAGATGGAAATTTATTAGTTGAAATGCAACAGTAATTTTTTATAATTTGTGGATGGGATTGAAAAAATGATTATCAAGATTTGGTAAACATAGCCAATGTTGCATTTGTTCCATTTGGATAGACTGTTCTTTGGGGAGTATTTTTATCTACAATAGTCTTTCCAACCAAGTACTGAAATATATTGAACTTACAACTCGTCCTGTATCGCAGTAGTAAACCAAGATCATTAAAATTCAGGAAACACAATAATCTTGATATAATAAAGGTAGCATTACTACTAATAAAGGGATTCTTCATCTTAATTATTTCATCTTTATCTTATGTTTTTTCATTTTTATTTTTTCTATGTTTTATAATGTACATAGAGAGTGAACTTGTGATTTCATTGTTATCTCTATCAATGCATAGGTAGTTTGGCATCTTCTCTGAAACTCAAAGTTTTAGAGAGATGCAGAGATGATCGAGAAGCTAAATGATGCCTAGTGTCACACATCCATTATGAATCAGAAAAACGACTCGGACCGTGATAATCCTGGTTTAAAGGTCCCCTTATGCCATGCTACATATATGTAATTTATAAATTTAAAAAATACTAAGAGTATGTACTCTACTCTTTTTTTTTTACTCCATTTTTCTTGAAGTTTTTTTTTTGGGGGGGGAGAAATCTTTGTTTTCTTTTGAAACATGACTTTTATGGAAATGTTTTGTATAACTTCACATATGCCTTCTTAATGAGGGGGGTGGAAAGAAAGGGAAAGAGTCTAGAACTCAAAGTTTTAAAAACATGTAAAAATTGTTTTATATGAATCTGGAGAAAATAAAAATTAACTAAAAAAATTTTTTTAAAAGTATATGCTCAAATAAATTTAAGGATATAGTATTTTTAAAAAATTGGAGAGCACCAAATTGCTTCCTTTTTGTCTCTGGCCCAAGTTAGGGAAAAACCAGTCTGAAGTGCTATTTGCAGAGGTAAAAAGCAGGAATAAGAGTAGTTCCTCAGCCCATAGTTGCTATGCTGACTGACTTGGCATTCCAAGGACTGGCTCAGTCTGTGGGTTGAGCTCATCCAGCCGCACTGTTAGTGGAAGGCCCAGTGTTAATAGGTTTGCTAAACGGGACCTGAATCTTGGTGTGTCTTAAAGACTCTTTCTCTGGGGCCTTTGGGATGATGGCTAATATAATCTCCAATTGAGAAAAGTAGCAAGAGCCTCAGGTTTCCTGAGGTCACCCAGCCCTACTTAAAGGAAAAAAAAAAAAAAAAGCTTTACTGCCAAGTTCTCAGTCCCATTGGGTTGTCAGACAAAGCCACCCACTCCATCTTTGTTTATAGAACTCATTTTCAGAAACAAGTGTTTTATAGTGAGGTGAAGGTTGTAAAGAAACTGTTTATAATGAAGACCCTGAGCCTGGGAGCCTTATATCAGGCATCATCTGAAGGAGCCTTATAAGGGTGGCATTTTAAGAGAAAGGAGAGAAGAATAAGAGAGGGAGAAGAAACTAATAAAAATAGCTGAGATCACTCAACAGTTATCGCGAAACAGATACTGCAGGTTTATAACAGCAAGTCCTAAAAGTATACGCGGTCTTAAAAGGCAATTAAAACGTATGCTCCAAAACTATAAAACATTTTCTTTTCATCTGCAACGTCGAGGGCAGATTACAACACATTATTAACGTTTTGTTTAGAGTTCAGTTTCTGATGGCTTCCAAATGCAGTCTGGGTAGATTAACCAGAAGGAGGCCAGTTCCCTTTTTAAGAGCGCTTGTAAAGGAAAGCAATGTGGTAAGATTGTTATGAAAAGCGAGTGTATTTAGGAAATAGCACTTAGCAGGGTCTCTCTGAATGGCTGCCAGGTCAGGAAACTGAAGTGCAAGGCTTGGCCCGAGTTCAGCCCCCCCAGTCCCGGCTCCTTGACCACACAGTACGTCAGGAACATGTCACAAGTCAGCCTGAAGGCTGGGGCCCGCCCACCGGCCAGCTTGGCACAGGCACTTTCACATAACCCAGGGCTCCAGAGGGCTGGAGGCAGGCATTCCGGGGCCACGGGAACATGCGAATTTTTTAAAATAGAAATGAAAAACTAAAAAAAAGAATAAAAAGCCTGGGAATTGAACATTTGTGGAGTCCACTTGCCTTGATAGAACTTTAGAAAATAAAAGCTAAAAGAGACTTTAAAAAAAAGGATACAGTCCCACTATTTGGTATAGCAGATAAAGCTGTAGAAGTCCTGAGGTCAAATCCTACCTCAGATGCTTAATAACTATGTGACTTTGGGCAACCTTACCCCCCCCCCCCAACTTGGGGCCTCAATTACTTCTGAGGGGGTAGGATGACCTCGAAGGTTTCTTCCAATTCTAAATCTATAATAATAGGCGCTTCCTTGTTTTAGAGAAGGGAAGATGAGACTCAAAGATTGTTTAAAGGACTCAGACTTGATTCTTTTTCTTCCCCATTCGATATTCTTTGTATTTTCTTATGGGCTTCTTCCTACTAGACAAGTAGGCTCCCTTATTATATCTGCTCTAAACAGACCAGAGCATCACCTTCCCCATCTCAGGCAGCCTTGTCCTGGCCTTTATTAGGGGCATTTCCTGCAGTGTGGAGAGCAGGCAAAAAGGCAGTCCCTGAGTTTGCTGATTCTGGAGCCGAGTAGAGCTCTTTGCAGCAGTGGAGTTTGTCCTAAAAGAGAGAATGATAGCATCAGGCTGGTGAGACTGGCTAACTGGATCAGACCCAGCACTGAAGGAAGGTTGAAAGAGTAGACAGGATGAGTCACTCAAACCTTCAGCTGGTACAGACTCCTCAGAGAAGATAACCTTCCAGTGCATATGACCTGATCGTTCAGAAGTAGATGGGGGAAAAGGAGGAAAATCTTTTAGATGGGACATGCAAAGTCCAGAATTTGGGGCTTAGCCTAGCACTCTTTAAAACCCCCATTGGGGGGCCTGAGTGTCCCCAGCCAGCATTCCAGCGACCCTGGAGAAAAATCTCAAGAGAGCCAGTCTCCCCTCTCCTAGGTATTGGAGAGTACTTACCCCATAAAAATTTAGTGTTTTTACTTAAAGACCGTCTGCAGAGGGAAACCGGAGAGATTTAACCCTATTGTATTGCTGCCCTATAACCCAAAACAGTGCCCTTTGAAGCCTCCCTTCCACTCTGTGCCAGACTGACTTAGCTTTTTTTATGGCATTTCAAGTTGCTTTCAGTCACATGACTAACATGTATCTCTGTTTAATGTAAATCTATGTTAGTTTAGAAAATATGAGTTAATGTTAGTGTAGGAAAGGTTTTTCTTAGCCAGTGTCTCCATTTCTTTCTTGTTTGAGGTCTTTAACTCTCTTTCCCCTGTGCCAAATCCATTTTCTTGTCTTTCTGACATGTTTGATCAAGTAATCTCTAAGATTAGAATTTTTTTTTCATGATACTGCTTTAACTAGCAGGTTAAGAACAGTATCTGGTTGCTGGAGAAGTCTTTCATGTAGTTGTTTTTTTTTTAAATCCATTCTTTACCAGCAGAAATGAAATCTGTGCTTTATCTCAAGCCAGAATAGGTCACTGAAAACATTTTTATTTCTCCCAGTTTAAAATTATGAACTCTGATGTTTTCTGGTTCTATTGAAACACATAGTAGTCATTCAAGCCTCAACATTCTGCTTTCCTTTTTTTCCAGTACCTTCCCGAAAGGGTCACTGGTTCCAGTCAGTTAATATGTTAAAAAGGCATCATCACAAATTTCCAAACAACTTGGATTTGTCCTAGAAAGAAAGCCCGGTCTTATTGATATTTAAAACCCAGAGCTGAGAATGGTTGGGACACATTGCTATTCTTATCATTACCTCTGTGTCTTATTAAAGAATCTGATTTCTACCTTCATTGATAGTCTTTACTATCAACAATTTAATCTTAATTGGGCAGACAGCAGAACTAAAGCTCAAGAGTCAAGGCCTGCCCATGGGTCCCTTAGCAAATCAAAGGCAGAATCTTGATAAATGTTCCCGAGTTTCTCCTAACCATCAGGGATACCTCTAGACTCCACCTTCTTTAGTTTCAGAATTCATTTTTGGCCATAAGTTTGGCTATCTTTTAGTTGAGACCTTGTGCGCTTAATTTTTCATGGACACACTGAGCTTGAGGAATATTGAGGAATATCAACCTTTATCAAAAAAAGTGCCTAAAGGCTTGTGGAACATTCCCAGGATCCACAAGTGTTGCTCTTCTTCCCTGTCACAGAGGTGAATACATCCCAGCCCCCAATGCACTATGATGTTGTGGATGTGAGTGTTGTAATCTGAGAAGAGCTGGGTTTCTATGTCTCATTGATACGTTTGGCCCAAGTGCTGCAGCTGTATTGAGTGAGAACTGCCTGTTCTTCCATGCACCCTTTCTCTTGAAGATATCAGTAAGTACACTGTGTGCAGGGCTTGGGAACTAAAAGTCACTGAGGAAGCTGCTAATGGGAAGGGTCTTTTTGGCCTTTCTCTGAGCAATTTAGGGTAGGACCCAGTCTTCCAAACATTCAATAACCAGGACCTAATAAACATACAAATGGGATGGCTGTGCCATGACAATAACAAAGTTGGAGGCTTGATTTGGTCTCCCTGCCAAGCCTTTTGATATTGATTTGGTCCTGCGCTTGGGTGATGAGAAATGACTCCTGTTGCCCCCCTCTCTCAGAGTAGGATCTGGCTGCCTGAGGCCTTCTTGTTCACAGCCTTAGTTACAGTGCACTGGCTATAGTTTGTCAATCAATCAAAACATTTATTAAGTACCCACTGTGTGCCAGGCAGTAAGTGCTGGGTATACAAAATACAGGGGCTGGGGCCGGGGGGTTAGGGGTAGGAGGAAACGGTCCTTGCTCTATGGAGCTTATATTCTAATGATTTCAGATTGATGCCATTCCCAGTTAGTGAGTGTACTCCACTTGCAGGTCCATTTATCCTGGAGGAGAGCTGGGTGATGTCCTACTCGGTTTTAGCTTAGCTTCCTCCTTGACAGTCACCAGGTTTATCTATAAAGGGGTACAGCCCAGGGTCACTACAGCTAGAGCTAGGGGGAACTAAGAGGGACCTTGGAGACCATCTAATCCAGTGCTCTCATTTATAGCTGGGGAAACTGAGGCCAACTCTGGTCCCTACTACCTATGTGACCTTGTACAAGTCACTTAACCTCTGTACACTAAAGTTGGACTAAATCTTTGAAATCCATTCTAATTTTAAATCCAGAATCCAGTGATCTGGGTTTAAATCCTATCTCTGAGACTTTAAAGTTGTGTGTCTCTTTGCAAATCTCCTCCCCCTCTGAAAAATTGGAGATATGTACTGCTCACATCACTGGGCTGCAAAAGTAATCTTTTTTTTCTCTATATCTCTATAAATCCCAATAAATATGAAGTACTATTTATTATTATTGTAAAAGCACAGTGCTCTTATATCTACCTAAGAATCCAAAAGTAGACCATTTTGCCATTTTTGGCAGTAGTCTGCACCTTTTGTTCAACACTGTTAGACACAACTTTTTGTCTTTGAAACTATTGTGGCAGTGTGACAAATCATTTAACCTCCTTTAGTCTCAGTTTCCTCACTTGTAAAATTAAGGAGTTGGACTAGATGGCATCAAAGGTCTTTTCTAGGACCTGCAAAGTAGGCAGTGTAAGTATTCTTATCCCTATTTTACAGATGAGGAAACTGAGAGGTTAAATGACTTAACATAGATTGAACAACTTCTCTATGGTTCTTTTTCTGATTTCCCCCCAGTTGGGAAATTTATAAAACAGTACTATTCATATGACACATAGTCTGTACCATTTTGTTTTGTTAACTGCTTGTGTTCACCCCTTCTTACCTGCTAAGTTTCTAAACCCCTAGGATGAAAGGAATGTGTCTTACACATTTTTTAATCCATCCTAATGTCTGGTATGGGATAGTTTCTAATAAATCTTTGTTGAATGTAAGGGAAGATGGATGTATGAAGAAAGAGCCTAATGCTTAGGTGATTTTTAGCTTCCAGGCAATGATTTCCTAAATAAACAAATCATTGTAAATGCCTTGGAATCATCTAGTAGAATATCAGACTTAAGAATATGAAGAAAAATGTGAATTACACTCCCACCAGTTCTGAAATTTGGAAATCTGAGTGTGTCCTTATGTTTTCATAAGGAAAATCCACCCCTTCCATGTCTAAATGTCTAGCGTGACCTCCACATGTGGTTTTGTAGGTATAATGCCCTAAAATGGAGCTATCCCATACCTCTCCATTTTAATTTACAAATCTGTTCTAGGCTGACAGATGTTGAGCTCAAGATGCCTTGAGCTTCTAAAGATTCTCATTTGGTTTCTGATTAAAGGATGAGTTTTTTTCTTAAACCCAAAAGAACTTTGTGACCACAGCCATTCCCTTCTAAACTACTTGCTTTAATGTAGGATTTCAGCTTCTGGGAAGGAATACCAAAGGCCCAAAGTCCTTCTCAACTGCTTGCACCCATTTCCTATTTCAAAAGAGACTGGGGAATAAATGTCTCACTCTGAGGGACAAACTATGAGAAATTCATCCTTAAAAAAAAAGATAAACATATGGACTTTACAAATTGACAGTAAAATTTTTAAATAATATGATTTGTGCTTTCTCCGTCTGGAAATTGCCTTGTATTATTTTATATATATTTTGTGTTTCATTATCAGCATATCTATTTTTTCTGACCAACAGAATATAAACTCTTTGAGGTTAAAGACCTTCATTTTTGTCTTTATCTCCCTACCACCTAGCACAGTACCTGAAACATATAAGAGTTGTTTTTACTGATGCTTGTTTAATTGAAGTAATGGTGGTTGTTGTTTTAGAGCAGAACATTTTTAAAATGTCACCTAAATGATGATTGTACTTATCTTCGATAAAATATTGATAAAAAGTCTTACTATATGTAAGGTACTATTCTGGAGGTTCACAGATAAAACAAGATATAACAATGTAGAAATGTAGAAAAGTTCCCTAAGATCTAAAGGAATCTTCAAGGAATATAAATAAGAGTTTCCACTAGGAATCTAATGAACATTTCAGTTATTTAAGTTCACCATCTTGAGAAATTACATGAACACAAGATCGGACATATTCCTACAGATCCAATCCACAGTATCATCTTCCTCTTGAAAGCACTGACGATATCTGAAGGATCTGAAATTCAGCCAGCTTAATGACCCAAAGTTATGGTCAGTGTTCCCGTATGTTTTGTACTTTGTTCTCTCTTCTTAGACTCCTGCTCTGACTTTAATAGCACTCTGGTTGCCAGCTCCTGTCCATAAGAATTGAGAAGTTGGGGGGAATCTATTTAAATATGGGAGAAATTGAGGTTTTCTAATTCAATCATGGGCCTTTCTTAAGTTACCGACTGGCTACTGTAGGAAGTGGCGTCTCCAGAAAGCAAGACCATCAGCAAAAGAATGTTAAGTAAACCATCTGAGTTCTCCAGCTATGGGAGCAATCTCCCTTTTCCCTCCCATCTTTTATAGTCCCTCCACAGGAAGAGACTTGGTTTCTCTATCCCTAGACTTGGCAACTATCCATTTGCTGACTTGGAACCCCTGGATTCTCTTAGCTGCTAATATTCTCTCTTTCCCCTTCCTCAGATTATCATGTACGTGTTGATTTGTTTACAAGTTGTAAATGCAAACTCCTCAGAGGGCAGAGTCTGTTCCATTTTTGTTTCTGTGTCCCTAACACCTGACACATAGTATGTCCTTTAGTAAATGATGGTTGGTAAATAGATTGAATTGTCTACAAATCCCACATATTTTCTCTCTTTGGCTAGTCTTTTGTGCTCTTAGAGAGCTTTTAAGGCTGTTTCTTTTAGGTTGTTATGAGTTTATTAGACACAGTGAGGTGAATATCAGGGGCCAGATATTGCTGTAGCCTTTTGTGTCACTTTGGACTGATCTCCTACATACAGAAATCTCTCTGCTAACCTTTGGAATCAGAATGGGCTTCCCCCCTCCAAGTAATTCAGAGAGCACACTCTAATGTGAGGCAAGACTTTGTCTTTTTGAGCACTACAAGTCTCTCTAAAATGTTTCAAGAAAAAGCCTGGGAGAGTCCTAGACCACAGACAAACTGGAATTGAAAGGTCCAGCTAAAAATATAAATTTAAAGTCATCTGTTTTCACTGACACAAAAGTCTGTGGAAAACGAATGAGCTGGCCTCATGTTTTCTGAAATACAAAATTTTTTACAGTGGGAATGTGTTATAAAACGCCCTGCCACTGTTGTTTCCCTTGGGATTTAGGGCAAGAGACAAGAAGGCTGACAACTCTCTTCCTGTTGTCAGAGCTTCAAGGAACTCTGTAATCTTCCCACCAGCTTTACTCTCTCCTGGAACTCACGGATAAAATTAGCTGCTGGCCCCACTTCAGTAGTGGAGTTTTTGAAAGCTTTCAGAAGCTCAGTCAAACAACGGCAGCAAACTGCTTTCTCACAGTGCCACTTTGGGATCGACTTTGTACAGAGTAGCCTGGTATGGTAAATTGATGGGCGCTTGACATGAGTGTCATAAATCATCAACATAAAGAATGCCTAGAGGGACCGAGAAAAATCATCTTTGTGGGGATGGGCCTGTTCATGTTTCTGAATATTGCTCCTTTTGGATTTGTGTGACTGCTTTGTGACAGTTTTAAGCCAAATAAGCTCCATTTGGAAGGATTAAAGATCCCCACTTAGCACTCCTTTTCCGACATGGATTCCAATTGTCCATAGTAGGGGGAAAAAACGGTGGAGAGGGGGCAGGGAGGAATGATTTGGGGTCTGACAACTCTCCTAAACCAGAATTGAACACATTTATCCAATTTGACACGTGTTGCCTCTCAGTCCCAGAAAGAGACTGAAATGCCTCAGTCAGAATAAAAAAGGCCAAGGACTGAAACCAGACTGAGGGAGACCAGCCCATTAGTGAATGGCCAGCGGGGGTGGGGGACAATGAGGATTGTTGAAAGTTAAATCAAGAATGAACTGGGAGGGACTGTTACCCAGGAAAATCCCTCCCCTACCCCCCAACCACCACCAATAGCCTTGGATCCCAGGGTACAGTTAAGGAGATGGGGTTCTGCTTAGTCTCTGCTTCAGGATGCTGTGCCCTGACCCTTTATAAGTCAGCCTTGCTTGATTACTCTTTTTATTCAAGACTCAAAACAGCTTGTAAAGTTTTTTATCATTCCTTCCCAGATTGTGTGGGCCACACTGAAGCTTTAGCTTTTCTTTTGTCCACATCTGTTTTCCAACCTCATTACTCTTCTGTTATTACATTTGAGTTTTTTTTTTCTTTAAGGAAAGAGAGTTGTTTATTTCTATTCTGCAAAGGTTTTTGTTTTCTCTTTTAAAGTCTCAAAACCTTAGATACTAAATCAAATGATTTTACTCTGCAAAAGGGAAGTGGCTCTCTTCCTAGATTTCATTATTGCTTGGAGTAGTGATGCTCAAATTGGGCTCTTCGGCCACATTTCACTTTATCACGGGCGGGCTGTGGCTTTTCAGCATCTCTTATTTTGGTGTTAAACTATTAGTTCGTACTAGATTGTCTTTGGAGGAAAACAGTATGGAGCAGTGGCTAGAGTTCTGGACTTACAGCTGAGAGAGGTCTGAATTCAAATTGTGCCTCTGAGGTAATAGCTGTAAATGGGCAAGTGACTTGACATCTCTAATCTTCAGTTTCCTCATCCATAAAATGAACCTAGAAATACCTAAGTCACAGGGTAGTAGTGAGGTTCAAGTGAACCATGTATACAAAGTACTTTGTAACACTTCTGGTGGGATATAAACGTTGGTTGTTATTATATAGAGCATGCAATGTCACATGGCTCTTTTGGTTAATGTTGATTGTAAATGTGGCTTTCAAATCATGTAAATTGTGAGTAGCACCAGTATTTCTTTTTCTTTTTCTTTTTCTTTTTTTTTTTTTTAAGGCTTGACAAATAGAATCCAGGAGGAATAGTTTAAGGAGTTGAGGTTATTTATGCTGGCAAAGAGAGGCTAAGAGAACATTTAAGATCAGGCTTCCAATATAGTAGCATTTATGTTAGAAGCAGTTTTTCTTCCATGTAAAGAGCTAATGCACTTAAATTGCCACAGTAGGAAGGAGCTCCTTGTCTCTGGGAGCATTGTACCTGGAGTAATAGCTCACAATTATATATTGCTTTGTAGTTTCAAAATGCATCCCTTGCACTAACCCAGTAAGGGAAGTTCTGAGAGTATGGTGTGGTCTTATCCATTTTCCAAATGAGGAAATAATAATTAAGTGACTTGCCCAAGGTCATGAGGCTTGTACCCATGCATCCAGCACTTTGCATTGGGGTCTTCTGACTTCAAAAATGGTATACTTTTACATGTTACTAGGGGTCATTATAAAGGCCATTTCTCCTTTTCCTCTTGGAATACACTAGATATTGGTCAAATTATGTTCAACTTTCTGGAGGTAGAGCACTTAATTTTTGCCTCATAGAATTTTTAGTTCTGTGATTTGGTAGTGGTAACGTTTTTTTGGTTTGTTTTTTTTTCCTTTAAGGATCAGTGTTCTTATAAGGAAAAAAAAAAAAAAAAAGGATGATAATTTTCTTTGGAAGATATTTGAGACCAAAATCCTGCTTCTGCAGGCCTGGTTCTACTGTGCCTCCTTGGCCACAGTTCATGTTGATTTTAAATAAGGATTGCCAATTCATGCCCAAACTTTGTGGTTAGTGAAAACAAGCTCATTTAATATAGGAATAAACTTCAAACTTGCGCCGTAGAAACCCATCAAGATTTCCTTCCATCAAATAAAAACTGCCAAGTGTATTTGATGCTGTACTAGGCATATTTGAGCTTATTATGGATATCACTGAAAATGATGTCTTTTACATTTGGGGCTCTCCTGTTCTTGTAGACTTATTAAAATGTAACTTCTCTTTAATGACCAAACTTGGCCCCAAAGAAAAGGTATGAAAATGTGCTACCTCATTTTCTTTGCAGAGGTAAGAACTGTAAATGTGAAACACTGTAGCTTGTCAGACATTTTCATAAGTTGACTAATTTTTCTGAGCTTTTTTTCCTCCTATTCTTTGTTATAAGTAACAGTTCTTTCATTGGGGGAAAGGGATAAAATAGGAAATATATTGATATAGAAAGAATAGATGCTAAAAACAATTTATTTTTAAAAATAAAGTCTGATCTCTTTTACTGTGACTTTGAGGTCATTGATCCATAATTGATCCAGAACTTTGCCAGTGCTTTCTCTTTTCTGAAGTTACCTTGTATTTGCTTGTCTATTTATGTATTTCGTCCCCTCAGTAGAATATAAGCTTTTTGAGGTCAGGGATCTTTTCATTTGTCTTTGTTACCAATAGTGAATAGTACCGAACACATAATTTGTACTTAATAAACTCTTGTTGAATTAAATTGAATTGGATTAACCAAAAATATCTTACCTATTATTACCTATGATGTTATTATTAGTATTTACCTTTTAGGAATTATGGACTGATGTTTTTCCTTTGATTATTGACTTGTGTTTAATAAATGCTATAAAAGACCTTTGAGAACATGGACCAGAAAACAAGATAAATTGTGTAGCAAGAGTGAGGAAAAACAGAATGATGGCTAATGGATAGCACTGGTTCCTCTGAGATATTAAAATAACTAGAAGTCCTCATGAGCACGGGGCAAATGATACATGGAAAATTTATATGAAGACATGCACAGAAATTACATAGGGTAAGAAGACATGGTGAGGTTATGACGTGCCCTGATAGAGGCAGTGTCTATTCAAGTGAGATGGTGATGTCCAACCAAGCCTTGCTCTTGGATAAAAACCAGTTATAACTACAAAACAAATGGTTCCATGATGTTCACCACATCTATGTCTGTTCTAGGCCAGATCTTCTATGTTATTCACTAGACTATGAGGGTAATGGTGTGGTTATTGTTTAAAGTGTGAGTGCTTATAATTCAAAACATTTTATTAAATGCCTGCAGTTGGGCAAAGGACTATGCTAGGTGCTGGGCATATAAGGACAGTAACAAAAAAGTCCAGACTTAAAGGATCTTACCTTCCACTAGACAAATATAAAACATAGATAAGTAAATTCTAGGTATATATAAATATTTAGGCCATGTGTTTGTTGAGGAGGAGGAGAGGAGAGGGGACTAGGAAAGTAGCCTTTGTCAGAAATGGAGAATTTCGATGTAGATTGTTAGTTGATTATTGCCTAGTCATTAAGATAGTTTGCTACAATTTTAGTGCTAGGAATGGGACTCAACATTAAGAGAATATGAAAGGCTAAAATACATTCTCCCCCTTCCCTGAATCTCAAAGATTTCAAAGCATGCTCAGCTACATTAAGCAAACTCCTGCACTGAAAGTCATCCTATCCTTATTTGTGGAAAATCTGAAAGTTGACACAGGATTTTTATTGTATTTTCTGTTTGTTTTCCTAAATAAGTTGTACTGATACTTTTTGTTGTTATATTACAGTCATTTCTGGATATCTCTACACACACTCACATACACTCATGCACAGATGTTTGCATGTGCATACACACACACACACACACACACACACACACAAACACACACATCCTGAACAAGGAAACTGTGTAATAAAGGGGGGAAAGTTCATCTGAAAACAACCAATGAATACAGGGACTGGATCTGACAATGTATGAAAACCTTGCCCTTGTAGTCACCTACCTCTCTGTCGTAAGAAGGTATATTTCATTATCCCTTCTCCAAGACCATTATTGGTTTTTCAATTACTCAGAATTTGGCTCCTTTCTAGTGTTCTTTTCACTTTTATTGTTTTAGTCATTGTGTATATTGTTCTTCTGTTTCTGGATACAGAACTTTTAATAAGACGCTGGAGTTTGCCATGGCCTCCTTTCAGGGTAACTCAAGCTGCCTATTTCCTCATGGTAAAAGGTTTGAGACAGGGAATAGTTTCCAAAGGAAAGTGTGGGAAGCACCTGGGGTTTGAATGATTTAACACTAAACTAAGATGGGGCCCTGGAGAAACTATCCGTGGGCCTGAGAGGTGAAACCAGAAGCCTAGGAAAAGTTTTTCCCTGTCTAGGATTCTCAGGAGTGTCCGGGAAGGCCTTGCATGCACATGCAATTTTCCAAGGATGGCACACTGAGTGGGTGATCCTTATAAAAAATCTAATTGCTGCAACAAATATGACTCAACAGCCCATTTGCTTCTTCTGTTCTTGTGTGGAGTTCATTTCATGCCGTGTTAGAAATTTGCTGTAATCTAAGCCTATTTAGTCTGTTTTCTTCCACTTTGTAAACATGCTTTTTCCATAGTTGCAAATGTCTCCACCATTATTTGTTTCAATTTGTAAATTGCACAAAGGCTTTAATAAACAGTGTCCTCACGCACACACTCCTCTGTAGTCATAGAGCAACCAAGGAAAGCCTGGAGACAAATGTGAAAGGAACCTTCCATGACATTTTGCTTGTTCCAGCAGATAGGGCCAAAGTTCCAGTGGTAAGGCATGTTTCAGAGTCCCATTACATCAGGAAGTAGAGAGAAAGAAGCAGCTGTGACTGGTAACACACAGTATGTAAGGGATCCAAGGCTGATCACAGTAGCATTATCAGGAGTGCTGATTGGCACTTCAGAAATACTCAGGCCTCCTTCTAGGTGCTACCATATTGCCCAGAGAGATCCCTATTAGTGAATGGTGATGGCATCATGGGGACTCTCAGGCCTTGACAGGTTAGTTGTCCTGGACTATATCTCCTCCTTTTATACTCCATTCACTTTATTTAATTAACTGAAATCTGGCTTTCCCTTGTGAATTCCATACCTTTGGACATCTTCTCCTGGCTGACTTCTCCTTCCCTCCCACCCCCCTTATCTCACAGGGTTTAGGGTCTCCAGTGTTACACAAACACAGCTGTTTCCCATGCCAGAAAGTCTAGGAGAGGGAGCTGTCCACAGCTGAAATTAGTTCAGAAGAAAAGGCGGGGTGTTGGGCTAGTCCCAAATAGACACCGATGTAATGACCCAGTGGAGCAAGTCAAATAGTAAATTTATCCGTTTGTATAAGTAAACTTTTTTAGATATCAGGTTGCTTAAACTCTCACCTAATCTTAAACCATGTTTTCCTGTTTTGTTCTTCGTATTCCATCACTCTTTCAATAGTGATCCATGCTTTATCTTATTTTTAAATTAAATTTTATTTCTTTCAATGAAAATCTGCATTCCCTTCCTCCTCCTCCCTCCATTAAGAAAGTAAGAAACAAATCTGTGACAAACACAAGTATATTCAAGCAAAATAAATTCCCACATTAGCCATGTCCAAATAAACTATATCTTAATCTGCATTATAAGTCTCTGTCAGGAAGTAGGTAGTGTGTTCACTGTGAGTTCTCTGAAACCATGATGGGTCATTGTTTTGACCAGAGTTCCTGAATCTTTCAAAGTTGTTTGTCTTTACAGTGTTGTTATAATTATATTCATTGTTTTCCTGGTATCACTTACTTCATTCTGCATCAGTTATAAGTCTTCCCAGGTTTCTCTGAAACTCATTCTCTTTATTATTTCTTACACCACAATAGTTTTCCCTCAATTAACATATCTTAACCATTCCCCAATTGATGGGCACTCCCTCAGTTTTTAATTCTTTGTCTAAAAACAAAAAAGAACTGTTGTGAATAATTTGTACATTTTTATCTTAACCCATTTCTGGCCTATTGTTGACCTCTTGATTGCTGCTTTGCAAGTAGACCCTGTTACCTTTGAGTGCTTCCCTTTTGTTTCTAACCTCTTACTAACTGAAACATTTTCACAACAAACTAAACAAGACAATCTGTTGGTGTCATGGAGGTCTATGTCAGGAAGAGTTCTCTTCACTAACTCTGGTCCAGTTGCACCTTTGAGTAAAGCCAGGGAAAGAAACCATGATTGTATATGGAGTACTCAGAGTACTCCTTATTTATTCTTGCCATTTCTAGATCTGTGCTTTGCCACCACAACTCAACAAAACTGTCCTTTGAAATTTGTACCATCGAAATAGACCATCCACTGAGTCCTGCCATTGTTGTCTGTTGACCTCTAGGACACACTTACTTTTTATCAGTGACTTTGGTCCCTAACTGACAGTCTTCCCATTCATGTGGTCCATCATCCTCATAAATTACAATATTCATTAATAATTTGTCCTCAAGTTTGCTTGAATGTTTCAACTCTTATCACCTCACTGGGCTGTTCACACCTTAAATTTCACCATTACTAAAAATTGTTTTTAACCTCAAAGATCTTCATCTTTCCAATTTTAGTGTCCTGCCTTTCCAACTCTTCCAATCCTTTACTCCTAATTTGTTCATCTATCCTCATCTCTGACCTAAGGTTTCCTAATTACTTTTCACCAGCATTCCAACTCTACTCCCAAACCCTCAGAGTCTACCAGTCCTCTTCTGGTAGAATTTATGTGTTATTATTTCTTATTTGTTAGCTATCATATATCCCACATTGACCATTCCAAACTTTCTTCAAGTTCACAAAGGCATTTCTCCCTCTTCACTTTCAGCAAAACAAACAAACAAAAAACCAGCTTACATTTATATTACCACTTTAAGGTTTTCAAAACATTTTATAATTTTTAAAATTTAATCTGCTTTATGAATCCATCACCTCTGTCAGGAAGTAGATAATATGCTTCATTATGAGTTCTCTGAAATCATAGTTGGCCATTGCCCTGTAAAGTAGCTACTATTATCCCCATTTTATAAATGAGGAAATGTGAGTCTGAAAGGTTAATTTACTTGGCTCAAGCCACATAGCTGGTAAATGACTGAGGCAGGAGTTGAACTTAGGTCTTCCAGAATCCAAGCCTACTTCTCTATTCACTGTGCCACCTTGCTGCTCCTGAACTTCATTTACTACTTTATTTTTAAGCCATCCAATCTGAAGTTCCTTTGCCCCTCTTTTCCTCCATACCACTTTCTCATCACTAATCTCTTTCTTCTCTTCAGTATTGTAGAAAAGGAAGTCTTCCTTTCCAAGATTAACCCTTCACCTGTATCCTTGGTCTTCCCATCTGCCCATGACTTTGTTTATCAATCATTTCCTTTTTCATATATCTTTAATTTCTCCTTTCTGCTGGCTTCTGACTTTCAACTTACTAACATGCCCCTGCCCTTTAAGAAAAAAAAAGTTCCCCTAAGTCTACTACTTCAAGCTAGCACCCAATCTCTATTCTCCCCAATACCACCAAAGTTATCTGCAGCATTTTATACTGTTGTCCACCCATTCCTTTTGGACACTGTTGCATACTTTTAGATTCTTGTGGTTCTCCTTGCATCTCCCTGACCTCTCCTTAATCTCTTTTGGTATCACCTGTTGGAATCTTTACAAAGTGTTAAGACATTGGAGTTGATAGAGACAATAATTATCTATTTTAGCATGGTTCAATATGATTGATTTGATCTTAGAAAGAGATATTTTAGGCCAGAACTTGAAACCAGGTACTAAGTACAACTGATGGAAACAATGCTTGTGTTCACACCTTTAGAAAGCTCATAAGTATCTAAGTACTCAATGGAGTTCACATGTTTGGGAGAGTTCAGGGTTTAGAAAGAGATATCCGAATTCACACCTCCCTTAGGGCCAGAGAGCACTCTGGGAGATAACCCAGAATCCCTCTCCCTCCAGAAGGCGGAGTTAACCTTTGGGAGATCATATATATACAGGAAGCTCTGAGAGCTTGGGGTTGTTTTTCTTGGGAGAGTTTTTACTTGAGAGCATTCCCAGGAGTCGGGGAGGAGCACTCTGCAAGAAAGCCTACAAGTCCTATCTTCGAGGAAAGAGAGATTTATCGTATCTTCTACCTTGGTACTGGCTGGAGTCGGAAGGACAAACCTTTGGATTTGGAGACATTTGGGCGGAGCTCTTAGAACCAAGCGGAGAGATAGGCCTGAGCTAACCGGGTTATATTGAAGGACACAATAAAAGATCTGAACTCTTTTATCACCTGGCTGTGTTTTGGAAAAAGAACACCCAACAATCACCTTTCTAGCTTTTTAAAGTGGGTGTTCCTCACCTGCATTAGAGAGGTACAAAGTGAAGTGCTATAGTGCCTGGCACAGAATAAGCATTTAGTTAATGCTTTTTGACTGATTGACAATGAGATCTGAAATAGGTCATTACTAAGTAGAGGAATAAAGAAAGATTTTTCTTGGTTTCCATGATGCATGACTGCATGGTTCTATTCCTATCTTTCTGTCTACCTCTCTGTCTCCTTCTCTGACTTCTCATCTTCCTATGGCCTACTAAAGTGTTTCCTCCAGGATCCTGTCCTCAGACAGGAAGACCTCTCATTACTCTCTGTACTATCTTTTGGAAATATCATTCATTCCCATCTCAGTGCCCATGACCCAAGAATCTAAATTTCTAATTTCTCTTTTCCAGCTGCCAATTGAATATCATCACCTGAGGCCTCATAAACACTTCTTTTAAGATGCCCCAAAACAAATCCATCATTTTCTTCCCCAAATTTTACCCTTCTTTCTTTTTTATTTCTGTGGAAGACATTACAGAACTACCCAATCACCAAGACTCAAGATCTCAGAGTCATCTTTGCATTTCTGATGGAATAATCTCTCATGCCTAGTCATAAATGTCTATAACATAAATGTTCAAAACTCCCCAACCTTTCTCTTGACTGGTCAGTTGTTCTATCTACCAGTTAGCCTTTCTCTGCCATAACCGTACTGGTCACCATTCTCCACTACTGTTCCACCTTGGCCGCAGTTGGATTCCCCAAATGGAAGCAGCCTTCTCTTCCTCCCATTCCCTTTCTGATTCCCTTTCCCTCTCTCCCTTCCTTACCCTACCTCACTGCTAGTCAATTTGCCACTATTCTCATGGATTCCATGAAGCAAATGAGGAATTCACTACTCATTGGGTGATATACTTCAACAAACTATATCTTCATGCCTGGAAATTATGTAAAGGAATGAACACATTGGTTGACTATGATCTAGTTCTGGAAACCAAAACCATCAATGCTATTGTGAGGGCATGCAGACTATTAGATGATTTTGTTAAAACAGTTCAAGCTGGACCTCATAAGGTAATATATTCATATATTATCCAGGAAGTTAGACCAATTTGGGAATTTTTACACCAGAGGAATTGGACCTGGACAAAGCATAAAACTCCTGTGGATAGTTTTTTTGTTTTGTTTTGTTTTGTTTGATTTAATAGCCTTTTATTTACAGGATATATGCATGGGTAACTTTACAGCATTAACAATTGCCAAACCTCTTGTTCCATTTTTTTACCTCTTACCCCCCACCGCCTCCCCCAGATGGCAGGATGACCAGTAGATGTTAAGTACATTAAAATATAAATTAGATATACAATAAGTATACATGACCAAAACCTTATTTTGCTGTACAAAAAGAATCAGACTCTGAAATATTGTACAATTAGCTTGTGAAGGAAATCAAAAATGCAGGTGGGCATAAATATAGGGATTGGGAATTCAATGTAATGGTTTTTAGTCATCTCCCAGAGTTCTTTTTCTGGGCATAGCTGGTTCAGTTCATTACTGCTCCATTGGAAATGATTTGGTTGATCTCGTTGCTGAGGATGGCCTGGTCCATCAGAACTGGTCATCATATAGTATTGTTGTTGAAGTATATAATGATCTCCTGGTCCTGCTCATTTCACTCAGCATCAGTTCGTGTAAGTCTCTCCAGGCCTTTCTGAAATCATCCTCTTGGTCATTTCTTACAGAACAGTAATATTCCATAATATTCATATACCACAATTTATTCAGCCATTATCCATCTGATGGACATCCATTCAGTTTCCAGTTTTTAGCCACTACAAAAAGGGCTGCCACAAACATTCGTGCACATACAGGTCCCTTTCCCTTCTTTATAATCTCTTTGGGATATAATCCCAGTAGTAACACTGCTGGATCAAAGGGTATGCACAGTTTGATAACTTTTTGAGCATAGTTCCAAACTACTCTCCAAAATGGTTGGATTCGTTCACAACTCCACCAACAATGCATCAATGTCCCAGTTTTCCCGCATCCCCTCCAACAATCATCATTATTTTTTCCTGTCATCTTAGCCAATCTGACAGGTGTGTAGTGGTATCTTAGAGTTGTCTTAATTTGCATTTCTCTGATTAATAATGACTTGGAGCATCTTTTCATATGACTAGAAATAGTTTCAATTTCTTCATCTGAGAATTGTCTGTTCATATCCTTTTGACCATTTTTCAATTGGAGAATGGCTTGATTTTTTTATAAATTAGAGTTAATTCTCTATATATTTTGGAAATGAGGCCTTTATCAGAACCTTTGACTGTAAAAATATTTTCCCAGTTTATTGCTTCCCTTCTAATCTTGTCTGCATTAGTTTTGTTTATACAAAAACTTTTCAGTTTGGTATAATCGAAATTTTCTATTTTGTGATCAGTAATGTTCTCTAGTTCTTCTTTGGTCATAAAGACCTTCCTGTGGATAGTTTTTCTAAGGATTTATTGGCATTGTTATTGGTTATACACATATACCTGGAGATGCTAATGATGAAACATTATTTGAATCTATTTTTCTTTATTGTATCCCAATCTGTATAATATTTGCCTGGATCTTAATAAAAGAGAAACAATTTGAACTTTAAAGAATAGCTATAACATGTTACAAATGAAAGGGCTCTTCCTCAGTCATCTTAAGCAATTCCTGTATCTTAGAGTTAATCATGCTGAGGCTAGAGAGAGCCTAAGATAACAGCTGGGAAACACACATTCCCATATATATTCTTCATATATATGTTTGTCTTCTCAATCCATACAAACTTAGACAATCTGATCTCTCTATGATGATGATGATAATGATGATGATAATTCACATTTAGGTTGACAAAGTATTTTACATATATTATCTTATTTGATTCCCACAACAAACCTGGGAAGTAGATTATTATCCCCATTTTACAAACAAAATATAAGAAATTATATAGCTATTAAGTGTCTGAGGTAGAATATAAACTCGGGTCTTCCTATATTTACATCTAGTTCTCTATCCTTAATATTTTCTGTCTCACCCTTATATCCCTCTTTCCCTCACCAAGGCTAGGCATCTAGCCTCTATGTGCTTTTAGCATAGTATATCCTCATAGCTTCCCCCCTAACTTTTCTGGATGAGTGTTCTTTTTCATATTCTGTTCTTAGGTGAGGTGATCATAAAACTCTGTTCTCTAGAGAAGCCAGACCATAGTGTTTGAGTGCCTCAGAAAATGTTTCACAATTGTATTCCCTTTATGTTAGTCTTTGAGAAGGAAGAGGGATAGGGAATAAGCATTTATGTAAATGCCTAGGCATTATTCTAAACACTTTACAAATATTATCTCCTTGATCTCACAACAACCCCATGAAGGTGCTACTATTATTGCCATTTTACAGCTGGGAAAACTGAGACAAACTGAGCATAAGTGATTTGCCCAAGCTCACACAGCTATTAGATGTTAGGGGCTGGATTTGCACTGTGCCATTTAGCTGCCTTGATTTTTTCTGTGGTTTGATTACAAACTAAATACTTCCAAGTGGGTACCTGTCAGTTAGGGGATGACTGAAAAAGCTGTGGAATATGAAAGAATAGTTTTATGTTCTAAGAAATTATGAATACTAGTAATTTAGAGAAACATGAGGAGATTTGTAAGATCTGATGCAAAGTGAACTAAATAGAAGCATCCCCCCCCAAAAAAAAACCCCAAACCCTACTATCAAATAACTATAACATTGTAAAGAGGAGAAAATCACTAAGAGAAATACATACTTTGAAAAACTGGAAAACCAGTAAAATTCCTAAGAATTAAAAATGAGATCTCTCCTGTTATAGAAGAAAGACCAGGATACCAAGAGAGAGAATGTTGTGTAATGTTTTTAGATAGGGGTCATTGTATCAGATGCATTTATTTAGTTGCTTTTCTTTACCCCAAGGGTAGGGTTCAGTTTTGGGCTAGAGATAGGGAGGAGAGAACTTCCCAGAAATGGATGTAATATAAAGATAAAATGCAACAAAAAGGTCATATTATAATATATATGTGCGTGTATGTGTATATATATGTGTATATATATTTATACACACATGCATATATATGTGCACATCTGTAGCAATAATTTTTTTGCCCTTGAATACATGTATATTTCTATTAAAAATTATTATGAATTTTTTATTACTTAATTACAGTCACACTTCCCTGCTTATTGCTTTCTAGGTACTTTACCCCAGACCCAACTCTGTTTTTGAACATTAGATAAGGGAGAATCAAGAGCTGAGTGGCCATAGGCAGAATTTTCTTCCACTACTTTGAAGGACAAAATCAGCAAACCTCTTTTTTTAAGTTTCTACTATGACCAGCTGGCTCCTTATGGTTTGTTTTGTCCAAATTATGGTAAACTGAATCTGTCCAGGCGTCTCTTTAAGTGGGCCTATTGGGTTGTTTTTGAAATGAAATATTTCTGGGATTTTTTGGCAAGGCACCAAGGATGTCCTGGGTGAACAGCCTTCAACCAGCTACGAAGACAACTTTGTGGGGCCTTTGTGGCAACTGTGGCAACTACTAGATTGATTTCTAGTTAGCTTGAGAATGGGAGACATTAACAAAAGTCTTTGCACATCATGGACTGAGGAAACATTTAATGAAAGCCCATAGGAAAATGAAAAGTGAAAGGAAAAAAGAGGCAATAGTAAATCTTGCCCAGTGAATACTGTGTTGGGAGCCAAGCCAAGCTGGGGTGTAAGTTGCAGAAAGCAAATGTCATGTGTTGTCGAAATAGGTCAGAAAGGAGTATCCAAGCCAGAGTCTGGAGCAGGTGAATATGCTCTCCCTCAGAGATGTGAATGGCCATGAGAAAATCACTTATTGATGTTGTTACAAGAATTATTTCCTTTTCCTGATATTTTGGTTCTTCAAAAGATTCACCAGTTGGATTTCAGTCCCAGCTAGTACACTGAAATCTTGAATCCAATGGGAAATGCAACATTTCTAAGCAATCAGGTATAGGAGAACCCTTAACTGAGGTAAAGGGATTGGACTAGATGATGTCTAACTTCTCTTCCATCTCTAAATACTATGATCCTACAATCCTTCTGGGCCGTCCTTGAATGCATGTCCTCTTAGACTATGAAAGCTTAAACACATTTGCAAGATTAAAATCATTTTGTGTGAGAATGTAAAAATTGCCCTACTTGCAATTTTGTCTCTAATGGGGATTCAAGGTATCTGTTTTGAAAGAAAATAGTTGCACTACCACCACTGTAATGCAGGTTCCACTACCACCACTGTAATGCAGATTCCACTAGATTCTCCTAATATGTCTTCTTGACTCCACTTCTCACCTGCACCCTGCCTTTATCCCACTCCCATTCATCTTGTTGTTAGACTAATCTTCCTTATGAATAGATTTATCTGACTGTCTTTCCCTTTTAGTGACTTTTAACTTATCTTTCAAGTTCAGTCAAGCCTGGCCTCCAAAATCTATTGCCACTCTACTTCCCTGAATTTTGTCATGCTAATCCTTTTCTCAAATTCTATGCCCCAATGAAACTGGATTACTTCTAGGGGTAGATTCTACATCATATATGATTTTGTCAAGTTTGACCATATACTTTTCTTCTCATCTCCTTCCATCTTCATCTTCTCACAGAGAAGAGTTTGAAAGTATATTAGTGTGAGCAGCAGAAAGTATATTAGTGTGAGTACAGTAATTCCTGTACTCATGCCTTGATTTTTTCTGATCCTCTTTCAGTTCCTCCATCTTGCTTGGGATGGAGTGACCAGTTCAAACTATAGGAAGTAATCTATTTTTATTTATTTATTTATTTATTTTTTATTTAATAGCCTTTTATTTACAGGATATATACATGGGTAACTTTACAGCATTAACAATTGCCAAACCTCTTGTTCCAATTTTTCACCTCTTACCCCCCCCCTCCCCTAGATGGCAGGATGACCAGTAGATGTTAAATATATTAAAATATAAATTAGATACACAATAAGTATACATGACTAAACTGTTATTTTGCTGTACAAAAAGAATCAGACTCTGAATTATTGTACAATTAGCTTGTGAAGGAAATCAAAAATGCATGTGTGCATAAATATAGGGATTGGGAATTTAATGTAATGGTTTTTAGTCATCTCCCAGAGTTATTTTTAGGAAGTAATCTAAGCATCAGTTTTATACCAGGCAGAAGAAGGAATCTTTGCTCTTTTATTTTCATCCATTTCTCTAATGTCAAATTTGGCCAAATGAGGCCTTCTCAACTATAGTAGAAAAGCTAATAGCTTTTCTAAATGGGGTGGAGGTGGATGGGAGGTGTGACAAGTCAGATCTATACCTTAAGCCACAGGAATATCCTTTTGGTAGCCTGGTAGAGGCTGATTTAAAGAAGGGAGACACTTAACGCAGTTCCTTATCATTGGTAAACTGTGGTATAGTGAAAAAGTGGGCTGGATTTGGAGTTGGAACATCTGGATATGTCTTCAGCTTAGTCACTTCAACTAAATAGCCTAATCTCTCTAAGCCTCAGTTTCCTTGTTTAGTCTAGTGAGTAGGCCAAACTCATAAAGGAACAGTCTATAGTGATTCCCCTCTCTTTGAGGAACCTTAACTGATAGTTGATATTCCACCACTTGGTGGGATGGTTTGATTCTAGGATCCTAGATCTGAAGTTTAAAGGAGAACTCTCAGTTCATTTGGTCCAATTCTTTCTTTTTTCTTTATTAAAGTCAGAAACTAAAGCATTTTGGAGATAGTTATAAAAATGAGCAAGTTGAACAGAACTTTCCCTAGTGCTACCACTCCCTTCCCCATACTCCTCACTTCCTCACTAGATTCTGGGCCTACTCTGGGGGCTCAGGGCTGTAGCTCATGCCCAGTGAAGTGATGATGATTTCTTATGTCTTCAGGGCCATGAGGTAGGTGAGTTACACTGCACCTGGGGTTGAGACCCTAGGACCAGATGAGTACTAAAGTAGGATGAAGAAGCTAAGTGACTGACCCATGTAGGGTTGGGTAGGATTTGGATCCAAGTCCTCAAACATAAAAGCAAGTGTTGTCCTTTCCACTGTACCCAATTTTTTTAACCTCTTTGTGCTCACATGGGAATTTCCTGTCAACTTTTCTGACCCCTCCCCCCCAAATAGAGCTTAGTGAGATCTCCTTGAAGTTTATACAGATTGACCGGATCTTGATATCATTTGTAAATTCAATCATTTCATTTTACATTTCTTGATTATTTAAGGAGATTCAGAAAGAGACACGGATGAATACTAGTACCCAGGAAACACCTTTCTATCTTGAGCTGTTTCATTTATTTCACTCATGTCTGATTATGACTTCTATTTATTAAGCACTCACTGTGCGTGGCAGATTATGCTGCCTACAAAAGAAGATGTGAAGTTCATTTTAAGACATGGTTTGTGTTCTCAAAAAACTCTTTCAGTGACATACTCCTGTCTTCAAGAAGAATACATTTACTCATAAATGTATACAAAGGAAAGATAAAGTTATTTCTAGGGAGCATGGTGCCTGAAGCTGAGGAGATCAAGAAAGACCCCTGTGGAAGGTAGCACTTGAGTATAGCTTCTTCAAAATAGTTGATAGGTGTGTACTCTAGTTATGGAAGACTTCTGTGCAAAACAGTGGCTAGAGGACAGATGGAGAGGAGGGAAAACAGGACCTACTATGTATCAGGCATTGTACTAAGTACTTTACCAATATTAACTCATTTGGTCCATAACAATGACCCTGGAAAATAGTTGCTCCTATCCCCATTTTACATTTGAGAAAACTAAAGCACACAGAGATTGTGACTGGCCCAAGATCATACAGCTAATACGTATCTGGGGGCAAATTTGAACTCAGATCTTTCTGATTCCAGGCCCGGCACTCTTTGTCACTATGCTTGCTTTCAAAGGCACAGCAATTGGAGGGTCAGAATCAAGATATGTAGATATGTTTATTAATCACCTACTGTATACCAGGTACTGTGTGAAGTGCTGGGATGGCATGATAACCCTGCTGTCAAGGAACTCACAATTTAAAGAGACTAAGGGAACACAGAGAAAGAAGCAGAAAGTTGGGGAGGTTACCCAGCATTGGGCCAAGATGAAGTCCTGCAGCTGGGGAGAGTGAGGATCTGAGAAGGTGAGATTTACAAAGTTGATTTCATCTTACAGAATGATGAGTTTTCTTGAGATCATGAACTCCAGGAAAGCAGCCCAGTGGGAAATGATGGAGATGGGATGTCATGTTTGAGGAACAGCCAAAAGACCACTTTGGCTAGATCATAGAAAGCATGAAGAAGGAAGAATAATATAGAATTAGGCTAGGAGATTGGACCCAAGCGGAGGTGGGCTTTCAATACCTGACAAAGAAGTGTCTATCTTTGTTCCTAGCAAACAATAGAGAGCCCCTGGAGCTTTTCTAAATGGGGTGGAGGTGGGTGGGAGGTGTGACAAGTCATATCTATACCCTAAGCCCCAGGAATATCCTTTTGGCAGCCTGGTAGGGGCTGACGAGAGGAAACACTTAACCCAGTTCCTTATCATTGGCTAAACTGTAGTATAGTGAAAAAGTGGGCTGGATTTGGAGTTGGAACATCTGGATATCTATCTCTTCAGTTTAGTCATTCCAGCTAAGTAACCTAATCTCTCTAAGCCTCAGTTTCCTCAGTTGTAAAATGAAGAAGGGAGAATTTCTCTTCCAGCTCTAAATCTGACATCCTATGAAAAGAGTTAAAAGATTTGGGATAACATTCTCATTTTTCTACTTGGCATTTAGATGACCTAGGACAAATAAACAAAGCTTTGGACTAAATGATCTGTACGGTCTCTTCTCATGTTAATATTCTATGATTCTTTGAAAGCTCTCCCCCAAGTCCTGTAGTGAATCTTTTTTTTTTCAAAGAACCATTAATGTGAAACATGATGGAAGTATTTTATAAAATCTAAATCTATTATGTACACTAGTTCCCTTTTGTCCACATTCATATACAATCTCTCAGAAAACTCCAATAAAGAATTCAAGCATGATGTCCCCTTGTAGAAACCTTTTTATTTTTCTCCCTGGGCCATTTTTCCTTGTGTTCATTGTTCTTAACTTTTATTATAGATTCTGGTATCCTTCTTGGTTGGTAAATGAAGAATTCTGGTCTCAGGGACCATGGTTCCTTTGGAAAAAACCCACAACAATAATAATAATAGCTAAAATTTATATAGTGCCTACTGTATTCCAGGGACTACGGTAAATCTTTTACAAATTTTATCTCATTTGATGCTCACAACAATCTTGCAAGGTTGCCGCTATTGTCATCCTCATCTTACAGATGAAGAAACTGAGTCATACCCAAAGTCAACACAGATGTTAAATGTTGTCTGAGACAACATTTAAATTCAGATCTTCCTGACGAGACCCAGCATCCTATCCTGTGCTACCTAACTACCCTTCTTATAAGTGTAGATCATACTGACAATCCCCCATTTCCCATTTCATTCATATACCACAAAATGGATAGTTTCTTGATTTTTCTCAAGATCATACTCTGGGAAGTCCCAGCACTAAAACCCTCTGGAAAATCTCTTTAAAGATAGACCTGGGGACAGACTCCTCTGCTGCCCCAGGAGGGGGACAAACAGAGCAGAGAAAGAGCAGCGCTGTGATTTCACACTGAAGCTTGGGGAAAGTGGCTTCTTTTCAACAGAATGTGGCAAAGGGTAAAGACACAAGAAGCTATTTGTGTTTTAGAAAATGCTTCCAGGGGCCTTAGCAGAAACTATTTTGGAAGAAGTTCCTTGACAAGTCATGGTGTGGTCAAGAATCTATCCACTTGTCCACATGAATGATATTTTGGAAAGCGATGTGTTTATGCTCTGGCGTGGCCCTCGTAAAGTGTAGTGTTGGTCATCCAGTCCCAATTTGTGTGGGCTACAGAACATGCTTAGAATCATGGCTAACCCACGGTGCCTCCACGGCGAGGAGGCCCTGGAAGTTCTGGTCGTCCAACAAAGAGTGGAGTAGGTAACCACAAGCCAGGGACTTGGCTTGCTCCTGGCAGTCTGGTTGATTGCAGTGGTGCCTGCTTTGCATTTTCTTTTTTTCTTTCTCCGTCTCCTTATCCTTTCCCCTCTCCCTCTTCCTCAGTTTGGCTTGAGTTGCTTTTGGCACTATGACTTTTCCTTGCTAAACATTTATCTTCCGAGCTGTGATAGCCCCATCTCCACCCACTCCCAGTGGAACCCATGTAGCTACTCTAGTGGTGAATTTCTGGACTAGCTTCTGGAACTTGCAGTGTAACCTGTGATGAATCTAAATAAGGGCAGGAATGAGGTCCATCATTAGGGGAAGGAGAGGGAGGGACTCTTCCCCTTTCATGGCTACTATGGATCTTTCCATCCCAGTGAGGTGTCAGGCTCCAGTGAGCTCTGCATGAGTAGGTGGAAATGTTTTTTAACTCTTCAGTACTCTGGTGGATCTGTAATCTTGCCATTGTGTCCTTTCCCGCCATACAGATTTTGCCTTTTGTTTTGTTTTTTTTTCCTGAGGCAATTGGGGTTAAGTGACTTGCCCAGGGTCACACAGCTAAGAAGTGTTAAGTGTCTGAGGCTGGATTTGAACTCAGGTCCTCCTCACTTCAGGGCTGGTGCTCTATCCATTGTGTCACCTAGCTGCTCCCCTTTTCTTTTTTTGCCCCTACATTTTAATACAGGCAGAACATTGAATAATTCCTTCACTTCAGCTCCATCACAGCTAAACCAGGTGGCCAGGACTGTGCTGATAAATGTTTAACAACTGGCATTTACCATTTTCTCCATTACTTTTTTAAGTCTAGGCAATCAACTCCCAATTTGTAGTATTTGCCAGATTCCTAAGGGAAAATGCTCACAGTGAAAATTAACACTTGGCAACCCTGAGCTGGTTCTACCTAGCCCCAGTTCATCCCTTTTCATACTCATCCATTCTTGCCGTTCTTGTATAGGTTTCATCCATGTTCTTACATAAATCTGACACAGGAAATCCACCCAACATTCGAGTGCTCCCCTGTTGGCACTGTGTGGACACTAATAGAGTGCACAGGCTATTGATTGTCCTTCATCCTCTCTAGGTGACTAGTTTGTCTCCTTTTTTCTGGTCATGTGTTTTCTGGCAATATGGATTGCCTTGGGAAGGGGAGGGGTTTATACATGTCTTTGGAAACTGATTTCCAAATTTTCTTTGATAATGACAACGCTAGTGTGACATGACACCTTCCAATTGAAATCCATTTATTTCAGTAACTATGCTTACTGACAAGGAACTGTGGGACATTCCAGATATTCTGATGGCTGAGAATGGAAGTTAGTTACTAGGTGGGGAAAGCTACTTGATTGAGAGGTACTGCCTGCCCTTCTTCAAAATTCTACTCAGTTTTGGGCATGAGGGCTAAAGGTAGGTAGATCCTATATGTAGGATTTATAGGAAGGTCTTTTTGAGCTTTAAATCTTTGGTTCACTAAACCAGTGGTTGACATTTAAACAAAATTATCAAGGGGGTGAGAGGAGCAGAATGATACAGTGCAAGGAACATTGGATTTAGATTCTCTGGATTCTTCCACTTACCTATGTGATCCTGGACACATCAAATAATTTCTTAGGACCTCAGTCTCCTCATTCATAAAGTGAGGGCACTAGACTAGATGAGCCTTAAGATTCCTTCTGTGTCTAATAGCCTTTGAGTTATGATTTCGTGATTTTTCCTTTCTCTGGAGTTGATGTACTCTTCCCATCAGTTCATTGATTCCTTAGCCTACAGACATCTCTTGGTTTATCTTTGAATTGGGATGGTTGATTGACTTATTCCTTCTCCCTTCCTCCAAACCAGCTTTCCTTTGGGGGGAAAATTAATTAATAAAAATCTTGAGATATGATAGTTGGGTTTTCTGGTTACCTTTTTTTTTTTTTTTATTTAACAACCTAAGTCCTTAGGTTTCTTCTTTCCCTTTATTATTCTTCTCGGCTTAGGAAGCATTGTTTACTAGCTGGTTCCTTTTTCTACTTTAAGACTATTGCTCACAGTTGTGATTGCTGCTGGAAAGGGTTGTGGTTGCATTTCATAGGTTAGAGGGTACTTGGCATGATCCTCATTCTCATGCATTTTCATTGACATTACCGGCTCAAGAAGGGAAACTACCAATGGGCAACTCTGCCTTTTCTCCCAGTGTACTCTGAGATACATTTCTGCTGATTGAAGAAGGTTTTGAAAGGATCACAGTGAGTGCATTTACAATCATTCTATTACCTTTTTTCTTCCTAATCGGTCTCAGATTTAAAATAAAATACATCCCTCCGAAAAAAGAACACTTCTTAAATGTTATTGTTTCTTTACTAGGAGGAAAGAAGTTTGTCCTAGGGTGCCAGAACTTAAGAGTACATTGTGTATCCCTTCAGCAAGGAGAAACAAGTGAGTTTATCTCTTAATTATCAAGAATAATCAGTTACAGCTACCAAATGGCTCCTTTCTTCCTTTCTCTTCCTCTCCTGGTACCCCCAACTCAGGTGAGTGTCTCCCCTTTGGCCCTGCATGCTTCTTTCACTTGGGGTAGCTTCCTTAGCAGCTGCTACATCCCTAAGTCTCTGACTCCTTCTTCTGTGTCTTGTGACCCTTGTGGCTTTGTTCTAAGGGCCAATTTGTAGCCATTGAAAAAAACAAAAAAGTTTCCATCAGTGAAAATCAAAAATCAAGGTGAAAATGTGTGTTTTCCCTCTTGAAATTACATCATATATACTTTCTGTTTATTCATTTATATATATGTGGCACTCATCACAATCTCTTCCCCCCTTTTCCCACACAGTTCTGGGCTGGCACACAAGTTTGTTGGAATGAGTTGGTGAAGCTTCTCCTTCCCACGTTGTTGGTCTAATAACTTTTGAGGAATTATACTGGTAGTTGGTTCACCTTGGACTAGCTTGAAGAGATAGACACCTAGTTGTAGGATCATATATCTAAAGCTGGGAAGGATTTAAGAGGCCATCTAGGGCCCTTCACCCCTTTCATTTTACTGAGAAGGAAATTGAAGCCTGAGAGACTAGTCAGCTCAAGCTTCCAGAGGCAAGATGCCAACCCAAGCACTAGAGGCCCAGATTTAGGGTTGGATGAGATCTTAAAAAGTCTTCTTACCTAACCTTCCCATTTTACAGATGGTGAGGAAACTGATTCTCCAACAATTCTTGTGTTGACGGCTGTTGTTGCATCAAAACTGTTCAAAGGGCAAATCTTTGGGATAGTTAGTTTATTCCTAGACAGATTTGACTCCCATTCCTGAGAGGGGAAATTCCCAAACTTGAAGGCTTCTATTGTTCAGTCATTTCTCACTTGCACTTGATGACCTCTGAAGGTCCCTTTCAACTCTTGAGCTATGATTTTATAATAAGCCTGGAAAATCTGAACACTCTTGTGACTCTCCCACACTGCCTTATTTTGGAAAATGATCCACAGGGTTGGTAAGTGTTAACAAAGCAAGAACATATGTATTTAGCCTTTCTCAAACTGTAGAGGAGGACTTGAAGAAGTAAAGAAAGGGAATCAGCCAGCTACAACCAGAAAGAAGTTCATATACCTCCATCCAGGAAGGTCTGGGTACTGTTGGTGTTTCATCTTTCTTAGTTTGATGTGTGGTTCAAATTGTCATAACTCATTTGCTTTCTTTTCTCCTACTCTTTTAAGTTAATAGCAAATGTCCAGGTATCTTATATGTTACTTAGATGTTGCATAGTATTGGTGATCTCATTCATAGGAGCATATTTTGGCCATTGGATTCATCAATCACCTTGGTTCTCTTTTCAATGTCAATGTCATTTATAATTGCATAGAATCAAAATAATGCCAGAATCTCAAGAGTTAGAAGAGACCTCAGTAGACTTACTGTCTAATTCCTACCTAAAAAAACATCTGCCTCTGATATATCCAACAGGTGGTCATTCATTCAGCACCCATTTCATTTCTCCATAGCTTTCATTAACAGATTTTTTCATTAACAGATTTAAATTTTCTTCATAACTACTTTTACAACTTTTTGTTAATTCTGTGCCCTAGGTCAAGTAGAATAAAGCAGATCTTTTCCATTTGACTCCTTTACAGATACTTGAAAAAATTGGCATTAACAGGATTTTCCATAATAAAATTTGCCATTATCTTTTTTAAATTTTTATATCTTTTTCAATTAATATAGATCTATTTTATCTCCCTCTCCCCACGAATTGAAGAGGGGGGAGAGAAAGACAGACAGACAAAGAGAGTCAGAGACAGAAAGAGAGAGACAGAGAAAGAGAAGAGGAGAGAGGAGACGGGGTGGAGGCTAATAATAAGCACAAAAGGTCAACTAAGAGAAATTCCTAAATTGGCCATGTCAAAAAAAAAAAAATGTCTAAAGATATATCTCAGGCTGTTCTCTAAGTTCATCATTTCCCTCTCAGGAGGTTGGTAGCATGCTTTAGTATTGGTCTCCTAGAATTGTGGTTGATCATTGCATTGATCCAATTGTCTTATTAATTATTTTATTTTTAACATGTGGGTGACAGTGATCAATCTGGGAAAGAGCTGATGGCTGTGAGTTTTGTTTTTTTTTCTCAGTTGTTGCATTCTTGATTTTTAGATTGTGCTTGTATTCTTCTTCATCTCTGAATATCAGCTAGGGAATCTCTATCCAAGGAAAAATAAAGGAAAGAGGGAACTAATCAGATGGCATTGGAAGGATTTGTACCAAGGGTTCTGGAGCTGTAGAAAGAAAACTTGTTTACCAATGACTGGAACCTGAATTAACTGACCTAGCAGTCCTAAAAGGACTTTTGTATGCAATTATGAGGCCTCCCTATTATCTTTAGAGGGTATCTGGACTCCAGAAATATATGCTTGCTTGTAAACAGCTTTACATGTGTACAACTTAACCATTTAATTTTTTTCTTATTTAACTTAGTTTCTCTTCAAGACAGTTCTATGCAAATCTTATTCCTGATTAGCTTCACAACATGAAAAGAGACTTATTTGATCATAGAAAGTCAGAAGCACCTCAGAGATCATCTGAGTCAAGCCACTCATTTTACAGATGAGGTTCCTGAGGCCTAGAAAGGTAAAATGTCCTTGAACAAAGTCAAATAAAAGTAAGTAATAGAGCTGACAGTCTCTCCCAGGTCTGGTGTGGCTCAAAATGTGCAGCTTTTTTCATCAGTCACCATTCTTTAGTATTAGGAATATCTCCCTCTCTCTCTCCCTCTCAAGTGAACTCTCTCTGCTCCTGGGGTCAGGAACTTCATCCAATACTAGTAGGACATCCTTGATGTTGAGTAGACTAGTGGGATACTGAACTCTGAAGTCTCAAGCTATGCAGTTGTGCACACAGTACTGTCACTCCAAACTAAGAATGTAGTTCTTCCTAGGCAGCCTTGGTACCTGATGAGAAAATAACAAAAAAAGAGCCTTCTCTATCCCAAAGAGCTGCTCAGTCAGGGCAGAGCTGGTAGACCTGAGCTGTCACTTGGGTCTTAAAAGGGCCTTTCTAGGAATTAAATTGAAACAGAACTACTAATTCCAACAGGTGTCAGGTACAATTTTGTTGGCTATGAAGCTGAATACTTGACTGCTTAGGGTTACCCAAAAGAAAAGTTGGCTCAGTACAAATGTTTACTTATCTAGTTAAGCAGAATTAAGACCTGAATTCTAAACAGTTCCTAGACTGGGCCCAGTATAATTGAGATGCATGGGGTTTGTGTAAATAATGTAATTCTAATTGACTTTGATTAAGTGCAAATTAGGATCACACGCATAGATGATGTGATTTACATTCCAGAATCTTGTCTGGGTGAAATGGGGAGAGGAAAGGAGGGGTTTCAGTTGTGGAGTGGGGATGTCTGATAAGGCTGTATTTACCTAGGACAGTCAGACGCAAGGGCTAGGGGTCTGGACAGCATCAGCAATTTTTTTTTTTTAAGCTAAAGCTTCCTTACTTATCACCCCAGGTTCTAATATTCCTCTTACCATTTCTAGTCAAGACTTTGGGGGTATCAAGTTCCCCAAATCCTGGCATTTATGGATTTGATAGATTGTTTTCATGAAATACAATACAATACTGAAGTATAGTAGAAAGAAAGTTTGTTGTTTCTGGTGTCAAAGAATATAAGGGTCTTTAAAAGAATGATTCTGTCACTAATTGGGACAGGTAGATGGTGAAACAAAGCAGCAGTTCTGGAATCAGGGAGATTCATCCTCCTAAGTTCAAATTTAGACACTTAACTGAATGCCTCTGGGCAAGTCACTCAACCCTGTTTGCCTCAGTTCCCTCCTCTGTAAAAAAGAAGCTAGAAAAGGCAATGGCAAACGCTTCCAGTGTCTTTGCCATGGAGAAATTCCATGGTCATGGAGAGTCAGACATGACTTTTTTATATCTAATGAATCTAATATTTATTATCTAATATCTAATAAATAATAAATGAACACTAATATCTATGTGACCTTAAGAAAGTCCCCAAACTCACGAGACCTCAGCTTCTGAGGGTCAGATCTTTAAGGAACAGCTCTAACACTACCCTCCTGCCTAATCTCTCTCCCATCACCTAAAGTAAGCAGTGAATTGAAGTTATTGGAAACTCCGGCTTAACCACCATCAGGCCTTGGTTCCTGAAGAATGTCATGACACCTCTGTAAACTCATTGACCAAAAAGCATTTCAGAAAGGAAATGACTGGTGGGAAGCTTTCTCTGTCGGGTTCCCAGTGTGTGGGAGGGTGGGGAATCAACAGACATGCCCCCAACTAGCTTCAGTTCCACACACGTCTTCCTTTGGGATTGCTTTACAACTCTGAAGTATACAAATGGCTGGGCTCAAAAACTGACCCTCCCTGGACTTGGATGGAAGGGGGCGTGGGACTCACTAAGTGTCCCATCTTGATGGTATGAGGCAGAGGTATTTGGAACATGTTGTTAGTGCTGGCTTTTGCTTCCTATGCCGAGGATTCCCAGAGTGTGCGATGGGTGGGGGTGGGAGGGTGTCATAGGGCAGGTTATTTGGGGCTTTGTGAAAGGGGCTGTTCTCAGGGAGGAAATGTTTGGGTTGTTTTTTTTTTTTTTTTTTTTTTTTCCAGAGCATTACAGTTTTGGAGGTAAAAGGGATCTCAGAGGCTATCTAGTTGCACTTATTTTACAGATAAGGAAACTGAAACCTGGAGAGGGAAAGCATCCCACAAATTATAAGTGACAAAGCCAGGATTTGAACCTAGGATCACTCACTGTGGCTCCAGCCCTCTTGCCACTACACCAGGGATTAGGGTATTATCAGAGAAGTTGAGGCTGTTGAGGGGATTGAGCAGCACAGGGAGACCTGAAAGGGGAGGGGAAAGCTATCCTACCTTAACTGTTATTCCCACTGTGCTGCCTTCTGTGCAGAGAGCTAGATGGGAAGAGAAGAGGACTATTCTCAGAGAACTAAACACCTACAGAGCCTGGAGGCTGCTAGTATGGTTGATATTCATTTCACACTCTTGTGAAAAGTGTCTCCTGCTGTAGCCTGTCACTGTCACATAGGCAATGGGCTGTAAATATGCATGGCCTCAGAAGTGAATGCTGACCCCATCCCCAACATAGCTCTCACCCAGCTTGGGAAGATGGTGTGGTTAGAATAAGTTGTCCTGCAAAAAAGTTAGAGAGGTGGAGGTGGCTAGGTTAACCGGGCCCCAAAGCAACATGTGTATGGCAGTAGGTTCTTGGGGAACATCTGTCTGTCTCGCTACATAGATAAAAAGGAGACTTGTTCCACTCAGACGGCTATTGAGAGCCAGATGTTACCCTAAGAGGCTCTATGGTCTTGCCTCTTACCAGGACCAAAGAACAAGAGTCCCTAAAGAAGCACAAAAGGCTGGGGGGGTCAGAAAATGGGGGTTCTAGCACTTCTCTCCTCACTGGCCAGCTATGAGTTTCTCAGTTCAAAGAAAATCACTGGGCCCCATTTAGTTCTAGAAGGGAACTTAGAGGTTATTTTACAAATGAAGAAACTAAGGCTCAGACAGTTAAAAGTCCCTTGGAAGAATCAGAATTAAAAACTCAGGTCGGGTGACTTAGAGTAGGTTCTGCAATCCCATGTTGCCTCACTGAACCTGTTTGCTAGATGACTCTTAAACTTTCCTCCAATGCTAGAGTTCTAAGGAGAGGTAGGGGGCGGGGGGCAGACGGTGTGATAGGAAAGCTGCCCCTTCTTATCAGGGGTGACTGTTGGGCTCCCAACTCATCGCTTACCCTGCTCTGAAGTGGCTGTTGGGGGCTGAAGGGGCCCTATTGATCTCTGTCAGTGGCACTTGTTGACCTGTGCCCTCCTTCCTGTGATGCCTCTTGAGGATGAGCCACCCTCCTGCTGGTCTGGGCAGCAGACCCCAGGGTTATCTGGTCCAGAGCCATAGCTCTCTCCCGGCCACATCTCTACTGTATAGATTGTCCCTGGAACAGAGATTTAACCTCCATGGAGTTCAGAATTGCAGGCAAAAATATACATTGGTCAGTTCTGTACTGGGTTGTTCCCTTGTGAAGATGGAATTTAACTCTCAGTCTTGCAAAGGTAATTCAACTTAAAGAGCATATAACATTTAATTAACATCCACCTATTTGTGTGTGAGAATGTGTTCAAAGACTTTATTTAATAGGAATGAAGTAAAAAATTAATTATGCTATATATTATAGAGGCAATTTAAAAGATGGCCCAGTGCATAGGGATGTATGAACCTGGAGTCACAAAGACCCGAATTTGAATCTAATCTCAGATACTTGTTAGTTGTATGACTCTGGGCAATCCTTTAATTACTATCTGCCTCAGTTTCCTCATCTGTAAAATGTGAGTAATAATAGGACCTTCCTGTTTTTTGCTAAAATTAGATTATCTTTATAAAGTGTCTTGTAAATCTGAAAGCACTATATAAATGCTAGCTATCATCATTAATGCAAAAGAATAATCCAAAGTATTATAGTAAAATTTAAATAGGAAGAGATGAGTAGGGAGAGCACAGCACACAAAACAGGGAAAGGAGCTTTCAGTTCTCACTTCACTTCTCTGGACTTCAGTTCCTACTCAGTAAAATGAAGAGACTGGATTAAAAGACTGCTAATTACTCTTTCTTCTTCAAATCTATGAGCCTCTGAAGTAAAGGAATTTCTCTCACAGAATTGCCAAATGAGGTACGTTACTTCCCTTTGTTGGCCAAGATAGAAAGGAAAACATAGATATGTGGCTCTCACAAGAAGTGATCCATAGGAGTATCAGGAAATTTTACCAAGAGACCCAAGGTCTCTTTCAGCATTAACGATAATCAGATTATAAATGCAGAAAAGCTCAGAATGAAATCAGACCACTTTCCATCCCCTCATCCCATACCAATCAAGCTGGGGGAAAATGCTAAAGTGATGTGCTCATATGAACCCCAAAGACTAACCATCCCTGGGCTGTGCCCACTATTATGCTGCAAGCTCTTAGCTTCTGGACTGTGCTACAAGATATGAGGGGAGGGATTCAGCTTGAAGATCTGAGGAGATTGTTCAAAGTATGTACCAAACAAACCACCTCTTAAGGAAGTATGTTTGCTATCATCGACATTGACTTTCTGATATCACCTCATTAGCACCTGCCAGTTCAGAAAGGGAACAACCCTCAGCCCAAGCAAAAAACGTGGTCACTTCTTCCCCTTCCTCATGCCAGGAATGCCTTCTGGCGAATGCTGAGCATCACTTGGTCCCACGAGTCCTATTTTAGAATTTTGCCCTTGAATTTAAGTTACCTTTCCAGATACTGGTTATTTTGCAGACAAGGAATTTTGGCCCTGGTGAGTCATCCGTTACACTCTGACCAAGTAAGGCTGACCCATGGAGTTCTTTCTCCAATTTCCTTTTGAAATAGACATCTCCAGGGGAGCCCACTTAGGCCCTTGTTCACAGCCTCTTTGCTCCTTCTCTCTTTCTACCTATAATTTCCTATTGTCAGAAGTAAATGTTTCCCCCTTTGTGTATATGACTGCAATCTGAGAATACTCTGTTCTCAGTTGGCAAACAAATACACCAGCTTTAATGGGTGCTCAGCCAGGGAATGAAGGGGTTAAAACTTTTAGCAGGCAGACTGGCCAGCAGGAGTTGGTGGTATGGAGTAAGAGGGACGCCAGGCTGTCTCCAAACTTTTTGGCCCTCCCCGAGTGCAGAGATGAAGGAAGAGCCTCTATAAATCACTGGAGATTAGAGACCCTGTTCTTGCCGACTCGGCAGGGCTGCACTGCTCAATGTCAAAGCCGCACGTATTACTTTAACAGCGCTCCTTTTCTTTATTAAATCCACTTTGAAATAAAAAAAAAAAAAATGATGATCTTTCCAGTAAGGGGGAGAGGGCCTAAAAGGATTTAGAAAGTATCTGTTATGTTACATTACCGAGACTAATCACCATTCAGGGAGTAGGTAACATTTTTTGCACCATCTCAGGCTGTAAAATGAATAGATGTATAAAGGTCAGTTCTTTAAAAATCGATTTGTTGGACTGTTGACTCTTTTGCCCCTAGCCCTGTCTTTAGATCCCCCCACAGGGGTAGGAATGGAGCCTTGGGTGAAGAAGCAGAGTGACCAAAAGAAGTTGGAACTTGATTATCCAGCAGATTGTCAGAAAAGAGACTGTTCTTTTGGAGGGGGAAGGGTAGCAAGAGAGGGCAAAAATCTGCTTTTAGATTTTAAAACCAAACTTAGGGATTTCTGGAAGTATTTCACCTCAGTCAAAGCCTGTGCTTATCACCTCCATCTAACCATGATGAAGATGTTTTCAACTTTTGCACCTATAGTAAATGTCCTTTGTGACTCAAATCTTCCTCTGAAGAGTGGGCAGCTTTTCCTCATCAAGTACTTAATGTTGCATTAGTAAACCTTCAGGGAAACAAATGAGTAAGAAACCTAAAGTCTGCAAAAATGAAGAAAAAACTGATTTTGTAACTGAACTCTCAATCAACTAATGATAGAACTAATTTCATTAGAAGTGGATTCCTAACCTGATGGAACTAGACTGTTTTATTCATATCTTTCTCCAGTTCAGTAGTTAGCACATATGAGACATTTAAAAAAGAAACTTCCATTTTTTTTCAGTTAATAAGCATTTATCTCTCCCTCCCACCTTGCCCTCCTTTGGCAGAAGAAAAAAACAAAGCAAAACCTTTTAATAAAGATACACATACCAAAAAAACCTATTCCCGCTTTGACCATGTCCAAAAATTTATGTTTCATTCTGCATATTTAGTCCATTAACTCATTGTAAGAAAATGATTCTTCCATCATGGCTCTTCTGGAATCATGGTGGGTCATTGCATTTATCAAAATTCTTAAATCTTTCAAAGGTGTTTTATTTTACAGTGTTGTTGTTGTGTCAATTGTTCATGTATGTGCTTGTTGAAAGGATTGAAGAATGAAGTGAATGGGAACCCCCTCTCCCCTACAAATAATCTTATCAGGGAATATAATGTGTGTGTTTTTGTTCTCACAGAGGGTTCTGGAACCTCTAAGTCACTTAATCCCTATTAGTTTTCTTAATAATCAAGTGGCATTGACTACCACAGAAATAATTTCAAGGAGGTTGGGTTATTTCATAAACAACAATTCCCATGAAAAATCCTTGAAATCTTGGGGAAAGAGCTTTTCCCTAAGGTCTCCCTTCAAACTGGGAGCCTAAGAAAGAGAAAGCACTTATTTTGCTTTCTACCCTCAAATACAAAATGAGCATAAGATTAATTAAAGTGATTAGTGATCAAGTTATCAGACTCTTTTGAAACTTTTCCCTGGAAGGGAAAAGATAGTATTTAAACAGAGCTGGTTGGATGTGCACAGGAGGTGATTGTAGTGGAGGTTCCTTTAGACAGCCAGGTGCCCACCCTGAGCATATTCCTAGCTCTGCAGCTCAGTGCGTTTTCCATCTGCTGCTTTAAAGTTTGGAATGAGTTCACACCTTTAAAATGTGGTTCTTATTTGCCAGGAAAAATGACTCTTGTTTTGCAGAGCATCTTATCCAAAAGTTGACAAGTCACAGCTTTTTTGGCTCTTTGTTTTTTCTCTGACAAACAGCTTGAAGGTATCACCTTTGCAAGCTCCTGACACGATGAATTGCGGCTATTCATTTATGACCGTGTGTGCTCAGGGGTGCTCTTTCATGTGTTTAGGACGTTTGCCCAGTTTCAGAGGAACAGTGCTTAAAATAGCTGGAAATAGATGTGGAGTTTGGGTTGGGTTGAAATGGGATTGATATCGTGTGTGAGCACATGCGCACAGAGCCCAGAGAGGAGATTCAGAGATAGAGCAGTTCATACAGGGGTCCTGTTGTAGGCAGAAAATAAAAGCCACCCTGAGAGGAAGAGGGAGAAGAGGAGAGCACAGGAAAATAGAAGAGGGGAGAGAAAAGGAAATAGATGAGAAGAGAAAAGAGGAGAGGAGAGAGGGAGTATTACATAAGACCATAACTAGTGGTCCTGAAGTAGTCATTCAGAGAGCATTTTGTGTTTTATTAGGAGAGAACAACTCTATAAAAGGAACAAGAGATTCAATCATAATAGAGTGGGGCGACAGGAGGCAGCTGCCAACATGGCTTTGAAAATGCTTTCAGATCCAAAAAGAGTTGCCACATTTAATGTGCTGCAGCTGGTGGGATCATTTGAGGAAAAGCTGAACCTGGCATCTCCTCCACGGAATGGAATTCTGAGGGTCCTCCCCCCATTTTCTCTGGGTGAGGTTCCCATCCCTTCCCTTCTTCAACTTCCACTACAAGTGAACCTTCCAAAAAACTTTTTGGAAAAGAAAGTGATCGGTTCTCCAGTGGAATTTTTAGTTTTTAGAAAAAGGAATAAGAATATCAATTACCAATATTTCTATAGGACCAAGTGCTGCTGTATAGCATTATATGTAGCAGACACCTTGCTAAGTGTTTTACAACTATTATTTGATCCTCACAACAAATGGGGAAGATGCTGTTACGATTTCCATTTTATTGGTGAAAAAACTGAGGTTAAGTGGCTCTCCCAAGGTTGCATAGCTAGTGAGGATCTGAAAGCCAGATTTGAACTCCAGATCTTCTTGATTTCAGGTCCATCCTTCTGTAACACTTTTAGTCTTTTAGTCTTTTTTTTTTTTCCTAGCCTTTTAGTCTTGAAGAGGCTATGCTGAAAGGGCTCAAACAGCACCTCACTCCCTGTGCTTCTCTGCATTTGTCAGAATTGCTACTGTGGCCTTGCAAACAGCCACTTAACTAATGTGAAGAGAGATTGGTGTTAGATTATAGAACCATAACCTTAGAGGTTCTCTTGTCCAACCCCTCCTTTTTTTGCAGATGAGGAAACTGAGACCCAAAGAGATGAAGTATTTGGCCTAAGATCACACAACTAACGGACCTAGTATTTTGAATCCTGCTTCAAATCCAACTCTTTTTCCATTGCACCATGCTGTTGAGGAGGTGATAAAGAATATTGATTTCATTTTTAACGACAGACCTATCTCTTGTCAGGTTATGCAAAGTCATTTTTAAAGTTGAACATTCGGTTTGAAACTATCCCACCAAACTGCTAGATAGAGCTTTATAACAATTTTTGCACAAGGGGTAGAAGAGAGGTAGATTCACCCGGGTTGTGGCTATCAGGTGAGGAAAAAGAGTTTGAAATGAGGTTATCTACACTGCATCATGGTGCCAGGCCAGGAAAGAAAATCTCCCAGAAATGACGATATAACTTCTGGAGACAGGTTGGTGAAGTAAGGAAATATAGTCCAGAATAATAGTGCCCTAACTCTAAATTTTCAATTATAGGATAAAGTCCTTCAGTATCCACACTGCTGCTAGACTACAATTCTAAATGCCATTTCAGACATTACTAGCTATAGAAGAATGAACAAATCATTCAGTCTTAGTTAAATAAGTTCTAGAGTTTTTTCATCTGTTATATGGAGAGAATGCTTGAACTACAAACTTTGCAAGGTTATTACAAGGAAAGGGCCTCTGGCCATATAACTCAGATCAATTCAGCAGATATTTACTGAGGACCTAATATGTGAAACTAGGAGTCATTTCTTTTTTTTTTTAATAGCTTTTTATTTACAAGATATATGCATAGGTAGTTTTTCAGCATTGACAGTTGCAAATCCTTTTGTTCCAACTTTTTCCTTCCTTCCCCCATCCCCTCTCCCAGATAGCAGGTTGACCAATACATGTTAAATATGTTAAGGTATAAGTTAAATACAATAAGTATACATATCCAAACAGTTCTTTTGCTATACAAAAAGAATCAGACTTTGAAATAGTGTACAATTAGCCTATGAAGGAAATCAAAAATGCAGGCGGGCAAAAATAGAGGCATTGGGAATTCTATGTAGTGGTTCATAGTCATCTCCCAGAGTTCTTTCACTGGGTGTAGCTGGTTCAGTTCATTACTGCTCTATTGGAACTGTTTTGGTTCATCTCATTGCTGAAGATGGCCTCATCCATCAGAATTGATCCTTATATAGTGTTGTTGTTGCCGTGTATAATGATCTCCTGGTCCTGCTCATTTCACTCAGCATCAGTTCATGTAAGTGTCCCCTGGCCTTTCTGAAATCATCCTGTTGGTCATTTCTTACAGAACAATCATATTAGGAGTCATTTCTATGAGTAATATTTATATGTGTTTAGTGTGTGTACATGAATATTCATAGCTACTTCTCTGGCATCACTAGAATAGACTAGTGACTGAGCCAGAAACTGAGATATACTTCAGTTACTTAGTATAATGGAAAGAACACAAGATTTGAAGTCAGAAGATCTGGATTCAAATTTCACCCATGCAGCCGTTGTGCCTTACTTATATGTCAGCTCTGTGAGTTTCACTTTCTTTATCTTTAAGATGAAGAAGTTAACAGAAGATCTATTAAGGATTCTTCCCTTAATTTCTTTGCTACTTTTAGAAAACTAGGAGCCAGATTGCTTTAGGGGCAGCTAGTTGGTACAGCCTGCATTTTTGATTTCCTCCACAGGCTAATTGTACAATATTTCAAAGTCTGATTCTTTTTGTACAGCAAAATAGCTGTTTGGACATGTATACTTATTGTATTTAACTTATACCTTAACATATTTAACATGTATTGGTCAACCTGCTATCTGGGAGAGGGGGTGGGGGGAAGGAAGGAAAAAGTTGGAACAAAAGGATTTGCAGCTGTCAATGCTGAAAAACTACCTATGCATATATCTTGTAAATAAAAAGCTATTAAAAAAAAAAGAAAGAAAGAAATGACTCCTAGTTTCACATATTAGAATGTCAGGCGTGGAGTTAGGAAGCCTCGTCTTTCTAGTTCAAATCAAAGCCTGAGACACTTACAAACTGTGTGACCAAGTCACTTAATCCTGCTTGCCTTAGTTTCTCCAGCTGTAAAAGGAGAAGGAAATGGCAAATCACTCCAATATCTCTGCCAAGAAAACCCCAAAGGGGGTCACAGAGAGTCGGACACAACTGAAAAGGCTGAAGAACAAACTTGATTTAAACTGCTGACCTTGGAATCAAGAGAACCTAGCTTCAGGTTCTAACCCTGCTCCTAACGTTCTGTGTGACCACAGGCAAATTACTTGCATTGTCTGGACTTTAGTTTGTAAAGTGTAAATGTGAAATGTGGTTGTTGAAATAGATAATCATGAATGTCCTTCCTGGCTTTAAAACTGTGATCCTGTGAACTTACCACATTGGTATTAACTGTACATGCTATGAATATATTTAGTGATTAAATAGATCACTGGATAATAATGATAGTTCTTATTTATATAGTACCTCATTTTATAGGTGAGGAAACTGAGACTGGCAAGGGAGTAGCCTATATCCAAATGGTAGTGAGTCAGAATTTGCCCCCAGTCCCTATAATTACTAGACCAGTGTTACTTCCTCTGTACCCATCCTGCTTTTACTTCATGAGATTCCACAAACACACCATGTTGCTGGTTAGAGTGACAGAAAGAACAAAAAAGATTAGGAATCAGAGGTCTTAGGCTCATTTTTCTGCCACCATGTGATCTTACCACTTCTTTCAAGATTTCTTCACCTGTAAAAGGAAGAGATTGTATTAAATGACCTCTAAGATCCTTTTAGCTCTAAAGTTATGATCTTTGAGCCAGGGGCATAAGCTGAGCCCTCTTGTGGTCAGGATATTTGAGATCTTTTCAGAGTGACAAATCAGTCTTGGGATAAAATAGGCTGTCATGTCTCCAGTCAAAGTAATTGAGTCACAGACTACAAAGTTTAATCCTTGCTTTTGCCAGCCAACAAAATGAGTTGTTATAAAAGGAAAAAAAAATGTACAGAAAGAATTCCAACTACCATAATCAGTACCCAAAACAGAGTTATTAAATTTACTGAAAAGAATTTAAAATAAATGGTCTTTTGGTTCATATTCCTGGATCTAGTAGCATGGAAATTGAGCTGCCATGCTTCCATGTCTATAGGACTGGCAGAAAGCTTCTCAAGCTGAGAGATCTGGGACTCAAGATTGACAGTACAGCAAAAATCACCAACACCGAGTGCCTTCCATGTCTTGATTTTTCCAGAGAGAGCAGAGCCTTGATAGCTGCAGTGTGGGTGCTTGGAATTCCTTTTATTATTAAAAAATTCCACCCGGGGAGCAATGAGTACTGGAACTCAAAACCGAGGTAAGCAGTAAAAAGCTCCTGTCTGCTATGATTTCTGTGCATCACCTCAAGTGTTGCTGGCAAATCGGCTTTGAAAGACCTTGTGAGTTAATGCTGCTGTATCCCAGGCTAGTGCCTGCTCAGAAAGGATGGCTGCTCCCGTTAAACATTCTTCCGCTCCATTTCTCCTGTCCCTCCAGTTTGTCAGTATTTTCAGAGCAGTTGGGTGACTAGAACACAACAAGCAATCATAATCCTTCCTGCCAGATTCTCCTTGAATCTTCTTGATTCCTTAGAATCAATGATGCTGTCCTTTGCATTGCTCTTCTGGGGTGGGAGGAATTGGGATCAGACTCAGAATCATAATTAGCAGCTCCAGAAATTGGAACAAGCATCACAAGTAGGCCCCAGACAAGGCCCTTCAAATCAAGTTTTCATCATCACCATCAACAGGCATTTATTAAGCACTTACTATATTCCAGACATTGGAATAAAGCCAGGAATATAAAGAAAGTCCAAAGCATAGTCCCTCCCCTCAAAGAGTTCACATTTTAATGAAGGAGGCAACGTATTAACAACTATGTACATATAAGAAATGTATAAATGTAGGAGACACTATCAGAAGAAAGGCACAAGTATGTGGAAGATAGGGGTGAATAGGAAAGAAAGAAAAAGGCAGAATTTGAGTTGAGTCTTCAAGGAAGCCAGGAAGAAAGGTGAGAAGGAGAGCATGAGGAACAACGTAAGTGAAAAGGCACAATATAGGAAGATGGATGAAGAAAAAGGCCAGTATTACTGAATCCTAGATTACAGAGGGAGGTAGGAAACTAAGAATATTGTAAAGATAGGAAGGGATAAGTTGTGTAGGATTTTAAAAGCCAAAGAGAATTTCATAATTAAAGCTAGAGGGAATTGAGAACCAGTGATCTAGTCACATAATCAGATCTGCATTCAGGAAGATTACTTTGACATCTGATGGAGAATCAGTTTGAATGCATATAGAGACTTGAGTTGGGGAGACCAATTAAAAGGCCTAGAATAATCCTGTCATGAGATAATGAGGGCCTACACTAAGGAGGTAGGTGTATGAGTAAAGAGAATGGGATAACAGGAGAGATGTGAAGGTAGAAATGACAAGATTTGACAACAGATTGGAGAGGTAGGGTGAGTGTGAGTGACAAGGCCAGAATGACCATGAGATTGTGATCCTTCTCCCGTGGCCACTGGATGATTGATGGTGCTCTCAGCTATAACAGGAAAGTTTGGAAGAGGAAGAGGGCTTAGAGTTCTATTTTGGACTACTGAGTTTAAAAGGTTGATGGAATATCACGTTTGAGATGCCCAATAGGCAGCTGCTGATGTGAGACTCCCCAGATAGTAGAGATATTAGGGCTAGATAAATAGATATGAGAAGCCTCTGCATAGAGGTGATGACTGAATCCATGGGAACTGATGAAATTTCTAAAATAGTATAGAGAGAGTAGTCAAGAGGTCAAAGATAGACTCTTGGGGAACACCCACAGTTAATGGTCATGACTTAGCTGGAGATCCAGCAAAGGACATGGAGAAAGAGTGTTGAGTTGAGAGAGAAGCAAAGAAACGAGGAGAAAAGCCAGAAAAGAACAATATTATGAAAATCTAGAGAGGAGAGAGTTTATTTGAGAAGGAAAAGAATGACCAAGGCTCCAAAAGAGGCTCCAAAGAAGAATCCAGAAGGATGAGGATTGGGGAAATTAAGAGAAATCACAGTCAGTTTGGAGAGAGCAGTTTCAGGGAAATGAGGTCAGAAACCACATGGAAAAGGTTTTAGAAGACAGAGGAGAAATTTTTCTCAAGGAGTTTAGCCACCCAAGGAAGCAGAAATAGAAGACAATGGCTGTCACTGATGATTTGATTAAGTAAAAGTTTTTTTCATTCAGTTAGGAGTGAAAAACTTCATGAAGAGAGGTCAGACTTGGGAGACATAATACCCCAAAGATAAAAATAAATAAATAAATAAATAAAGCATTTCTGTCATTGCCACAACTACAGATGTGGCTACCAAGGAAAGAGAAGCTATCTTAAAATGTTTCCCCACATAGTAGATTCTGACTTTAAGTCATTATTCCTCCAATTTAGGTTCTAAAGTGAATTGTTTCAGCATGCTAAAGGTACAAGGACTGTAAGCATATCTTAATTTTGTCATCCCAACATAGAGCTCTAGTTGCTTTAGCCTCCTTGCATGTCTGATAGAACTGGATTCTTCCCACTCTCATTAGAGAATGTTGCTCATAATTCATGTATGGTCCTCACTTGTGTGAAGTTCACAGTAAAAATACGGTCCCCATCCTCCTGATACATTCAGTGTAGCAGACTAGGCAAGCATCTGGTCACCATAGCAATTCAAGTAAGAAATGTTGTGCACACTGACCTGACCAAAGTATTTGATGACACTGCTGTAGCTGAAAGGAATATTTTGTCACCGTAACAAGAAAGCAGGGCGAAAATCCCACGTGCCCACCAGCTGTTATTGAAAAACAAAGTCTTGATTAGAGAATAAGCTTGTTTCCTCTCTCCCACTTATTTATCCATAAACCCTGAAAAAACAATGCATTTTTCTCCCCACACCCACAGAACTTGGTGAAGATCTGAGCCATGAACTCATTTTAAGTGGGTCACAACATCTGCAATGATCTTGCTGGATTACCAGCCTGCCTGGTTTACAATTTGTTCCTCCTCTTCCTTCCATCTTTCCAACCCGGATCTATGTTGTTTTGTGAAATAATGACACATTGTGGTAAAATGAGAGGAGTATTAGTTTGGGAGACAAGGTTGCAAAAGTCACCTTCACTTTCAGAGACTCAGTTTCCTTCTCTAAAATGGAGAGGTTGAACTAGGTAATCTGATCTCTACAGTCCCTTCTAGTCCTAATGAGGGAAGTGCAGGAGGAGAAGAGATGCTATGACTGGGATTCCCACCAAAGGTCAACTTAGACTCTGTCAGGGAGATATATGATCTGAACTAAGCTTCTAAGGCCTCTGGCCTCCCAAATGGTGTGAATTGCTATAAGCTCTTCAAGGAGGGGTTCCCCTAAGGACCCTATCTCTCAAATGAAGATGTCAAATGAGGGATCTCCTTGCTGACTGTCCCACTGCTTTTCCCAAGCCAGGAACAGGGAGAGGAAGCACTGAAAGTTTTAAAATTTGAGAAGTTTTAAAAGAGAAGTCTATGGGTAATTAGATAGCCCAGTGCATAGAACACCAGCCTTGGAATCAGGAGGACCCGAGTTCAAATATTAACACTTAGCTGTGTGATCCTGGGCAAGTCAATTAATACCAACTGTCTCACCAAAAAAAAAAAAAAAAAAAAGAAAAGAAATTTAAGTGAGCTGTTTGAAAGAGAGGTCAGATGGTCTACTGTTTAGGATTGTTAGAATATAATTTTGCTACACAGTTAGCTTTCCTTTCTGCTACCGTCCAAAGCTTAGATTAATACCACCTGAATTAGAAGAGGTGGTATGTCACAGTGGAGAAAGCCCTGGACTTACAGTTAAGAGGCCTGGGTTCAAGTCTGTCTCGGCCACTTATTACTTGTTTTTCTGGGACTCAATTTACTAATCTGTAAAATGGTATTAATAACTGCACTGCCTTTCTAAAACATCATTCTGCTTCAACTGCAGAAAAAAATTAGGCCCAGCCCTCAAGTCTAGGGAACAACTGGCATGTAAACACATGAATACAAAATAAATCTAAAGCAAATGTCATATTACAGAGCTGGAAAGAGAGCACCAACAACTAGAGTGATCAAGAAAGTCTTCTTCTAGGAAGATGGCACCTGAACAAGGGAGGTAGGACTTCCAGAAAAGGAAGAGTGAGCATCACCCCACTCATCAATGATTACTGACACTGACACAGTGTTTCACTATCTAAGAAGCATTTTCTATATATTACACTAACTTATATAATCTTCACAGTAGTTCAGTTAGCTTAGAAATACTATCTCTATTTTACAGAAAAGGATACCAAAGCTAAGAATGGGTAAGTGATTTAACTGTGGGCATATGATTAAGAGGCAGCAGAGTCCCGGACTCCTGATTCATAAGTCATTTTGTTGCCTCTTATACTGTAGCTACTTTCCATATAATCATTAAGAGTGGAAATAATTCATTGTATCTGTCACTAGATGACCCTCAGAATCATTCTGGACATCATTATCTTCAAGCAGACCAAGACTTAGAACTTCTTGCTTAAAATGAAGTCCTTTTTACTTTACAAATGAGGAAATGGAGGTCCCAGAGGAAAGGGACTAGCTAGTTAGTACCAGATTCAATAGTATCATTTAAAGCCTCTACCTTGAGAAAGTGATCTTTGTATAGAATTATTGGAAGATTTTGGTATGAGAACATGGCCACAAATTGCCCAAGATGAAAAGGCACAAAGGGGGGTGGGGTGGGGGGAGGCGTTATGATGTACATTGGAAAGGGGCATATGAAGGATTCATGATCTCAGGATGGGGTTCTTCAAAGAGTCAAAGCTGATGATTTAATAAATCTATCTCTGATGAGCTGTGTTCAGAAGAAAACCACATATGAATTGACTCCATGAGTAAAGGTAACGGGATGTCCACCATCCTATCTTTAACTCTATATTAAATACGTTAGCTCCTTGTGAGATTTAACATTAGTTCTGAGGTAGTCCCATATGGAATTATTCCAAACACTCAGGTTTGTCTCTGAGGGATCCTCCCTCACCATTCATACTACTCTTTGGAAAATATAAACAAAACTTGCAGCAACAAGAAAAAGTACCCAACAACCCCCAAACTCACAAGAATGGTTTAGGGAGAAATGGAGTACAGATTTGTTGTTGTTTTTGTTGTTTAAGAGCCTGTAGATGGGGCAGTGCCCACATGGTGAGACGGAATTTCCAGTTTAGTGGATTATTAATCTACCTCCCCATCCTTGATGGGACACGCAACACATGTGTGTGTGTCCAAGTGTGTATATGTATGTGCACAGACAGTACATGTGGAAACTCTCAGCATTCAAGAGAAGTTAGCATAAACCCTGCTCAGATTACTTCCAAGATTTGACCAGATGTTTAAGCAAATTAACAAATGATTAAAGCCACAGCCGCCAGAGACCAGGACCCCTCTGGACAGAAGAAGCAAGACTGCAGTGTAAGCTGGGCCCAGCTGTCTTGGCTGGAAAGAAGGTCATTGCAATGTGGGGGTTTGGGATTAATGGGAAACCATTGTTTGATAAAATAGGGAACTGCCCAACCTAGCCTTGGGGCGGAAAGAATGTGGATTTCATTCTGACCAGGAGAACATCCACATAATCTGGTTTTCTTGCAGCATCCTTCTAGTGTCAAGATGGCCCAGCTTTTCTCTATGGTTGTATACCATTTTTTAAAATAAAGGATTTTATTTCCCCTCAGAGAAGAGTCTTATTAGAAAAAATTATGGGGACATCATTCTTATGTCATGGAAAGTATTGGGAGTCAGGATTTTCTGGGTCTTTCAATAACTCCCTTTGTGTCTCTTCGCTTCCCTGGGCCTTAGTTTCCTCATTTGTGAAATGATTGTAAAGCTAGTTCCCCTGCTAAGGCACTTCCTGGACCAACGTTCTCTGTATTATCTCAGTGGTTCTTGGTTTGGTTTTTAGAAGGGTAGCAGACCTGTCCCCTCAATAGTGAGTAGCATTGTGACATCCTGGAAGGGCTTTTGTGAGCAAGCCTTCCTAACATACTCAGTGGGGTCAGCAGGACTGACGAATTGCATCTTAGACTCTCATTTTAATCCAAGGCCTTAACCTAAGGCCACCTTCATCCAGGATTTTCAGTAAGGAAATAAGAATCTCTTCCTTCTTTAAAAAAAAAAAAAAAGTAAAAATAAAAATGTCATCTAGTTTTCATCTATCTTAGGATCTTGAGCTAAAAGATCTTATCAAACACTTCAGATTTTATAGGTGAGAAAATTGAGGCCTAGAGAGATAATGTGACTTGTTTCTAAGGTCACACAAAGTGGTTAATAACAGAGCCTAGATTCAGAGCCAATGGTCTTTCCATTACAAAGGTAACTAACCCTATGGTGAGTTCTCTGTCCCTGGGAATCACGGTGGATATTAGGATGTCCTTGGAAAGATTCAAATTAGCAAGCATTTATAAAGCATCTATTTTATGTGAAATATGTACCAAGCATATATAAACAAAAAAGAAATAGTTTCTGCCCTTTAGCAGCTTACATTCTACAGAGGTGTGGGGAGGAATATAAATTACACACAGAATAAATTTAGGGGTGCAGTTGTTGGGGAAAGCTTTATGTAGTAAATGGCATTCTTATTGAGTCTTGAAGGAAGCTAGGAATACCAAGAAGCAAAGGTGAAGACAAAGAGTATCCAATGGATTCCCGGACATGGGCAGGAGATGAGAGGTAGAATATCATTTACAGGAAACTGCACATAGGCCAGTTTCCCTAGAATGTCGAGTGATATGAAATCAATCTGGAAAGATAAATTGGAGCCAGATTATGAAAGGCTTTAAGCGCCATCTAGTCCAACTCTGATTTGATAGACAGGTGGTGAGCTTAGACCCAGGAGAATAGAGTGGTTGGCTGAAGGCCGGATAGTGAATAAGGTGAGCAACAAGTGATCCAAAGTAGGACCTGATCCCATGCCTCTGGAGCCTTCCCTTGCTTTGTATTCTTTCTCTTACAGCACACTTTTACAACAAAGGTTCTAAAAACTGACAAATCCCTGGGCCTAGAACAAGAGTATCACAAATTTGTGAAAATCTTTGATTTCCTCAACTGGAGAATTTTCAGCTTTTCCAGCTGTGATGTAGTAATTAGGAGCCAAAGTATGGTCTTAGATGTCTGGTTGGTGGCCTAGTACATAGAGTATTGCCTTTGAGACCTCAGTTGGAATTCTGCCTCAGATACTTGCTAGCTATGTGAGTCTGGGCAAGTCATTTAACTCTGTCAGTCTCAATTTCCTCATCTGTGAAATGGGAATAAGGATAGCCATACCCTCCCAGGATGGTTGTGAGGCTCCAATAAAATAACATATGTAAAATTCTGTTAGATTTTATTATTATTATTTGCTATTTTAATGATGATAGTGGTGATGGTGTGTGACTTGCTTTGTACCACCGGCTCCAATCAGAAGGATGAGCTTCCTATCAGAGATCTTCCTGACTTCAAACTTTGTACCAGGCCACATCTAAAAGGTGTTAACCTGTCTTTAGGGCAAAAAAAGGAAACTGACAGTAAATGGGTCCATCCTTCATCTCCCTCCTGTTTCCTTTTCTCTAACTCTCCCAAAAAGGAATGGCCATCCAGACCCAGTCAGTGGCTGGCTTTAAGATCCTGTGAGATGAAACTCCCTTTCATCCCCATTTTTATTTCTCTCCCTCCCTTTCTTGTTTAGCCACTTCTTGTGTCCAATGCCTATTGAGACTAGTCAGAAATATCCTTCCCAACTGAACAGAAATTTCAGGGCTCTCTAATGTGGGCTACCTTTGAGCTGAAAGTAGTCACAGATCTTAATTAAAAGCATATGTGGTTACGACTCAGATTTTGACTGAACTCAGAGACAGCTATGAGATCAAATAATGATGACACCCAGTATTTACACAGCACCTTTCTATAGTGCTCTCTATAAATGGTCTCATTATTTTCCCCCGATAGTATTTTATTTTTCCAAACACATGTAAAGATAATTTTCAACATTCATTTTTGTAAAAATTTTAAGTTCCAAACTTTTTTCACTCCCTCACCTCCTCTCTCCCCAAGATATCAAACAATCTAATATAGCTTATACATGTATAATCTTTTTAAAACATATTTCCATATTTGTCAGGTTTTGCAAGAAAAATAAGACCAAGAGGGGAAAAAAACATGAGAAAGAAAAAGCAAACAAAATAAAAAGATAAAAATACTATGCTTTGATACACATTTAGTCTCCGTAGTACAGATGGCATTTTCCATCCCAAATCTATTGGAATTATCTTGGATCACCACATTTCTGAGAAGAGCTAAATTTACCATAGTTGTTCATCATGTAATCTTGCTATTGCTATGTACAGTGTTGTCCTGGTTCTGTTCAATCTGCTCAGCATCAATTCATATAAGTCCAGGCTTTTCTGAAATCAGCCCATTCATCTAATTGGTTTCATTATTAATTATTTCCACCATCCTTAGAAGAGATAGCCAGTGTCTAAGTCTCTGATGAAGGAAACGACCCAGAGAAGGCTACACAGAAAGTCAATGGCTAAACCAAGTTTCAAAGCCATTCGAATTCTCCCTCTAAAATAGTGCATCCACAAAGGGGTGTGTGTGTTGCTCTGTCTCTTAAATTATTCTGCATCATTTTTGTCTTATCCATCTGTGTACTAGTATGCTTCTAGTAGAATATAGACTCCTTGAAGTCTGGAACTGTTTCATTTTGTTATTATATTCCTGGTACCTAGCAGAGTAGAGCCATAACTAGGGCAGGGCAATCAGGACTTTGCCCATGTATGCCAGATTTAAAGAGTGCTGACATTACTTGCAGTCTTTTAGTAGATACTCTGGAATCAACAGAGCTTAGCACCTAGTTAGCAGGAATCATTAGCTGAAATTAATTGAATTAGTTGAAATTAGTTGAAATAAGTTGAAATAAGAAACTATGTGATGGCAGACTGGGGTGCCCCCCAACCTTCTCCTCCTCACACCTCCTCACAACCTCCTAGAGTTGCATTATGACAATCTCCCCCAATGTCCACCTCCCCAACCCTCAGCTCATGCTTTTTGCCTGAGACATGATAAATTCCTACAGACTGACCTATACTATAGGGTCTTTAAACCTAATAGGTACTTAATAAGTGCATATTTAATAAAAAATATTAAGGTGAGGTTGAAGTTTTAGCCTAGCCTTTAAACTTTACTCCTCCTCACCATGCCTTCCCCGCCCCCCCCCCTTCCTGTCTCAGGAGAACTGTACTTCATGAAATTCCCTGCTTTCCCAAGCTTCAGCCTGTCCATTTATCTGTGTTTGGGTGTGTTTTATGATTTAAAATTTATGTGTGTATATGTGTACGAAAATATATGTAGTTGCTCACAGATACATATATAGAAGATGAAAGAGAAAAAAAATAGACAACTTATAATTACAGATATTTTGGGTTCATCTGGTATCCAGATGATCTCCCTCGATTCTGACAGTTTTGACAAATCAGTTTATTAAAATTGTAAATGTAACCCAGAGCTGTTTAGTAGTGGACTGAGCCCAAGAGTTTTTCTTCTTACATTCTATTTAGCCATTTCATTATTAGAGGTAAATATGGCCTGTTCTTTAGGGACATAACAGCTGGACTTCTGCGAGAAAGCAAAGCCACAGATTAACTTGGCACATGTATTCCCAGTTGGTTTTCCTCACTGAGACCCTTAGGGTATTTTAATAGAATTTTGACCTTGATCAGGCACAGAAAAATGTCCAAGTACTCGGGTCAAGTATTCAACTTCAAGGCTACCAGAGTGGTTCCCATTGGGAGGGATTGGGGGGAGGAGTACAGACTCTCAGGGACCAGGTGATGGAAGGGATGTAGCAGTTCACAGGAGGTCACATCATAATGCTGGACACATATCATTCTAGAACTCGCACGTTCTTTAGAAATAGCCAATTTAGACCTATTACCAATGAATAAACTCTAAGGGAGTTTATTCAAAGGTAAGGGAACTCAAAGAAGAAAAGGAACACTGAGTTGGTGGCAAAGCTAAGACAAGCCCCCTCTTCTCCTTATCTTCATTCAGTTTGTGTTCTCTTTATTTAACTCTCTGCACACTGGGAGATATCTAGAGAGGAGAATGATTCCCCAAGCACCCAGATAACTGGCAGGGGACCCTGACAATTGTTACCCTTCAGTTGTGTCCAACTCTTTGTGAACCCAGTTGAGATTTTCTTGGCAAAGATACTGAAGTGGTTTGCTATTTCCTCCTCGTTTTTTACAGATGAGGAAACTGAGGCAAACAGGATTAAGTGACTTGTTCATACAGTTAGTGTCTGAAGCCACATGTCAACTGAGGTCTTCCTGATTTCAGACCTGGTGCTCTATTCATTGGGTCACCCATCTGCCAGTCACTCCAAAGGGGCAAAAATTGGAGGTGTTTAAGTTTTACTTGTAGCAAATTCACTCTTTAGTAAAATTTTGATGGGGGGGAGGGGAAAGGAGGAGAATATAAGAGATGGTGATAAGAAGACAGGCCAGGGTGATTCTTGAGTCTCATATCAAGTTGGGAAGTTGCCCTTTGCCCTGTTCTTGTACCATGGAGGGGATATGCACAAATCATAACTGGGTCTTTATGCAACAGACAGTCTTGTAAGATTGTACGTAAAATCTCCTTTTGGTAAATCTTACACTTTTCTGGATTAACTTTGCTCAGAATTTTAAAATATTTTCAATATAATTTCTGATCAGTTTCCATTAAGTAGGACTTTATAAGGGACCCTCCCATTCATTCTTCCAGCCTGCTTCTCTTTTGGTCTGGCCAGTGATCTGTAAAGTAACACTTAAATGCACCAAGAGGATTGCTATTTACAGGAACCCTTTGGGGAAGCAGAGAATCCTTTTGTAGTTCTAAGAATTAGTTCTCCCCACCTTCCTTATTTGCTCTGAAAATTAAAGTTTTCATGTATACATATTAGACATATTTGAATTGAAAAAACTAAACTAAACTAATAACCAAAACCAAACACAAAGCACTGGCCTGCTCATGTGGCCAGGATGGAGGAGAACAATTAGATAGCTAGAGTGTTGCACTGCTTTATCAAGAATTTGTAGAAGGACACGAACAAGAATTACATAGGGTTATAATCTATACCAGTGGAAGGAACGTCCACATCAGAAATATGGGAAGCTGAAATGGAGTTGTCATCTTGGTATCTACTTTGCCAAGTACCTCAGTGGGATTCTAGAGCTTTTTTTTTAGGGAAGTGGAGGATAGAAATAGGAGATGGTCTCTCTCTTATCTGCTCCCTCTCTCCATTGGAGATTGTCTTCAAGACAGAGCAACATCCTGTAAAGAGCCTGGTCATAACTTACCTAAAATAAATCCAACTTGTAGCTTATAGGAACATCTTCTTGGTTTCAGGGCTGTAATTTTACTAAAGTAAATGTCATCCCCTGAGGCTTATGGTTCTATAAACATCATCTCCTGCCTTTGGCTTTCTTCCCCTCCCCTCACTTGATATTTGGGTCTGTCCCTTTGCTTCCTTAAGGCCCCACATTTTCAGGCTGCCACAACATACGATAGCCTTGCATTTGTCTTTGGAGGGCTTTCCCAACACTCTGGAGTAGATCAAGAATTAAAGCCAATACATGAACTGATGCTAAGTGAAATGAGCAGAACCAGGAAATCATTATACACGGCAACAACAAGAGTATACAAAGATCAATTCTGATGGACGGGACTCTCTTCAATATTGAGATGATTCAAACCAGTTCCAATTGTTCAGTGATGAAGAAAGTCAGCTACACCCAGAGAGAGGGCTGTGGGAGCTGAGTGTAGAACATAACATAGCATTTTCACTCTTTAACAGAAAGAGTTTGCTTGCATTTTTGTTTTCCTTCTCAGATTTTTTTTCTTCCTTTCTATATTTTCTTGTGCTGCAAGATAACCGTATATGTATATGTATACATATATTGGATTTAACATATACTTTAACATATTTAACATGTATTGGACTACCTGCCATCTAGGGGAGGGGGTGGGGGGAAGGAGGGGAAAATGTGGAACAGAAGGTTTTACAAGGGTCAATGTTGAAAAATTACCCATGAATATGTTTTATAAATAAAAAGCTATAATAATAATTTAAAAAAGAATTAAAGCCAAGCGGGAGCCCCACATTTTGGGTGAGGTAGCATCCATCTGATTGTTGCTCTTTAAAAGGAAGACAAAACCAAGGGGAAGGTGAATGAAGCTGGGCTTTTTCTGATTCCAGCAGTGAGGAAGAAAATTGGTTTGGGACTATGACATACCTGGCAAGTCTTTTTTTTTTTTTAACATCTCAGGGCTTGTTTCTTCCATAAAATGTAGGAATTGGACTTCTTGAACTCTGTTATTCTATGAGTGCACATTTACCCTTTGGACTAATGGTATCTAAGCTTCCTCCAGGAGTCTAAAGACTTTGTTAGCGCCCTCAGTTGCATAGATCTCAATTCTTCAGAGCCCAAAGGGAAACAGTCCATCATGTGATATTATTAAAAGTCTGCTCCTTGAGCAGACAGTTTAGAAACTGGGGGACATTTGAGACCAAGCACCAATACTTATTATGTAATTTGAAGCAAGTCATTTAATCTCCTTGAACCTTAGTTTCCTCATCTGGAAAATGGGCCAATAAATTGCAACCTCACAGATTGTTGGGAAATAAGCACTCTGTAAATTGTTGGTCTCACATGTTCAACTGCCTGTTAAGAGATTTCAAACTGGACATGTCCAAAATTGAATTTATTTTCTTCCTCTCTTCCTAACCTCTCTATTACTGTTAAAGGTACCACCATCCTCCCAGAGCTACATGTCTTCCTGGACTCCTTGCTCTCTCCCTGCTTAAGACAGTAAGCTGTAGTTTTTATATATATATAAATTATATATAGATACATCTATATATAAATATAGATTATACAGGTGCAATCATGTAAAACATTTCGGTATTAATCATTATGCAGAAGAAAACTCAAACCAAAAAAAAGCAAAAGATAGTATACCTTGGTCTGTATTCAGATACCATCAATTCTTTCTTTGGAGATAGATAACATCTTTTCTTATTGTTTGTATAATTATTGCTATTAACCTTCTTGGTTTTTAACCTGTCAACCTTTCTTCTTGACTTCTGATCGTCAAGTCATAATATGCTGTCATAAATGATTACCTCTTTGGTGGCTCACTCTAGGAGCACTTTGGAAAGATTTAGGAATGATTTGTTGGGCACCTAATATGTAATTTGGTACCACTTCATAGATATAGATCCTTCAAGGTATAGATCCACAGAATGGTAAATGACTAAAGGTAAATTTTACTTTTCTCGTTATTCTTCACTCTTCTCCTTTAGTGTGACCCTTAGCAGTTAGAGACAGTTCAGAGTCAGGAATGCTTGTCTTGGCAATGATGAAAGTGTATTCAACAGCCCTCATATTGGAATCAGGATACAAGGTTCTAGTTTGGGTTCTGACATTGATTGGTGTTTGGCTTTACCTGGAGTTCTTTCATCCACTGAGCCTCATTATGACCTACTGTAAAAGGAAACTGAGAATTTCTCCCATTACTCCTCAGTTTTGTAGTCCTCGTTAACTACTCCATACAACCAAGTTGAGGGTAAACTGACAAGTCTCAAAACTGTTGGTGAGTTAGGGGGATGTCAATCCCAAGCATATGAAGACCTTCTGGCGGGAAGGGCAGATGAGAACAGTTTCAGCAGCCGTGAAGGCAGCTGATGCAGGTGCTGGGGAGTGCTTAGAGCCTGTCCAGATATTGAAGATGCTGTGGTCCTCCACCGCATGCTGGGCCAGGACTAGTCATCTTGACTTTGTCTGGATAACTGGACTTGGATAACTCTGGAAGAGAAATTTAGACTGACGACTTTCCACAAATCTGCTTCACTTAAGTCCGATTCATATGGGAGTCAAGACATCACCCCATGATGCCATTGATCCCCTTCAGAAACAAAGAGCAAATAACAAAACATTAGCTGCAGTGTCAGCCAGTGCGGCCAAGAGAGTGCTGGAGCAGGCCTAGAGACCTGGACTCAAAGGGCATCTCCGTGGCTTTCCTTCCCAGGACAATGAGGCGGTGAGCTGGAAGATTGCTTTGGGCTTTGTGAAGACAGCTGAGTCCTTTAAGGATAATTTCTGCAGGGGCCCACAACCTCATGGAACTATGCTGTAAGTGCTACTTGAAAGGCTGTAGTGTGAAGTAGAGTGACCAGAGCACTGAATTTGAGACTAAGGGCATGAGTTTTGATCTCAAGTCTGCAGCCCCTTCCTTGGATGATTTAGGACAAGTTCTATTTTCTTTCCCTGGGCATTCAGTTCCCTCATCTGGACAATGAGTGTCTTGAAATGGATAATTCTTTATCTCGCTAGATTCTATGAAGATCAAATTGAATCAAATATGATAATAGATGTAAAACACTTTGCAAACCTTCAAATGCTATGTAAATGTTCGTTGTTATTATATTAAGAAATACTGGAAGATTGCTATGATGAAGGGAGCCTCCGCCCTGGCTAACAACTCCTTCCCGCTAATCTCATACCATCCTTGCTCTTCCCAGGATGACTAGAGAACATGAGGCATTACCCACTGTGCTGAGGAGTTGTGCTAGCTCTGCAAAGATAAAGATTTGATTTTTTTCTCCAAAGGATGATTTGGATTTGTTTGTAAAGCACTATGAAAGTCCTTAGATTTACCAGGGCAAGAAACCTGGCTGATTGGTAATTTCAGAGCTGACATCTCAGAAACTTCATCTTTTCAAAAAAAGAAAAAAAGCTCTTTCCTATCACAAACTGAGGGAAAAATTGTAAACGAGCCACCATGTTTGGGGATCCATCCCCTTAGTGAAGAGAAACATATGGGTTTCCCTGAGCAATTAGTGCTTTTGGGTTTATGGAGTTTGAGCCCTAATCTAGGTTTAGCTGGATCTTTGCTCCCCTTTGAGGATGATGATTTGGACTGACAGCCTCACCACCTGTTGTTAATTGGACTGTGGTGCTTTCTCCTCCTGCCGTCATTTCCCATTACAGCCGGCTATACCATCTCATCTTGGGGGGTGGGGAATTAGTTCCTATAAGCACTTGACCTGCTCTCTCTTCACTTTCCTGTGAACAGTCTTCCCCCTTACTACCTAGGACAATATTAGGAACAAGTAGCATCTGTGTCTGCTGAATGAATGAATAATGGATTGATTGATTGAGTGAATGAATGAATAAGTGAATAGTTTCTACTTGGGACAGAACTATTAAAAGTGTCAGGAAGCACAGGGGGTGGGGGAAACTATCTTAAAATTAGTAGACCTAGCCACAACTGGCAGGCATCGTGGTGTAATGATGGACCCTGAATTTTGGAATCTGAAGACCTGAACTCAAATCCTGGCTCCAGCACTTAAAAGCTATGTGATTCTAGGTGAAACTCTTTACCTATCTCAGCTTCTACCTCTTTATCTGTAAAATGGGAAGAATGGCACAATAGTTAGGAAAATGCTTTAGAAGCCTCCACACACCATATAAATCTGAGTTACTATTAGCAGTAGAAGTTGAGCTCAGGATAGCTGCCCTTCCCAGAAGGGAAGTACCCTATTCTACAAGAGAGGACATAGCAGCCATGGAGCAAACAGCAGGGCTGCCTCCCGAGTCATAAGATCATAAATCCAGAGCTGAGAAGAGTCTCAGAAGTCATCTTGTCTCCAACCTCTTGAACTGTGGGTCATGACCCAAAAGGGGTCATGTAACTGAATGTGGAGGTCATGAAATTATAAGTTATTATCAGTAATTGTTTAATTTGTAGAACTATTTTATATATCTTTGTACACAGGGTCACATAAAATTTCTCAGGCAAAAAGGGGTCATGAGTGGAAAAAGCTTAAGAATCCCTGATCTAGTTTAACCTGCTCTTTTCACACAGGAAGAAACTGAAGCACAGGGAGGAGAGGTATTTAAAAGCAGCAAGTCCTAGCAAACAGATCCATTAGCCCATTTTGTCCAAGGCACTTAGTGTGTTTCCATTTCCTAAACATATTTACTTAAAAATACAGTAGAGACCCAAACCCCATGTACAAAGAAAGCCTAGTAGAGGGAAAAGAACAATAGATTGGGAATGAAAAGACCCAAGCTCTACTTACTGGTTTACATAATTTTCCTTATGGCCTTAGCCAAATCACTTCACATGTCTCGACTCCAGTTTCCTCATCTGTAAGATGAAAAATTTGTTCTACTTATGTTTGAAAGATACTGTGAATAGATGACATAGACAGACAGATAAAGATATAGACAGATAGATATCCTATATAAAAATTGGATTGTAAATAAAAATGTTTATTACTGTTGAGTGTTTATTAATAACATGGACAAACATTGTGGTAAATTGAATAGAAAGCTGACTTCAAAGGCAGGAAGACCTGGGATATACCACAATACTCCATAAATGTGATGCAGTTATTATTTTTACCATTGTGATATTTCTGTCATCACTTTACATTGTCAAACTTGCAAGTTCAGCACTTAAAAGGCTATTTATTTACTCCTAACATTTTGCCTGCAATTAGGGTACACCACCACTAAGCGAGCAGTGGTCCTTCGGTTATAACCACATGATGAAAACATCTCAGTTTTCACCATAGATATGTTTTCCTGAGTGAAAAGATCAGTTTTCCTCTTTTTAAAAAAATCTTTTCAAGCAAAAGCTAAACATAGTAGTTTTTTGGGTTTTATTAGTAAAGGGAACTCTTCCTACCAATGAAGATCACCTGATCTGTAATTTCTAACCTTTTAAAAAAAAAAAAAGTTTCCAGAGGAATTAAGAGCTAGTGGGTAGCCTAAGATCATGTAGTCACCGTGTATCAAAGGTGAGGCTTGAACCCAAGGCTTCTTGCCTTTGAGGCCAGCTCTCTCTATCCATTGCACCGCAATGCTTCTCAGTGTTATTTATAAATATTCAAGTAATAAACATGATTTTAAATGGATATCTATATTGCAAACATAAGGGAAAAAAAAGAAAACATATAATAATTGTTATAAATCATTGCTTACTCTAATCCTGGTTTTTTATCCCCAAGTTCGGTTAGAATACTTCTAACTCATTCTTAATCCTTATCTTAGTATCAGACTCCTCTCAGAATGGATCTAGGACTTGAGGCCAATTTTTCATTAAAAGCATCAAGGCCGATTGCTCCAGCTGCTACAGCTGGAGAGGGAGGGAGCAGACTGCCCACATGTATATATCTTCCATCACAGTAACCAGAGGTCTATCTCTGTGGTTGTTAGGGCTAATTTAAGGAATGGCCTTGCCATTTGTTTTTAGTTTCTCTGATTTCTTTCTGCAAGCTTTTGAACCTGACAGAGGGATGGTGATCACGTAGTATGACTGCAGACAAGTGTTTCTCTTATGGGAGAATTTTCTTGCCAGTTTCCACTTTACATGGGGATGAGGAAGAAGGAAGAAGGATTAAAATCTTTCATAGTTCTACTTCCCATATTTTTGTATGAATTAAAATTTCTTTGTAGGGATCCCCCTACTAATCCAGCTCAGCAAACAATTATAAGTTATTCTATATTTGTTGTTGTTGAGTCATTTTTGTCAAACTCTCTGTGATGATTTTGAGTTTTCTTGGCAAAGTTACTCAAGTGATTACCATTTCCTTTTCCAGCTCGTTTTAAAGAGGAGGGAACTGAGGCAAACAGTTAAGTAACTTGCTCAGGATCACACAGCTAATAAATGCTGAGGCTGGATTTGAACTCATGAAGATGAGCTTTCTTTTTTTTTTTTAATTAATGTTTTTTTTTAATAGCCTTTTATTTATATGCATGGGTAACTTTACAGCATTAACAATTGCCAAACCTCTTGTTCCAATTTTTCACCTCTTACCCCCCACCCCCTCCCCCAGATGGCAGGATGACCAGTAGATGTTAAATATATTAAAATATAAATTAGATACACAATAAGTATACATGACTAAACTGTTATTTTGCTGTAGAAAAAGAATCAGACTCTGAAATATTGTACAGTTAGCTTGTGAAGGAAATCAAATATGCAGGTGGGCATAAATATAGGGATTGGGGATTCAATGTAATGGTTTTTAGTCATCATCCAGAGTTCTTTCTCTGGGCATAGCTGGTTCAGTTCATTACTGCTCCATTGGAAATGATTTGGTTGATCTCGTTGCTGAGGATGGCCAGGTCCATCAGAACTGGTCCTCGTATAGTATTGTTGTTGAAGTATATAATGATCTCCTGGTCCTGCTATTTCACTCAGCATCAGTTCGTGTAAGTCTCTCCAGGCCTTTCTGAAATCATCCTGTTGGTCATTTCTTACAGAACAATAATATTCCATAATATTCATATGCCACAATTTATTCAGCCATTCTCCAACTGATGGGCATCCATTCAGTTTCCAGTTTCTAGCCACTACAAAAAGGGCTGCCACAAACATTCGTGCACATACAGGTCCCTTTCCCTTCTTTAGTATCTCTTTGGGATATAAGCCCAGTAGTAACACTGCTGGATCAAAGGGTATGCACAGTTTGATAACTTTTTGAGCATAGTTCCAAACTACTCTCCAGAATGGTTGGATTCGTTTACAACTCCACCAACAATGCAGAAGATGAGCTTTCTTGTTCCAAACCTAGGGTTATATATAGTTGTATATAGCTGGGAATACAAAGAAAAAAAATCTCAAAACAATCTGCCCTCAAGGAACATAAATTCTAGTGGGAGATATGTCAGGATGGAAAAGGGAAGTCTCACGGTACAATGGAAAGCATGCTAGATTTGAGATGAGAGACCTTGAGTTGAAGTTCCAGTTGTGTTACTTACTCCCTCTGGGCCTTTCCTCATATGCAATAAGAAAGATGATTTAAATAAGACTAGATGACTTTTAGGATTTTCTTCAGTTCCAAATTTCCAAGTACTCTAAAATAATTTAAGGAGGGAGAAAGCAATTAACAGATTTGGCTTAAAGAATGGTTCTTGAGATGAACCTTTAAAGGAAGCTCTTCTGAGATGCTAAGAGAAAGAGGATAAGAAGAAGTACAGTCTAGGCATGGGAAACAACTTGTATGTAGGCATGAAGCAGGAAACAGAATGTCAGGTCTTAGGGAAAGTTCGGTTTGTCTGGCACTTAGAGTTCATAAAGGGAGCAACACAAAATGTCTGGAAAGATAGATGGGGGTCAGTTTTTAAAAGAAAACTTTAAATACCGATCTGAGGAATTTGTATTTTATCCTAAAAGCAATAAGGGAAGACTGAAAATTTTTGGACAGAACAGTGTTATATAATCAGACCTGTCTTGTTGGGAATATTAATTTGTCAACTATGTGGAATAGGCAATAAAGAAAAGAGTAATTTGAATCAGGGAGACCACTTTATAGGCTTTTGCAACATCAACCAGAGTAGTAGTCCTGTGAGCAGAAATATATAAAGGAAGAAAGAGAAGAAGGAAAGGAAGGAGTGAAAAGGGAGGGAGGGAAGGAGTGAAAAGGGAGAAAGGGAAGGAAGGAAGGAAGGAAGGAAGGAAGGAAGGAAGGAAGGAAGGAAGGAAGGAAGGAAGGAAGGAAGGAAGGGAGAGAAAGAGGGGGAGGAAGGGAGAGAGGGAGGAAGGAAATGAAAGGACAGAGGGAAATAAAGACAGAGAGTAGGGGGTGATAAAGACCAGGGAGAGGTAGCAGGAAGGAGGAATTTTTGCACAAAGAGGCGATAAGAGCAGGAGCTAAGAATTTGTCTCCTATTAGTGGGGAAAGAAACATCTCAACTCAAATGCCTTCTCTTTGTTGATTTTTTCTTATTTATCCCGAGTATAACTAGTTTGCACATAATTGGTTTTATGTTTTTTTCTTCATTAGATTGTGAAGTCCTTGAGAACAGGTATTATCTTTTTTCTTTTTATCTCCAACACTTATGTGCTTGGCACAGAGTAGGCACTTAATAAATCCCTATTCCTGACTGACAGATTAGGACTGTTTCTCTTCTGAGTCCTGGGATGATGACACAGTGTCAGTTTGAGGGGAGTAGTTTTAGCTCCCATCGACAGTTATTCGAAATTTAGGAGAACCACAGTTGTAGCCATCAGAGAGAGGTGGGTAGGAGTTCTGTTTGGGTTTCTGGATTAACAAGTGAGATTCTGGTCCTTCAGATCAATCTGAACTCACACAATGTATGGCTCTAGCTTTATGCCAAGAGGGCAAGAGGTAAGGAATGTCTAGAAGGTACCTTGCACTTAGAGCAATTATTCAGCTCCCAGGATCTGAGCTACCCAAGGCCTCTAGTGCCCTCAGTGCTCTGAGGCTTTGTGAGGGACCTCAAGTATTGATCCCCTTCCATCTTTCTGGTTCCCTGAGATTTGAGACTTCAAGTAAATCATGTACAAGCTTTCTACTATTTCTTACCAACCAGAACATATAAGATCAAATTGTATCTCAAAGGGCTAATAGCCTTTTTAAGAATAAATCATTTTAAAACAACTTTTCAACCAAAACCAGCAGGGTCACTAAACAGAAAGTCAAAGTGATTTCTCCTGCTGTGAAAATGGAGAGCACAGAAATGGAGAATAATCCTGCTTGGAAGTTCCAATCAGAGAGGTCAGGAACCTGTGCTCTTTCCTGTTGTGACAGATAGGGCCTAGGCCAGCTAGCTAATGTGGTCTGTAAGGCAGTGCTTGGGGTTGGCAACTTACAGGTCTTTGGCCCTCTCTCGTGTGCACTTGCATGAAGTGTCTTGGCCCAGGGGAAGCTGAGCGTGAGAGCCTGCCTCATTCTCACGGACCTAAGAAGCCCTGTGGGGGATGAGGGGTGGCACCAAGAAGAATTTCCCCACATGGATAACTTACTGACAGATCCTGAAAAGTTCTTTAAATTCCATTAGGAAGACCCTTCTTTAAAGAAAGATATTTGTCTCATTCTAGTTTGGGAACAATCTATTCCCCAAAGACCTGGGACTCATTATTTAAATTTATCAAAAAAAATAAATAATTTACAGCAAGTTCTTTTATATATCAATATGATTGTAAACAAAGCTTAGTATTCTGGTTGCAAGTCATGTGATCTCTCTGGGCTTGGTTCTTCCCTATGTAAAATCAAAATAAGATCTACACACCTGCTTCATCTAGCATCTGTTGAGATAAATGAGTTAGTATTCATCAGCTCAAAGAAAGGAAATCACTCTAAAAATAAAGTGAAGATGTTGCCAACATAGTCCTTGAATTTATAGCAGGTCCTTTGACTGCAAAGGGGCTATAAATTGGAATTATATAGGATGAATCAGATTTTCTCTTAATAATTACAGCATAATAAGGGTTCCTTTCCTGATGCCTAATATCCAGTTTTTTTATAGAAATTATCACAAGCACCACATTTACACTAATTAAATGTACATTATACATCTATATATTCTATTGTATAAAGCTTTCAAAACTGCATGTAAATGAATTAAATAGGATTATGCAGTAACTAAACATATAAAACTGAATTTAATTTTATTTATATTAGAGAGGGACAATAAGTAAGGTTGAGAACTGGAAGACCCTGATTAAAGGAGTTTTGTAGGGTTGAGGGAAGCTGCCTGAAGCCTATAGAATCAAAGGGATTGGGTCTTGTATAACAGAATATGTCAGAAAACAGTAACTAAAGAAAATCGCTGGTGTGCTACCTTCTCTAAGTGGCAAGTACTTGGGGGTTAATTGATGGAATACTGTAAGTATGAAATACTTTAATACTAGGACAGCTTGTTAGATTGTTTATTGCTATTGGTAAATTGTCCTACTCAAGCCTTCAGTTATTTTGTATGATTTCATTTTACAGCCCATCATTGTAGTGTCAGGGTCCTGCAACCCCTGACTGCCAGGCTCCTGCAAGCTCTCACTCACACCCTCCTTTAGGAACAACCATCCCAGCAACAGCAGCATAATGGGCCAACCTATAAACACCAGCAAAGAAGTCCCATTTCTAGCTTTTATGTTCTGACTACAGGCAGCCCACGTGGGAGAAAAACTAGTTCTTGCCTTAGGGCTGCTGGCAAGAGCTACTGCCTTCCTGTCCCCATAGTTCAACTGGCCAGCGTTACTTCTTGTGGTAATATATGGAAAGTAACCAGCAACACCTCCTCCTATGCCAAATAAAAATATGTATATACAGATGCATATGTATGTATATATATATATATATATATATATATATGTACATCCATGCTTATGTCTCACACATACACATGTACAACACACACACATGCACACACAATAAGAAGAAGAAGAAACTTCAGGTCAGAAAAGTAAAAGTGACCTGTCCATTAAAGATCTCTACGAATTTTATTGAGTATCTTTATGCAAAATGGATAGTTGGGTCAGAAAATAGCATATGGGTAGATTAACATACATGTATATGTATGTTAAGAAATGTGACTTTTAGATTTATATCTCCTAATCTTAAGGTAGAAATCAAGTGAAAGATGTGTATTACACTAATATAGTGAAGCACCTTAAAAGTGTTGGGGAAGCAGTGGATAATGAGTTCATCATGACTCTGAGCACACCTTCCACTCTCTCCAGAGGCAGCTGGCCTTGTGAGATGCTTCCCATTTTTTAAATAAGGAAACAACAATTACGTTTTAAGTTGCATTGGTTGAGAACCAAAAAAATGACTTGGCATGGATTTACATCCTGGCCCTTTAGAACAGGTTGGTTTGTAACACCATACATGGTCTGTTTTCTATCAGTGGTTCCTAGCCCGCTTATTAAACAGATTTATACAATGAAAGAATCTAATAACAGAAACATTCACCTCCTTTATTACTTGGCATTATTTATGGTTCATGCATTTTTTTTAGCTACCTTCTTATGCACTGGAATCTGCCAACATTATACTTATAGAGTTTATGTACCAAAGTAGAAGTAGTTTGGGGGATTTAAAAAAAAAAAAGATTTGCCCCTTCTTTCTATCTATTTCACCAGCTGGGATCCCTCCTCCAGGAGAGGAAGAATCTTCCCCATCCTGAAATGTTTTCAACCTAGCAGCCTTTCCGCTCAGCTAGAGATTTCTTTTAGATTCCATAATTCTTGACCCAAATGAGAGGTGATTTTTTTTGGGTTGTTGTTGAAGAGATATTCTTTTTATCCTTGGATCCGGGAGTGATATAAATCTTCAATTCAGTCTGTTTAAGAAAACCTGGCCCTGGGGGAAACTATATATGATCCTTAAAGATCTGTAAACATCTTCTTGGGGTTCCCCAGACTCAAAAGATACCCTAGAGAGTTTATTTCCTTCCTTTTCTCATTCCATTGGAAGGAGCAGCTGAATTATGGAAGCAATGGTGTGGATTTTACAGGAAAGCCAGTTGGGGAAGTTGGGAATGGCATAGGTTTAAAAATCTGTGATGCTGAGCTCAAGTTACCTCTTTTTGTAGGGCAGAATGGAGTTTGGAACTGGAGGAGGGGAAAGAGCATGAAATGACTACAGTAATTCAGAGTAGTTGAGGTGTAATTGGCTCTACTCTATTTTATTTACGCTAACCCCTATGTTGACCAGTTGACAACTCTCCACTCTTGCACAATGGACAACCACATGCTGAAGGAGAATTCTTTTCCTCCACATTTGTCACAGTATATAGAACTGTTGCTGCCTCCTCATCTTGATGTCACTGAGCAAAGTCCACTCAGGTCATTTGCTACCTATTTGACTTTGAACAAATCATTTAACTTCTCCTGGCCTGTTTCATATTCTATGAAATGAGGCGGTCAATTGAGAATGCTGTCCCAATCAAGGTACCCCCAGAAGCAACCACTTGGGATAAAAGAATAGAGAGGAGAAAGGGGTCTAGTAGCTCCTGTGAGCAATAGCCCATGGGATCTCAGTTGGTAAATAACCATAAATGGTCATTTGTAAGAGGAAGCTATGAATGAAGGGAATGAGGAGTCAGTTGTTGAAGGACACATAAAATTAAAGGAATACTTTTTTACTTAAAACACTTTTTTCCTTATAAAAACTATTGCATTCAGGCTACACCCTCATGCACATGTTTCCTTAATAAGGATTTGTGAAGCCATGTCCGGGCCATGTGGCAGGGATTAGTCGTCTTCCATATTATTAATTATAATAAATATGAGCATGGAGGGTTTTATGAAATTTTGCATGAATGGCTGAATTGGGAGTTCTGGTTTCTAATTGCCAGCTGGGTCCACCATGGTTTGCACAGTGAATGGATAAGCTTTCCTCACTTCAAAGGAGACCCCCTTCCTCCCCTCAATCCATGCACATACAGCCCTTTTTCCCTTGCATGCCCATGAACACATGGGCCTTCTTCTCCTAGGCTCAAGAGCCTCCCACTTTAGGTGTGGTGTTGTCATGTAAATTATCTAGAAGAAAAATTGCCAATTAAATTCTGCTTCCTTTCTCTAATTCCATGTTCCTACTATAATGAGCAAAAGAACACATTTCCCAGAAATCTATGTTTCCTCTTGAGTCAGTCACCTAGAAAAGTGGGAGCCAAGTAGGAGCTGGTTTTAGGCCTATTTTTGCTTCTACTAACCATCTTACTAACTTACTACCTGGCAAGTTATTTTTTCTCCTGGCTGCTTTACTTTCCTCATTGCAAGAGAAGTGGGATGGTCTTGGTCACCTCTCTGGTCCTTTCTAGTCTAGTATTCTGTTTTCCTTGATATTGACTTGAACTTAATCATGAACCACATAGTTGAGTGGATATAACCTCAGAGCCATAACTAGGAATTTTTGTACCTGAGGCAGCATAAACTTAACAGGGTAAACAGTAGGAAACTTGCCCTCAAATTACCTTTTGAAGCCAATACCAAAGCATAGACTTAAGAGTTAGGGATAGACCAGAGAGGACTGAAGATGGATCACATTCAGAGTATTTTCACTTTTTTTATTGTTGTTTGTTTGCATTTTGTTTTCTTTCTCATTTTTTCCCTTTTTGAGCTGATTTTTTCTTATGCAGCATGATAATTACAGAAATATGTGTAGAGGAATTGTGCTTGTTTAACATGTATTGGATTACTTACCATGTGAGGAAGGAGGTGGGGAAAAGAAAGGGAGAAGAATTTTGGAACACAAAGTTTTACAGGAGTGAATGTTAGAAATTATCTATGCATATGTTTTGAAAATAAAAAGCTTTAATAAAAAAAAAAAGATAGGGGTAGAGTTTACCTAGGGGTGATTGCAAAGAAGAGGAAGAAGACCATCAGGAAACTTTCAGTTTTAACTACATTTATCCTTTCCACATTGTGACTTTCCTCATCATGGTTTCAGTATATTGCAGGTCATCATAAGAAATTAAATGGGAATTTGGGGGAGTTTTGTGGAAGCTGCAGATGGTACTCAAGCCAGCAGATGACACAGAAAAATACTTAACCCAGATTTTATGATAAAGTACTATAAACACCCCATAAAAGAAAAAGAAAAAATTCAGACTCTTCTCTGGTACAAAGGAAGGGCCAAAAATTTTACATAGATAAATCTATAGCACAGGAGCACAGAGTCCCTAAACTCCCACACTCCAAATACAGATAACTGTAATTGTTTCTAACTAGATGCACAGACAGGAAGATGCTTTCTAAATTCAATGTCCTAGAGCAAAGCCCTAGTTATTCATCCCTAATTTCAGCTCTGTGCTACATCCCCTAATAGAACTAAATCTTACTTTTTTAACTTGAGTCACATGATAAGCAAAAGCTTTAAAAAAAAAAAAAAAAAGACCTATCAAACTGAACCACCTCAAGGTAGAATAGAAGGCATGTATTGAATAATGACACCAAAATAGTCTATAACGTTTGCTTGAACCACAGTGGTGTTTGGTTGGTTTGGTTTCCATCTGCTGAGCAGAGCACAGAGTACCTACGATTTTGACTGACTGTGCAGTAACTAAACCTTGGTGTTTATATTTCAGATGGTAGGTCTGGTAGTTTGAATTCTTTTCCAGCCAGGACTTTCTCTATGAATTTAGCTAAGTTATGACACTATAATGCTTTCTTTTTTTCTCCCTTGGAAAAATGGAGGGAATCCTCCTTCTCCCTCTGTCTCTTTGCCTCTCTTTTTCTCTCTCTCCTTATCTCTCTGCCTTTTTCCCTCTCAGTCCTCCTCTTTCTATCTCCCTTTCCTCCCCCCCTTCTCTCAGCTGTTGGGAAGATTCACATAATTGAAACTTGTAAAAACAACTTAAGGTTCAGAAATGCAGGCTTTAATTTTCATGAGCAGCTTATCCTCTTTGTAGCTTATTCCTGCCTCCCCTCTTCATTGACCTGCTAGGAAGGATATCAGCTACAAAGCAGGATTGCCGACAGGGCTTAGCTAGGCCCAGAAGCTACCCAAGTATCTCTGAATATGTGGCAAGGTGGCTAAGGGAGGATGGCTGTGTCTGTGCACATATGACTTGGATCAGTCTGCTTTCCAGAGCAAACAAGTGTTTGGGGATTAACCATTAGTCTGAAGTGTCCCTGCCTTATGAGAGTCATTACTTTTTAAATACTTTAAACTTAACTCTCAGAAAGCACCTCCAGTCATTGTATATTACTGTTAGAGCCTGACCTCTTTAAAGAATAGGGCTACGGAAACAGCTTCAAGGCCTTCACAGTAGCTGGCAGTGATTCTGCTAATGTCTTTTGTCTCTGAGGGTCATAATTTTTGACCCTCCTTCCAGTGTACCCTATGCTTTCATTTAGCCTGCTGCTTTGGATTTGCCTCCTAAAACTCAGAGCTGACATCATCCTTTCTTCTTTTCTCATTTCCTAAAATGGTTTTAAATTTGCCCGCATAGTTTTATCTTTTTCATTTCCATATCTTCACTTCTTTTTCCTGAAACTAAAGGCTCAACATAACTTAGGTCATCATGAAGCTTCTAAGTTTAAGCTCTTTAAGTGCAAAAGCTATTCATTATCACTTGCTGTTGTTCCCATTGAATCCCTTGAATTCTGTGTTCCCTTGTGTATAATGGCACTCACAGCTCATTGTCATTGTAGGAACATAGTAACTTTTGAGGGAATATCCCTTATTCTTGGTGGAATTATATGTGGATTCATTCATTCCATCCATTTGTTAAATGCTTACTATGAGCCAACCAATGTTAGGTGCTAGGGATAAAAGAACAAAAACAAATACATGTCCTGCCTTCAAGGAGCTTAAATTCTACATTCTGCATTAAATTCCAAATTTAAACAACATATATCTACATAAGTACCTAGACAGTAAATTGTGTGTGTGTGTGTGTGTGTGTGTGTGTGTGTGTGTAATTGTAGAAGCAGTTGTGAGAAAGAAGACCCTCACAACATGGGCAATAGTATAGGAACATATGATTAAAATATAATGTAAAGTTGAAATGGAAACAAAAGACTGCGATGTTTTATTCCTCTTCAGGAATACTTGAGCGCTGAGTCATTAAGGAGAATCTAGGGGAGTGGGTTGGACTGATTATGTGAGTCTCAATCCACTGGTCTGAGGATATGGCTGTTATCCTTGCTCTTCAAATGAGCTGAGAACTTTAGGCATCAGTAATGGGTAGGAAGCTTTCGAACAGGAAGAGAGGAAGATTTCTGCTGCTTGTGGTGGTTGGTGATCTGAGACAGACAGGATTAAGGCAAAGGAAAGTAGTTGAGACTGGCTTTGCTATAAACAATTCCTGACAGTCCAACTCTGTGGCTACACTTTAGTTGAATTTGGATCAGAAACCTGCACTCTGTACATTTCTAAGTTTCTGTGCTTTTATGGGGATTTTTGGGGTTTGGTTTTGTTTTCTCTTAATTTCTTAGAATTTGAAAAAAACAAAAAACTCTAGCTTTTTCCCAGCTTCCAGGGGATTTTCCATACCTTAATGAAGGAGCATATCTCAGCCATAGAGAAAGGGTAGTAAAAACAGGACCCGAGGGCAGGAAAAGGGCAGGATTTACTTTGGACATTGATCTCTTCCTTCCCTCTATAGTTCCTTTAGGGGCAGAGTGCATTTGAAGGAGTGCTGGTCTTGGAGCCAGAAAAGCCTGGGATCAGTGCCCCTGATACTTATGAGCTATGTAACTATTGACAAATCAAACTCTCAGAGCTTCAGTTTCTCCATTTTTAAAATGGGTACCTAGAGTATTTGCATTATTATCTACATTGATAAAATCATACATTCAACCATCAAAGTATGTGTACTTGCTATATGGGAAAAGCTACAGTAGACCTCCAGGCTTTCTCTTAGTCTCCTTAAAAGATTTGTAGAGGTACTTGCTTCTCTTTAATACCCATTATGTGTAGGGCCAGAAGTATCCTCTTAAAGAATGAACAGAAGCTTCACATCTTTTCCTTTTTTTCTTTTTCATTCTTGCTTCTTTTAAGCTTCAGGTCTTGACCTTCCCACACATTACTCTTTTGTACCTTCTAGAATCTCAATCTGGAAAACTCCTTAGATAGTGTTCCCAGGGTTATATAATGATACCTAAAAAATGCCAACTCAGGACAATTCTCACTTTCTCCCTTTCCTCCTATCTCAGTTGTATACAAGTGAAATCAGAAAAGCAAAACAGAAAAACCAGAAAAGATGTTATGTGTAAGTGAGGAGGGATAGTTATATCTATTTCAACAAATGAATAAATGAAAACTATTTATTTGTTTATTTGTTATACTAAGTATTAGAAATCCATATACAAAAGTGAGATGGCCCTTGCCCTCAAAGAACTTTTTTTTTTACTTAAAAGTATTTTTTCCAGCTAATATTTTAAATATACAATTTTGTAAGATTATGAGTCCCAAATTCCTTCTTCTCCCCAAGATAGCAAACAATCTGATATAGATCATACATGTACAATCACTTCAAACATATTTCCATATTAATATGTTGTGAAAGGAAAATCAGAATAAAAGGGAAAAACGACAAGAGGAAAAAAGAACCCACAACAACAAAAGTGAAAACGTGATCCATATTCCATCTCCATAATTCTTTCTCTGGATATGGATAGCATTTTCCATACCAAGTCTGTTTGAATTGTCTTGAATCGCTGTATTGCTAAGAAGAACAAATTCTATCATAGTTGATTATCACACAATCTTGCCGTTACTGTATACAACATTCTCCTGGTTCTGATGGTTCTTGTCCTTTGTTCTCGAAGAGTACCAAAAATAATGGCTGATCCTACCAACGTGGGTTGGAAATGCTCTGCCGCAAGATCAGGCATAAATAGTTCATATGAATATTTTGTGGATTCTCTAAGTTTGCGCTTCTCAAGTTTCTTTTAAGCTACTTCACTTGTGTTCTGCTCATAGAGCACAGCACCTTCTCTGCTGAGGGCATGCCAGGGCAGTCCTGTGGTAGTTCCTCCCATGTTCAGTTCTGAAGTTTCTAAGAGACACCTTGAGTGTCCTTGTATCACTTTTTTTGCCCCAATGTAAATGCTTGCTCTGTGTGAATTCTTCATAAAATAGTCTTTTGGGCAAGCATACATTTGACATCCAAACCAAGTTGTGTGCTCTCTGCAGAAGAGTTTGAATGCTTGGCAGTTTAGTTCAAGAAGGACCTCAGTGTCTGCCATCTTATCCTGCCAGGTGATCCTCAGAATCTTCCTAAGACAAAGTTCACTTACTTTGCCAGTTCACATTGATAATGAGGTCAACACACATTGCCAGAGCTAGGTCATTGTTTGAGCAACTCCAAAAGGAAAGTGGGGGAGAGGAGAGATATTAGACTGACTACCAAACTGAAGGTCTACAGAGCTGTTGTGCTGACCTCGTGGTTGTACGCCTATGAAACCTGGACAGTGTTCCAGGGCCATGCCAGGAAACTGAATCACTTTCTAATAGAGTATAACATCTATAAGGGACAATTGAAATTTTAGTATGAAGAATCACAGGATGGTGAGTGAAACCATTTGGAAGCAGAATGATTTATTCTCTCTGGTAGTAATGGCAACATTGATTTGATTTTGATTGTAGAAAAAGTGGCTAGGGTATAGATTGTATTGTGAATCATACCAGCCTACATACAGTAGTCCATGAGAAGCCCCTCAACAATCAGTGCAACATGGGTCTGAGCATGAGTTCCAGAACTGAAAGGGTTACATATCCTAGGGCATGGTAGCTGCAGAGTGTGGAAGTGGTGGGGATTGAAGAGGGTATAGACCTCAACAAATGGCTTTTTAACATCCTCAACCTCTCCCCTCACTTCCACTGCCCAGATCTAGTGTAATCAAGCTTGTTTGCACCATACATCTGTTGAGGAGGGCCAGTTACTCTCAGGGTTTTGGGGATTTTTTTGAGCACTGGATTGCTTATGAGAGATAGATATTTAGTGGGTACTGTGAAGCATATATACTATAGGAGAAATCCTTAATTCTATCATAAACATACAAGTCTAGGGTAAGTTGAGACTTTATAAGCACATGGAAGAAATTCCTAACTTAGCCTAAACATGCAAATCTATGAAAAATGGATCCTAAACAGTTAGCATTAAATCAGGATGTGCTAGTAAATGTTTAACAACCAGCTTTCTTGGTGGTGGGGGGAGTATATAACATACATAATATATTGTTAACGTTTTTTCATCTCTTAAGTCTAAACATTCAACAAAACAATAGATCAAACTCTGATTTGTAGCTTACAGAGGTGTAAATGCTCACATTGAAATTTTAGCAGTCAGCTCTCCGTGAGTATTTGTGGGTATTGGTTGGCTTCAGCACTCTTGTATAGTTAAAAGGTTGACAGTGGAGTAACAGTTGATATGTATCTGAGACTCAATGGGGTCTTCCTTTATAACCAACCTTCAGAGAGACACAGAGAGAGAGAAAGAGAGAGAAAGAGAGAGAAAGAGAGAGAGAGAGAGAGAGAGAGATTCAGAGAGAGAGAGAGGGAGATAGAGATAGAGAGAGACAGAGACAGAGAGAGAAAGGAGAGAAAGATAGACACACAGAGAGAGAAACAGAGAGAGAGAAAGGAGAGAGAGACACACACAGAGAGAAAAAGAGAGAGAGAGAGAGAGAGAGAGAGAGAGAGAGAGAGAGAGAGAAATATAAAAAAAAAGAAAGAAAGAAAAGAAAGAGTGAAAATAAAACAAGCCTTTATTCCATTCCTCATTTGGAAGGAAAAGAGAAGAAGTTTGAAGCAAAGCCAAAAGGCGGCTGCTTTTCTGGTTAACTAGAAGGGAAAATACATCTTGGAAAACTTGTGTCTTGAAACCTCACTCACTTTGTCAGTCAAGTCAGATCACATGATCTTCTTTCTGTCCCTTCTTGATAAATCCCAGTCTGCTTCTCACTTTCTCCCTCACCTTCTACATTCTGAGCTCTGCCTATTCTGAAAGTCTTTTCTAAGAGTAAATCCAGTTGTGAATCAAGGGAATCCTACTCCATAAGTTGATAGAAATCTGCCTCCTGAATCGGATTCGCATGACTCATTGAAGACCACAGTTTTGAATCAAGGAACCTCCTCATAATAGAAGCCTTGCCCTCAATCTGGCCTACTGGGGAGCTTTCCTTGGGTGGCTAGAGCCACCTCTACCAATGGAGATCTCAGAGGAGGCTGACTGGTCATTCTCCCACTTTAAAACCACTCGAAACTCTTAGTTGGCTGTTTTGCCCAGGGTGATGAAACTGACAGAGCATCTCCCCGTCCCCTTCTGGGTAGGTAAAGGAAGCCCATCATCCCACCTAACACGGCATCATAACCCAGGAAAGGGACCAGCCAGCTTGGGAAACAGGTTTCCCATCGATACTCTGACCACTTAGCCACACGCTTAGTTTCTTGAAGTCCGAAGTTCTCTTGGTCTCGGGCACAGGGTTCAGCAGCCCAGAGACACTAGGGGTTTCCTGCTGGTGGTGGTGCCTGATGGCCAGCGATCCAGACCCAGAACAGATAGCGCCATTTCCCCCAAGGGCAGAAGCCCAACTGGCGTGCTCCCCTGGGCAGCTGCGCCGGGGGCTGTTGGCACAACTCAGGCAGACCCTGACCTTGGCAGCGTCTCCGGGGTCATCTGTATTTCAGGATGAATTCTTCTTGAACAATCTCTTCACTGTGGCCAGCAGGCACAAATAGGCTTTTCTTCAGCATCAGACATGCGTGTCTTCTCACTCCAACTCTTTTTTCTTGAACAAACATAAGTATTGTAGCCAATGGAAGGAAAATCCCACTCACCATTTTGGTCTGAGTTGCCTCTGTTCCCACACAATAGTCTAGTGTACGCATGACCCTCAAAGATCTTGTTTCTAGGTTCCTGCTTGATTTGGGGCCTCTCCTTTGAAGACCCTCAGGCTGGGAAGCAATGGGTATTATTGAGTGACTTCTTATCAATGACTTTGTGTTTGCCTTGGAAATTTTGGTTTTTCTTTGACGCCATTGCTGAAAGTGAATGTTGACACTGATACCGGAGGGATGTGTTAGCTGTGCTGGAAATCACACCATGGGAAATGGACTTTCCAGTGGCCATTTCTTATTCCCAAGTGATTTCTTCTATGATCATTGCCTAGGGTGATGGACAAGGTTTGGTATTTTTTCCCCCTCCATTTCTTCAAATATCCTTTGGTAGAAGCAGAGTTGAAGCTCCCAAGTGCTCTAGATCAGTAAAGGAGGAGAAAATGATCCTTAACCTACAGTTCCACTGAGCATTGGAGGAAACATCTGGAACATTAGTTTTCAACCACATTCAGTCACGGTAGTTGGAGCCTGGGGAATATCCCCGTCGCCTCTTTGCCCAGAGTGGGTAAGAGAAGAAAAGATTTGCTGACATCAGGCATTTAACTACCAGTGTAACCTTAGAGGGGAGGCCTGGATGGCTACGGCCTTGTGTGGGCCAGACAGTTTGGGGGATTTATTTCTAAGCCTGGGAGGCAGAGCTTCCAGTTCAGGTCAAAGAGGCCAGCCTTCTCCCTGAGGGAGAACTTGCTGAAGAGACCCCCATTCCCATTGGAGACTTTCGCCAGGACTGCAGAGACCCACTGTGATAGGCAGTTAACAATTAACCAAGAAGCAGCTTTGGCTGCAGTCCTTATGGTTTGGGTTCCAAAGCTCAGGATAAAAATACACAACAGGAAAGAAAAGCTACCAATTAAATGGAAGAGCCCCAGCAAAAGATGTTACAATACCACATAGTCAGTGACCACACGCAGGGCTCACTCTCTCATCAGGCAGCCGTGCTCTCTATAATGGGGATTTTGGATTGACTCTGGGAGTTTGTAGAGAGAAGGCCACTGGGAGAACAATCGGGTCTCTTTTTCTATTCAAAGAAAACTCTGAAAAAAAAATAATAAAAGAAAAAAATAAAAGAAAATAAAAATAAATAAATAAAAGAAAAATCTGGTTATCTTTTTACCCTAGTGTTTGTTCTAGCTTGTCAAAGAGCTAATGGATCAGGAACCAGGAGATCTGGATCCTGTCCTGATTTTGCTATCCAATCAGCCATGTGATTTTAGGTTGATGAAATTTCAAATCATTTTACCTCTCATGACTTGAGTTCTTTTGTCTATTAAAATGAGACTCTTAGACAAGATGATCTCTATGGTGTAAGCCTAGCTATAGAATTCTCTGATTCACTCCTAAATCAAAGTATCTTCCACATCTTGGTGTCCTTCACAGACAATATATTAAATAAGAAAATGGTAGAAGACATAACAGTGAAGAACCATGTTTCTTGTACCTTCAGGAAAATCAAAAAATCATAATTAATTACCTTTGGAGTTTAATGAACTTTTAAACGGCTTCCCCAGATCTATTTACCTATTCTTCTTGCCCACTAAGCAAAGAAACATATTTTTTTTTACCTTACCTTTTTATGCCCACACAGAGATGAGGATGACTCACTTTGTGCCTTGATAACCATTATTTTCCTCAAATGTCTGATGGCCCCATCTACATTCACAGAAGAAGAAACTAAGGCAGAGAGAAGTTAAATGATCCCCACAGAGGAAGTGAGTACAGATGCCAGGAGCAGGACCACAGAATCCTGACTAACAGTCCTGAGCCCTCACCCTCTGACCACATTCCCTCTCTAAGAACATGTGGGAGGCCTAGGTTGTGGCATCTTCCAGGCACAGAGCCTGCAACAGCCATCCTCATGGGTGTATGTACAGTCCTTGCCTTTTGCCCGCCACTGACCACTCCCTAGAACAACCTCAGAACTGCCAAATCAAGTCCAAGAGTAACTCTTAAACACGAGCTCCCAGCCATCTGTAGAGATTCAGTGCCTGGATGATTTTTTAAAATCTGGGCTTTATCTGTAGCAGGGTATTGGAAATCAAAACAAGTCTTATCTCTCCCTTTCTTATTCTATTGTGTGGTCTTTCAAGTGAAAAATATTGCGTAATTACTTAAAAACAGCTGTCCTGGTATTTAATTATTTCAGTTTGCTTTCCTGAGAAGTTAGGCCAACAATATGCATATGAGGAGTGGTTGACTTTAAACATCCTAAGTGTCCAAACTTTCCTCATAAGAAATTTTGATTCTGGTCCCCAGGCAGAATTCAGGATTTGGATGCCAACGTATTGGTGATGGAGCACTTCTCTGAATTTGGAGCTCTCCTCCCATTTGAGGAGGATTACCTTGCTTAGAAACACCTATTAGTCTCTCTTCCAATATTCTACTGATCTAATGGACAACTGAGGATGACCTTGCCATCCTGGGCCGTCTCCAGCACAGTCAACAAGGAACCATGGTACAAGTCTGGAGTATGAATCTCTGGGTTATACCCAGAATCCATCTATTCAGAGATATTTAACAGATATTTATTATATATCTTTTTGTTCACAAAACTTTGTGCTAGGTGCTGGGGGAAATAAAAAAATGCAGATGAGACATGAGTTTCTCATCCCCAAGCAGCTTACAGTTTAGTAGGGAATAAGGGAGCAAGGACTGTCTTTTGCTTTCTTTGTATCTTCAGCATATTATTTTCTCTGGTGCAGATGACAACTGTTGTATGTTTTCAGCCATCTTTTTTTTTTTTCTAAATCCTTTGTAGAGTTAGCCTTTCACTGTGCTAGAAGAGTGCTAGAAAGTTCTTTTTAGAGTGCATTGTTACCAGTCCATTCTTTGGACTATCCACTCACTTCACATCCCTTATTCTTATTACCTAGTTGTTCCATCTTTATTTTGTTTGTTATATGGCCATTAGTAACATGTTGTAGCCAACTTAGACCACTTTCCATTGCCAGTTTGGTCATGTTCAGGTTTGAGTCTTCTGAGATTAAACTGTTCTATGATTCATAACCAGAAATATATTGTTCTTAAAAAAAAAAAAAACGAATTTCTGCATCTGCCCTCAGCTTGGAATCCTTGAAAGTGTAAAGTCTCTCAACTACAATCCCATCTGATCTCCCTCTATTCAGATGTGGACCCAGCTCATTATTCATACGCAGTGCCTGCCCAAGATATACATATAGGTTCTAAGAGCATAATTCAGTGGACATCCAATTTCATGCCATAAAAATGGGCAACACACATTTTTCATCCACTTTATCTTTCAGGAAAGAGAGCATTTCTGTTAAATAACTGTGGATTTTATTAAGGAGGCCCTGAAGCTCAGCAAAGTATCACCTATGGGTAAAATTTCCCCATTAGTGGGAAATCCATCTCATATTTGGGCTCTTTACACATTATCTTCATAGCATGGTTGACTCTTTAGGTGAGCATATTTCTCCCTGTTTTATTACTCAGTGTGTCATTAGAAAAAATTTCTTTGTAATCTCACATATCACTGATTTTTTTTTTTTTTTTTTTACAATTTTAACATAGATGTGGAAAGCACCTTATTTCAGAAGAGGCTTTTAAAGCCATATTTTATTCTAAGGCCGTTTTTTCCCCTTCTAAAATCAGCAGCCATAAACTTAGAATTTTATCTTTCAACCATTTATGAGATGTGGTCTGCTATAGAAAGATATCCACAATAGCCTGTTTGTTCCTTTATCACAATTCATCAACAATACCCTCAATTTATACAAATGAAAAAATAGACATTATGGGGAGTAGTTTACAATGCCTTTTTGGTAACCTTTTCCTTTTTTTGGAAAAACGGCTTTGCCATTCTTTTGGAATCATCTCCCTTTTAAGACATCTTAGAAATTGATTCCCAAAGGATTTTAAATTGTATCACTATTAACATGGATTTTATACAAACACACACACACACACACACACACACACACACACACACACACACAGAGTTTTTCTGTCTTAATCTCCTTAAGTGTCATTGATACTTCTCTACCTAGTACAAAGGGTACCTAGTAGCAAAGTGATATAAGAATGAACCATCAGCAAGACCTAAATTCAAATCTTGCTTCAAACACTTAAGAAAATAGTAACTCAGTATCTCTCTGTCATAGTTTCCCAGTCTGTAAAATGGGGGGACCCCAATAGTAGCATTAAACTTATAGGGTAGTTGTAAGGATCAAATATGATAACATGTAAAATGCTTTGTAAGCACCACATAAATGACAGTCTTATTGTTATTACTAATGTAAGAGTCATTTTAGAATAGTTAACTATAATATATAGTGGTACATAATAAATGCATTTAAAAGGTACAAAAATAAAATCCATTATAAGGTTCAAGGGAAAAGATCACCCTCATTGTGGTATCAAGGAAGGCTTCATGGAAAAGATTTAATTTCAAATGCTCAGGTCCATCCATGTTTCTCCACTGTCACAATACCTTATCAGTGAAAATATTGATCATATGTCATTTCTGTCTGCCCATCTTGTATAACTTCTCTCCATATCCTCCAGTAAAAACAGGAGGTACATTCAATATGCCAGGTGCTTTATTCTTATTCTCTTAATGGTTTTAATGAAATGCTTCATACTCTGTGTTAAACACTGTGGGTGGAATAGTTGGGCATATCTGCTTTTTAAGAGGTTTATTCAGTTGTCAAATTAAACTTGAATTATATTTTGCCTTTCTTCTGCATGTAATTCATAAAATTATGAAATATCCATAAATTTCATGTATTTCATAGAGCTATGCACTTAACTATTGAAACTTTAAATAGATCCTTCAACATTTTTTTAAGGAAAGAAAAGACATTTATATGTTTAAATTCATAAAACCCCATTGCTGACCTGATAAAATTTCATCTTCCTTTCATGTCAAGCAGTTACAGTCAAGCATTGGGAAACTCATCAGAGATATTTGATGGAAAATTTTCTTTTTGATCCCTCCCAATCCTACTTTCATAAGTTTGTTCATATAAAAGTTTTTTCCGTTTCATGTAATCGAAACTATCTGTTTTATCTTTTGTAATTGCCTCCAGCCCTTGTTTTTTCTTTATTTTTTGTTTTCTCAATAATGTTATTTTTCCAATTATACATAAAGATAGTTTTTAATATTCATTTTTGTAAGATTTTGAGTTCCAAATTTTTTTCTCCTTCCCTCCCTTAATTCTACCATCTCCAAGACAGCAAGCAATCTGATTTAGGTTATATACATACAATCATTTTTAAACAGACTTCCAGATTTGTCATATTGTGAAAGAAAAATCAAGACAAAAGGGAAAAAGCCACCAGTAAAAAAAAAAATCTCCCTTGAATTCAGATGGCATTTTTCTTCCCAAGTCTAATGGAATTGTCTTGGATCACTGCATTACTCTAGCTCTTGTTTGATTAAGAATTCAGAAGCCACCTAATCTGTTTTTCTTCATATTTTTTAGTTTATTGTAGAATATGGTATAAGGTATTGGTCTAGACTTAATTTCTACCAAACTGTTCTCCAGTTTTCCCAGAAATTCTTGTCCAAACATTTAGTTTTTCTTTGGCAACCATATTTTTCATCTTTATTGAAAACCATTATTCTTCAATTATCTAATTTGTTCCATTGATTTACTTTCCCCTTCTTTACCAGTACCAGAATCTATTTTAATTAGTACCAAATAGTTTTGATGACTACTGCTTTATAGCTAGCATTTATTTAATTTGAGGCCTACAGCTGCTGATTCTCCTTCAGTTTTATTTTTCATTATTTCTTTTAATATTCTAGACATTTTGTTCTTCCATATTAATTTTGTTATTCTGTTTTCTGTATAGAAAATGTCACCTTGATAGTTTGATTTGCATATAGCACCTACAATTTATAAATTAATTTTAGTAGTGTTATCACATTTATTATATTATGCCTTCTTTCTGCCCTCCATGTGCTTACATTCTAAGGAAGACTTTTTTGACAGAGGCTTAAGAAGAAGAGTATAAGCACAATAGAAATATTAAATAAAGATAGAAAAAGAGAGGACTGGAAATTATACCCAGTCAGGATGAAGTAAGGGAAGAAATCAGCAAGTGCCAAGTTGGACTTAAGGGTTGTTGCAAGAGTTAAGAGATAAGATTCAGAAGGCCCTTCCATGTCTGTGAGTCATTGTCAAGCTCACCTAAAATTTTGGTCTCTACTATTGTTTAGACCTAGTTGGAATGCAAGATGGAGAAAGCTTTCTCCACTTTAAAAAAACAAAAACAAAAAAAAAACAAAACTTTTATTTGGTCTAACCAAAGCATCTCCCTAGCTAACTATTGTTTTCCTAACTCCCTCTAACACCATTCACAGAGGTTGAGAGGACCCTCGGGAAGGTGGAGGAGTTGTAGCATGGATCTTTGAAAACTGCCTTCATGCTCCAGAGATTATGCTTCTTTTTTGCTGTTGGTTTCCTTAAAAAGGTCTTGAGATGAATGATCCAATTGAGTTCATGCGGTAGGTTGGGCCCTCTCTGTCTGTGTCTCAGACGTTGCCAGATAGGATAAATCCCAAAAGACAGATTTCCCTGTCTAGGTTTAATTTTGTTGCTCTGGGCCTTCTTGGCCCCTTGCTGAACTTATCTGCTTACCAATTGGGCCTTTTCACTATATATGAACTTATTGGCTTTGTACCTTTGTACCTTCAGGAAATGGAGTTTATTTATCCTTCCTGTTGGACAAGTAGATAAGTAAATACTGCTTCCATTTTAGAGCTGGGAAAACAGATGCTATGGGAAGGATCAGCTCCCACACCATCCTCCCTCTAGGTAAGAACTCATTCTACTCACCCAGCCTGAAATGCCTTTCCACCTATTCTCTCCCTACCCATTGCCTGACTATCCTTCCAGTCCTAGTTTACATCCTGTTTCCTCCGTGAGTTCACTCCAAATGACATCAGCCTCTGTGTCTGCATTTCGCTAGTGCTTGTCTTCTTAACACAATCATTTGTCGAATTTTTATTCAACTGTTCCATAGGTACGTGTCTTATCTCCCCAACTAGATTATAAAGCTCTTTGAAGTCAAGGCCTACATCTCACATCTCTCTCGTAACTTCTCCAACACTTCATTCAACACTGCGCTCAAACAATGTTCAGTCATTGATGAAAGTCCAAGATTCAGTGAGACAAAGCTTAAGCTTCAGTCTTAGTCTGGTTCTTAGCGTAGCTCAGTCCCTTTCCATTTCTGATCCTGTCGGACTGACACCTGTCAGTAGAACATTATTTGCCAAACAGTGTATTTGAACAGAGCAGTTTGTTAGGCAGACCCTATTAATGTAGCAAAGCTAAATGGGCCTTTCCCTTCTACTGAGAGAATCCAGGACCAGGATTTCATTAGACAAGAAAACAGTTTACCGGTAATTAAGGGGGAGGAGCCAGAGGCTGATCTCTAGAGATATAAACAAGCCTAGAAAAAACAGGTAAATACCCAAAGTGTGACCAGCTCCCAAGAAATCAGCCAGGGCAGAAAGGATTAACCAGACACCATAGCTCCAAGCAGGCAGTATCCAGAATCCAAGAAGTTATAAATAATAGTACTAGTGAAAAGATAAAACTGTGATGAGTTCTAGTGCTAGAACAGAGGCTCTACTTCCTGTTGGGTACAGGAGGCCCTGGGCCAAGTGTTGAATGTAGCCAGAAGGTCAGGTGCTGCAGTGGAATCCTGTCTTGATTAAGGTAGAGACAGAAATAGTGGGGTTACATCATGCTCCCAAATTAGAATTGCCTTTGGGACCTGTCTTGGGTGCTAGTGATATGCTACATTATCTAATGGAAACTCTGGAGTAGCAAATGAATCACTATCTCTCCTCCCACCTGCTCCCTCCTTCTCTTCTCCCCTCCCCTGCCCTTCCTCTCTGCTTTCCCTTCCCTTTCTTCCCTTCTTCTCCCCTTTTCCTTCCATTTCTCACTTTCCCTTCTCCTCCCCCTCATTCTTTTTCCTTTCCATTATTGTAGTCAAAAACAGAGCCTTGCTAAAGGCAGCCCAGTCTGTGTCTTAGATTACTTTTTAACAGTGGACATAGTCCATGCCCTCACTGACTATCCCGTGGTTTTTTCAGATGGCTCCATGTGCCCACACGACAAAACCTGAGAGGCTTATTACTGATGTTAAAATGTGCCCCGGACAGACAGTTACTCAAAAGCAGCGGGGCCGCAAGGGGGTCTGGGCAGGCTGGGGAGGGCGGCGTCCTTCACTAAGGATGTGATTTTCCCAGCCAAAGACGGCCACCTGCATCTTTCTGCTGGTGTTAGCAGTTTCATCTCCCATTATTGGAGTTCAGCTGGCGTGCCTTTGAAGTAGTCCCTTAATGTTAAATGTTAACTGTCATTTTTCTTGGCCCAAGCCAGACAGCGCATTTTTTCTCTATTGGTATGATAATAGTCAGTATAGGCTGCTCACCTCAGCACTTGTGATGTAGCAGAAGTTCAGATTCAGTCTAACTGAGCCTGCCGATGTTTATTGGGCACCTACTGTATTAGCATACAGTTTCTGCCCATAGCAAGGCAGAAACAAAACAGCCCCTTCTAGACAGATAGATAGATATGTACTGATAACATAGAGAGATACTAGATAAATATGTGTCAAATATATATGTATATATTAAAGTACCAGATAGGTGTACTAGATCAGATGGCGTACTAGATCATGTATAAAGTTCCTTTCAAATCAAACATTCTATGACTCTAGGAAGAAACAGAATTACTTCCAACTTCTGTTTTTTCCACTAGACTCCTGTCCCACCCCCCCACCCCCAAACCCTAACTAGCAGTATTTCTCTATACATTCAGTCTGCTCATTCACTGTATTCTGAGTAATACAAGGAGAATATGAAGGCACTCTGACCATTTGAACTTGAAATCCTAGGAGAGCTTTTTATTCTAATAAATTGGCAAAATATTGGCTATATGACACCTCCTATATCAAACTCTATCATATTAAGGAAACCTTAGAACCCGGGTCTGCAGTCTGGCCTAATACTTTACAATTCAGCTGGGAATTAGTATGAGGAATAATTATATCTTTTTATTTATTCCACTGTCAGAATGTTGACACTAGGTTTTCATATTGTCTCTGTCACTAAGGATTATAATTAAATAATATGTCAAATGGATCGATCATAGGCTTATAAATTTGCTTGATATGCTGTATAGGTCTTTTGTTGTTAGAGCATATCACAAGATTAAAACCCAAAGTTTGCCAAGCTATCCAGGTTTGTTTAAGAGATCTTTTCCCCCCCTGATAAACCACAAATTTTTGATGACTTGTCATTTTGACATTGAATAAAGTCATTTCTTTTTTCCTCTTGCACTGCTCTATTGCATCTCAGTCAGAACAGACATCCATAATTCCATTAGAGTGCACAGGACTGTATGTGTATAGCCATATATTTATATATTTGGTGGTTTATCTTAACTTCCTTTCCCCCCACAAATTCCTTCTGACTTTCAGGTATGAAATAGTCTGGTTTTTTAAATATTTTTATTTTGAGAAATTTTCCTAAGTGAAAGGTTTATCTATCTTTAAAATGATCCTAGCCTTTAGAACCAATTCAAAACAAACATATTTTTATGAAGCACCCATAAGTACTGTGTACCAAGTACTGTGAAGAATATCAAGAAATGTAAGTGATTTAGTTACTCTATCTTTCAAGACACTATTTTTTTCATAACTTTTTATTGACAGAAGCCATGCCTGGGTAATTTTTTACAACATTGTCCCTTGCACTCACTTCTGTTCCAACGTTTCCCTTCCCTCCCTCCACCCCCTCCCCTAGATGGCAAGCAGTCTTATACATGTTAAACATGTTACAGTATATCCTAGATGCAATATATGTGTGCAACAATACACTATTTTATATTGCATTGAATAAATGATTCAACATCTCAGTGGATGAGTGATCAACCACTAACTTTTTTAGCAATTAATTTATTTTTCTTCAGTAAAGCTGCATAAACCAGAAAAAAAGGAAAGGAAAGGAAGGAAGGAAGGAAGAAAAGGAGTAGGGAGAAAAGGAAAGAAAAAAGGGAGGAAGGAAGATTATAGGACTTGACCTCTAGTTGGGGAAGCATGAAAAGATGATTCACAAAACTAGGTAATATATGCATAGAGACCAGATAAGTGGTATTGACTAAAAGGGATGTAGGAGGACAAAAAGGAGATCACTCCCATCAATGAACTGGAACAGTTTCAAGAAAAAAATGAGATTGGATTTTATTCAGGATGTTTTTCCTTGGTTTTGCAAAGATTGTTGTGAAGTTTACCCCTAAAATAGCATTTTCTCAATACCTCAAGCATCTGTGACATTGTCAGTATGGGCTCTGCCTCCACCAGTACAAATTGCAACCCCTGTAATTTAGTAAATACTCTTCCAGAATTAATATGGCCAAAAAATTCATCTGACCACAGCCATCCTGATGTTAAGCATCTCAGAATCTAGCTAGGCCCATCTGTAGGTATGATGCACAGACACAAAAACTTCTCACTGAGCCCTACGTTCAAATGCTTTCTGCCATGGGAGGATCCCCCAGGGCATGAAATAATTGCTTTGATTGTCTTGGGTATTGTTGTTTAAGAAAAGTTGAGTTCTGAGCTGGTTCTTGAAGCAAGATGTGTACAGGCAGAGGAGAGGAGAGGGCATCCTGGGCAGGGATCCTGGTATGGTTTAAAGATAGAGGGGTGAAAAAGTAGCCCCACCACCTCCATAGGAATAGTTAATATTTATCTGCAAAACAGTTTACAAAGTCCTTTTTTTAAAATATCAGAATCATAGAAAGCATGTGTGTGTGTGTGTGTGTGTGTGTGTGTGCACACGCGCGCACACATGCCTGGGACAAGCTTCACAAATTACCTCTGGTAAAATAGCATGGAAAATGCTCTCAAATTTTTCTTTTGGCATTGAGAAATGGGCATGGGAGACAAAAACTCAGGACACCGGCTCCTGTGGATAAAGACTCTGGAACATAATGAGGAAAGATGGAGATGGGGATCTCCCCCAGGGTTGTGGAAGTACACATCAGCAGATAACTTTTTATGTAAGTACTTAAAGAATAGGTGCTGTATAACCATTCATTTCTAGGCTTTTGAAGAAATCTGTTGTCAGTTTGCTCCAAATTTCTCTGCCCAAGGGCAGTTTCTTTTCCTTGGGTCCCAGTTACATGCTTTTATATACATTATCTCATTTGATTCTCTCAGTACCTCTGCATTCTTTAGATGAGGAAATGGTAGCCCTGAGTATCTTGCCATAAACTGAAAAAGGTCAGTGGTCTCCTAGCCAGCTAATGGTAGGACCAGACACAAACCCTGCTCTTTTGAGTCTTAAGTCCAGGGTCCTGTTCTGTGACCACACAGATGGGTGTAGTAAGTGCCTGGCCCAGGATAGCAGTAGAGGAAAGGAAAGGTGAGTCAGACATGAAAGACTATAAAGACGGGTTCCGGCAACTTGTCTGAGATGGAGACACAGCATAGCTGCATATATGGGACACTCGCTCACATCTCAGACAGCTCCCAGCTGTCTGTGATGAACTTAATAATACACAGCCTGCCTATTTTGTCTCTAGAGACTGAACTTTTTTCATTTTTGGAGGAGAAATTCAGAGCGTTTTCAAATTGATGTGACTAAAAAGAATCAAGAGTCCTTAGGCCCTTTGAAATTTAAGTAACTGGGCCAGTCGGTGTGATAGAAACAATCCTGATAGCTTTCAGAATTAAATTGATTAAAATTTAGGCCAACTACATGGCCCAATGGCCCAAGCATATTCCTCTTTCAGATCTTGAGACAAACGGAGAACTGACTGCCATAGAAGGTAAACTATGCCCTTTGGCTAACTGAATTGAAGTCCCTATCAGCAGTGAGGAGAGAATTCTCTGGGCCTCTAAATGCCTTTTTATAGATAGCTTCCCTTTTACCCACAGTGTAAGGGACTGACGTTTAAAAACAGCACAAGGACATTTTGGAGAACAGTCTTATAACTAACAGAAAGCTGGAAAGACTTTGTCCCGTAGTGCTGACATTTAGACTTTAAGGAATGGGTAGGTTGAAGGAGCTGAGGAAAGAACCTTCCTCCTTAAGAAGAACCTTTCCAACCCTCTCTCCACAACTTATTTTGGGGCTTTGCTCAACTGCCCTTGGCCACTCCTCTGGCTGCTATGTTCACCCCATTATAGTGTCCCTCTTGTGGGGCACCTTCTTCTCTAATCATCCCTGTAGTAAGGATTGAACCAACTTATCTTTTCAGACTGACTGTCCCTGCTACCTTGTCCCCTTATCCCCACTATCACCCCCTACCCTGGATTTCTAAGGCTTGTTTAAAACTCTTATCTCCCTTTAAAAGTCTTCATTTTCCTTTCAAGTTCTCCTCTAAGGCTTCTTCTTGGTGTGGAGGTAGCCACAGAATCTTATATTTAGAAGGGACCTAAGAGGAATAGAGTCCATCTTGTGTCTGCACAAAAATTTCTCTCCACAAAACCTGGAAAGAATTACACAAACTGATGCAAAGGGAAATGAGCCAGGAAAACATTGTATACAATAACAGAAATATTATATAGCTATTCAACTATGAATAACTTAGCTATTCACAGCAATACAATGATCCAAGACAATTTTAAAAAACTCATAATCAAAAATGCTATCTATATCCAGAGAAAGAACTAATGGAGTCTCAATATAAATCAAAGCATACTATTTTTCACTTTCTTTTTTTGTTTGTTTGTTTTGAGTTTTCTTCCACAAAATGACTAATATGGAAATGTGTTTTATATGATTGTACATATATAATAATCTTTATCAGATTACTTACAATCTCAGGGAAGGAGGAGGGAAGGCAAGGGAAGATAGAATTTGAAAATCAAAACTTTTTAAATTGTCAAAAATTTCTTTTACCTGTGATTTGGTGGAAAAAATAAAATATTATTAAAAAATAAACAGAACACAGCTAGTTGGTACAGTGGATAGCGCACCAGTCCTGAAGTCAGGAGGACTTGAGCTCAAATCTGGCCTCAGACACTTAACTTTCCAGCTGTGTGACCCTGGGCAAGTCACTTAACCCCACTTAATTCCCCTCTACAAGGAACCACATTGGTATACTTAAAAGTTTCTGGTGATATGGAACATCCACCTAGAATATCTCCAGTTTTTCCTCCACTTAAATCATAATAGTAGCTAATATTTATGTAGCATTTTGCAATTTGCAAAGTACTTTACAGATGTTATCTCATTGGATCCTCACAACAGCCTTGTGAGGATGGTGCCATATAATTGACCAAGGTTAGATTGCTTATTCATCTGTGATTTCATCAGTATGGGAACTCCTGGTGTGGAACATACCCACTGCATGCCCAGCAGATACAGCAATTCTTCTGTAACTGCCTGGTTTTTGCCTTTGTATCCTGAATGCCTAGAAGAGTGCCAGTCGTATAGTAGGTATTTTATTAATGCTTATTGGTTGCTTAATTATACTCTTAGAGAATTGCTTGGATGGGAGGTGAGGCAGAGTGAGGAGGGGGTAGTAGGGCAATGAAAGGTTCCAATTTACCCAGAGTTATACAGTTGGTTTCTGTCAGGAGCAGGATGGGCTCCAGTCTTCTGTCTCTGTCCCAGGATGCTACTTTTCTTGGTTAGCATTACAATGAAAAAGTTAAGATACTGCCAACATGTCAAAAGGTCTGTAAAAAACCATGTATTGGAGCTTTGACTAATAGTCTCCAAATATGTCCCACATTTGGCTATTTTCCTTCCTTCATCTCTCTCTGAATCTCCTAAAAAGTATTTTGAAATCCTTGATTAATAATAGTGCTAGCTAGAAAGTCATACACTCATTTCATCTTCACAACAACCTTGTGAGCTTAGGAGAAATTTTATATCTTTAAATAGTTACATGAATAAAATAAAGAGGAGATCAATGAATTGGGTATGTAACTAAAAAAATCTAGGGAAAAAACAAATTAAAAACCTCCAATTAAATACAAAATTAGAAATTCTGAAAATCAAAGGAGAGATTAATGAAAGTGAAACTAAGAAAACTATTGAACTAATTAATAAAACTAAGAGTTGGTTTTATGGGAAAAAAACAAGATAGATAAGCCTTTAATTTTATTAGAAAAAAGGAAAGAAAAAAACAAAATTACCAGTATCAAAAATGAAAAGGATGAACTTACCACGAAGGAATTAAAGCAATAATTAGTAGCTATTTTGCCCAACTGTATACCAACATATATGACAATATAATTGAAACGGATGAATATTTACAAAAATATAAATTGCCTAGATTAACAAGAGGAAATAAATTACTTAAATAGTCCCATTTTAGAAAAAGAAATTGAACAAGCCATTAATGAACTCCCTAAGGAAAAAATCTCCAGGGCCAGATGGATTTACACATGAATTCTACCAAACATTTTAAGAACAACTAATTCCAGTATTATATAAACTATTTGGAAAAATAGGTAAAGAAGAAGTCCTGCCAAATTTCTTCTTTGACACAAATATGTTACTGATATCTAAACCAGAAAGAGTCAAAACAGAGAAAGAAAATTACAGATCAATCTTCCTAATAGATATTGATGCAAACATTTTAAATAAAATATTAACAAAGAAATTACAATAACTTATCAGCAAGATAATACACTATGATCAAGTAGCATTTATACCAGAGATGCAAGGCTGGTTCAGTATCAAGAAAACTATTGCCATAATTGACCATAGCAATAACAACCATGTGAGTTAAGCTCTCTTGTTGTTCCCATTTTATACAGGAAGAAACTAAAGCTGAAAGGTTAAGAGACTTAAGCCAAAATCAAAAAGCTATTAAGAGTCTGAGAAAATTCAAATTGAGATCTTCCTGCCCTTAGTTCAGCAGCATCCCTGCCTCAGTTTCCCTTTCTGCAACTTGTTCCCATTACTCCTGTTTTTGCCTTCTGTGGCCATGGAAAACAAATCTAGTTTTTCTTCCCTTCATAACCAGCCTTTTAAGAACAGCCATATCACTTGTACTCCCACTAGCTACAGGACTTAAAACCAGTCCCTCATTTTCTGCATTTGTAAATAAGGCAATGTGGTATAATTTAAAGTCAGAGGACTTGGGTTCATATCCCAGCTCTTCCCACTTTCTGATTGTATGACCTCAGGCAAGTCATCTTCTTTCAACTCCTTGCCTTTTTCCCTAAATTGTTCATTCTTAGGTGAAAATAGTCCTAGTTAAATTCTAATGAAGGCTCTTCCCTTGTTCTTTTTTGATTTAGAAACCAGGTTAGACTATGGCTCCAAACATCCTATAAGCCAGTCCCTCAGGCCTTCCAGCAGACAACCAGGTCTGCTGGTGGAAGAGATTGCAACTCAGTTCTGATGATCTTCTCCGAACTTGGTATCTGGGTCTCAGCCCAGATCTCCTGCTTCTTGTCCTTCCCTCTTCCTTCTCTTCCTTTTTTGACTTGTTCTTTCTCCCACTCCTTTCCCATCCACCCCCAATTTTAAACAAGTGAGTTGTGTTTTTTTTAATTAAGTTTTTCCAGCTCCCTTCATTTTTGTCCTTGACACAATGAACGTCCAATGTCTTGAAGCTGAAAATAAAATTTGGCAGGCAAAAAGCTTATGGTATGGTCTCATTAGTGTGGATATTTTTATGTCTGTCCAGATTTGAAAGCTATTAAACAAGAGAGCAAGCAAGAGAAAGACTCGGGAGAAAGGGAGGGTTTGTAATGGAATGAATAGACAGATTGCCACTGGTTTAGCCTAGGGTAAGGAATTAACATCTTTTCTGAGAGCAAAGAGCCTTGCTACTTTGCAGGGAGGACCATGGCTATTTTGATACCCTTTGATAGTGTCAGAAAAAAATTGATTGAACCATTAAGTAATTTGTCCAAAAAAAAAAAACAAAGTCATACGGTTGAATATCACGTAAGGAAACTTATTCTCCCACAGCAGCCTATGAGGCATTTGATACCCAACTGTCCTGCCCGAAGGAGAGCATTAAAAAGCCACGGAAATGCTTTTTCCACAGCCAGAACTTTCATTTAAAGAAGGAAGAATCTATTTATTGTTCATCCAGATTATATGGAATATCATATTGATCAAAAGAACACAATTCAGGTGCTGATTTGTAGAGGATGAGCCAGTGGACAAAACAGCTACTGGGGAATCCAGAAGACTAAGATTCCCTCACCAGCTCTGTGCCTAACTTGACCCAGGAGCAGTTGTGTTACTTGTCTGGGATTTATTTCCCATATTGGCAAAGTGAAAACAACAGTGATAATGAGGACAAAAATAAGATGCTTCCTCCCTCCCTCCCCCCCCGAATAAAATGAAATGCCAAAACACTTTAGAAAGTAAGAAAAAATGAAAATCATAACCCTAAATTTAGGGCTAGAAGAAGAATGTTACAAGAAATTTGAGCAGGATACTGAACACTTAGAGAAGGAAATTAGTATGTGGGCTTCTGGGCTTCCCTCTTCCATATGGCAAATCCATCAAGGGGTGTGTCTCAGTTTCCCATTAGGTCCCACCTCCTTAGTTCCAGAGTTATGGGACCTTATTCATCAATGTCTGTCTATACTATGGCCCAGGGAAACAGTCCATCATTCTGCCATACTCTAGGGCTTGGAAAATTTTCCATGGAAGTCAGTTCTCAATTATCCCGGGACTGGTTATCTTGTGGGTGGGTTATCCAGGCCCTTTGTTGGTCCCTCCCCCTCAGGAAGCTATTTCCGTACTCATTAGCACATTCCTCCCAGAGGATGAGCAGGAGGAAACAAACCTTAAAGAGACTGGCCAGCTTCCCTTCTTGTTAGCAGTTCATTCTGGTCAAGGGTGGGAGAGAAGTTTGAAGTTAATTGACTCAAACCAGGTGTTTGGCTCCCTTCTATCTATGCTCGCCCTGGCCCTCGACTAGACCCAAGGATCATTGCATCTCATAACTACAAAGCTCCTCAGAGAGTTCTTGGTCCCGCTTTTCCATTTAATGGATAGGGAAACAGAAGACTAAAGCTACGAACTTGCCCATGACCTCTCATGTTAATTATTGGCCAAGTTGAAAGTAAAAGCGGTATCTCACGACTCTGGGGGGAGGAGGAGGGATACCAGGTACCAGATACCATGATGTAGTCAGAGTGAGCACCAGACTTGGAGTCCTGTGTTCAATTTCTGCCTCAGATGCTTATGAGTTATGATCTTAGGAAAAGTATTTTCCCCTCTTGGAAACTCAGTTTCTTCATCTGTAAAGTAGGGATAATAGTTCCTCTCTATCTCTTGGTTCTGTTGCTCTCTGCTGCTTCTTTGAAGCCTCTTTAATAAAACATCCACAGGCTATGTCCCTGAGAGTCTGGCCTGGGCCTTCTTTTTTCTCTCTACACTTTCTTACTTGATGATCTCATCTGCTCCCTTGGATTCAATTATCAGCTCTATGCAAAAGATTCTAAGATTGATTTCTCTAGCCACAGTGTCTCCATTCTGAAGCCACCAACTGACCATTGCTTTGAAGTGGATGTCTCATTATCTTCTTCCACTTGACACACCCAAAACAGAATCTGATGCCTTTTCCCCAAAACCTTTCCCTCTCTGACTTGCCTATTACTCTTGTGAGCACCAAACAAGTTCACGATTTCAGTGTCATGATGCATGTCTCTACCTCTATATCTGTTTCTCTTCTCTATCTTGCTCTGTTTCTCTTTTTCTCTAGATTTCTTTCTTTTCCAACCCCTATATCCTCTGCCCACCAGTTGTTTCCCATTATAGTTTCTTTCTTTACCCTCTCTCCCCCATATATCACCTTATCTCCACTCACACAGCTACCATTTTGTTTGAGGCCCTCATCAGTGCTTGCCCCTGCAGTAGTAACCTTCTATTTAGTCTCCTTGCTTCAAGTTTCTTCCCCACTCCGATCCATTGTTTACATAGCAACCAAAAGGATTTTGTTAAAGCATAGGTCTGTTCATGGTCATCTTCCTGCCCCTCCCTTCCCACAATAAACTCCACTGGCTCCCTGTTACTCTCAGGATCAGTGATAAAGTCCTCTGTTTGTCATTTTAAAGCTCTTCCTTATTTTCCAATCTTTTTTCAGTCTATTTAACTTTCCCAAACTTTACCATTCAACCATACTGGCTTTTTGCTCTTCCTCAAATAATGCATTCAGTCTCCAATCTCTGTGTTTTTGTCCTGTCTGTTCCCCATTCTTCCCCATGCTTTCCCTTCCAATTTCCACCTCCAACTAGACAGAGTCCTTGGCTTCTTTCAAGACTCAACTCAATCTTCTTCAAAAGTTCCTCTGGAGTCCTTCTCCAGAGGACCTTTCTGAGACCACATAGCCATTATAGCAATTTCTCCTATGTATTTAGCTTGTCTGAAGAGTGTGTGTGTGTCTGTGTGTGTGTAATACCTCGGAATGTACGTTTCTTGAGAGCAATGGCCATTTTTTTTTTTTTGCTTTTTCTTTGGATACCCAGTGCTTAGCACAGTATATAGCACATTGTATAAACACTTAATAAATGATTGTTGTTGATTGATTGAAAAGACCAATAAAATGATGTATTGAGTCATTTTATGAACCTTAAGTGCTAGAGAAATATCAGCTATCATTATTCTACCATATTGTGCTATGGTATATGCTGAGGTACCTCAGCTAATCCATTGTTGGCAAACCTCCAAAAAAGAGAAACAAAACGTAGGAGACAAAGCTTTCTGACCAGGAGACCTCCTTTCTTATTTGTGCAATCAGGGGTCAGGCCAGAGGGATGGAAATTTAGAGCTGGAAAGGAGGATCTTAGAAATCCTCTAATCTCATCACATCATTTTACACCTTTGGAACCCTAGACCCAGAGAAATTGTGGCTTGCCCCAAATCACATAATTATTTAGGCCAGAGCTAAGGCTAGGACCCAGGTCTCCTGACCACTAGGCCCTTTACTTCTTCTGACCTCAAAGGTCCCTTCCAGCTGTAAGATTCTGATGGTCTCTAAACTTAGCACACTGTAATGAAATTTGAATTATTTAAAGAGAAATGCAGTGAGTTTGTAGAACATGCTGAAAAATTATTCAAGGAGAACCAATTGAAAATAAACTTTTTTTAAAAAAAACACAGGAGAACCCAGATCAATCAAAGGAGATGACTAACTCACTTGTTACCAGCACCTTTGCCTAGAGTATGGGAAACCATCCCTTTAGATGCTAAACATGGCTAGCAGATTTATATTCTTGAGATACAGATCTGACTATGCCATTGCTTATCTCAAAAATATTTGGAGGTTACCTGTAGTATAAAATATGAAGTCCTCACTCTGCCATCTGAAGCCCTCCACAATATAGCTCCCATTTAACCTTTCTATTCTTTATATACCTTTCATTTCAGTCAAATTGGCCTGCTAACAGTTCCCCAAATATGCTGTTCCATCTCCCACTTTTGCACTGGACTATCTCCCATTCCAGGACATTTCTTCCTTAGCTCCATCCCATAGAATCACTAGCTTCCTTTGAAATGAAGTCCAAGCATCATCTGTATTCATCTCCTTACTTCTCTTGGCAAATTGTTAGTATCCTCTTTTTCTTGAAGTTATTTTGTACATTGGAAGGAAGAAAAGGAGCCTTTATTAAGTGCCTATATAGTGCCAGATACTGTGCTTAGAGCTTTAAAAATATCTTACAATGACCCTGAGAGTTAGATGCTATCACTGTCTCCATTTTGCAATTCAGGAATCAGGCAGACAGGTTAAGTGACTTGCCAAGGGTAAAACTATTAAGTATCTAAGGCTATATTTGAATTTAGGTCTTCCTAAAAGACTTAGCACCTCTACCACTGCACCACCTAGCCACTTCTGTCTTTTCTGTGTACCTATTGTATCATTCGGAATGTAAGCTCCCTGAAGGCTGAATCTGTTTAGTTTTTTTGGTTTTTGAAACCACTTCACCTAACACAATGTCTCTGCACATGGTATAATATGGTAAGGATTGTGATTTCATTAATACACTGTATTCCATCTACCAGTGCAAGTTGACATCTTCTTTTCAACTTACAGCTATAGAAAGTTGTCTTGGGTGCCATGAGATTAAGTGGCTTCTCCACATAGTTGAACCTTCATAAATGTCCATTGGATTCTGTTGAATTGTTCACAAACTGTAGATATCTACCTCTGTGGGTCCTGTTTGGTTTCCCAAACAAGTTGGGGAGATGAGGGGAAAAATCTGTATCTGTTCGTTTCTTTTCCTCTGCCTTGGCTACTGAAGCCCTCTTTCTTCCTTTTCAGCTTGGCCACATAAGCATCAGCAACATATTAAAACTCTTTAGCAGCTCATCCCAATCCCTACCTAAGAATGACCTTGCCCTTGAGGTCAGGAGGAGAGGTATCCCAGCTCTAAATGCAAAAGTTGGTCCCCGAGCTCAGCCTTGCCCCGAAGAGTTAGGAAAGGCAGGGAATATGGGACTGCTGCTTATCTGGGAGGGGGCCTGCCTTGACCTGTCACTAGTGGTCCTTCTAAAGCAGCTGTCCAGTCAGCCTCGCTAATTCCCCATCAAAGTTAGACAGTCCCACACAGGATCCCACCCCATAAGGACCATGTCAAATTGGACAAATTTGAACAGCAGGCAGCAAAGAGACTACCCTGCAGGGCATTGATATATGGTGCAGGAGAAGGACTGGAGAGATAAGACATCCTTTTCAGAGGGAAGGCTGACTTCATAGTGCTGCTGACATGACTAGCAAAGTACTGGCTCCATTTAAACAAGGGACATTTTCAGGAACACAGGGGCCCTTTTCCTCTGCCATTAGAAGTGCCATGGCACATACTTAGCAGAGTTCAGGGCTAACTTTAGGGGAGGGTTCAGGGAAAATCAACCTCTGGTGTGGTCAGTATTCCTGCTCTTTATACCTCCCCATCCATCTCCAAATTTTTATCCAGGTGACATAAGGCTAAAATAAGCATAGTAGATGCTCAAAAAGTTATCAAACTGTGCATACCCTTTGATCCAGCAGTGTTACTACTGGGATTATATCCCAAAGAGATTATAAAGAAGGGAAAGGGACCTGTGTGTGCACGAATGTTTGTGGCAGCCCTTTTTGTAGTGGCTAAAAACTGGAAACTGAATGAATGTCCATCAGTTGGAGAATGGTTGAATAAATTGTGGTATATGAAAATTATGGAATATTACTGTTCTGTAAGAAATGACCAACAGGATAATTTCAGAAAGGCCTGGAGAGACTTACATGAACTGATGCTGAGTGAAATGAGCAGGACCAGGAGATCATTATATACTTCAACAAGAATACTATATGATGACCAGTTCTGATGGACCTGGCCATCCTCAGCAACGAGATCAACCAAATCATTTCTAATGGAGCAGTAATGAACTGAACTAGCTATGCCCAGAAAAAGAACTCTGGGAGATGACTAAAAACCATTACATTGAATTCCCAATCCCTATATTTATGCACACCTGCATTTTTGATTTCCTTCACAAGCTAATTGTACAATATTTCAGAGTCTGATTCTTTTTCTACAGCAAAATAACGTTTTGGTCAGGTATACTTATTGTGTATCTAATTTATATTTTAATATATTTAACATCTACTGGTCATCCTGCCATCTAGGAGAGGGGGTGGGGGGGGGTAAGAGGTGAAAAATTGGAACAAGAGGTTTGGCAATTGTTAATGCTGTAAAGTTACCCATGTATATATCCTGTAAATAAAAGGCTATTAAAAAAAAATAAAATAAAATAAGCATAGTAGGAAAGAAGTAAAAAACAGAATCCATAAAGATTCATTAAATGTTTGTCATACTCATGGCTTTGAGTCAGGCTCTGTGGAGGCTACCAAAAATCCTAAGGGGGGTTGCTGTCGTTATGAAGAGACCATGAGACATGCACGTGGAGAAATGTTCCATGACAGTATTTCTTCAAGGCTCCATGGTTTCACCCATGAAGAGGAAGGAGAGGGTCCTCCCTTGACTCATATAGATTGCCCTGCCTTTGTAAAAGATTTTGTGAATTGTAGTAGCCCAGCACTGCAGCTTGCCCCAGGTTCACATGGTTGACCCTTCATAAATGTCCAACCTGTAGCTACCTACCTCTGTGGATTCTGGCCAGACAGGGGGAACAGATGCTATCTCCCAAACAAGTTGAGGAGATGAGGGGGGAATCTGTATTCATTTCAACAAAATTGACCTTTCATTTCTTGACTCATGGTCTGTGATGAGGCAGGAAGAGTTAACAATTAAAAGATCATGAGTGAGGTCACCCAGCCAATGGCTATAATGTCAGGGAGACCTGGGATCCAGTCTCATTTGGAAGCTGTGGCACAGAAAATTGAAATAATTGATTCCAGGTCACACAAGTAGTGACAAGGCTTCAATTCAAACCTGGACTCTCTGGACAAGTCCCTTAAACTCTCTACCTCAAGCAACTTCTTGGACTTGGAGCGTGACCTGCTTCCTAGAAGGAATTCCCACAATGGGAGTTCCCCCCAGGGAAATCTCTGATTAAGTTGCAGTGCAGGACCATGATATAAGAACCATCAGGAACAGTCTGTGATTAAGTCATAAAAGGGCAGCTGACAAGGTATGAATTTCCCAAGGGGCAGTGATTATAGGGAATGTTGGCCGATTTTACCTGTGTCTGAGCTTGGGTTTTCTTTGTCCCCTGGTTGCTTCCCTCAGCTGCTGCCCAGGAGTAGTCCTGTACCCTACCAGAATATGGGATCGAATGTGTCTCAGTTTTCAGCATGGTAGGGACAAACCTATTCTATAAAACAGTGATAAGCATATTTTCCATTCATGCATAGTTTTACCTGGGCCAGTTCTACTATCTCTGTTAAATGGGATTATCCCTTGAAAACATGGTCTGGAGCTTTATGACTTTTAGGATGTCCTGGATTTAGTGTTTATGGAATTTCCTTTGATGATAATAATAGTAAAGCGTTGTTAATTCATTAAAAATATAGATTAAACCTCTACTGTGTACAGGACACAGTGCCAAGTGCTAGGAATAAAAAGATAAAAAGTGACATTTTTTGCCCTCAGATAGCTTATTAGCTGTATAGCCATAACCTACTAGGGAGATGTTTGATCTGTGGAGGGGTAGAGACTGTGTAGGAGAGTGGAAAGCACATTGGTTTGGGAGACAGAGTTCCCAAGGTCCCATCCTGGCTCTTCTGCTTATCTCCTGTGTAACCTATATGAAGTCACTTCCTTCCTGTTCATCATCTGCAAAATGAAGACATCTAAGATTCTTTCCACCTTTAAGTGAGGCTGTAACTCAGTCCATGCTCTGCTGCTCATCTAGGCCTCTGTTGGCAGGTGAGAGTTTATTCCTGGAGTCACAGATTCTTGAGTAACAAAAGTAGGTCTTCCCATTGCTGCTCTTGCCCCCAATCCATTATCTACCCATGATTCCTCCCAACATCATCATCTCCTTTTCCTGTTCAAGGGTGCTGTGCACCTATCTGGATGCTCCTGACCAGGGTCAGACCTTGAAGAAAGATGTCATGGCCTTGGACATGGATGCAGGAGGATGTCTGACTTCACCCCGTACCAGAGCCGTATCAACCTGAGATAGCTGGAGGAGGGAATGGGTTATATGGGAAGGACACTCAAGAAACCATTATCTCAGATGTGTTGAGTGATAAAGTGGACGATCCATATTTGGATCAAATACCTTTACCTTAAAGAAGGTAAAGAGCAGAATGTAAAAGATCTCCCCACCTACCTAAAGCCTTTCAAGACACTTCTGACCCCAGAATCAGGGAGGTTTCAAGGCCTTCATCACAGGGGACAAGATCCCTTTTATACATTACAGTCTTCTGGACCACTATTACTATCACCAGATACTGGCCCCTGGAATCCTGGAAGCTTTCTTATTACTATCTGTGCATGTAGCTCTACTGTCCTTCTGACTCAAGGTCCAGGCCTTCCTGGCTTCATCCCCAATACATTTATTGCCCCATCGATAGGGAGGGATGAGACCTATGTGTGTAAAAATATTTAAAGCAGCTTTTTTTGTGGTGGCAAAGAATTGGAAACTGAAGGGATGCCCATCAACTGGGGGGGGGGGTTGCTGAACAAGTTGTAGCATAGGATTGTGATGGAATACTATTGTATTATAAAGAAATGACAAGCAAGATGCTCTCAGAAAAACCTGGAAAGAATCCCATGGACTGATGCAAAGAGAAATGAGCAGAAGCAGGAGAGAATATTGTAGGCAGTGCTGTAATTGTGTACAATAACAACAATATTGTATGATGATCAACTGTGAATGACAGCTATTCTCAGCCATTCCCCACTTGATGAGCATCCTCTCAATTTCCAATTCTTTGATTGATGATTCAATTTTGTTGTATGTCCTATCATATCTAGATGTCATATCACATCCACCTCCTGAGTTCATCCTGACCCTGAGGTATTCACATAGTTTCTGTCTATACTATTGTAGGGATAAATAGTCCAGGTCATAAATTTAGAGCTGGAAAGGATTTTGGAGGCCATTAAGTCCAACCTCCTTTGAGACTTAGAGGGAGGTTAAATCAAAATAACTTTCCCAGCTAGTATCTGAGGCAGATTTGAACTCAGGTTTTCCTGACTGTAAGTCTAGGAATCTAGGATTCATCTAATGGGTCATATCTTGTCACTTGAACTGATATTCCTCAGGACAGTCAGGGAAAGGAATAATGTTGGCAGATGGGATTTTTCCAGAGATGATGTTTCCCCTTAAGAGGGCCCAGTTTTTAGGGCTTCTGGCCAACTAGTGCTCCAATTCCACCCTCCCCTCACCTCTTGGAGGTTTGAGCCCCTACCACCAGCATCACCACTAGCTTCTTCCTTCCCTGGGTGAGAGCCAAGTTTTGAACAGACAGAATACAGAGAGGTCTAGGACCACAGAAGCCCTTAGCACTTTCCCCTTCAGCAGCTAGATAAGACTTAGGCTTGCTTAGTGCTAATAAAGCTTTCAGAAAACAGAAAAAAGGTTGATTGGACGTCCAGAGGCTGGCACCTCTCCTCAGGCTGTTCTTCCCACTGTGGGTAGTAGAGCCTCTGTGGAAGGAGCACCAGGATTTTTGGATGCCAAGGAAGCAGCCATTGGTTGGAGGAGAGCTTAGTGCTGAGCTTGAGATCTGTTTGGTATTAGGCTAGTATTTGTTTCTCATTTACAAAAATGGTGTGATCCAAGCAGTACCTCGGTGCCAGGATGAACGCAGGGGCTGCAGAGCATTGTTAAGAGCCTCGAGTGACTCCTGTGAAAGGAGTGGAAGCCAAAAGAAGGAAGAATTTAGGAAAACAGAAGAGCAGGCTGGGGGTGGCTGGTTAGTGCGTTGGGGGCCACGGAGAGGGGAGAAGCAAAGAGTATTATCCAGAAGTAACTGCTTGGAGTATGGGCCCCCCCATGGGGCCGTTAGGTCACTCCTTATTCCAGTAATTGGCTGCTGCCCAGCACAAAGAGAAGGCCCGAGCCCTCAGCGAGTGCCTTCATTGGCCAAGCCGTCTCTTCCTTTTTATTTAGAAAAAAAAAGGCATCTGGGACAGCCGGACATCTTTGGGAGGTGACAGACCATTTCACAGTGTGGCCAGGTTCGTCAGGAGAGAGGAGGAGGAGGCACGAGGGGAGAGGGAAAAACAGGAACCACTTATAACCACCCCGGGATCGAGTCACTCACGACACTGACTTTGCTCCGCCTTGAGCCCCTGGTTCTACCACAGCCCTCGGGTCACAAACAAATTATGTGGGCAATTGAGATTTTCCAGAGTGACCTTTCCCCTGAAGAGGGTCGCAAAGGATGGCCATCCTTGCCATATATCCACGAGAGATCCCCGAGAGATCCCCAAGAGCCCAGGGAGAACAGAGAATGATTCAGTCTCATTTTTTGATGGAAAAATGGGGGAGCAGCGCAAGGGTAGTCTGAGGTTACACAGCTCATTGTAGCTGAGAGCATGGTGGGCTGCCTTCTCCATTGTGCCCTATTCCTTAAACAGTTGGGAGATAGTCTGTCTCTTTAAGGATCTTGGGTCAAATATTTCTTGACACTGTGATAATCAGCTGTGCCACAGCTGAACAATAGTGATGTTTGTTTATTTTGTTTATTCTTTATTTGGGGGGCATGGGGAAGTCCTAGTGTGGAAGCTCCTTCTGCTGAAGCAGATTGACACTCCTGGGTCACTGAAACCAACTGAGAAGTTAAATGACATTCGTGACCATGTCATCAATATATCTCAGAGAGGATCAGCCCCCTTTCTGCCACAGTTTGCTACATTTATCTGGTGACTTAAAATTTGTACATTTTACAGGCAGGAGCACACTAGAACTTAAGAAGTCTGTGAGGTTCAGCATTCTTGTCCCCCATTTTACAGATGAGTAAATGAATATTTTACTCACATATTTACAATAAAAAGACTCAGAAGAGGTGAAGTGACTTGCCCACAGTCACACAGCTTGTAAGTGTCCGAATCACCATTTGAACCCAGGGCTTCCTGACTCCATTCAGTCTCTGACCTTCCGAGAAATCAGGGTGACCAGGACTTCCACACACCTTTCTTAGCACAAAAAAACCTGTCAGCTCCTCCTTTGGAAGCTTGGAGTCTGCATCTGAAGGCAGTTGGCTGTGTCTGGTTGCTGGTTAGCTAAGCTGATTAGGGCACAGTGCAAGTAAGGCCAAAGTCACAGGTTCAGCCCCTTTTGGCCTGTTAGCTTCCTTTGCTTCTCTATAGCCACAGCCCTGCCCTCTGCAGGGAGAGTTTGTGGGGTGGGAGGAGGCAGTTGTTCATTTCTGTGAATCTTCATGCTGGCCATCCCTCAGGCCTACTATATCCATCCTGGAGAATCCTTACTTTCTTCAGGGCTCAGCTCAGCCGCCACATCCTTCTCATATCCTTGGGGCTCCTTCTGCCCTCAAAATTGTTGGTTCCCTCTCCCTCCTAAAATTATCCTGAATGGTCTTATTTCTGTACATATTATCTCCTCTAACAGCACCCCTACCCATAGTGAATACAAGCTGCCCAAAGGCAGGAACTTTGTTTTCAGTCCTTGTGTCCCCAGGGCCTAGTATGGGCCTGACACTTCATAACTACTGAGAGGTGAGCCAGGTGAGAGAGACTATGACTGGTCCCGGGCAATCTTCTTCCTAGTTGGAGGCGAGGAGATTCAGGGTCAGGCTCTGCTGCTGGGAGGGTCCATAGCATCATCATCAGAGCTGCTGGTAAGTGCCAGGCGCTAGCTACCAAGTGTTTCATCTGTCAGTTGGGGATCCAGATGTATGGCACAATAAAGTCAACCAGGCCTTACTGAAGCCTCACTCCACACTCCATGCCATTTGGGCTGATATTAGGAGGAAACAATAAAGGCGTCTCTCCCCATAGACTCCAACTGCACTGGAAGCTTACGGGTAAGAACGGTCTTCGACAATGGATGAGATCATAGACTTTGGGCTGAGGAGGGAGTTCAAACCCATTTAATCCAGTCTCTTCATTTTAGAGATGGAGAAATCAGAGACTTGGTCAGAGTCACACGTTTAGTAAGTAGCAAAAGGAGGTTCCGAACCCATGTTGCCTCGAGAAGAAACTTTATTTTGGTAAGAAATGCATGGTGGCCATCCCACCAGGAGTATAAATCTTGCTGAGAGAGTCCATGTGGGAATGGAGGTGTCACAGAAAGTACCAGTGTTGTTTGACACTGTTGTCAGCACCTTTGTCCTCCCTGGACTGCTGGCTCTCAGAGCTATACGGACACAACCTTTGGAATTAGGAGAGAGGCGATTTGGTATTATTTCTCTGCATTGAAAAATGGAGCAGTGGAGCTGCACCTCTACTTGGAAGAAGAGGAATCCTTCCCTGTGAGGGTGGAAGCCATTTTAACTTTTTCATCTCTCTGAGAGACCAGAGACATCAAAGAGTATCCCTGCTTCTTATGGAGTGAGAATTACAAGATTTCTTCTGTGTTCTGTGGAAAGTCATCTCATCTACTCCTTCCATTTTATAGATGAGAAAACTGAGACTGAGAGGGGTACTCTCATAAGGAAGCTGTGGGGCTGAGATTTTAACTCATAGGCAATTTTTTACTTCCCCTCTCTGGATTATACGATTTACAGTTGAAAGGAGGCCTAAAGATTATCAAGTCCAACCTTCTCATTTTATTGAGGGAAAAAACCAGATGTATAAAGATGAAGTGACGCATTCTGGATTGGATAGTAAATAGGAGAGCAAGAATTAGAACCCAAGTGCTCAGAATACCTAGCCCCTATTCTTCGCTCTGTCCCACATTGCCACAATAATATGCACTTCTTGCTCCTGTTCTCCTTGTGGAATCTGCTTATCTCACCCCAACATCTAGCACAGACCCAGATATGATAGGAATATGTTAATGTTTGTCGAGATGAAATGAATGCGCAAGAATGACAGAAAGAAGGAGGTTAGGAGGGAGACTAGATTTGTAGTCAGAGCATGGGTTCGGAACCTCCTTTTGCTACTTACTAAACGTGTGACTCTGACCAAGTCTCTGATTTCTCCATCTCTAAAATGAAGAGACTGGATTAAATGGGTTTGAACTCCCTCCTCAGCCCAAAGTCTATGATCTCATCCATTGTCGAAGACCGTTCTTACCCGTAAGCTTCCAGTGCAGTTGGAGTCTATGGGGAGAGACGCCTTTATTGTTTCCTCCTAATATCAGCCCAAATGGCATGGAGTGTGGAGTGAGGCTTCAGTAAGGCCTGGTTGACTTTATTGTGCCATACATCTGGATCCCCAACTGACAGATGAAACACATGGTAGCTAGCGCCTGGCGCTTAACAGCAGCTCTGCTTGGCCATGGGAGGAACTACAAGGAAGGAGAATGACTTGATTGGTTATTAATTGAGTGCTTGAATTTTAGGTGTGTTTTTTTGTTGTTTGTTTCCACCCCAACCCTCTTTTTTTGATTTGTTTTTGTTTATAACCAAAGAAGCCTTCCCCATATGTCATTGTGTGTTTTGGCCATTTGATCTGGCAAGTCCATTCCTCCTCATTTTGGGCTAATTTGCCCCATATGTCACTTTGGTGTGGTGTGTGCTCCCGACCTCCAGTGAGAAGGGTGGAGTAGCCACAGTCTAGGGGTGCAGGCAGTTGTAACCCAGCCCTCGGAATCTCAGACTCAGGCCCCGGGAGCTTCTTTGTATGTGGGCTGTTCTCTGAGAAGGAGCCAGGCTGGTAGGAGGGGCAGCTGGACAGCTTGGTCTTTCAGGTCCAAAAGCTATCATTATAACATTGCAGGACTTTGGCAAGAGGAAGCATACGAGTAAAAAATATCCAATAAGCACAATGTGGGGTTGCCCAGGAGGTAGTGGGATGCCTTCATCACATGCTGAGATTTGTCCTTCCATCCTTCTTTTCAAGAGGAGCCTATTAGGAAATTTCCATTGTAACCAAAGACCCCTGCTCAACTGGTTAACTGATAGATGGATGGAGAGGCAAGGTGGGGCTTTCCAGGTGAGGGACACACACTTCTCCTATAGCTGGGAGCAACTTCCTCACTTGGCAGGACTGGGGTTTTTCTTGTCACATTCATCACAGTTCTGGAGTGAGTGGGGACCATGCCAAATTAATAAGGAGCCCTTGAGAAGAGACCTGGGAAAACAGAAGGGGTCAGAAGATGAGGGGAAGGAGAGGAAAGAACCATCCTTCAGAGCCAGCATGAGTCCCCGAGGGCCCGGGCAGCCTGGGCAGGTGACTGAGTCATTTCCCACCTTTCAGTTGGCGTGGTCCTCACTCGCCCCGGAAGCAGCTTCTAACTCATCTCATACCGCAGATCTTGGTTGGCAGCCTCTTCAGAAAGGGAGCCCAACAGCAAAGGAAATGAAATCCCTGTGTGAGGAACAAGTGCGGTTACTGGGCAGGGAACGAGCCGGCTGAGAGCCAGACTGGCCCAACAGCTGCGCCAGCTAAGGCTGCCTGTGGTTGCTGGCCTTGGAGAAGGCCAGAAGGGTTTGCGTCCCCCACTATTTGTACCCTGGCCTCAACTATAATCTTCCAGGGGTCCCAGCCTACCCCATGTAATGGCCGCTCCATTCTGCGGCCTTGAACTGGGGCACCAGAAAGGGCAGCTTGTGCCACATCACCACCAGGGCCGCAGCAGCTCCTCCCTCCTGCTCCGGGCCTTCTCCCTTCCCCACAAAGCCCTCAGCCTCCCTGCCCCACGAGCCCAGCCCCAACTCCCACACCTCCAACTGTCTCCACCAGCTCCATTTCCCACAGTCATTCCCTGCAGTGGTTAGAGCCCTGCCTTTTCAGCACCATTCCCGCCTACTGACTCTGTGTGTGGCTTCGAAACACTTAACCTCCTCGGCCTACTTCCTGGGTTTGGGGAAATGGAACAAGAACTGACTCCCCAGGCTGAGCCTTAGAGAACCTGGGAGCAAGGTTCTTTCCTCCCTCCACCTGCAAGGGAACAGTCTCTCCTTGAGAGCAGGATTCCTCAGGCTCACTTTGGAAGGATGACCTTTTTCAACCTTGTGGGATCCATTTCCTTTCTAGTGCCATCTTTGGAGTCTGAATGGACCCAGGCCATCTCAATTTGAGTTGGGCTTACAGGAAGGCAGAGAGAGAACCCAATCTCAAGCCTCAGTCTTATGTTTGTCATTCCACCATTCCAGAGCTTCATTCCTTTGGTTCTTCAGGACTTCTCCCTCTTCTTTACCTCTTCTTCTACATAGTTCTGTGTAGAGGTACTCTGTAGTGTCTCTTATAGGGAGAGTGACTAAGAGGCAGATCCCCTTCCCCCAGCTCTCACACATCCCCTGTCTCACACCCCCATTTCTATCTCCATCACCCCACAGTTCATCTTGATGCAGCTGCTGTCCCAGCCCACTCAATGAGGTCTCATGCCCTCATCATCCCAGCTGGGAAGTTCAGGGGCCAAAAAGAAAAGAAAAGAAAAAAAGATTTCTTTGTTAAGCCTGAGATGTTGTGTGGGGGAAGAAATAAGCTTGACCCCAAACTGTGATCAAGGGCTGGTCCTATGGCACTGAAATTAAATTTTGGCTATTTTTGTATTGATTTATAGGTGAGTGGGAGACAGGTATGGGTGAGTGCCCAATCCTAACCAGAGTTTTGAAGAGTGATAAATGTCCCCCAACTGATCACTTGTACCTGCATTTGTGATTCTTTCCATTTTCTATGCAGGCTTATGCCCAGTGCCTTGAGCCCTCACTGGAGGGGTGTTGCTTTGGAGACTCCATTTTCTTGTGACTTTTGTAATTGTAGAGTTTTATACACAAATAACAAACTGGTTTGTTTAATCTGAAAAAAAAAAAAAAAAAAGATTGACAGTCTTGAAAAGAATCTCACCTTCTGCTTCTTTATCAGCTAGTACCTTAGTTCTTCAAATGTTATCCACTTTAGCAGGAAGTGGTTGAAAGCCATGGAGAACAAGAATAATTCATAGGATATGCTCCTGAGTTATCTTTAGACAAAGCTTTTTAAACTGAGTCACATATTGTAACTGAATATAGGGGTTGCAAAATTAATATTTATTATCAATAAATGTTTGGTTCATGTACCTATTTTATGTACATGTATACCCAGAGTCACATAAAATTTCTCAGGCAAAATGGGGTTGCAAGTGGAAAAAGTTTAAGCCTTGCCTTAGAGAATAGGACTATTTTAGTTCCATTGTGGTGATGGCCTGGGGATCCTGGAAGATAGCTATGTGTCCCTATGGGAAGGTAAAAGAATATCAAAGGTTGAGAATTTTTGAGAAATTTGAGAATTTTTTTTATCAAAATCAGACTCAGCCTCTGAACTGACCTCCAGGAATAGAAGTCTCTTCCTCTGGAACCAAGATGAAGCTTAATTCTCTCTCTCCCTAGCAGAACCACTGGGGTCTCCAGTATCTTCCATGTAGGTCCAAGACTCTCTGTCCTCTCTTTGTCCCCAGAGATGAGAGCAAGAGGGGATGTTCCTCCCAATGTCGGCCTCGCTCCTTGCCACAAAACAACTGCTGCTTCCTCTCCTTCTAGAAGGAAAGCCATCAGACCCTATGACACGTGCCTCATAGTTCTCAGAGCTGTTGGATCCTGGGTAGAAGGGAGACTGAACTAGCTTTTGGGACATGGGGACCAGGAGGAGGCCTGGCTCACATTTCTCTTCCATGTTGAACAAATCTCATGACTAAGATTCTTTATCTGCCCAGATGGCTCAGAGCAACTTCAAAAAGAGACCAAAAATTTACTTTTGCCTGCCATCCTTGTCCCTCCTTCCCCCGGCCAGTTCCATTAGTACCGCGCCATTTTCAACATGTTTGTTTTTTCACTGAGCTGACATATTTACAACTCCTTATAGTGAACCTTGTTTGAGCCAGCTTACATACATTTAAAGTTCCATACTACAGCTGTGAGTACCGGCTACACTGAAAAGAGGCAGATCTACCAGCAGACATTGGGAGCACAATTCTAGTTGACCAGTGTGTATATCACTGTTAGGAGTGAGGAAACTTTATGTCTAGTGACTTCTCTAATTTACTTTTCCTCCCTTTCCCTCTCTCCCCCTTCAAAGGACTGCTGATATTTATCCCTTCAGTTCTTGCCAGCTTTCATTCATTCAATTAAGCATTTATTAAGTGCTAACTGGTTGCTGGTAGGGGGACAGAGGGACATCAAGATAAGTAAGACATAGACTTTGACCTCCCAGACTTATAATTAAATAGGACTTGTGAATGACCTCTCATCAGTTATTGTAATGGAGAAATCTGTGGATTAGATAGCCCCTGAGGTCCCTTCTAACGCTGAAATTCTATGATTCTGTTGAGTATCTAGTAACTAGAGCTTGGAAGACTGACTAAAGTAAGAATGTTGATAAGGAACAATGCAACAGGAAGAAAGCATTTGGGTTTCAAGCCCTACTTCTGATACATACTGGCTCTTACTTTCAACATCCTAAGACAATAATTGTAGAGCAGTTGGCTAATCTGAATTAAGATGGGGCGAGAATTCCTTACACAAGTGAAATCACAAATCTGGACAAAAAATAAAAAATAGTAATCTAATGGGGAAAAATTAATAAATAAACAAGATTAATCTATGAGTATACATCAGACAGAGTCAAACAGGGTATTTCTTATCTCAAAGAGACGGTGATATCAAAATGGATAGAAAATTGGTTATAGAATCAGGAAAATTGCATGTTTTGTGACCATGAGGAAATGACCATATATGAATATATATATATAAATAACCAAATGACCACATATAAAAGCATATGCAACATTCTGCATCCATAGTCCTTCATCTGTCTTTTAAGAAAAGGACATCTGTGCTCGGGGATCAAGATTGGTCATAGAAATTCATCTGAGTTCTACTATATTTTAATGTTGCTTTCTTATGTTACTGTAATCATCTCTATCAGTGTAAGGGAGTAGCGAGGAGTGAGGTAACCCAATATGTATATAAAGACTTATCCTTATGAGTTCAAATCTGGCCTTGAACAATGAGTAGAAGGAAACCGCAAGCCAAAATCACAACTGAAACAACCTAACAACAAAGTATTGGTACAGAAAAATCTTATCGTCTCTTCTTCCTTTTTAACTCTGAGCCCATCTAGAATATCTGTATGAAACAAATGTATGTTATCTACCTCAACAGATTGCCCTTCCAGCTGCATGTCAGCTTCCCACAAAATCTGAACATACTCTGATTACATCCTATATCCTAGAGACATTCTAATGGCACTAAGAAAGCCCTCTCCCCCTACTTCTCCAGAGAAAAAGTGTTTGAAAAAGTCATCAATACATATTCTATCTCAGCATCCTTTACCTGAGGAGGTAGATAGGTAGTGAAATGCAAGTAGTGAAATAAATTAATTCAGAAATCTTAGCATTTTATCTGTACCGTAAGCAAGTGAATTGGCCAAGCTGACCCACCCTCGACCAACCTATCTGCATCTCTAAAATTAACATTTTGGAGGATAGTGATACTCTATTATTGCTAGCCCTTCCCTCAGAAGTGTTTCTTTTTCTTTTCCCAGAGATAACGGAAGAGAAATTCTTGTTCAGTCTTGAAGAAGAAATGGGGATTCTTCCCCCTGTTTTGGTATTTTGTTGCTTATTGCTAGTGTCATTTTCAAGAAAAATCAAAGATATCTGGAAACCAACTGTAATGTTGATATAGTATCCGAAAAAGCAAATTCAATCTTAGATTATTATATAAAGAGAAGCAGGAAGATGATAGACCACCATACGCCTAGTCAGAATCTATCTAGAATACTATGTTCTGAGTGCCACATTTTAAGGATATTGATAAGCTGAAGAACATTTAGAGCAGCAGAGGTTCTTAAATTGGAACATGCAGACTCCCTTGAAAGGTCTATGGGTGGATTTCATGGGGTCTTTGAATTTAGATGGGAAAAAATCACATCTTCATTTTTACTAATCTCTAACTTAAATCTATTTTTTCCTTCAATTTTTTGAAAACATTATTCTGAGATTTGCCTAGACTGCCAAAATAGGGGGTGAGAGTGTCCATGACTAAGAACCTCTAGCATAAAGGACGGTGACCAGGATGGTGGAGAACCTCAAAATCCTACTGTAGGATCAGCCAGAAGTACTAAAGATGTGTAATATGGGTAAGAAAAGACTTTGAAGAGAAGGAATTCAGACATGATAGTTCTCTTTAAGGATTTGAAAATCTGTCTCATGAAAAAAGATTGTATTTGTTCATCTTGAAACAGATGAGTAGATATCTGGGAGAGGCAGATATCAGGGGAAGCTTCAGAGCACTTAGAGCTTTGGGAGATAACAGGTTCTCCCTTTCTACAGATTTTTAAGCAATAACTTTTGTTAAGGTTCAGATTCATTGGCTTGCAAGAGGCCTTGTGGGGGAAGGGGAAGAGACAAACAGAGGTGGATAGAGAGACAGGGAGAGATAGGGAGAGAAAAAGATTACATGTGGAAGGATTTATATTATTTATATTATATTATTTTTGTGCCTTTCAGTTAGTTCATCCCCATCAGCTCATTAGCAAATATTTGTTGAGTTCCTACTATGTGTTCTCTCGGTTCTCTAACTCCAAAACCAGTTCCTTTCTGCTCCTGAAGATCTCCTTTGTTCCTTAAGGCTCTTTAGCCAGTCGATCATTGCCCTTGGTGGTGACCTGGGTATAGCCACCACTCCCATATATTCTTCCTAATGGGTATTCTTCTGTCTTAAAGAAAGCTGAGGCCCAGAGAGAGGCCCACAGTTATGCAAACAGCAAGTGGTGGGTCAGGATTTAAGTCAGCTTCTCTGCTTCTAAGTCTAGCACATTCACCAACGCACCACATTGCCTGGGCCTCTGGAGGAATTTACTGAAAGCAAGGGAAAGGGCCATGAAGTACAATGAGAACAAAAGAGAAGGAGGGGAGAAAAGTTATTTGATGCTTTTCATTTTCTCTTTAAAAACAAACAAACAAACCATAAACTCGACCATGACCAGAGCCAGATCATATCAAGCTCTAGAATGAAATATTCATTAGGCCCTGCTGGAGTCGGTCATGGTTTGCATAATGTGGAGAAGAGTGTCATTTTAGCCCATTCCCTAAACTCTGTGTCCCCTAACATGCTTGGTGGCTCCTCCCTGGGCTGTCTTAATGACCCACCCCATAAAATGTTTTATGATTGTCCTCCAGGCCTCCCCAAAGGGGTTTTTTGAGCAGCAGCCTTTTTTTCCCCTGGTCTTTAACATTATAGCTCGGACTTTCTGCTGTTGGACTTCCCCCGAGTTAAACCTTCCAGAGGCCTTGCCCTTGCCTTGCTGCCCTGGATGTGGGCCTCGCTGAACTCCCAACTCCCCAGTTTGCAAAGCAAACTGCAGCCTTGTACTATTTACCTTGGCAAGTTGGGGACCAGATTGATGATCTGTAAAGTGGATTCGTTATTTGACTGTTTGCTTTGGCAGGGCTTGAAAGCCTTTGCTGATTGCAGCCCCAGATGCCATTGCCTACGTTACCCCTGCCTACAACCTTGGCTTTGAAAGTTTTAATTCCAACTACAAATACTATTAAGCTTTTTGCACCTCGGCCTGGCCTTCAGCTTTTGGATATTGAATATCAATAAGCAGACAGTCCTGATTTCCTCCATGTTTCCTTCTTATTATCTTTGTCAGCCTCTACCAGCATCTCTCTCCAAGGCCAGGGAGGCAGCCAGAAGAGAGCCCCAGGCTAACCCCTAAACACTTGATTACTGTGTTCTCCAGAAACCCACCTTCAAAGCTGGCATGGACCTGTGTTGGCTTTCCAGCCTTGGTAACCTCATGATTAGGCTTTGGACTTAGCAGTGTAGAGCAATCCCAGACTTTTGGAGTCAGAAGGAATCTTAGGAACCATTTACTCTAGTTTTCACTTAATCGTATGGAAAGGAAAGAGAAGACCAAAGGGAAAATGGCCCAGGGCCACCCTGCGAATGAGTGGCACAGTAGGAAAGAGCTGGAGAAGGACTCAGCTCTATCATGGCACAGTAGGGAAGAGCTGGAGAAGGACTCAGCCCTATCATTTCCTTTCCTTCAACCGAAGGATTTTCCTTTTTCTTCCCTTCTTTTTCTGCCTATTTTTAAAATTGCTACCAGCTCTCCTTTAGTAGGGAGAATCTTAGCTCCGTTTTGCCCCCAGTATCACTGAGGCACGAAGAAACTGAGCAAGTCAGCGGCGACAGTGCCAAGCCTTGTGCCCCCGAGGTTGATGTGCTGCTCCCTGGTCCCCATCTCAGGATGTGGTAGAGCTCTGGTGGCATCCCTAGGTAAAGGCAGTGGCTGTTTTCTATTTCTTGTGGCACTGCTTGCTGGAGAGAGCGTTCCATGTTTAGCTGGATAAGCTGCCAGGGTGTGCCACACTCAGCTTTCCAAGGTAATTGCAAGGTCTTCCTTCAGTATCCCCCGTGAGGCAGCCACAAAAGGCAATCCCGTTTCTAGAACCTGGGGCTGAGCCATGCCAGGTGCCCCTGGCCCTGGGTCTGCCCCTTGGAGCATCAAAGTGCTTACTGTCATCCCTCTGCCAGCATCCTGACATGCCTTCCTCGCGACCCTTTGATTTGCCAGACTCCGAGTGAAGTGGAATTAAAAGAGAGGTTGCCTGTATTGTATGTTGCCTTCTGAAGGCAGGAGATTATTCCCAGCGTGCCTCTGCTGACTGGCAGGGGTTTGCAGGGATGGATCCCTTCGAAGTTCATCTTGGACTCTCCCCTGCCTCTGCTTGGCAACTTAGACTTATCTCCTGTGAGTTAGAAACTGTCAGAAGAAACTGCAGTCTTCCTTTCAAATGTTTTCCAGCGCACCACAGTGCTTCTGATTAGAGATAGCCTGTGTCTTCTTGTACGTGACACACATGCAACAAAACGTTTTTACATGTGGACCTGAAGTATCTGTGCTAAACTATATGTTTGTATCCTTGTTTCCCCTCCCCTTCCTCCAACCCAACTCTTTTTTGGGGGGGACAGGGGTGAGGCAACTGGGTCACACAGCTAATAAGTGTTAGGTGTCTGAAGCCCAGTTTGAAGTGCAGTGCTCTGTTCACCACACTATCTAGCTTCTCCTCTACCCCAACTCTTAAGCCATAATTAGGATGGAACACCAAATTTAGAGGGCACTGGTAGCATTTGCAGTCCAACAAGAGAGCATAACCTCTGGCTAGTGAGAAGGAAGTTCTTCCCACTCTGCTTCATCCACCCTGGGGTCTCATCCAGCTCCTCAGGTCTCTTATCAACCCTCACTCACAAAAGACTCCTTTTGGGGTGCTTGTCCTGGTTCGGACTTCCTGGTTAGAGCTCTCACTCTTGGCATTTCGCTTCCCTCCTTACTAGGTGCTCAATAAATGTGTACTTCTGAAATGAATGGATGAATCTTTATTCTTACAGAGAAGCCCCAACATTAAAAGCAGAGCCTTTCCTTGTAGTTACTCCCAGGGCCTTGCGTGGGGGGCATTTTTGACTTTGAAATATTTCAGTCAAAGAAGTTAATTCACTTTAAGTGAGTTTACTTTTGGAAGAGAAAAGATTACTGTAGTATTTTTGGCCCTGACCCTCAAATTCTTCTAACCCTTTACTATAATAAGCAAATTGAGCAGATTAAGGACATATTCTGCTGCCAAACAGCTTTCTGAACTGTGCACAACTACCCAGGGTGACATTTTTTCTGTGTAAAAGGTTGTGTGGGTTCTGTGAGTTTCTCTGCTTTTTTTAGCTCTTCCTGTCTTATTGTGTTTGAAGTATCTTTGTGGTGACCTGTTGGGCTCGGATTCTTCCATATGGAAGTGTTTCTTTAACTTTTTAATCATTTCTTTGGGGGGAGTGGAAAGGCTGGGGTGGTGGTGGGGAAAGAGTTTCAATCCGATTTGCAGATGTGGCTCTGGTTTTGGTTGGAAGTGGAAGTCTGCAGTTGTAAGGGCTTATGGAGCTGTGAGTCAGACCAAAACCAGCCTGGAAAGAGAAGGGCCAATCCCAAGTGTACCAGCCGGCCAGTCACCAGCCTATATGGCAGCAAACGTGGGCTTTGTATGATCCACTGCTTCATTCCTCCCCTTAGTTAGTTAATGCCTTTTCCATTTCTAAGACAGAAGATGTTTTCCCTGGCGACAATGAGCAAATGATTTTTTCAGTGTCCCATGGAAAATCCTTAGAGGTCCTTGTATGGGAAGGCTGTCCTGAGTCTTAAAAATATGTAGACAGAACCCTCATTTCTCTCTCTTTCACAGCCATCTCATCCTCTCCACACCCCATTTTTCAGTAAGCCTGAGTCAACCTCTGATTCCCTGTGTTTAAAAAAAAAAAAAAAAAAGTGTTGCAAAAACCCCTCTGATTCTTACTCAATCAGACTGTTTAGGAGGCAACGTGTGATCTTCTGAGGACTGTTTGTCCTGCAGGGGCTAGCAATTGTCGAGATTGCCCCAAAGCTCCTGACCCAAACACATACTTAGTAGGCCTCCTCCTCCATCAGTTGTGAGCTAGCCTTGTCACCTTACCTCCCACTCTCAGTTATTCCTCTCCTATTCCTTCCCTGTCCCCACTCTATCTCCATCATTGCATTCAAAGCTTTTTTTAATTCTGAAGATTCTGTGAGTGGGAACCACATAGTAACAGCTTAGATTAGGCTCACAGAACAAAAAGTCTCACCTCAGTGCTTTTAGGGGCAGAGTAAGACTAGTAGAAAGGTCTAATTGAAAACTAGAGCTCTTAGATTTTAGTCTTCAGCTGCTTTGATATATGAACTTGAGCAAATTAGTTAACCTCTCTGTCTACCTTCCCAGACTCCATGAAATAAAGATGAGGCTTATTCCCACTTCTAGATTCTGTGTGTACCTGGGGTAGATGTGACTGGGGAAATAGACGAGCAACACAGTGGTCAGTCTGGAGATGCAGACTGGAACAGGCAGCTCTTTCCTCAAAAAGGTTGTCCCTCATAAAGAAGAAAGATAGGCCCTGGGAAATGACACCTTGGAGGTGGGACCCTAGGAGAAGTAGCTGGGGAATGTCTTTGGTCTCTGCTGGAGGAGGAGAAGATGAGACATAGAGAAAAGTACTTGCTATGGGGAGAAAGCACACCTCCCTTGTTGACATACCATGCTCAATTTGCCTGCTGTAGTTATGGCTCTGCTCACATAATAAACATAGGTATGCACTTTGACAGGTTTGATGTTATGCAAAGACATTGGACTAGAAGTCAGAGCACCTGAGTTCTAGTGCTGACTATACTATTTCATTTATACAGAGAGAGTCACACACATATATGTATATATAGATACACTTTCTCAGTTATATGTACAAGTGTATATGTGATGTGCATATATAATATATATACATATATATACATACATATATATATATATATATATATATATATAATGAGAAAGCATGTGTGTGAGAGACAGACAGGCAGACAGACACTTTGAACAGGTCATTGAACTTTGTTTCTTCATATGTAAAATAAGAGAGTTCGGCTTAATCTCTAAGCTAAATTTCTTTTAACTTTAAATCCATCGTTCTGTGACAGAGGATGACCTCAGTCTTCAGTTGTTTAAATGCTTCAGTTATGGAAAAATCCCTGAAATCTTATTTTCAGTTAGAGAAGCTTGCTTTCTAATTCATTCTCAGTTTAAAAAAAAAAAAAAAAAAAAAAAAAAAGACAAGATTTAATTGCTTAGCTCCTGAGTTTGCATTGCACGAACCCTTTCTCCTCTGTACGTTGAGATGGGCCAATGTTGATGAGAACCATAACAGGGAGGGTTGGGAGAGCTAAATACACAGTTGATAGCCATTCCTGGGGTTGGGTAACTAGGGCTTTGTTATAGAATGTCAGCAGACGAGCACCTTTACAATAATCCTCGATACCTGTGCCATAGGATACAACAACCTCTTGCACCTTAACCTAACTTAAGGCTTCCAGTCATTTTACCTTCCAGATGCAGCTACGTGGTATAGTGGATAGAGTGCTAGAGTCAGAAAGACCTAAATTCAAATTCAGTCTCAGACACTTGATAGCTATATGATCCTGAGCAAGTTATTTAAGTTCGTTTGTCTCAGTTTCCTCAACTCTAAAATGAAGATACCAATGCCATCTACCTCCCAGGATACCGGAGGATTAAATGAAGCAATATTTGTAAAGCACTTTGCACAGTACCTAGCATATAGTAGGTACTGTATTCCTTTCCACCTTCCCCCACTGTTATATACCCATTCTTGTACCCAAGGGGAAATCCATTTGAACAGAGAGGAAGTTTCCCTGTTAAGATAAGTATTAAAATCGTAATTGTTTGAGATCCCCATTAGTGGGAGATTTTAGATATAATTTAATTTGAATTCCAATTAGTTCTTCCTACATGTTTGATTAAGGAATTAGAGTCCTAGTTAGATTGCAATGTCGAATAGTGGGTTTGGCTGGGATGTGTGTTTTTGTTTTTTTTTTTTAACAAGCTGACATGTTTTATGACACATTTATATATGAATATTCCTCATTATATTGATAACCTTTCTAGATAAGAAGGAATGGGATAGAGTGAAATTTAAGAAATATGAAAACAAAAGAAAAAAATTTATACATAAATGTGCAATATACATACATATATGATGGGGTTATATCCAGCAGTTTACATTTTACAAAGTAAATGAAACATGGAATCATAAGTATCTTTGTTCAGCTTAACATTTGATGAAGAATGACACAAAATAGCTTCATTCATAATGACTTGTATCAGGACCCATAGTAATGGATTGGCTACATTATTACATTTCCTCGTTACATATAAACACAGTATTATAGTAATACTACAATTAGTAGTAGTAATAGGATAGCAATTTTTGCTGCAGAAAATGCATGCTTTCCTCCATGTTCTTCAAAACCAAACTATCACAATGCACAAAGTGCAGTGGTCATAATTTAAGATTTCTGGGATGTGTTTTCTAAATCGTTCTACTCTCCTTCAGCTGAATCTGCCTCAGGAAGAAGAACTCTTGAAATTCTGACAATTAATGTAGGTGCTTTCATGGCATCGTGAGTCTGTCTAGTCAAATGCCCTCATTCTTATTCAGAGAAGGTACATAGCTAATAAGTAGCAGAGCCAGAATTTAAATATGTCCCTTTTAATCATCATTTTTATGTTCCTCAGAGGATGCTTGATTTAGAGCTAGGTGGATACTAGAATCATAGATCAAGAACTGCAAGGGACCTCAGAGATCATCCTTCATTTTACAGATAGGGAAACTGAGGCCTCAGGTCACATGGGTGTTAAGTGGCAGATTTTGAACTTGTATTTCATGATTCCTAAGACCAGCAAGAAAGTCTAACACTATACCTCCCTGTAAGGATCTCAGGTCACCTAGTGTAGTCTTCCCTGGAAGTCGTGACTTTTCCAGGATATTAGAGGTTGTAAAAAGTAAAGCTGGGACTAGAACCCAGGTCCTTCTCACTCCGAGTCAGTCTTCTAAGGCCTGGCTTCTTACACTGTGGGTCACATCCCCTGCGGAATCTGAATGTGGGGCTTGCATATAATTAATTGTAACTATCAGTAAATGTTGGATATGTATCCTTATCTTATATGCCTGTATATCTGGGTCATAAAAAAATTGCAATAAAAGTCACAATTGGAAAAAGTTTAAGAAGCTCTGCTCTAAGACACATTGTCTCAGTCTATAACCTTCACGAAGGTACCCTGCAGGAACTGGATCAAAAAGAGAAATCTGTTCATCTTAGACCCACTACCGGGAAACCAGCTACAATTAGCCAGAGCCTATTTCTCTCTCTCTCCTCCCCAACACATACACATACACATTCCAGTCAGAATTGCCACAGTGGCCATCACCCTGCCTCCTAATAGGATCTAGTTTCCCAATCAGGTCCTTAGAAGAAGTATCATCTGGCCTATTCAGAGCTTACACTGAGCCACCAAAAGGTTAATTGCTCTTCCCTGAGATATACAGAATGTTTAAGTTAGGATCCCATAATGGGACACAGAAATGTTTGTGTTCAGGGATGTTTTATGGATAACAAGACTTGAATGGGATGAAAATGGTTTCAGCATTGTTTGGATCCAACCCAAGATTGAGCAGCCCAGTGTGATGTCTGAAAGTTATTTGGGTTGGGTATTCTCTTTTGTTTTCATCAAGGAATTTAAATCTCTAGGTATGTAGCTGGGCCACAGCACACCACCAGGAATTGACAGCACTGGGGTGTGAAAAATACAAATGGGCAACAAGGGGCCATTTGTCATGATGGGAGCCTTAGATTTTGGGTGCTGTCCCAACTAAAAGTCAAGGTTTGGAGTTGTGTGGCAAATCTTGGAGTTTTTTTTTTTACTACTTTTCAAGTATTCAGGAGGGAATGGGAGAGGTTTTAGCAATGACCACCCATGTTTCCAAAGGAACTAGGTTGGAGCATGTTACTCATCTCCTGATTGAAAGGTGATTGACATAAGGTACAGAAAGAGACATGCATTTTTAGATATGGTCTGTGGATTCATTTTCCTTGATTATGTTTATTATAAAAGTTTTTTTTTCTTTCAGTTTTTAATTGGGGGAAGAGTATGATCAGCAATAGTGATGCCAAAAGAAAGATAGCTATCTTAACATTTTTTAACATATAGAGAAGGAAGTCCAAACAAGCAGGACAGTTTTAAAAGTAACATATAGAATTTATATACTTTTTAAATGATATTTATTTTTCCCAATTACACATAAAAATAATTTTTGACATTTTTCTAAAATTTTGAATTCTGAATTCTCTCCTCTCTTCCTTCCCCTCCATGAAACACTAAGCAGCCTGATATAGGTTATAACCATATAAAACATTTTTACATGTTAGTCATTTTGTGGAAGAAAATTTGAGAACCTACTGAAAAAGAAAGAATAAAAGTGAAAAACAATATGCTTTGGTCTGCATTCAGACACCATCAGTTCTCTCTCTGGAGGCAGATAGCATTTTTCATTAGGAGTCCTTTGGGATTGTCTTGGATCCTTGTATTACTGAGAATAGCTAAGTAATTTTTGATTCTTCATTGTACAATATCTGTTACTATGTACAGTGTTCTGGTTCTGCTCACTTCATATTGCATCAGTTCATGTAAGTCTTTCCAGATTTTTCTGAAATCATCCTGCTCATCAATTCTTTGAGCACAATAGTATTCCATTACAATCAGATACCAAAATCTGTTCAGCCATTACCTAATTGATATACTTTTTTAAAAAATCAAGCAATATGAAATGAAGATTAACAATTTCATGTAGAATCTTTTTTGTTCTCTGCCCAATGGTAATTTTTCTCTTTTGTATCTAAAATGAGAATTAAAACTTTTTTATTGTTTAAAAATAAAAGTGAATTTGCAGCATAACCTGGTTAAAAAAACAACAACTAAAAATTAGCTAGTAATCTGAGATATCCCAACCCACCATCTTCAGTGAGCATCTAGTCAGTCCTTCCATAGAGCCAGAAGTGTTCATTCAGCATAGTGATCCAGAATGGAGGCAGAGGAGTATCAAGTCAATACAGTGAGATGGGGAACAGAAAGGATAACAAGTCAAAGCGATTAAGCCATTAGAAAGCAACCACATAACCAGGGATTCTCCCCAAATGGGTGCTTCTTTTGGCAGGAGCAGAAGCTGTTCCTCCCTTTAAATTCATTGAAAGCCCATAATGTCTGTAATCAAGTCTCCATGAGACAAGGGAAGAGCACTAACAAATGTGTGTTTGGAGAGCCCCAGTCTGAGCTGTTGTGGGACAAATATATCTTGGACCCAGAAAAACAGTGAATGACATCAATGAAAGTTGAGACTAATCTTCAACCCTCAGGGCTTTATTTATCCCTTTAAGCAAAAACTCTGATCCTTGTTAAAATGTGAGACCCCCAGCCTCTCTGTGAAGAAAGACCCCATAAGTAGGAGTACCCCAGGCTCCAGCATAACAGGCAGAGGCCATAGACACTAAGGTGGCAAAGAGCTGAATCATACTACTGACAAATGATATAATTCACACTTTGGAGTGTGATACCTACCTTGGAGTAGGATATAGATACAAAACTGATACTACAAGATATAGGTGTGAACTGATAAAGTAAGTATCACTTTATTTAGGGAGAAAGAAAGAAATTATTACTATAATGATCACAATAGAATAATGTTTAATAAGCCTAGAAAAGTGGATTGGAGCCAGATTCTGAACATTTTTAAAGGCCAAACAGAGTCTTAAATAGGAATGATGTGATGTGAAGGGATACCTGTGCTTTAGGAAATTTATTTTGGCAGCTGAATGGAGAATGAATTAGAGAGAAGAAACGTTGAGGGCAGGAAGATCAATTGGAGACTTTTTTTTTTAGTAATACAGGCAAGAGGTGATGAGGACCTGAATTGAGTTCATATCTGCAAAGATGGAGAGAAGCAGGGAGAGAAGGGGACAAATGTTACGGAAATGGAGATGGTCTCATTAACATCCCTTGTGGACCTTGGGGCCGTAACTAACTCAGCTTCATTGCTTATGCTGATGAACCTTTGGAAACACAGACCAATTGTCATAGGGTGTCATAGTGGAAAGGAAACTGGACTTGGTGTTGGCAGCCATAGGCTTGAGTGCTGGCCTTGTTACTGACTTACCATTGTGACTCTGAATAAATTTTTTACCCTCTCAGCCTCAGGGCTGATTTGATGAAAGCAAGTTGTAAATTGTGTATCTTTATATAAAAATTTATATAAAATATATATATATATATATATATATAAACTAGCATTATTACAATTCTATAAATATCAATTGCTATTAGTATTATTATTTTGTTGCCTTTCCATTTTGGTCAACCGACTATATCTATTGAGTGCACCAGCTATATTTATGTCAGTGTGTAGGCCATTTAGATTCCCTATCAGATTATGGAACTTGGGAGGGATTAATTAGGAAATCATCCAATTCAATTCTGCCTCCAGCTGAAGTAATCCAGTACAGAAAATCATCAAGAAAGGAAATTGGACTTTCCTCCCTATTCTGGAGTTTTATAACTTAGGTTATCAGGAATTTCTTCCTTAGAACCTTGGCTTCCATTCATTCTCACTAGGGAATAGTGAGATTCTCATCAGCTTTGAGCTAGGATAAGGACATCAAAGATTTTCTTGTCTCTGTAGTGGAATCTGCAGAGACTTCGTAATATAGTGCAAAAATACACAGACTGGTGGTAAAAAGGGCACATACAACAGCATTTGATTTCCTGGTTTGTCATCCTCTCTTGGACTGTTGATCTTAGGTGAACCTCCATCAATTGAATGTGTTTCATCTCCATCACAGAATTCATTCTACCTTTGTCTTTCTTCCTAAAGGCATGAAGATGAATGAGGTTGCTCTAACATTTATATTATAAATTAATCTTTTATAATTAATATAATATAATAAATTATATTTATATCATTATAATTTATAATATAAATTAATCTTTAATAGTATATAAAAGATTTTCATTATAGTAGAGAGACCTAATATGTTCTGATGGACTCCAAAAAGAAAAAGAAGGAAAACTTTTGCTTTGCAAATAGGAAATACTCTGCTTTGGGATGTAATGGATTCTCCCTCTTTCGAGATCTTCAAGAAAAAATTTTATGACTGCTTCTTTGAAGGTGTGATAAAGAAGAGATTCTTCTCCTTATGGTATTGTATTGAATTCCCTTCTAACTCTTGAGAGCCTGTGTTTCTGTGGCCAGAGCATAGAGGGAGTAAAGTGGGTCACCCAAAGGAAGAATGATCAACTATGTTAATGAAGGAAAGAGTACCACAGATCGTCATCAAGATAATAACAAGAGAAGTATTGCCCAAGCTCATGGTGATTCAGACAGAAATACCATCGCAGACATAAGAGTAATGGAAGTATAACTTTTTGTCTTAATGGCCACATAGTCACTGGTTATTTCCAGAGCATCTGGGTGAACTGAAAAAAATAAACTGTAACGCAGCTATCAGTGGGACAGAGCTATAGGCCAGTGCGGTTCAAGTTTAAAGCAACAGGTCGTAAGGAAGATAAGCAAAACCAGATGATGAAACTCTAGGGTTTAAAGTTATCCAGAAGGAAACTTTAGTGGATAATCTGGTTCAGCTCCATCATTTTATATCAGAGGACCAGAGAAGGTGCGTGACAAAGCCCAGATTTGAACCCAGCTTCTTTTTCCACTACCTCAGGAACAGGGAAAGCAGAAGGAGAAACCAAGAGTACAGCTTGTAATATAGACTGTCTATTTAGACCTAATATTTCTTGCAATGCTCTCTCCAATGCCAGGTGGCATGCTAGCCATGCACACACCATTGATCTACATGGTTGGGACAGTAGTTTTGTGGGAGCTGACCAATAGGCCAATTGTTGCTGAAGCCATCTATTACCAGACCTTGAGATCTTTGTACCTCAAAGAGTAGAGCTTTCTTCCATATAAAATGTATAATTGCATTACAAGTAGCATATTGTTACTGATAGAGATTGGGTATCTTGAAAAGCAAACCATGTATATTGATATATACATATTCACATTGAAAAATAACATTATTTATAGGTAATACTCAGGTCTTATCCAAGCTAGATTTGAGAGATGGGTAAATACAGCCAATATTCAGATGAATAATATTTTCAAATGATTCTCATTATGAGAGGAGAAGGTCATATGTTGTCCTCTAGGTGACTAGATCTTAGTTTCAGTTCTGAATCCATCATTTTTCCTCTATACCTGAATTTGATTGTCTTGCACTTCCCAATAGATTTCCTTTCCAAATTAATCCTCCAGGAACTTGTGATTATCCTCAGTGTTATATGTCAAAAGCAGCTTTATTTCCCTCCAAAACCAATGCCAGCTGGGAATCATGCCTGAGAAAAAAAGGCACAAATCTGTGTCAGGCTTCATCTGGATGCTCAGAATAATTCTGTCTCACATTTGGTCAGTCAGCAAGCTTTTATTAAGTACCAGGCATCGTGCTGTGTGAGAGGAGCCTGTCCCCTTCCCTCCTCCTCTCCCTCTCTCACTCCTGGTGCCCAGAAGCCTCCAGGACTGTCAGGAAAAGCCATGCTGAATCTTATTGAAATAGGAGCCACTTGCTCCTGCTTCCATGAGAGAAACTGGTGTATCTCTTGCCTTGAATTGCCAGCTGCAGACCCAAGCCCTGCAGGAGGAGGTGTCCCAGGATGTGGAGAGCCCAGGATGAGCTGAGCTAAATGCTGCCTGCCTGGGGCTGTGCTGGGTCAGCCACAATCACCCTCCCCCTCAATCATCTCACCTTGTGATGTGACTCTGCCTTACACAGCCACCAGCTGTCTGACGAAAACCAGAAATGACTAGGCCAAAACCTCCAGAATCTGTTGGGGAGAGCTTCAGACAAGCATGGCTTTTCCTGCCTGCCTTTGATCCAGCTGGACCTCCCCCACACCATCTATCACATAAAGCTCAGCTATTCCCGGCTTGGTCCATGACTGGGTGGTGGATTTGTCTGGTGATCCATGTATAAGATGAGTTTTTAGACTTAAAAAAGATTTCTTTAATTAATCAGATCCAAAACCCCTCAGTCTACAAGCTGTTAGGTCTAACCTATGAATACAATGTGAAGATGTAAGGAAATTGGGACTACTCCCTCCTCCTGGCATTCCCCACAGTTCTTTCCTTCCTCAGGAACCTGGTGTTCAGGTAGGGAGGAGGCCTTCAGGCCTTGCTCTTCCCCAAGACTGAGATCCCAGCAATGCTAGAGAAGATGGATGGTCCCAGTTCCCCCCTTAACTCTTTCCTATGCCTGCTGGGGAATTTCTATTATTGTTATAATTTGTAATAACACTGACAGCTAAGGTCTCATACAGCCTTTTATGACTCTCAAAACACTTTCCTTGTTTCCTTGAAACAGTCCTGGTGAGGTAGGATGCTAATAATTCACATTCACGCTGACTCCAGGTATTCTTATTCCCCCTTTTATAAATGAAGAAACTGGGGCCCATTCAGGCTAAAAGGAGCACATCTGGTATGCTTCAGAGCTGAGATTTGAAAGGTTCTCTCCTGACTCTAGGTCCCTAAGCTTTTTCAATGTGATAGTCTGCCCAAAGAGAAGATCTAATTCAGTTTCAATTGATCAATGATGGGCAGAAGCAGTTATATCCAAAGAAAAAACACTGGGAAATAAATGTAGACTATTTGCATTTTTGTTTTTTTTCCCCAGGTTATTTTTACCTTCTGAATCCAAATCTCCCTGTGCAACAAGAGAACTGTTCAGTTCTGCACACATATAGTGTATCTAGGATATACTGTGACATATTTAACATGTATGGGACTGCTTGCCATCTGGGGGAGGGGGTGGAGTGAGGGAGGGGAAAAGTCGGAACAGAAGTGAGTGCAAGGGATAATGTTGTAAAGAAATTTTTTTCAAAATAAAAAAAAGAATGCAAAAAATATAAAAAAGCTATTAACACAAGTGGCTATATATACATATATATCAATAATAAAAATAACAAAAATCATGAAAAAAAATTAAAAAAAAATTTTTTAATGTGATAGTCTGCCTCTTGATAAGGAGAGGAAGGACTAGTATCTCCATTTTACAGATGAGAAGACTTAAGTCTCAGAAAGATATAGATTTAGAGAAAGAAGGGACCTTAGAGTACATTCAGTCTGACTCCCTCAATTTACAGATGATGACTCTGAGTTACAGAGAGACTAACTGATTTGCCTGGTAAGTGCTGAAGCTAGTTCTGGGTACTGTTTCTGTTCTGTTCAGCTCTAATTAGCTTTGGGGTTAGTGATATAGTCCCCTGAAATAGACCTCAAAAGCCTCCTAACTTTTGGTATGTCTTACTCCGTAACCATGACTTCCCCATTACTCATTTATGGGAAGACATAGACAAGCATTGGTGGGCAGACACGGATGGGCTTCCATCTACACTGTTGGAGGGAACTTGAGGAGGTCACGGGTCCCTTTGAGGACTTTTCATAAATCCTCCACAGTTGATCGGCCCAGCCCGCCAGAAGCCTTCCTCTGGGTCTAAATCTTTTAAACATCCTATCAGTATCAGCGCAAGCACACATGCTCTGATGCCTCAGCGTGGCGTGTAGAGCTGCAGCACCTGTGCCAGGGAGTGGAATTCTGCTCCCAGGAGCAGACCTAAGCACTCCCAGGTGGTAAACCCTGAGCTTGCTAAGTGCTGAAGAGAGACAAAAATGAAACAGTCTCTTTTCTTAAGGAGGTAGGAATGACTTCTTTTGTCATGGCAACTAGGTATGAACTTGAAATTTGGTCTGCATTAGGCCTGATACTCCCATAACCTCTCTGATCCTTTGCCAATTTTTCCATTTGAGGCCCAAGGGAGAGACAACCCAACATTGACATCTCTTCAGCAACCTCAGACTGATCTCACTTGCCAATTAGATGTCCTTATCCTAGGCTCAGTGCTTATTAGACAGTAGCTTGGACCTGACTATATAAATGATCTCAGAGTTGGGGGAGACCAAATAAATACTGGGTTTCAGACAGTGACTGGAATTCATGTTCCACCTTAGGAAAAAAAAAAAGCATCGGTCTCTTCTGGTTGGTGGGATGTTTCATTTGGAGGAGGTGAGGTAATCCACCAAGAACATTTTTATTCCTCTGGTGGAGGGAAAATATGCTTGTCTTTCACTGTTGGATCCCCATAGTGTGAGTGAAAAGCAAAAAGGAAAGTATTTTTTTTAAAACCTCTGAGTGCTGTGTGGGGAATCAAGGAACTGGGCTTTAGGCCCAGTTCTGCCATTAACTAGCTGGGTGGTCTCAGGCAAACCTTGTCTGTACCTCAGTCTCCTCATCTGTCAGATGTGGAGCAGTTTTAAAAACCCTTTTATAGTTTGGGGAAAGGAATCTTTTTCTGTCTTGGATGTGATAAGAGTATCACAAGAACTTGAGTGTTTGCTTCAAAGACAGCTCTCTGCACCCAGAATCCTTAACAGCAGTGCTGAACTGAAATAAATACTTGAGACAGCAGTTTGGGGTGTAGGTAGAAGCGTGGGCCAGCCAGCTCCATTCTCTGCAGAGCTTCAAGACTTCCAACCCTCACTGCCTGCCTTCTAGGGAGACAGTCTGCCTGATCCGTTTCATGGACTCATGGAACTGGAAGGGACCTTGAGAGGTCATCTCATCTAAAGAAGGCAACTTATTAAGGCTGAATATTAAAGGATTATAGAAGAGGTACCATATTTAGACAAAGCAGACATTCCTGATTTGTTGCCTCAGAGGGATCTTGTAATGGATTCTTTCTATGTTCAGGACTGGCCAAGGTCTGTGGTTGGGAATAAGAGCTGGTGATTTCATGAATCGTGTTTTTTGTTGACAGTCAAATAATTATTTAAATGAGGTTGTTATGATGTTACGATGTAGAAATGCAGGAACAGATTACCAAGTAGGAAAAGATCACCTTAAACAGGGCTTTCTGCTTTTATTGGAGGTGTTAAGTGCGGGAAGTGTTTGAATTGATTGAACTTGATTGGAGGTGTTAAGTGTATAAGTTTTCTTTTGGGAAGTAGAGGATTTGTGAAATTAAAAACACAGTCATGTTGATCCAAACACTTTCATTTATGTTGTCAAGGTTTTAGTTAAACAGTTCAATTTAGGAATTACTTTAAGGTAAACAGAAATATAATCAGTCTTTGGTTTTTATATAATTAGATTACAGAATGCAAAGCCCATTTGAGGAAGATTCCCTTTTCCCAGGGAAGGTAGGAGATTTTGCTTCTTTGAAGGTCTTACAAAACATGAAAGACAAGTGCTTTCTCTTGGCAGCAAGATGGACCAGATAACTCCCAGAGATTCCTCCCTTCCCAGATTTTAATTACATGAATGAGGAAGTTATGGTACAATGGAAAAAAACATTTGACTAGAAGACCTGGTCCAAATCATAGCTTTTGTATTTATTTGCTGTGTGACCACAGGCACTACATATCCTAGTCTTCTCTCCATTCTGCTCTCTCCCTCCCTCAATGAATCAATGATATCCAGGGCCCCTTCCAAATTTAACAACTCTGAATTGAAATGCCAGAGATGCTATAGACCAGGGTGACAAGTCAACAGTTGTGTTAAACTCAAATAGAAACAAGAGAATCATTGGTCCACATACTGACTTAGAAAACCACAGATTATCATTATCTATGTTTTATTTTATTTTTCTTTATTTTATTCAATATTTCCCAACTACATTTTAATCTGGCTCTGGTTGTAACATGAGTGCCTCAGGCTCCCTGGGTTTGGCCCTGGTTAAAACTCATTCATTCATACCACAAACATTTCTCCAATTCTTACTATGTAGGGGGTCTAAGCTTGTTTGATTCACAATTGATCAAAGTATGTGATATAACAAGAGGTAGTAGTATGAGAGGCAGTGTGGTACTAAGCTGGACTTAAGATGCTTGGGTTATTTCAACTCTGACCCTTAACCATGTGATTTGGGACAATGCAAGTCATTTTTACTTCTTGGAATCTCAGTTTCCTCATCTTTAAAATAGTGATAATGCTATTTGAATTATCCACCTAATGGAGGTATCATGAAAAAAGTTCTTTCTAAAGTATACTGTAAAAGTGAACTGTATGATGACAATATTATATCAGTCCCAGAAGGGCATGGATCAGGAGATGAAATAGCTTAGGGAATACTTTTGGCTGGCTCTGGTTCTCCCCTTAAAAATGAGTGTGAGAAAGGAATCTTGAGGTTATATTCTTCCTTCATGCTAGAGGAGTCTCATTTTAAGTTCTGCTCAAGTATTCTGACCCCCATCTCTGCAAGTGGCAGATCTGTGTAATAGTAAGCCTCCTGGGCTCCAATCCTTCCTGTACCACCCACTTGCCTCAGTTTCCTTATTTGTAAAATGAGGATAATAAATTGCCTCCCTCAAAGGGTTATTGGCAAGATCAAAAGAAATTCCTTGTGTGTGAAAAGTAGAAAGCTTTTGTAGATGTGAAGGACTGAACAGAGTTGGAAGTCCTAGAACTGGATGATGAGCAGAAATGAGCAAGAATTCCATTGTAACAGCAAGGAGTCTAACCATTCTCATCTCTTCCTCCTCTTAGAAGTAGAGAAATGAAAGAAGCAGACAGCTGAAGTGCTCTGCAAACCTTAAAATCACTCTATAAAAGTCTAGTGGTGGTAGTGGTGGAGTTATTTCTGAGATATATATATATAAAATAGCTTTTTATTTACAAGTTATATGCATGGATAATTTTTCAGCATTGACAATTGCAAAGCCTTCTGTTCCAATGTTTCCCCTCCTCTCCCCACCCTCTCCCCCAGATGGCAGGTAGACCAATAAGTGTTAAATATGTTAAAGTATATGTTAAACACAATATATGTATACATGTCCATACAGTTATTTTGCTGCACAAGAAGAATCGGACTTTGAAATAATGTACAATTAACCTGAGAAGGAAATCAAAAATGCAGGCGGGCAAAAACAGAGGGATTGGGAATGCTATGTAGTGGTTCACACTCATTTCCCAGAGTTCTTTCATTGGGTGTAGTTGGTTCTATTCATTATTGAACAAATGGAACTGATTTGTTTCATCTCATTGTTGAAGAGGGCCACATGCATCAGAATTGATCCTCATACAGTATTGTTGTTGAAGTATATAATGATCTCCTGGTCCTGCTCATTTCACTCAGCATCATTTCATGTAAGTCTCTCCAGGTCTTTCTGAAATCCTCCTGCTGGCTGTTTCTCACAGAACAACAATATTCCATAATGTTCATATATCACAATTTATTCAGCCATTGCCCAATTGATGGGCATCCACTCAGTTTCCAGTTTCTGGATATTACAAAGAGAGCTGGGTGGCATTATTTCTTGCAGATGATTTAGGGAGGGCTTGAAGTGTAATTAAGTAAAGGGAGAAACTATCTCTTCTCAAGTCACAGAACCATCAAATGTTAGATGTGGAAGAATCTATCTCATCATGATACACCTAAGGAAACTGAGTCTCAGAATCAGCTCATTGCTTTTTCAGTGAAGCTGTAAACTTTATATCAGGTGAGATATTTTTATATCTGGCCAGCCTAAATATCCTTCATTTATAGTTTGAGTAACAAAGTATTTCAGTGAGAAAATTTTTTCAACACTAAGGCAATTCTGAAAAATCCAATGATGCACCATCAGAACTGAATTCTTCAGCTGGACTTGCTACTCCCAATTCACAAGTTAGATGATAAATCCACTTTGCTATCAAAATAACAAGAATGCCCCATGAATCTCTCTATCTAGACTTCTTGGCTGTCAGATTTCTGCTTCTTTATATCAATTTCTGTTCTCCCTATAATCTTTTACTTATCTTATATCCATTCCAGCTCTATCTTTCACTATCTCTTCCATAATTGCCAAGCAGGGCAGTGGATTGGGTAACTGCTAGGGTCTTTCCAGCTCGAAATTTATGCTCCTGTGAACAGATGAATGTTTTTTAAAGTATAATTCTCTTTATAAATGTATTGATTCATTTCATCTTGTCACAGCAGATGCCTCCCAAGAAACAACCAACAGACCCTTTGACAAAATGTGTTTTCCAAGAATACTAGTTATTAATTATTAGCCAAAAGAAGGTTTGTAAGTCCTTTAATTGTGGCAAAATGTTAAAGACATGCCTTCTTTTATTGTACTTCACTATACTGTGAATCACAGATATTGCAGGATTTGTTTTTGTTTTGGATTATGTATGTTTTGTTTTGTTTTTATTTTATTTTTTAGAAATTAAAGATTTATGGCAGTCTTGCATTGAACAAATCCATTGGTGCCATTTTTCCAACAGCATCTGCTCACATTTTGACAATTCTCAAGAGTGTTCAAACTTTTTCATTATCATTATTATACTGTTACGGTCATCTGTGATGAATGATCTCTGATATTACAATTAAAATTGTTTGGAATATCATGAACCACACCCATATAAGATGGTGAACTTAATTAGTAAATTATATATTCTGACTGCTCCATTGACTGGCTGTTTCCTAATCCCTCTTTCTTTCCTTGGACCTCACTATTCCCTGAGATACAACAATATTAAAATTAGGTCTGTTAATAATCCTACAATGGTCTCTAAGTGTTCGAGTGAAGAGAATGGACTAAGTAGCAAATTTTACTATCTTAGTTTAATAATTTGCCACAGCTACCCCAACTTTTGTTAACTACCACCATAATCAGTCATCAGCCACCATCAACACTGAGGCAAGGTCCTCTACCAGCGAAAAATATTACAACTGGCTGAAGGCTCAGATGATAGTTAACATTTTTTAGCAACATAGTATTTTTAATTAAAGCATGTACATTTTTTAGGCATAATACTATTGCACACTTAATATAGAATAGTATAAACATAACTTTTATAGGCACTGAGAAACCAAAAGAATTCTTGTGACTCGATTTGTTGCTGTATTTACTTTATTGTGGTTGACTGGAATGGAACCCACAATATCTCCAAGGTGTGTCTGTGATAACATTCATCATTCTGCTTGATCACAATTTTGTTGCCTCTTCCTGTTGAGTTCATGACAGTTCCCATAGTCAGTGTTGATATTTTTCTTTTTGTCTCTGTTTTCTCACTCTTCAAAGATCTAGAACTGAAAAGATTCCTAAAGGTCATCAAATACAATATCCTCATTCTGAAGATGAATAAACTAAGGTCCAGAGATAGTAGTTTTTATACAAGTCTTCTGATTTATCTCAGAATTCTTCATCTTTATGACACGGTGATCTTGTGCCCAATTTGTTCAGTTATGTCATTTGGTCTGTATTTTGTTTCCAGTTCTTTATCATAACACATAATACTGTTATGAGCTTTTTTGTACATATAGGTCTTTTTTTTCTTGACAGTAATTTCTTTTGATTCCCCCCCCCCTGAAAAAAAATATATAGCCCCAAAAGTGAGATCTCTGGTCAAAAGATATGAATGGTTTGGTGCCCAAGGAAATATTTCTGCACATGTTCTTCCTGTTCTTCCTCTTAACAGAAATAGACTAAATCTCTTAGGCTTTTTTTTTTTTTTTTTTTTTTTTTTTTTTTTTTTTTTGTTACTGGGAAGTGATGAGAATTGGCTAAATTGGCCTCCCTGAACTTACTTATCAAGGAGGAAAACATTGCCATTCTGATTACCATTCTGGCCACCATGATAAAAAACAAAAGTGGGGGTGGAAATTATGTCCTGACACAGGGCTCCACCCCACTTTCTGGTCATGGCCCAGACAATCTTAACAGAAAACCTTAGCACAGCTTAAAATGAGACCAGCTGAGTTTGGGTGAAATTGTAACCAGATTGATGCTATGATTTGGGCATTTTTCACACTTGCTAATGAATCACATACAGAGTCTTTTATAACTCAGAAGCCTTGCCCTCTCACAGGCAAACCCAATTTCATTCATTCACACAAGTCTGACTGGGAAAGTCTTGGGGGCTGAGGACTGGGGCAAAAAGCAGAGCCCAAACACAAGCCCCTGGGTTCTTTCTGTTCAGGGCAGCCTCTGGAGTTAGCCCTGCCAGTTTTTATTTTGAAGGAAAGCATTCCTGACTCTTCTGCCATAACCCCTGCTCCATCAGCAAAGCAGGACTCTTGGTCACTGAGTGGAGCCTCGAGCAGGAGGTGTGAAGTTCTCTCATTTGTTTTAATGGAGTGTTAACTTCAGCCCAGGAACTGTTAACACTTAACACGGAACCCCTGAACTCTGCAGAGAGATGGTGGGCTGACAGCTGGGGGCTGTTTGAGGTTTGAACTCATTAAAAAGAGGGGGGGAGAAAAAAGCTAAAAGCAACAGAGCCACACTCCAATTAAACATCAGCTTAATGAAGTCGGGTTACTAGCACTGGATGTATTCTTGGAGCATGGGTGCTCTTCACTTCTACCCAGAGCCAGGATTTGAATCCCATCTTGGCTACTTTACTCGAGTGACTTAGGACAAATCACTTAAAATCTCGGGGCCTCAGATGAATCGATGGCCTAGATGAGATTCTTTCCAGCTGTGATCCAATGATCTATGATCATCTTTAGTGCTTAGGCCTGAACCATTGACCAATTGAGTCACTGTTTTGGGACTGTTTAGAAGGTGGCAGACTATGATTCCCAAATACAAGTTTGACTTGAGTTTGAAGTCAACTCTTATGTCCCACCATGTGTGATAGACTGGAGTGATACACTGAGTCACTGTCCCAGGAAAACCATCTGGAAGGTCATCAAGGGATTATAGCTCTAAAGCTGAAAGGAGCTGTAGGGAACATGGAATCCAAACCTCTCATTTTACTGATGAGGAAACTGAGGCACAATGAAGTAACTACAACGTTCAGCCATTTAGTTAAAACCTTGACTATCAGAACTTTTTTAATCCGTATGAGCTTGAGAGCAAGCTCTTGAAGTGTAGGAGGGGACCTTTTCTAGGCTTTTCTGACTTTTGTAAACTATTTGCGTTTTCCTTGGGCCACTTTTTAAAAGTCTTCTTTGCTGGGAGAAATTAGTCTCATCTATGTGGATTTAGAGTTGCTAACCCCAGGGAAGAGAATCAATATCTTTTAAATAAATATATAGGTCATCATCTTGGCATTGACTAAGGCAGATCAAAAGTTTCCACCATAAATTAGAGGCAAAGGTTAGGTTAAGCTGCAGGTGAGACACCATAAACTCTCTGTGTCTAAACTGGACTTTAGGGTTTGGGAGCCTTAACCTCTCTTGAAAAGAAGAAAGTTCAGGGAAGCCATTGGTCCTCCCCTATTCTGTATGATAACAACATGATATGGATTCATGTAGAAGGTACAATGAGTGTAAACCCTACCACATGCTAGCTAGTTCACTGGAACATTAGGTGATACTTGAGTCCAAAAAAGAAGGGAAGCTGTGGTCTGAATTCAGCACTCACCACCTCAGAAACCTTCAGTGACTCTTATTATCCCTAGGACAAAATGCAAACTTCTCTATTTGACATTTAAAGCCCTTCACAGTCTGGATCCAACTTATCTTTCCAGATGACTTCTCATCATATATTCATCATTCTAACCTATTTAATCTACTTGCTGCTCCCTATCTCTGATATCCCACCCCTGATTTCTTGCCTTGGTACAGACCATCTCCTAAGCCTGGAACACTGTCCCTTCTTACCAGTTCTTGAAACTACTTCTAGAGATACCATTCAGAACAGCTCAAGTGCCATTTCCCATAACAGGCCTTCTTCCATCCAATATTAGTTCTCTCATCATCCCTCCCTAAACTTATAATTTGGATTTGGTTTTTGTGTACATGTTGCTTCCCACCTCCTTCCAGTAGAACATAAGCTCCTTGAGAGCATGCACAGTTTTAATGATGGTATTCCTAGCATCTACCAAATAGTTTGTGCTTAATAAATGCTTATTAGGTTGATTATTATGTGGGAGAGCCACGGGCTGGGAATACCTCTCTTTTAATCTTGATCTACCCAACTCCATCCTCTTTATCATTGTATGGTTTGAAGGTTTGTGGTACAGCTTAATTTTCATTTGTAGTCTGTGACCATTATCCTATACCTCCTCCATTAGAAAGCAGTACAGTTTCCTGGATTTCACATCCAAATTTGCTATTAGATTTTCACCTTTCAGGGAAGCTGGATAAAGAGGCAAGGTGAGAACCCAGCCCTGAGTGCAAAGGATTACTCAGCACCTGATGGGAGTTGGCCCATTGCCCTCAGTAATATCAGAGATGGGTGGCTGTCTAACTCCCTTAGCCGCTAAGGCTGGGGTGAAAGTGAATTTCTGGCTGGTAAGTCCTATACAGTGGCCAAACCAGTCTGACCACAAGCTTCACTTGTCCAAAGGCCTTTGCAATCCCCACCTAAGGCCTAGTGTCAGGCTCTGGCATCCAGGTCAGAGCTCCTCTGGTTAAACCACAGAGGAAACAAGGAACACTCTCACTGAGGAAGTAGAGATGCCACAAGAAGGAGAACAAAAGGTCAAAAATAAGCCAAAAGGACAGGCGCTGGATGTTTGCATATAGGGTATATTGAATTTCATATCTGAAATTCAGCCGTGATAAAACTGATGGCTTTAGAAACATCTCCTCGAATTAATGAAAATAGAATTCTCCTAGGCCCTAAGTTTCAGACTTCACAATTATTTTTAGCTTGAGAAGCTTAGGTTTCATTTATTTGGTATCTATTTTTAAATAAGGTTATTGAGTTGTTTTGTTTTTTCCCTAAAATACTCGAGCATCCCTCTATAACGCTGGGGATTGGCCAAATGAAGTGATAGTTTTTAAGCACACTAACAGAACAGACAGTGTTGAATTTGGAGATAGGAAAATATTCAAAATATATGACCATGAGCAAGTCTTTTAGTTTCTCTGAAGCCTCAGTTTCCTTATCTGTAAAATGGGCATGATAATATGTGTGTGTGTGTGTGTGTGTGTGCCTGCCATGATGGGTAGAAATGAAGCTTAAATGGGATAATGTGGGTAAAGTATTTTCATTTATTTGTTCAGCAAATATTATTAAACACCTACTATTTGCTAGGTATTATGCTGGACTCTAAGGATTCAAAGATAATAACAAAGCAATCCTTTCCCTCAAGAAGCCTACATTTGCCCAGATGTGAAGGGGAAAAGATTGGAGAGGGAAGCAAAGTAGCACATTCACACAAATAAACACAAAATACATACAAGCCAACCACAAAAATGGTCTTGTGTAGGAAGTGATGAGAAAAGCTAGAGTTTCTTTTGTTGTTTTTGTTATCTCATTGTCATCTTGACGACATGATGAGATTTAAATGTAAATGGCCAAAGGACAAGTAGCTTTCCTGTTTTTATTCCTATAAGCTTATTTTTTGTTGTATGGCTAAAAGCATCTTCCTATGCATTTTCCTATACAATTCCTGTATGCCAGCAAGAGGGACAATATGTACCTAATCCTATCTTATATGCTTTTGATCTCCTTGACCAGGTTTCTTTACTCTGAAAGATTTTTATCCCTTATAGCTAGGCAATTAATTGTAAGTATTGATATGAAGATATATTTAAAATATTTGTACACTATCCTATTATGTCCTGGTGATTGTGGGTACCAGTTGGTTCTATTATAATTGTTTGAACAATATCTCCTGGGTGTTTTAAGGTCTCTACCTGAAGTAATTTGACACCAGGATATCAAATAGGGAAGCTAAGTGGCTTGGAGACAGCCTACCTTTGTGACCCTGAGCAAGTCATTTAACCCCATTTACCTCAGTTTCCTCATCTGTAAAATGAGTTGGGAAAGGAAAAGGCAAATCGTTATAGTATGTTTGCCAAAAAAACCCCAAATAGGGTCACGAAGGGTTGGACATGATTGAATCAACTAAATGACTTAAATTATAGAAATTGGTTGTCATTCTATTAAAAAAAAAAAAAAGCGTCTTCCTGATTTATAATTCTAGCCTCTATGTTTTGCTAGATTTGTTAGGTGCTAAATTTTTGAAGCCTGAAGTAATGTGTTATTGTCTCCATTTCTTTGCACAATCTACATTGATCACTGTGTACAGGCTCCTTAAAAAATAACCCATATATAGTTTCTGGCAGCAATAACCTGGTTCCAAAATGTCATTATAATCGCCTTCTTTCCCACAAACAGATTTTCATGAGTCAGCTATTTTTTCAACATTCTCTTGTTGGTAGAATTCCTATGGAGGTTGTCCATGGATGGCCTGGGGAGCCTTTTGATTCCACTTCTCAATTGTAGTTGTTCATAGGTTCTAGCTGGAAGTAAAATACTTTAGTATACTTGACAAATACAAAACCATGAATCTATTGTCAGCTTTTCCTATTCCTTGAAGTGATACCTGTTTATTCCAAAAGTATTTCAATAGGTTATTCATATGTCCATCTTCTTTAAGAATGTCAATCTCTTTTTCTTTTTTTGCCATGTAATTGTTCATCTTTCTGTAATTGTTAGAGTGATGGATCCTATATGTTGAGAATATTGTATGGAGTTCTGTTAAGGCATTTTCCAAATCTTTTGCAGTCTATTTTTCAATTCCAAAAGTATAACTTAAGACTGATGTTGCATGGGTACTAATTGCTTTAAATGTATTCTTTCATTCAGCTTTGATTTCAGAGTTCCAATAAAGCTTCTTAGTATATTCAGCCAAAACCTTCCTTATATCTTTTTGGTCAGTGTGTCTTATCTGGAGGAGACCAATATATTTGTAGGTATCTCCTTCTTTCTTTGAGTCAATGTGATCTCTAGACTCAAACTCAAAACCTTCAGTCTCCTTCTTTCCATGATATTGTCACTCTTATTGTTATCGTTAGCATTTATCGTCTTATTAGAATAACCATCATTCCTAGGGTTTTCCTCATTCCTAGATATTGAATTTCAGTGGCCATTTCTGTACTAAAGTGTCTTGGTATACGGGGCTTCTCTACTGTACTTAAATTGACAATTCTTTGCCCATCATCAGTGAGAAAGATGTCAGAATATCCTGGAGGGGTTGTTTTTATTGCCCAGTATCTGATAAATGATGCTTCCAAGCCTGCTTAAGTGTATAGAAAAGCCAAAATCACATCTACGCCAGGCTTCCTGATAGAGAAAGAAAGGGTCTCTAGGTCTCTAGTTTTGGAAATTCCAGTGTCAGACCAACGTGGATAGATTTGTTCATGTAGGTACCTTGGCATCTGGCCGGAGGTGGGGTCCCTGTGAAGTCTTCCATCCTGAGGCTTGCAGTGTCTAGTCCTTGAATTCACAGGCAGACTGATAGCTTGCTAATGTCATCATGATATAGTGACAAGATCTGATTTTCACCATCCCCTCCCTCAGCATGAGCTCCTTACCCCAGTTAGCCAAGATGTTTGGGGGAGGGAGAATTTGATAGGTCTGGAAAGCTGTTTTCCAAGGTGCGTGCTTTGTGAGATCTCTCCAGAATGCCTCCCTGCCGATTTATGAAATCTGTACAGAGGTGGAACTTCTGCTGCTGTTTTTCATGCTCAAGTCAGTGCACATTCCAGATATGAATTAAGAAGAAATATGTCATATGTACACAGGGGAGAATCAACATTGCGTGCAGCCAAGTGTGGCCATGAGGGGAAAAGTCAAGCCTAGGTCAGGTAGCAAGAGGCTCTGTCCACTTCTTCACTGAATCAAAACCAATCCCTTAAACGAGCTGGGGAGGAAAATCCTCTGGGTCATAGATGGGAGTTGCTAGAAAAACGAAGAAGATTCAAAAGACTTCCTAGGGCCCCCACCCGCTATGGCAGCTGCTTTTCCCTCCCCCAGACTGGAGGGTCAGGGAAAGGGAGGGTACAGGATGAGTCTTCCCCAGGGCTTATTCCCACCGGGCCTCCCAGGCTTCCTGTCAGCCTCCTCAAGGAAGAGGGAGTAGGGAGGCCCCCAGAATCAGACCCAGAAAAGCTTGGCTCCAGAAATTCAGAAATAAATAGCAAGTAGCTTAATTGAGGAACCTGGACCCCAACCTACAGTGCCCTTCAGGTCGTCCTTCTTACTCAGACTCAGAAGCCATGTCTTCCAACCCCAAGGTTTCCCAGGCATTTCCTTCACTATTAGGGCTCACTCTGCTAGAGGAATGATGGGTAGTCCTGGTATGATCCTCTGTCTTTAATTAGGGAAAACATACAGTCTCGCTTCTCTCCCATCCAACCCCTTCCTGATGCCTTAACTGACGGGGCATTACTACAGGAATGTTAGCTTTTCAGGATGTTCTGTTTGGAAGCCATGCGGCACACGGGGTGATCTCAGTACCCATCAGTGTTGTTAATGAATGACATGGGAGTCATCTGGGCTGGTGCAGAAACCCCAGAGTGAATTATTCATTATTCCCAATGTTGCCCACAGGTAAACTGAGACCCTGAATAATTCCACAACTTGCCCCAAAGTCACAGAGCAAAGTCAGAAATAGAATGAAGTTAGGGCCCAGGTCATCTGTTTTACAGTCCAGTGTTTCAACCCATAAAGGTAATAGTCTGAATATATCACGTTAGACCCATAAAGATTGCTTTGAAGCCACCATGAATTCTTACTAGTTGAATTCTCATTGGACTGCATTCCTTGACTTGGGCTTGTCCAACATGTTCACCACATGTATTCATTCTGTCCAAGACCTGTGCACGGCCCATTGGCGCTCCCTGCCCCGCTCCTGGTGATTCGCTGATCCTGCACGTGATCTGCCCACTCCCAGAAGTTCAGGCACTAACTCCATCAGACCCCATTTGTCCAGCCATCCCCAGGCCCAGGTCCTGCAAATGGTCAGGTGAATACAGGGCAAACAGGAAGAATGTACCCCAGACTGGCATATATCCTGGGAGTAACTGAGTGGGTGATTACCCACCCTAAACACTGCCTGAAGGAATTAGGAAAGAAGTGGGGCAAGCTCCCTATTGCCAGCCCCATCTTCCTGTGACTCACCAGTTTCTACTTAGTGGGAAATATGGAAATTATTGTCCGTTTGTGTGTTCATCAGCTGACGTACAATTGGCCAAAAGCACTTTTCCTATGACCCTATTTCCCAACCAAACCCCTGCATTGGTGCATCTTTTCTATGGCCCCAAAAGTCGACCTTAAAGTTAAACGTTAAGTCCAGTTTGTATGGAGGTAAGGAAGGTTTTGAATGATGAGGTTCTGGTTTGAATGTCAGGGCCAGAATAATTATTAGTTAGTTAGTAAAGCCTAAACAGCTTTATTATTGTCATCAACTCCATGGGCACTCCTGAACCTTGAAAAGAAGGCACTTGCATATTAGGGCTCTAGCTTCCTGTAAGAGATATGAGTAGAGCCCAAATCCTTTCCCAGAGTCTGAAAAAGGCAGAAGGGTAGTGGGCTCATTGAATCTTAAAAAGAGCAAGGCTTGCTATCAGACTAAAGAATCAATCTCTGTGTTGCTCTCTGTCTCTGTCTCTCATACACACACACACACACACACACACACACACTACCCATCAGTTGGGAAATAACAGAATATTATTGTTCTATAAAAAATGATGAATAAGGTGACTTTAGAAAGGCCTGAAAAGATTTATCTGAACTGATGCTGTGAAACAAGCAGAACCAGGAATGCATATTGTATACAGTAACAGCAAGAATGTGCGATGATCAACTATGAAAGACTTGATTCTTCTCAGGTGTTCAATGATTCAAGGCCCAATAAACTTTGAATAGAAAGGACTATCTACATTCAGAAAGAGAACTATGGAGACTGAATGTAAATCAACACATGCTATGTTCACTTTTTTTTTCCTCTCTCATAGTTTTTCCCTTTTGTTCTGATTTTTCTCTCCCAACATGATTCATAAAAAAGTGTATTTAAAAAGTTAATACAAAAAGTTAATATACATGTATAATAAAAAAAAGGAATCGATCACAAAGAGCCAGAAAATTTTTTTTTTTAAAAAAAGGAATTGAGTAGAGTAAGAGTTCCCCATAGACTTGAATGGTTTAAAAAAAATCTTCATGGAAGAAGTAGGATTCAACCTGGGTTTTGGAGAATAAGCAGAAATTGGGATAGGCAGAGAGGTAGAGGAAAGCAAGGAGGAGGAGGAGGGCTTTCAAGTAGCTATATTATAGACAGTCCTTCATGGGCAAAAGGAAATTTTTTTCCACAAAATTACCACTTCTCCCTTAGAAACCTTAGAAGTGCTAGCAATGATGATTGAGTTTTTTTGGTTGGTTTTTTTTTTGTGTGTGTGTGTGTCTTGGTTGAATGGTAGCTGTCACTGCAGGAAATGTGTCACCACAAGAAGTGTACAACTGAAGCTTGGGCTCAGAAAAAACAACTTGTCCAAGGGACTAATTAGTGTCACAATGAAAATAGGAGTTTGTTCTCCTTTCTCCAAAATCACCAGTTTCTCCTGTGTCAAAACTGCCTTTCCGAGGACCCAAGTCCCATCCCAAACTCTTCTGGCTTCTAATTTGCATTACTTCCATTGCCAACCTTACATTTGCTCTGCCCACCTTGCTACCACTGGCCACATATGTCAGCTCTAACCTCCTAAGGCTTTTCTTTTGCTCGATGGCTCTCTCCCTACTGGTGCTGGTTTTAGAATGAACAGAACAGACTATATCCTTACCCTTTGCCAGGGTATGTAGGCAGACACCTTTCAGCAGGACATCAACAGCATTGACTTTATCCTCATTCCTGTGACTCTTCTTACGAGCCACATTGACTGAATGTTCTCCAAAAGGGAGAGCTCTGATGTGTATTGTCCAATTTAAGGACTTCTTCACTGAGATAGCAATACCACAGAGCCATTCCTAAAAGAGTCACAATGACATAATGGAAAGAATACAAGATTGTATCTCAGCTTACTTACTCTGGCCAGAATAGTGGGTGGCAGCTCTTAAAAGTAAATTAAATAGAGGTGATCATACTCATGTGCTATCCCTGAGTACAAAACGATCTGTTTCACACATTGAAAATGGAGGAAATGGAGATAGACACCACTTTATGTGAAAAAGATCTGGACACAGGAGTGGGAGGGGTTGATGGACCATGAGCACAATATGAATCAGGGTTGTAATATGACAACCAGAGGAGGTCATGCAATCTTGGACTGCATTAAGAAAGGACATAATGAATATCCAGAATAAGAGGGATTGTAGGTTTTTTGTGTTCTGCCCTGTTCTGATCACATCCAGATTATTATATGCAATTCCTTCTGAAGAAGGAAACTTTTTAAAAAATATTTTGTTTCCCAATTACATGTAAAGACAATTTTTAACACTCATTCTTTTTAAATTTTGAATTTTATATTTTCTCCTTTCCTCCTTTACCTCCCTCCTTCTCTGAGACAGTAAACAATTATATGAGTTGTACATATGCGATCATACAAAACATATTTCCATATTAGTCATATTGTGGAAGAAGACAAAGACCAAAAGAAAAAATAAAGGAAGCAAAAAAATGCCATGCTTTCATTGGTATTTAGATTCCATCCCTGGAGGCATTTTTCATCATGAGTCCTCTGGGATTGTCTCAGATCATTATATTTCTGAGAACAACTAAGTTATTCATAGTTCTTCATCATACAATATTGCTGTTACTGTGTACACTGTTTTCCTGGTTCTGCTCGCTTCACTTTATATCAATTCACTTTATATCAGATATCAGTATCAAGTCTTTCCAGGTTTATATGAAAGCATCCTGCTTATCTTTTCTTATAGCCTGATAGTATTGCATCATAATTATGATGCAATAAAAAATCATATACCACATTTTTTCCCCTTTTGGTCTGTTTTTTCTTGTACAGCATGATAAATATGGAAGCACGTTTAAATGAATTGCACATATTTAATCTATATCAGATTGCTTACTGTCTTGGGGAAGGGAGAGGTAAGGGAAGAAGGGAGAAAAATCTAAAACACAAAAGTTTTTGCAAAAATGAACATTGAAAACTATCTTTACATATATTTAGAAAAATAAAATATTATTTAAAAATGAAATAACATTTCTAATCATATTTCCAATATACATAAAAGTATAAATAAAAAGATGTACCTATTTAAAAAATAAAGAAACAATCATATACCCCACCTTGTTCAGCCATTCCCCAATTGATGAGTATCCCTTCAATTTCCCATTCTTTTCCATCATAAAAAGAGCTGCTATAAATATTCTTGTACAAATAGGTCCTTTTCCCATTTTCTTTTAATCTGAATAGGGACTCTAAGCCATGATTCTTATTATTGTCCTCGGTAGCAAAGTGGATAACTCAACCGGGCCCTGAGTAACAAAAAACCTGAATTCACATCTAGCCTGACACTAGCTGTGTGATTCTAAGCAAGTCCCTTAACTTCAGTCTACCTCAGAATACTTATCTATAAAAATAGGGAAAATAGAATATGCTTCAGAGAGTTATGAAACTCAAATGAGATAACATGTAAAGTGCAAACCTTAAAGCACTACATAAATGTTTGCTATCATTATTATTGTTGTTCGTAGCAACAACATCCCTTTTGTTTGTACTGGCCAAGCAGCCTGTAAAAAAAAAACAATATAAAAGTCACAGTTCATGGAAATTGAGTGGATGCCTTTGGGGAATGACTGAATAAGTTTTGGAATGTGAGTACAATGAAATATCACTATTGCATAAGAAATGACGAACAGGCTGATTTTAGAAAAGCCTAGAAAGGTTTATACGTACTGATGCTAAGTGAAGTGAGTAGAACCAAGAGAGAACATTGTGCACAGTAGCAACAGTATTGTGTGATGATCAACTATGATAGACTTGGCCCTTTTCAACCATGAAGTGATTTGAAGCAGTTCCAATAGACCTGAGATGGAAAGAGCCATCTGCATCTAGAGAGAGAACTATGGAGACCGTGTATGATATTTTCATCTTTTTGTTGTTGTTGTTGTTGTTTGTTTGCTTGTGGTTTTTTTCTTTCTTATGTTTTTTCTCCCCTTTGAGCTAATTTTTCTTGTGCAACATGACAAATATGGAAAAGTGTTTAAAAGTATGAGAGCTAGAATCCAAATGAAGTCACCTTGAATATAAATCTATTAAAGCTTGCAGCTGAGGGCAATCACATGTCCCTGGTTCAGGCCTCTTTCCTTGGGATCTTGCCCCTTTAATGGCAGTGCAGTTCTCCAGTCTTCACCATCCCCCTTGGCTCTGGACTCCATCTTACCTTCTGTGTACAGTGGCCCTTCCACTTGCAGGGACTGTACAGCTCCCTGCAAGATTCCATTCTGGACTGACCCTGCTGATCCCCCACCTGCTCTACCTCATCTTCAGACATTCACTGCCAGCCGGCTGCATGGGAGCCACCGTCCCTGACCTGTGTTTGCCGGTCCTGTTTCAGACTTCTGGAGCCACTGGACTCCTGACATTTATTCCAGGCCATTCTCCTTCTGGTCTCACTTTGGTGTCTGACCCCGACAGGTCCTTTGCCTTAGCCCACTCCTGGCTCCTCTGGTACTAGCTCCTTATCATCAGCAGTGGCTTGTAGCTGCTGTCTTTCTACTGCCTCCTTTTACTTTCCCCTAATGTAAGTCCTGGTTTGATAGCACTGGGCAAGCTGGATTACCTCTGAGTCTCAGTTTTCCTCATCTGTGAAATCGGAATAATAGTACTTTTGGTGCCTGCTTTGCAAGCATTTTTAAAACCTTAAAGTGTCACATAAAGGGGTGCTGGGATTATATCGGATTTGTAGGAAGCCCAGATATTGATTGGTTTTATTAGTTAATGAGGGCCTTTATGAACTTAGTACAAAATTCTCCAATTTGCAGTATAGTACCAAGAGCCCTGGACTTAATGGCAAGAAAATCTAAATTCAAATCCCACCTTTGCCACTTGTGGCCTCTGTGAATAAGCAAGTCACTTAACTTCTCTGGGCCTCAGTTTCCCTTTTGTAAAGTGAGAGGGTTGCATTTGAGAAGCTCTAAATCTATGATGAACCTCTTGGAATTCCCGTGCTTTCTTTCATAAAAGAATACTGATAATACGCCCTGAGCCAAGAGTCAGGAACACCTTAGTTCAAATCCAACCTCAGACACTTTCAGACTGAGTAACCTTGAACAAATCATTTAACTCTTACTTACTGCAGCTTCCTAATCCATAAAAATGGAAGTAATAATAGAACATGCTTCAGAGAATGGTGAGGATCAAATGGAACTGATATTGTAAAATACTTAGCACCATACCTAGAGCTGTATAAATACTCATTATTTCCCCTCCCTTTACCTCGCTGCCAAGACTTATTGAGAAACTCAAATGAGGTCTTGCCTATAAAGTGCCTTCCAAACTTGAAAGTGCCGTGCTTTATAAATTTACAATTACAGTTATTTGCATTTGCTCAGCACCCCAAACCAAGATCTCTTGCTAACATATTCTGTCATCTTTTGATAGTGAATTCTACATGTAGGAGTTGCCATGAGCTCTAGCAATCCTGCTACTCCTTCGCCTTAAACAAATTGAGCATTGCTTGGGGTGAGCTGATTGCATGGTCACCACAAGCTCATCCTCAGAGGGCTGCACGGAGGAAAAGAGTTTCCTGTTTTCCATTAGAATTGCTTCTTTCCCTGGAAAACCAGAGTTCATGGGTATTATAGGGAAAAATTTCAGGCCAAAGAGACAAAGCAACTGCTAAAGGCCTTTTTGAACCTGGAGTGATACCAATCCCTCCCCTTCTCCCCCTCCTCTACATGGGGTTTTACTGGTTTTTGAAATTATTACTATTAGCTTAAACATACAATCATGAACATTTCCATATGCAAAGAAAAGGAGGACCATATCTGAAACTGTGAATTTATAGGAAGTTTGGGGTTTTTTAAATCTCTAATAATAAATTTAGCATAGTAGTAACAAAATTGCTCCCACTGTATCCCATTCTCTGTTCTCTTTGGTGCATTTTTTCAATGTTTTATTACATCTCTTTTTTTTTTTTTTTAAACCATTTTTTAAAAATCACTGTCACTATCCAACAACTCCCCTTCCTCCTCCCATTGAGCCCTTTTAGGGAATAGGCAAGCAAAACAAATCAACTAGTTGCAAAGTCTAAAAATGCATGTCTCTAAAACAATCACTTCTTGCCAAAAGGTAGGAAGCTTCATCCTTCTGATGTCATGACTGGTCATTAGACTGACCGAATTTATTTAAAGTTGTTTGTCCTTTGCATTATTGGCTCATTGTATAAATTGTTTTCCTATCTCTGATTACTTCACTCAGCATCTATTTATACAAATCCTCTGAATCCATCCCTTCTTAGGATGTAATAATATTCTATTGCACTTATTTTCCATAATTTGTTAGGCCACTCCTCAATTAAAAGGTATCCACTTTGTTCCAGCTCTTTGCTGTGACAAAAAAAAAAAGCTGCTATAAACATTTTTGTACATATAGTTCCATCCTCTTGTCTTTGACCTCTGTGAGTGTTTATAGTTAGTACTGTTATCACTAGATCAAAGGGAATACACTATTTGGAATGTAGTTCCAAATTACTTTCCAGAATGGTTGGACCAGTTGACAATTCCCCCAACAGCACGTCAGGGTGTCCCATCCTCCCACAAACCCTCCCACAATTGCCATTTTCTTCCTTTTCACCTTTGCTTTATTTTCTAGATATGGAGTAGAAACTTGGAGTTATTTTTATTTTTGTTTCTCTTATTTATTTGGAACATTTTTATTGATTAATAGCTTAAATTCCTTCCTTTGAAAATTGTTTTTTCCACATATTTTAACCATTTAACTGTTGAGGAATTGCTCTAGTCAATCAACAAACATTTGTTTTTATAATTCATGCTATATTCTTATATATTTGTATAAGTTTCCTTTTTTTGATATAAGATCTTTATCAGAGAGATTTACTCCAATGATTTTTCCCATCGTTGACTATTTCTCTTTGAAGTTATTCCATCTCATTTTTAAAGTTTTCCAATTTTATTTAATAAATAATTTCTGCTACATATTACACTATCTTTTATGTTAGCCTCTACTCCTTTTTGATCAAGAACTCTTCATTATCTATACATAGTTATTAAAAAGTATCTATCTTCTTTCCCCCTAATTTGTTTGCGATATGACCTTTTTTATTTAGGTCATATATTATTTGAAACTTATCATGGTATATGGTATGAGGTGTTAGTCTCAATGTAATTTCTGCCAGACTTCACATGTTATCATTTTCAAAGCATGTCCATATACCATTAATTTAGGGAATTCTCATGACAACCCCACAAGAGATAAGTAGGACCAGCATTATTATACTCATTTTACAAATGAGGAAACTTAAGACCCACAGAATTTACAAATGACAGAGCAAGGCCTTCTGACCCAAACTTTTCTGACCTCTCATTAGTATTTTTTTGTACTTTATGACACTGACTTTCTAGAGGTAAAGAACCTCCCAAAAGAACTACATTTAACATGAATGTCCCTTCTCTTCCGCCACCTGCCACCTCAGGAGCTACAGTGAAATGGGGCCATTTTATCCCCATTTCATAAATGGAGAAAGAAGGATGAAGTTACTCATCCAAAGTTACACAAGGAAATGGCAAGATCAGGAATCGAACTTATGTCCTTGAACCTTTGGAGCCTTGGAATTTGACTCCAGGGAAGGTAGCTACGTGTCTGCCCTGTGTTTTCTGTCCAGCAGCACACACCTAAGGGGCAGCCAACATGACCCGTAGCACCTGAGGAGGGCACAGTTTGCCTCTTGGGCAGTCGCCACCCCGGGGTCCGCTGGTCCCTTGGGCCTGGAGGGGAGATGGAAGAAGAGGGGCCGTCCCTCTCCTTCAGGGCCAGGCTAGCCACTGGCTTCTGGGAAAAGTCTTGAGCGTCCGTCTCAGAGGAGCTCCCCTCCTGTGTTCCATCTGCAGCGCTGCCTGTGCCTTCAGGGCCAGGAATCTGCCCCAATGTTAGACAAGAGATAAATCAAAGGGGGGCCTTTGCTGATGAAATTCAGGAGCTCACAGTGACCCTTGCTGCTGGTATAGATCCCGCCGGCCCAGCAGCCAGGGGCCTTTGTCCCTGCCACCAAAGTTCAGGATTATCTGGCCCTCTTTGCTGATGTATGGAGCCGCTGGCTGCCTCGAGTGTTTACTAACGGTTATCACCTCAGTACTTTGGCCATTATCAGAGGCAGGGCCGCCTGCCGGGGGCTTGGGCTCGCACCCTCTCTATTACCACCTGTCATTGGCAGAGGGTGTGCTCTGAAGCTGCACAGCCCCCTGCCCAGGAGAGATAGGCTCTGAAGGCTGATCAAAGAGGAGAAGCGAGGAGCTGATACGGGGACGCGCCTCGTGGACTTTTCACTTGGGGAAACATTGGCATTTGCTGCATTTTTTAGCCTTCCTTGGGCCAGCAGGAGCCAGGCCCAGTCGGTGCAGAGGGCTTGGTTACCTAACGCCTGGGGACGTGGTATGTGCTTAAAGCACCAGAGCATGACCGTAATCTCATTCCAGGGCGAATGGTTTGAAATAAGCCTTCACAGAAGACTTGCTGTATCAGAAAGTCAAAATAATTTTAATTTGTGCTTTGAAGCGCTTTTGGATTCAAAAGTCTAGTCTTTGCATTCAGCAGAACCCTGTGTGCTCTCCCAAACAGGGTCCGGCTTGCCCTCGAGCAGGGATGCTGAGGGGCCCGGCCACGACGCCATCTCTGGCGTCTCGGGCAGGGCGCCAGCCGTTGTGCGCTCAGGTGCAGGAAGCTGAGCCCTGACCCTCACTCTTGAGAAGCTCCTCCCAGCTCCCCTTGTCACTGCCCCATTCTGGGCCTCAGTTTCCCTGTCTGCTACATGAAGAAACAGGATCATGTGATGTCGACGGCCCTTTCCACCTCCAGGGCTCTCTGGAGCCAGGACCGCCATCTTGTGATGTAGAGTACATGATATAATGAATGGATGGCAGTCTTGCCTGTAGAAAAACCCGAGTTTAAGTTCCATAACTGGCACAGGCTAACTAGGCGACCCCGGGCAAGTCCCTGCATCTCTCTGAGCCTCCGTTTCCTCTCTGTGAAAAGGCAGTATTGTAGGGAGAGTCCCTGTGACCCAGCTTTGCTGGCCTGGAGGGGAGGTGGAGAAGGTGTGTGTCCGTGCTCAGCCGGGTCTCCCTCTCTGTGCTGCAGGTACCTTTGATCGGAGTGTGACCCTGCTGGAAGTGTGCGGAAGCTGGCCCGAAGGCTTTGGCCTCCGCCACATGTCCTCTATGGAGCACACGGAAGAAGGCCTCCGGGAGCGGCTGGCTGACGCCATGGCTGAATCTCCAAGCCGCGATGTCGTGGGATCGGGAACAGGTAAAGCTGAAGGCAGGCTGGAGGGACTGCACACTGATCTGCCCCCCTCTCCCCCCGCTTCCCCAACCCCCAAACTCTGGTTAAAATGCTGCTTGCTATCCTTTTTTGGAAGCCATCAACACGGAGCCTTCCAAGAAGGGGCTGTTCCCCAGGGGGCTGCCCTTCCCACCTGGAACAAATGAAATAAGAATACAGTCAGGGGGCCGGTCACACTGGCAGCTCCGAAAAGAGTCAGAACCCCCTGAACCAAGGGGATCCAGGTGTCTCCAGTGGCTCCCAAGACCCTGACTGCAAGAGTCACAGGATGAGGAGGGACCCAAAACTCTGGCCATACGTCGTCAGCCATCACAGCTGGGTCCCTGGCGATCCCGGGGAGGAAGGGAGGTGACAGGAAGGGGGAAGGGGATCAAAACCCCTCTGATGGTCTCTGCTTAGGGGGGCTGCTCCTGCTGGTGTCCCCACCTCCGTAAAAGTTCTTGGAACTGACGACTACTGGCACCTAAGCCCTGCCAATGCTAAAAAAAAAAAAATACTAGCTGAGGAGTGAATGGGTTCCTATCCTGACTTGGAGGCTTTCTCCCTATGTGACCGTAGGCAAGACAATTACCGTCTCTAGCACCTCAGTATCCTCTATTTCAGGTGTTGGACTAAGTGACCTTCAGGTCTCTTCCAGCTCTAACACTCTGATAGTCATCCAATAAATAACACATACACACAGTCACGCTTGGAGGAGTGGACAATGTGGCTATTTCCATCAGGTAACCATAGGTGGCTACTTCTATTGTACATCCCTTCATCTTTCTAGCTGCCCATACAAGAGGTGAGTTTTGCAGCCCTCAAAATTTAGTTCCAAAGGAGTTCTGCTTCCTGGGAATGGGCCAATAACACAGTAACAAGGCCCCTCTTGGTTTTCCTAAATCTTGTTAAAAACCCCAGGGCTACATGATGACCAGCAATATGCCTTCAGACTGGCTGCTTCATCCTAGAATTTGCATGGAAGCCTTGCCTAACAAAGAAGCTGTTTCAAACTCTGGGGAAGGAAGAGGGAGGAAATTCAGAATGAGAATAACCAAAAGACAGTGGGAACAGTTTTGCAAGATACTGGAAAAGCCCATCACCTCTTCCTTTGTAGAAGCAATCAGATTGTTCAGTCTTTGGGTTTACCTGTCAAACCTGCTGTCTTCTTTGCCATTCATTCTGCTTTCTGTATATAGAAGATTCTTCTAAAAGGCTTTAAAATTTACAAGGCACTTTGAATATCCAGCAGCCCTGGGAGGTGGATTTTTATTCCCTTTTAATAAATAAGGAAACTGAGGTTCAGAGAGTCACACTGTCAATAAGTGATGGAGCTGGAACTAGAACCCAATTCCTTTACATTCAAATCCAGTACTCTTTCTACCATTCTACCATTCCATGCTTTCCACTGGCTCATGTATAATAGGTGGCCCCTCCTCATTTCCTGTCCAGATCCTCTGGAAGAATTTTCCCTAAACTTGTATACAGCTTTTGGAATCTTTTAGGCTAATGAAGACTGTCTCCCTTCCTGTGCCTTCTAACTTTTCCAGAAGCTAGGATGTTTCACCCGTTTCTATGGACCATTTGCACAAACTACAGCCTAGTCTTGGCCCTTTGTCAGTCATTTAATTCAAAAAAGATCTATGATTTTTTTTTTTTTTTTTGTCCCAGGGACTGTACTAGAAACTGAGGATACAAAGACAAAAATAAATCCTGCCCTCAAGGGGTTTACAATTTATAGTGGAGACAACATGTGCATATATCAAGATAAGGATAGGTACTGGATCTGTGATGTAATTGGAATGGAGAGCTGCCAGGTAAAGAAACTCTCTACCAAGGCAGTTATCCCTTTCAAGACAGGCTTAGAGAGTAGACTTGTGTATATGTTCACACAGCCAGTGTGTGTCAGACCTTGAACCCAAGATCTCCCTGGTTTCAAGGCTAGCTTTCTCTCCACTGTGCCATACTGCTTTTCAAGATAGATACTGAATGTGTCTCTACAAGATAACAGACAAAATAAAAAAGATCATTTGAAGGAAGGAAAAGGGAGGATCCCCAAAGACTCTGTGTTGAAGGTATCACTTGAGCACAGTGACTGTTCCTTCCACAAAATTCTTTCCCTACCCTCCTCTTCTTTCAGAAAAAATGGAGCAGAAACTTTATATTTTTCCACTTAATAGTATTTTATTTTATTCTAATGGCATGCAAAGATAGTTTTCAACATTTACTTTGGCAGTGTTTTGCTTTTTTTTCTCCTTTCTTCTTCCCTCCCTCTCCTTTCCCCTCTCCAAAACAGCAAGCAATCTGATATAGGTTTTCATGTACAATCATATTAATCATATTTCCACATTAGTAGTGTTGTGAAAGAAGAATCAAAACAAAAGTGAAAAACCGTGGGAAAGAAAAAAAATTAAAAAGGTGAAAATAGTATACTTTGATCTGCTTTCAGATTCCATAGTTCTTTCTCTGGATAGCATTTTCCATCTTGAGGCTTTTGGAATTGTCTTAAATCATTGTATTGCTGAGAAGAGCAATCTATCCAAGTTAATGATACGTCAATGTTGCTGTTAATTCTCTTGGTTCTACTCATTTCACTCAGCATCAGTTTGTGTTAAGTCTTCTCACTTTTTTTTCCCCTAAAATCCATCTGGAGCAGAGATTCTTAATGGATCTCTTTGGCAATACAGTGAACCCTATGGATCTTTTCTCAAAATAATGTTTTTAAATGCATAACATCACAAAATCTACCAAAAACAAACCAAAAAGCTCCCTCCAATCTCGATCATATTAATTTCAGTCAACAAAATATTTTGTAAAACATGTTCATGGACCTCACAGATTGAGAATTCCTGGGTTTGAACAACCATTAGCATAATCCTTTGTAAGGTCTGTTCTTCCTACCATCCATCCCAGCAGCTTCTCAGAGCACCTTATCCTGCTGCCAGTAGATATAGTTGTGTGTGCTAGAGGGATTGTTGGGCACCAGTGAGTTGTGAGTTTTTTAAGGGAGGCCATATAGCTGTGAGACACAGCCTTAATATGGTCCACAAAATAGGGGAAAAAAAGGGGGGGGAGGGATAATCAAGATTCTGCTTTTCCCCTGTTCAAAGAGATGAAACTACTCTTTGGCTTTATAGGAGAGCGAATGATGTCATTTTCCCCTCCCTCCATCGTTCCCCTTCCCCCATTGTGACATAGCACTGATTTTATTTGCTATCTTTTTAAAAGAAAAATAAAATGGCCCAAGTACAGAGGGTGGTAAGTTAGGTAGAATGCTGTAACATCAATCTGTTTTCTTCCCAACTATTAACAATTGTTAACAGTCTCTCTGAATTGCACAGACTCCAGCCTGAATATTAGCTCAACAGCTCTGCCTTTATCCTGAGGTAAGAGCCCAGTGCTACCCTTCCCTGGATGCGGCGCCGCCCTCAGGAAGTGCCTCATATTCACCCTCACATGCTGAAGGCAGCAAAGCATCCAAGAACATTTAGGCAAGTAAGGAAAAATCTTGGCCTATGTTGGCCGGCAGAATGAGCCCTCTTAGCCTCGGGTAGAAGCCGCTTCCCTACCCCCAAGCTCAGGACAACCTCTTTAGATGGTCTGAAGGACAAATGGACAAGGCAGCATTCTCAAGTGGTTGATTGGCTCTGACATGCACTTAATGGCCAGAGATAAATAGATTCCTTTAATGCCTTCCCAGTTAGGACATCATTGGCACGGAAATTTGTGTCGTAATCAGGATTGATACACTATTTATAATGGTATCAATGAAGGATGTAGTCACTATCCTAAACTCCATTTGCTTTTGTCCTTGTAGTCCTTAATCTACAGATATTCCCATTATAATATTGCTCATTATTATGGGGATTCGTATATAGCTGACGTTTCTATAACTCATCTAGCATGGGTTCTTCCAAGCTTGGTCAAGACCTGCATTCAGGAATGGATAAGCTTATAAGGTGCATGTTAATTTTACCCAACAGTCATAGCCTTTTAATGACTAGTACAGAGCCTCTTAGGTGCATAATAATAAGTATGTGATGAAAAACGAATAAATGATAGAACTTCTTTGTACTGTACTTTGAAGCATGACTCAAAGAATATTGGTAACTCTACTGTATAACATTAGTCATCATATCATAGGTTTGATTTTTAAGTGCAGATTGAAAGAGGCTTGCTTAGTTCCTTCTGGGCACTTTACCTGTATTAGGATTACTGTAATGGCAATATAATACAACTGGCTTCCTCCAGGTCTAGTTAGTTAGGTCTTAGAAATTTTAGCATGCTTTATACTCATTATTTTTTTGGCTGTTAAAAATACAACTATTGGGGCAGCTAGGTAGCCCAGGAGTTCAAATCTGGCCTCAGACACTTAACATTTTCTAGCTTTGTGACTTTGGGCAAGTCTCTTAACCCCAATTGCCTCAGCCAAAAAAAAAAAAAAAATAGAACTATTTACTAAAATAGCAGTAAATTAATGGCTCTCTCTTATAGTTAGATTTTAAAAAAGAACTGTAGAAGTAGAACTGGAATTAGACTTAAAGAAACACAAATACTTACGCGTATATTAAGTCCCTTCTCGCTAGACTTTAGCTCTTTGATGTAACTGCTTAAAACTAACTTCTAACTTCTTTTTTTATAACAACTTTTTCCTTTTTTCCCTCTCATTTATAATGTTAAAAAAGCTAATTCTTAAAATATCCACATTGCTTTTTGCTTTACAGCCCTCCAGTCTGACTAACTTTCTCACCTGACTGCTAATTGGTGTTCAGCTCTTACTAGTATCTCTGAAATTGAGAGAGCTCTACTCTATTACACAGGGCTTTGATTCTTAAAGTAGTTTTGTTTTTTTATAGAAAAGCATGGAAGGAAAAAATCTCCATTTCCTCACCACTACCACCACCATTTTTGCAAACCTACAGGACTCCCTCATTTGGAGCTTTCTTTTTGCGTGTATTATTTTTTTTCTCAAAATGATAATAAGGCTACTCTTGATCTATGTCATATATTTTTTATTCTGGCGATGTCAGTTTTACAAACTTTTCATTTCTTAAAAAGGCATTATTCCTCATGAGCAATTTAATCAATCTTTAAATGTAGACACATAATAGTTTCAGTCAACCAACACTTAACAAAGGTCCCCAAAATTCAAAGCACTCAGCTAGATTCTGTTTCTTCACACAAGCCTAAGCTTTAAGCTTAAAAAAACAAACAAACAAAAAAACCTGAGGAAATAAATACCATAGGTGAGATTCTCCCACAAAAATCCCATTTGCTCCTGATTCAAGTACATTAGGACCAGCCATTTGCATGTAAAGCAATCAATGTAGCCATCACAGATTATTTTCATCCATTCACTAAATAGATCCAGAAAGGGCCTCTACTTGGCCATACTTTGCTAGAAGCTAGGTAGATTAACCTTGAAAGAAATAAAACTGTATTCCAATTAAAACTGACTGTAATTCAGACTTTTCTCTGGTGCAGGGATGTCTGCTCTCACAGGTCCCTTTGTAAAAACCGATGCTTCTTCAGCTGTGATCCCTGACTCATGGTCCTCCTAGACTACCTTCTTTCCTGAGGCCTTCAGACCTCCCTGGCAGATACCACCAGTTTTGAGCTGGTGACAGCAGTTTGGCTGGGCTCCTGACCTCTTCCCAGCTTTGCCATTGATGGGCCCATTCTGAGGCCTGGTTGTTTTTTGTCTGTCTGTTTGTTTATTTTTCCCATATGGCTGCACCCAAGATGCATTACTTTACTATTACATATGATAGCAAACTAGCCTTAGTCAGGAAGCCCATTAACCACCAGAACTCCCCTTCTTCCTCAGCGGCTAACACTTGGGACATCTCTGAATCTGTAAGCTAAAGTTCCCACTGTTTTATGAGACACCTGGTCTTGGGGTCTATTTGCCTCTTCCTTTCAGAGTATATCCAGTGTGAGGTCTTCAGCAGTGGTAAATCAGAATGGTGGTAAAAGGAGAAAGGAAGGAGGATAAATCTTTTCCTTCTCTCCTCAATCACTATTGGTACATATTCAGCACATCATGAGTACAAGATACTTTATTGGGTCCAAAGACAAGGCAATCCCTGCTCTCAAAAGCTTACCATCTCCTGGCTTTAGAAAGTCTTTCCTCATCCAAAAAAAAAAAAAAAAAAAAAAGCTGTAATATAGGTAGAGCAAGGATTAATCTCTTCATTTTGCAAGTAAGAAAACTGCATCTCCGAGAATTTATAGGGCTTTCCCAGGCTCACACTTATAGGAAATAGCAAAGGCCCAATGCAGACCCAGAGTTTTGGACTTCAAAACTAGTCCTTTCTGCTCTGTCAAGCTTTTCTTCAAATGCAGATATTTACTAGCTTTATCCAACAGCCGAGACTTCTCTAGAGTCTAGGGCCCTATTGCCTTTCTAGAATTTCTAACAAATGAAAAAGAACGAATGAGGCCTCCAAGATGGCCTCCCTCAGAGTGAGCCATGAAGGTCTAGTTGGTGGTGTCCCTACAGATCTTGTCTGCTTCTTTCTAATAAGGTGCAATCAGTCTGGGAGAGCTTCCCTAACTGCTTCGCATAGTCTTTGGGAAGAATGAATTTATTTCTTGCCTTTGAAGAAATTTTAAGTCCTCAAAAAACAAAGGAAAATGTGTGACCCTGATTGTCATTTAACCTCTATGGAATAATTTTTTTACTTGTAAAATGAGGGAGCTGGATTGGATGGTTTCTAAATTTTTTTACTTCCTAAATTCTGACATTCTGATTCTTTTCCTAGCATTTACCCCCAAATCTTGCATAGGGATGAATGAATGCATGAGTGAATGAATGAATGAAATCAAGGTTACAAAAAAAGATAAAAGGAGCAAGGAAATCCAATATCAGAGGGAAGATTATTATAGACTTTAAAGAGCACCCTTAGAAATCACTTTTCCATATTTTGTGCTATTGCCCCAAACTGGATGGGAGACCTTTTCAAACCTTAGAAATACCTATAGGATTGTGATTTGGGGAGGTAAAACTTTCATATACTTTGATGGATCCCCTGTCATCACGTGGGAACAAGTGGGATATAGACCATGTGTATGCATTTACTCAGCCTAAAGGAGAAGAGCCTCGCATATCATGGGGCTCATGATGAGACAGTATCCCGGCCATTGACGGGCTAGATTTCTTAGAAGTGCTCCTGACATGAAAGGAGGACGAGGATGGGGTGGGAAAGGAGGTAGGGAGAAGCCATAAGAATGTGGAGGGGAAATGGGCAAATGCTAGCTTGCTAGTGATCTTGTCCTGTCCTAGAAAATTTTTTTAATTTTTAGTAGAAATTTTTAGAAAAATAAACTTCCATCCAAGGGAAGTCTCTTCTTTCTGTTGCTTCGTTCCTAGAAGACTTGCCATTTAGAACCATCTACCAGCCTCTACCAGTTTGTAGAGTTGAGGGTAATGGAAAGAGCACTTCTTTGGAGAACCTGGATTCAAATCCCATTTGTGCCACTTTTTCCCTGGTTGATCTTGGACAGGTCATTTGATTTTCCTGGTTCCTCAGTTTCTTCATTTGTAAAATAAAGGGGTTGGACTAGACTGCCTCTGAGATCCAATTCAGATCTAAGTCTATGATCTTAAGATTCCATTAACTTAAGATCACGGTTTGTTAAATGTACTGTTTTTCTCTTAGATCCCTGTTTTTTCCATCCTGGAATCCTTAGAGCTAAATTTCGAGGCAAACAGACCTCTGTCTGGAGTCATAGAGGAGGATTTGTACACACATACTAAACAATGTTTTCTTTTTCAATTTTACGAACTTCTGTACTCAGGGCCCATATTGCGAAACCAAAGTAGACCCGTATTCCTAAGATGGATGAAAGGAAGCAAAATCTTGATGTCTTTAATGTAACATTTTGTGGCTAGTTTTTGGATCTTTTCTCCTACTCTTACCTCCTTCCTTGCCCCCTCACCCCCAGGCCCTGCTGGGCCCCAAGCCACGGGGACATTTTGAGATCTTACTAGTGGAAAAACACTGCTGGCCTCCCACTAGCTCTTCCAGGCCTCGCGTGTCTTGCTGGGCTCTCACCAACCTCCCTCAGACTTTTCCCCACATGTGTTTTATTTAGCGTAGTTTGATAGCTTTCAAATTCCACCGCTCTCTGCTTAATTGAATTTGGAGAGAATACCCATCCATTTGTCGCATTTGTTCAGGATGCCTTTTTCCGCTCCGTGCCCGTGAGCTCATCATCCTGCAGCGTTCCCACCACCTCCAGGCAGCCTGCACCCGGCCATCCCCTCCCTGATGCGTGGGGTGGTTCTGGGCCGTCTCTCTGGGGTCCATCTTCCACATGCTCGCAGCGCCCTTGAACCAGGCGGCCGCCGCTGGAGAAGGGACCGAGACCCCTGAAAGTCTCTTTGGCTTCTTATTTTACTCATCTACAAATCACTGAGAGCCAAACAAGGAGACACTTAATGCATCCCCAGTTCCCGGGCAGACCAACCAGCCATGCTGTAGGGGTGCTGCCAGGCGGGTCCTAACTCCATGACTTATTTCCTGGGAATCTTGGCTGTTGGCCTGCCAATGGCCATGCCCTGCCAAGTGAGCCACTTGTCTTCCTGCTGCCAGAAATCAAAAACTAGGTGCGGGGTGCGCCAAGGTGGACCAGTTGCCAGCTCTCCCTTCTCCTGCCCTACCCAGGGTGGACGGGAAAAGGAAAGGATGCAGAAAGGGCTATAAAACGTCGGGTGATCAGGTCTGGGTTTTCTTCTTCAGATATAACTTGAGTGCCCCCCAACCCCTGCCCCTGGCACCACTTAGAACCTCAGCAGCCCAACCAAAGGAGATGAACTGTCCAAAAAGGTGTTGTTTTGGTCCCACATTGTTTTATTGTTTCAAAGATTTTTTTTTTATTTTTCTTTAAAGAAATATTTTATTTTTAATACAGACACAGCCCTTGACGTAGCAGTAAAAAACATCACCCCCGAGAGACACATGGCTGTGAAATGTTTTGGTATGTAACCGCCCGCCTTCGACCCAGGTCTGACAGATGCACAAAATCAAAGGCTCTTGTTGGTATCAAGGGACGGCCCCATGGCTGGGTTGGCCCCCTGGCTGCCTGTGCTTCAGGAGCCTGGGGGAGGGGGCTGGAGCTGGGGGGAAGCGGGAGGCGGGTGAAGGGCAGGCAGCTGGCATACATTCCCCTCTCACCATCCACATGGGCACAACGTGGCACTGAGGGGCCGGAGAGAAATCGCTGGGGGAGTTGAGGGGAGGAAGAGTTTCTTTGCGTATTCCCCCCCCCCTTTTTAAGATGGAAGTCAAATTTAGGATTCTGTTGTGCAGAGCAGGGAGGTCACTAGGCTCTAATGCACTTACCATTGACTGCCCCTCTTGTAGTGCGTCTATTAGTGAGTAATTGGATTTGTACCTATTCATTTGCAGTCCCTGCAGGAGCTCTGAGCTGGCCCCCAGCATAATTGGTGCTGTCTCTATTTTTACATCATTAGATTAGCCCCGACTCCTGGCCACTTGTTGTCTGCGCTTGTCTGTCCATTTATACAACCTAATGTAACACAAAATTCATTACTGATCACATTACTTTCAACTCTGAAGCTAGCCTTGTGATAAACATTTGGTTAACCCCTTCCCGCCCGTGGGACAGGCCAGGAGGACAAATGCACTTCCACTCAGCAGGCAAATCAATATCTTAATACACCAAAGTGGAATTGCATTTCTAGATTTGTTATTCCTCCTGGAGGAACAAATGGAAAGGCTGGTCTGCACCCGGCGGGATTGAATAATGAATGGGGCCCCGGCACCAGCGGCACGTCTGGGCCCCAAGCAGAGAAGCCAGCACAGCATCAGCTGTCCCAGGGGCACCTCTGGAAGTCGTGGGGGCTTGTCATTTCCTCCTCCACCCTTTTCTGTGGCTTTACAGCCTTGGGCTAGCCTCCTAATGGCCAGGAACGGGGTAGCTGGGTATGGTCCTCCCCAGGCTCTCTGTCTGTTGCCTCTCAGTGTCTCTGTAAGTCATTCTGGGGGTCCCAGACGCCTCTGAGCTGGGGGGGGGGGGCTGCATCTCCCACTCACTGTTTGCTCTGCTTGCACGGGCCCTTTAAAGGAAAGTCCATGGAAAGGGACCTGAGGTTGAGGCAAAACTATTTGCCGCCTTTATTAGTTTTTACCAAGACCTTGTCCAAACCCAGTGAAGTCCTGAAAGTTTGTATACTGTTTTATTTATTAGTTAAGCTCATTAACGATGTACTCCACTGCCCCCACCTCCAAGACACATGGGCCAAAACCCAGATGCCAGGAGGATATTAAATTGAATCCAAGGGCCAACAGCTTGATGAACCTTTAAAAGATAAACAACCAAACCCATGACCACTGAGGACAGGCTCCCTCCTATGGGTGTCATTCTGAATAAAACATTTAAAGGCACATGGCTTCGTAAAAAACGTGGTGGACCCAGAGTCAGGAAGAAGTGAATTTAGATTGCCTCTCTGATACTTGCCTCTCTGAACTTGTTTCCTCATCTGTGAAATGGGTATAATGATAGTTATGGCTCCTGCCTGGAAAAGAGTGGCCTCCAAACCAGGAATACCTGGTGCAAGTCCAGTTTCTGTCAGAGACCAGCCTCTTAAAGGTCTGGGTACGTCCCTGAAATTCTGAGTTACAGAGAAGGGGCTGGCCCACCCTGGCAGAGGGAGCATCCTTCCCGGAGGTCCCCAGACCAGTAAAGTCACAGCAATCACGATCAGGCCAGAAGGATCACTGCTATGAGATTTGTAAAGCACTTCGTAAACTTTAAGATGCTATGTGAGCGTCAGCTCTATTATTGTTCTTACTGTTATTATGGGCTCAGCACACAGAATGACCGCAGACCTCAAACAGGTGTCTGTGTTAGAGAAAGAGCAAGATTGGAAAGGGGTCTTCTGTTTTAAGGGGCAGCAAGTTAATTCTGTTTCCTTTTGCAGAAGCACACAGCCACCCACCCCTCCCCTCATCCTCTTTCTGTCCCTGAGGAGCACCGGCTCTGAGTTATCAGGACCGTTTATGTCAGAGGGAAAAATACCCCAAGTTATTGAGAAACCCTCAGAAAGCCTGCACTGCCTTCATTAGGAGAAATAGACAAGTAGGCAGGGAGGAAGTCGAATGGAACCTATTACATTCAAGCCATAAATCGCTAAGTAATAGAACTATAAGCAGAAGACACTGGGTTAGAGAAGCATCCAAGACCTGGGCAGATTCTGGGAGGGAAGAAAAGATTAGGAAGATGGTCTTCTTCTAAATCAGCAAGGGAATAAAGCTGCTCAAACTCAGCCAGGCTGCAGGCCTGGGTTTTGGACAGCCCACCCTCCCCATTTGAGAGAAATGTGTGCAAGAGCTCCCTGAAAGCAGAAAAATCCACAGAGGCTGTGCTCAGTTTCTAGTTGATTCTGAGGCAGGAATAAAGGAAGGCCAGAAATGGGACCTCCTTTCCTCAGCCTGGGGATTCAGAAGAAATCAGAGATTCTTGGAAGTAACGGGAAGAATCTCCCCGGAGGTGATTGGCCCCATTTCCCTGCCTTTCTCATATTTCCCCCACTGCTCTGTGTGTGACTCTCCCCACCCCCAGAAGGCTCCCCATTGGTTGACTCTTCTCTAGCTTTGGTTGTAGGAAAGGTGTTTTCCTGACTGGTCAGTTAGGAATCCGTGGCCTGGATCTGCAAACCCCAGTTTTTGCTGTAGGATAATGTGCACACGCAGACACACACACACAGACACAGACACTTAAACACACACACACACACACACACACACACACACACAGAGACACTTAAAAACACACACACACACACACACAGACACACACAGATCCTGAAAAGCCACTAACACTTTCCTATGTAGGACACACCAAAAAGCAGAGGGCCGTTGGCCCTCTCGGGCCGGGGAAGGAAGGGCCCCTTCCCCCTTTGCCCCGCTCCCCCAGAAGGCGTGAGTTTGACAGCTGGCTGAGATTGTTTTCCATCAGTGTCCTCCCATCAGTCTGAGGATCCAGGGACTGATCTATGGTCTGGGACCACCGGAAGGTCATCTCTCTGGCCTTGGGGCAGAGCAGAGAGGGACGTGGGGGTGGGGAAGGAAGCCGGCCTGTCTACCAGTGGTACATTTTAATTCCTTAACCTTAATGGAAAGGAGGGGAAAAGAGGGAAAAGCCACATCTTACTGAATTCTTGGCCCACATTATTGAGAATTTAATTATGTTGGGGCATTTGAATGAGAACCAGATGAGGTTCAGGCAGGCCAGGCAAGTATTCAAGACGTGCGGTGTCTTTCTTAAGATCCAAGGGCCCAGTGCCCCCGCCTCATGTCCCATCAATGCTGTGGTGTGGCTCAGATGAGCCCAAATGGGCCCTCCTGAATCTGGTCACTGGCGCTACAGGAAGAGGGAGAGATTCAGGCATGGGGGCCAAACATCTGGTCTAAAGAGAGGGTCCCAAGCCCCCTCCCCCCCCGCGGCTGCTCCCCTCCACAAGTCTCTCCATGTCTTCCCGGCCTTTCCTCTCTCACCACTCCCCCTTCCCAGCCAGTGTGCACACGCGGCCATCCCAGCAGATGTGCTGAAATCATCGTGTAGCCTTCCTCCCTCCCAGCCAGACATTCTTTTTCCAGAAGGTATGCTTGCTATGTTGCTAGGACCTTGGGACTCCCCAAAGGAGAATTTCCTCAAGTCTCTGGCTCTGTTTTTGTGCAAATGAGCTGCAGGAGAGGAGGCAGAAAGGTGGAAGGTGCATTTCAGCTGTCTAGAAATATTCTCTCAGGCCCCTGTCTCTTGAGAGGGTTTGGGAAACCTCAATACCTTAGGGAAACTGTATGTGACTAGTGGAACTGGGCAGGGGAAGACCAGGAATGACAAAGTTTATTCTACATTTAATAATTAAAAGATTTTACATTTATTTGCATAGGACTTTTAAGTCCTTCAGCATGCTTTCCCCATTAATAATAAACAACATTGATAAAGCACTTTCAGATCTACAAAATACTTAATGCCTGCTTTCCCATTTTCTCTCACGTCAGCCCTTGGAGGTAGGTGCTGTTATCCTCACTTTACAGATGAGGAAGTGGAGGCATTTACTCAGGTTATAAGTGATTTACTTAGGGTCACAATGGCTGTGACAAGATTTGAACTCTGGTTTCCTGACTTCCAGTGTAGTAGTCTTATCTTCACCACAACCCTGTGAGTAAGACAAAGCAAGTATAATGTTTAGTTGACAGATGAAGGCACTGAGTCATGGGGGGGGAGGGCGTCACCTAGAAAGTAACCAGTAGAGCTAGGACCCCGAGCCAGGCCTCCTGATTCCCAGCCAGGCTGCTAGTCTTGGTCTCTGGTACCCAGGGAGCCTGGCTTAGAGTGCCTCCTGAACTTGAGAGCTGACCACTAAACAAGACTTTGGCCCAAACCAGGAAGACCTGTGGAAACAGCAGCACAGCTTCCTGGGCTACCTGGACTGGCCTGGCCTTTTCTTGGTGATATATATTTTAAAATGGGTCAACTTAGATGTTAGGCAGGACCAGCAGTTCTATCAGATGCCTACCAGGAATCTGGGATTTTGCCAATGTGGGGCAGCGGGGGTCCCTCCACCGAGGTGAGCTGCAGTGCCCTCCATTCCTTAGGAGACAGTTTTTACAAATTGCTATGGCCAGAAAGCGCAATTGCTTCAGCTGAGGGAGAAGTCCCCTTGGACTTTTTTGTCCACTTCTCTGGGAAGAGACAAAAAGGCCATAGCCAGGCCCAGGCTTCCCGGTTCAGGGGGATGCAACAGGTTTCCTGTTCTGTTGGTGTGGTCTTTAGCAATCCACGTCTCAGAGGAGGATCTTTGTGGAGGGAAGTATCTTCACTATCTCTAAACACAAACTTGGAAGGAGTCTGAGCCAATCAAGTTGTTAACCAACTTTATTTTCCCCTCCTCTGCTTTTCTCTGCCTCTCCTCGTCCCAATATCCCTTCTCCTGACCAACCACCTCTGTTCCTCCTCCATTTCTCTTTCCTCCAATCCTCGACATCCCACCCCTACCTTGCCCTCTCCCTGCCCCCCACCCTAACCCCGCTCAGATCCAGAAAATTAAATACAGGAGGCATCAGATCATGAATGTAGAGCTGGAAGGATTTTTACTGGTCTGAACCGTTCACTTTACAGATAAAATAAGAAGCAGATACGGGAATTTTTGTTTCTTTGGGGCTTAAGGAGCCACCTCTGATCACCAATCAGCAAGAATTTATTAAGAGATTATTGTATGCCAGACGCTATGGAAATACAAAATAAAAACAAAAACAGGCCTTGCCTTCAAGAAGCTTACATTCTAATGGGGGAGACAACATGTACATAAATAGACATAAACATGAAAGATAGAGCCAGGTGGGAAATGGCCTGATATGGTGGGGGCAGCACCATCGGGCAGGAAGCTGGAAAGGGACTCCTGCAAAATGTAATAAGTCTGGCAGGAAGGGATTCTGAGAGACCAGGGCATCCCAGGCAAGGGGTACAGCCAGTGCAAAGGCTCCAAGCTTGTATGCGAGGGAGAGCAAGCAGGCATTAATGTGGAAGAAAACTGGAAAGCTAAGAGTGGCCAGATATTTAAATGCTAAATAGATGAATTCTATTTGAGCCTCGTGATCCTAGGGAACCCCTGGAGTTTACTGGGGAGGTAAGTAACTTGTTCACATCTGTGTTGGAGGAAAATTATTTTGGCAGCTTGTACGAAGGCCGCATTAGACTGGAAAGAGATGAGATGATGAAGTTCCATGGCAACCACAAAGCTTTGTGACTGGGAAGACACTGGAGGTTCAACAGGGATAGGAAAGTTCAGAACTGGGCAGGTTTGGGACAAGGAGGCAGTGGGGACAAGGAGGGATGAGTTCTGTTTTGGACATGATGAATCTGAGCTGCTTATGGGATTTTCAGTCCAGTGGGCAGTGATGGGAGATGAGCTCAGAGAGAGTGAGGTGGGATGTATAAATCTGGAGTTTATCTGCATAGAGACAGGCAGAGAGGTGAGGGAATCAGAGAGGTCATTGGTCATGGCCAGGAGAGGGGCAGCCAGGGTCTAGCTGCTTTCCAAGAGGTTTCTAAATCCTTTTCTCTTTTTGAGTTCTGAGTATGTTGTCATCACACACACAGGGTTTAGGGCACCTGTTCCTCCCCTATCATATAGGAAGAACAAATTCAAGTAAGATGCCTTGGAGAGCTTCTGGTCTTTCCCAGCATCTGCTTCTCCACTGTGGTTCTTGGAAGGCAAGTCTGCCTGCATTTTTCCAGTGTCAGGGGGACCAGGGAAAGTTTAGACTGGTCGGAAGAATCCTCCCCCCCTTGAGGGCTGCCCTGTAACCATTGGGTTTCCATGTAATATCTCCAGCAACAGTGCAGCAGACAGTGCCATATGACTAATCTGAGTTTGGAGGGCTAACATCCCCTCTGACCAGAGCTTTTCCTGCTCCCAGGAAGCAGCTTAGAAACTAAGTTTGTATTCTTGGCTCTGAGCCTGGTCCGGTGGGCTCTCGATTTCCCTATATTAGAACTTGGAGGTCAGGCCCAAGGGCTGAGGTGTGAATGAGGGAAATCAAGTTGGAGATGGGCGCCATGTTTCAGGCACACCTTGGGCCCTTTGATACCCCAGAGGACTGGCTCCAACCAGATGGCAAGTTTCTGGCTGATTATAAGCTGAGGGGCCCCTCGTGGGCTGCTGCCTTTCCTGGGAGAAGGGAGCAGTTATGGCTGAGATCACCATCGAGCAATGTGAAGCTGTCATTGCAACCATCTGCCCCTTTTCCTAGTGTCTTCCAGGTCTCAGGCTCAGGTATTAAGCCATAGAGATAACCAGATCAAAATGAGTGTCCTTTTTCTCTCTCACCTCTCCTTGGAAGCAAAAGACCAGAACCAGGAATAAGCTGTTATCAGAACATGGTGATAGGTGCTTTCCTCTCCCACCTCTGCCTCCTAAACTTCCTGCTGAGGCTGAAGCCCTAAGAATGCCTCCAGGGTGGACCAAAAACCCAGGATCTTGGGGGAGTCACAGATTGGGGGAAAGCAGTGTCTGACCAGGGAGAGAGGAAGGGCTGATGTCAAAGTGAGGGGAGCATCTTCCGAGCTGAGATTGTCCGGTGGAAGTCTGGGAAGAGCATGGGAACTCCATGGCCCCAGGGCCCCAGTGAATAGGCTAGCATTTGGCCAAGGTGGTGGATTTCTGTGGTCTGCGGGCCCAGAGTAGGTAGCTGAGAACCAAGGACAGACAGAGGGCCATAGGGATAGCCACCTTTGGGGACCATCACTGCAGAGCTGCCCAGGGCTCCAGAAGGTGTGATGGCAGGAGGGCAGGAGGTGCTGGGAAACCTGTTTAGGAGCTGAGAGAGGGGACCTCCCCTGAGGGATGGCATTCCCGCCACGGGCAGAGAAGAGCCCTGGCCCTCTCCAGCTGACATCCTTTAGCTGTCTACTTTTAAGCTCCTGAAAAATGCTATAAGGGATGAGACTAGTTTGGGATTTCTGAGAGAGCAAGTGCTGCCTCTTCCACTAGTAAACCTCACAAGAAGTTGTTTTGGCTTCCTCCTTGGCCCTGGCAAACTTCCCATTCTGTCTGCCCCCTCAGGTTCAGAACTTAGAACTGCCCTGCTTCTCTGAGAAAGCACTTCTCTCCCATTCCCACATAGCTCCCTACTACCACTCCCAGTGTTAGCTCTGGGATCCAGTCCTTTGCCAGGACACAGAACAGCATCTACCAGGCTCAGCATGAGGATGTGTCCGCCTGGAGCTCCGGGGTCCATTTAAGGAATGGCCCTCAACACAAGCAGAGGGAAAGCCCTTAATGAATGGGCCCCGTTCTCTGTCCACCTGACCTGACCTCAAATCCAAAGGGGTCCAAAGAGCTTGTGCATATAGTTTCAGGGGGACTCAGATGGGTGTCCCTCAGATATGGAACATACCCCCTCAGTCCCAAAGATGGTTGCTGCTACCAGTGAAGGGCTAATCCCAGCTCTCCTGGCCCACTGGCCCGTGCTCCCCCCACCCTCCAGGCCCAGTCAGGCGCCAGGAGCCTCACTGAGACTGGAGGGAAGGGGGAGGGGGGGGCAGCAGGGTGCTCTGGCCAGCAATCAATGAGTTAGGACAGGGTGAGAAATTTATTTTCAGCTTCTAGGAGGGCATTTGCAAAGAGAAGTATAAGAAAATTAAAAGCTATAAACAAATACCTGCCACCTTCATTTCCTAGGCCATTTCTTGATTAAAAGGAGAAAAACTGTAGGACACTGGGACACTCTGGACCTGGAGAGATCAACCTGGAATGGGCCCTAGGCTGCGGGGACACCTGCTGGTGAGGGCAGATTGGAGAGAGGAAAGCCCATTGAGGTGGCCCCCCCCTTACCTGGACACTGTGGGTCTCAGGGAGCGTCCTAGTACCCAGGAAGGGACCTGAGGGTGAAGCTGAGATAAGGGGTAAAATAGGCCCCTGGGCCACGGCCCATCTCTTTGCTCCCCCTCTCCTCCCCATCCTTTCCCAGTGTTGGAGGCTCTCGGTTTACTTTCTAAGGAGTTGGGGGTGGGGGAGCCCCCAGCCCTCGCAATACAAACCAAACACTCTCCTAATCCTTTTAATGGGCAGCGCTGCGGAGGCTATAAACCAGCCTGCCTGGAGCCTCGGCAGCAAGGAAGGGCAGGAGGCCGTGAGCCCTGCAGCTGCTGCCTCTGCCCTGGCCCTCCCCCACAGGGCCAGCCTGAGCCTCTACGGTCCTGGGGCTGCCTGGCTGGGGGTTCAGACTGAGACCTGAGGAGGTGGGCCTCTGCCCCCCCCCAGGCCTTGGCCAGCCAGACCTGTACTTAGCCCTCCCCCATAGAGAGGCCCAGGGCTTTCTGACCCAAGCCAGGCGGTAACTTTCTAAGCCCAGGCTGGGGGTGCTTTGGGTGTGTTTTCAGCTGAGCAGGAGAGGGCTGAAGGAAACCTGGCTCCCACCTAGTCTGGGCGCCCGAGGGAGGACACCCCCTCAGGCTGACCCTGGTAGATGCTGCTCTTTTCATACCATCACTTGCGGGGACTCAGAACCCTGGTCCCAACACTGAAGTTCTGGGCTCTGGGAGTCCCTGGCCCTTTATGAACAGAGGCCTGTGTAAGGTTTCCGTGTGGCACTGGAGCCCCCTGAATGGCTCCTCCCTCTGACCACGCAAGGGCCTAGTGTCGCCCTCCCCGGAGGCTCAGGGGCGCCAGGTGAGCTTTCCCAGGCCCCTCAAGGCGTAGCTCTCCGGCTAGGAGGAAGGACCGAGGGTTCTGTCAGGGGACAAGAAGAGGAAGAAGCAGGATGGGAGGCCGGGGAGAGGACATGGGGCTGGGGGGAGCTAGAATGTAGCACAGCTGTGGATTTGGGGCTGTGGAATCCTAGACCTTGAGTGGATGTTCCCCCACTCCCTGTAGAGACATCCACAGTGGAGGCTGGATCTTTTAAGATGGAACAACCCTTTTAGAGACCCCTTTCAAGGCCCCTAAATGCAGACATTTTTCAGGCATTCCTAGGGATGCCTAGGGAACGGGGAGAGTAACAACTTGACTCCAAATGGGTCACATTCTCCTTTTCCTTCCCTGCCACCCTTATTCCCGGAGGCAAACCCAGCTGCCTCTCAGGTACCTTCGCATCCTCCTCCTCCGTCCCAACAGTTTCTCAGTGTTGGAGGCTGGGGCAGCCAGTCTGAGGATGGAAGGCTTATGTTCTGCCATAGATCTTTGAGAGAACTAGACTTTGAACACTGGAAGGGACATAGTCCCTCCTATGGGTGGTGGGTCAGAGGTAAACGGCCATGACGGTTTCCCCCACAACTGCCTGATATCTTTCAATACTTGTCTCCTCCGATCTCTGGCCTTTACATGATTCCCAGGGACAGCCATCTTTCCTGCCTGTACTCTAGCCTGGGACGTGCCGGTCTGAGACTGACTCTGGAGGGGGGATCGGGACCTGTTGATGTATTGGTGAACCTTGTGTGAGACTGGTTTCATGACCCTGAGCCAGTAACTTCAGCTCTTTAACCCTCCCATCTTGCAGATGTGGGGAATCCCCTTTCCCTCACCCCTGACTACTCCAGCCTCCACGGGTACAAAAGGTCTGGAGCCTTGGAACAGGACTACCTTGTTTCTGAGCCCAGCTTATTTTTCTGGGAATGGTTGTTACTCCCAGTCACTTGGGGGAAGGAGTGGTGATAGGAGATGGGACGCTGGAAAAAGCTAATCTCCAGTAGCTCCAATGGACCAGAGTTCATCCTTCTCTTTCTGAGGGATCCATGTAGATCCCTGGAGACAGACAGGGGTAAGAAATTCAGTAAATGGTGTGTTCTGGGTTACAAGGTGAGACCTCCATAGCCTTGGGAGGGAGAAGGAAGGAGGGAAAAAGAGTCCCAGCCTGTGCTATGTCCCTCATCATACACACCTGGAATTTCTCAAAAGAATAGGCTGATCCCACCTTGCCCACTTTCACACAAGATCAAGCACTGCATGTGTTTCCGAGTAAGCTGTGACACTACTCCCCCCCCAACTTTGCACTTGCTGAATGTGTGGGTCCCAGCCCCTTCCCCTGTCTCCTCCATCCTACTGCTTCCACCTTGGAAGCCTTCCCTTTTGGTCCTCCCCTCTACTCCAACCCTCCCCCCAGGAGTTCCTCACAGATCCCTACATGCATGGCAATATCCTCATGGATGGAAATCCTCCATAAAGCTGCAGAGCTTCCACGTTTGATGTCCTTCTCCCGACACCCTCTTAAAACTGCTTGCAAAACAAAACAAAAAATTCATTTGCCTCTTTAGCTATACCCATATCTTTTCAAAATAGTTGCTTCAATGCTTTTCTTTTCAAAAGGAAAAAAAAAAGGAAAAAAAAAACAATGTCATCAGCCCAGCGTTCGTGAACAACCCTACAATAACAAAGCATTGTGCGCGCGTGATGGAGGAAGGTAAGGCAACATTTTTCTAGCTTTCTAGCTTACTTAACCAGGGCTGGGGGGTGAGTGGGGTGGAGAGAAGCCATGGACCAAACACCCTGAGACTGGCTTCCCCCAGATAGAGACCTCCTCTGTCTCCCCAGGGCCTTCTAGGAGAATTCCCAGGAACTTGACCAGGGAGTGGCCAGTTCCCTGGTTCCCCCGGGACTGACCTAGTGAGAGGAATGGAAACCCGTGTCACAAATTCACTCCCAGCATCTCCATTCTTTCAGGGCTAATGGGCTGGACAGGATGCTGATTTGGCAGCATTCTAGGGGCTCTCTTGTCCCTTTCCCCAAGTGGTTTGGAATAGGCTCATGGTCTTATGCACAGGCTTCTCTGGTTGGCGCCGTGGGATGGAGTTGGCCGGTCATCTGCCAAGGGTTCAAACTTCTCCAAGTCTTTGAGCTGCCTGAATGAATCCTGCTTCCTTCCGCCTTCTTTGTAGTGTATTGACTAGAACGGCTAAGCGGTCCGGTCCATAGTGGATGACGGAGCATCCAGGGGACAGCACATTTGCCCTGTAATGTTCCCCCGGGCTGGAGTGACAGCAAGAGCAGCCACTGGTTCTTGTTGATCAAGCATGGAGACAGCAGCTGTCCAGACAGTGACTGTCAGAGGTCATCCCTGTCCATCTGCTTGTAGACCCGACCTGGGGTGGGGGTAAGGGGGAGCAGAGGGAAGGGGAGATGTGCTGTCTAGGCCTAGACTCTCTGGTTGTCTGTTTCCGAAGCGCCTTGTCCTGGGCATGCTGGCATTCCTCTTAACATCCTAAACCTTCCTCTCCCCTGACCCTTATATTGAGAGGATGATAAAGTTCCTTCCTCTCCTAGGTCCTGACCCCTAGGAAGCATGGGGGGGGGGTGGTAGGAGGAGGAAGGGGAGAATCCACCAGCATCCTCCCTTCTCCTTCTGCCATGAGCCCTTGCGCTCATCTCCTCGCTTTGCCAGCCACTCTCCCTCCTCTGCCTCCAACCCGCCGTCATGGTATAAAGAAAGAGAAAAGATCTGGAGAGCTTTCGGAGTGTAGGGAGGGGGTAACATGGAGAGGGTGTGTGCCCCTCTCCCCATACTCGTATCTCCCTGAAACTTTTGGCTGTTTTCCTTTCCTGGTTTGCATCTGAATTCTCTTCTCTTCTCTCTGTTGCCCACAGCCTGTGCCTTATTGGTTGGATTAGGGATGAGTGGCAGTGTGGGGGCAAGGGGGGAAGAAGGGGCTCAAATCAACTATTGCCTTGTTTCCTGCCCCCTCCCTGCCCCTCCCCTTGGGGGACTAAGCGGGCATTGCCATCCAGAGAGTAGGACCTAGAGCGCATTCAGCTTTCATCCATAGGACACAACCAGAGCGAGCTGTGGGCTCTCGCTGCCTTCCACAACCATCCCCACGCACTTTCCTTCTACTGCAAAAGTCACTGAGGCTCTTGCATCCTGGCCCCCACCTTGCAGTTAGCTCCCCTTCTTATCCATCTCCTTAGACCGGACCTATTCTCCAAATGCTCTAGGACCAGCCCTGCAGTCCCAGCAGCCCTCCCAGAATCTTGCAGACTCCTCCATCCCAGCCAGCATTTCCCAAACCTGGAGGTCCCCAAGACATTTTCAGGGGATTCTCAGTCAAAATTCTTATTATAATAGTATTAAAGACATATTTTTAAAAAGTTCTTTGGGAGATCCTTAATGATTTTAAGAATAAAAAGTAGTCTTAAGACTCATCCCAGACCCCCTGATGCTGGGTGCCGGTCACGGACAGTCCGGCCTGCGATGTTCTTTGGGTACAGCCCCGCTGCTGTCTGCTTGGCACCTGTGCAGGCTCGGTTTTACCCGGGGGTCCGGCCGGGGGCCATGGCCCCTAACCAAAGGCAGCCGCACATGATGGGGAGCCAGAGGCCCCAAGCCAGACCGGCTGAGCGCAGCGTGGCTGGCTGGCCACTCCTAGCTGACTGAAGTTACTGCCTTGACTTTGTGAGCACAGGAAGGGAGGCCGCCTCGCAGCCCCTCACCCCGTGCTCCCACTCCGGAAGGAACTAGAGCTAAGTGGGGGAAGCCCTTTGTCCTAGAGTGAGTAGTCCAGAGCTGGAGAACCTGGGAAAGGAGCCCGAGGTGGGAGAGGGAACCTCCTTCCCTCCTGGGAATGTCCGAGAGCCTCTGTCTGTTCTCGGAAGCCTCTCGGCAGCCTGGCCAAGAGGAGGGAGCCGTAAGCTCCGGGGCATCCCTCCCCTGCCCCCATGTCCCTGCCAGCTAAGTGGCCATTCCCAAGGTGAAGCACACAAGTGGTTGACAGTAGGTAGGACGGATGAGTGTGTGTGAGACAGACAGACAGACAGACAGACCGACAGGGAAAGGCAACCCCGTGGCAGAGCCAGCCCTACTTGAATGGTCTTCCAGAACCAGGAAGGCCCAATAGGCACAGGGCCCCGACTGTGGTTGGTATGGCAATGGACCTACAGACTTTGAACCTTGTACTGCCTGCGGCCATGTGGGTGTTGGGAGGCAGGCTGAGGAACGTCCTCCTTCCTGCCTCCCCCTGCAGACCCCATTACTGTCCCCAGGCGTGACCCGAGCCCATAGGGCCCCTCCTCTCTAGCGGAGAGACGGTATTTCTGCGGCCTGCATGGACGCATCCGTATTTATGCACATGCATGGATCTAATCATGTTGCACATTGGCAGGGATGCATCTGGCAGACGTTGGCGATCCACAGCGAGGTCAGATCTGCGTCTGGGGCCCTGAGCCCCAGTCTGGGCCCGTCCAGGGGCCCGGGGTGGCGGTGGCCAGTGGTGAGACCGCAGACACAGCCCTCGCCCCCGGGCCGCCAGCCCTGACCTGGGGGGTTTTCTCTTTGTCTTGCAGAGCTGCAGCGAGAGGGAAGCATCGAGACTCTGAGTAACAGCTCGGGCTCCACCAGCGGCAGCATCCCGCGCAACTTCGACGGCTACCGGTCTCCTCTCCCCACTAACGAAAGCCAGCCCCTCAGCCTCTTCCCCTCCGGCTTTCCTTAGCCTCCTCCCACAGCAGCAGCTCTGTTTCCAGGCAGCCTCCCCGCCCCCTTTCTCCCCCCAGGGGAGGACCTGGAACTGGGGACGCTCTCCAGCCTCTGCTCTTTCCACTGACCGCCCTGCCCAAGCACATGATGAAGAACCCTGCCCGCTTACCCTGTCTGCCGTGGCGAGGAGGCCCCGCTGGCTCTGTGGCCGCCCTCCCTCCTTCCCTCCCTCCCGTGCCTGGTTGGGGGAGACTCCAGAAGCGCAGCTCCCCCTCCTTGCACATGCTGTTACACACTGGATCGGGTTTTGCCTTTTCCAACCCCTGAAGGGAACCGGCCGCAGAGCCCAGGGAAGACAAATCGACCCAGGCCCAGGATTTGGCTCTTCGAGGCCGCGTGGCCACCGTCTCTCTTCCCTGTGATCTAACAAAGTGTCCCTTCGCTGTTTCCCTTCGCCCCTCACCCTCCTGTTGCCACACAAACTGAGGCCAGGAGCACCATGGAAAGCAGAGGGAGAAGAAAGCGTCTCTCTTCCAGCCCTCTTGCCCCTTTGGCTCATGGGGAGAATTGGTATTTCTTATTAGTTCCCTGTTTTACCCTAATCTTGTATTAAGATTTAACTCCTCTCTTTGGTGAAGGAAGCCATGGTTATTGAAACTCTGTAAAGAAGTGCACGTCTTGTCCAATAAATCAAGCTGAAATCGGGTTTTGTGTCCCTGAGCTGGTGAGGGGGGCAAAGGGGCTCCTCCCCAGGGCCCGGACTGAGCCTTAGGCCACAGGCCCAGCTGTCCCCGTGGCCAGCCTTGGTCTCTTGAAACACGAGGGGAGGGAGCAGTGGGGACAGGAGGTGGGAAGGGTCCTGCCATATGGGCTCTGGTCCCGCTCTAAGCACTGCCCAACTCTCCTCTCCTCCTCCCAGAAGAGGATGAACTGTCCTGGGCTTCCATGAGTTTGACATGCTGAGCCAAGCTGGTGAGAGAAAGTAGACCAGAGCCTAATGCTTATCTGTGAGATTGGAGTTAGACTTTTTGGGGGAGGGGGAGATGGGCTGGTTAATTCTCAGGATAATGGATCCCTAGGGGAGAGACAGAGAAAACAACTGGGGAAGAAAATAGGTTCTTGGTCTCTGATAATTGCAGGAGCACTTTAGGGAATATTCTTCTATTGTCCCCCCAACACACACACACACACACACACACACACCAGTCCGTCTTGAAGGTTTGAATCAAACCCAAGGAAGAATAAGTTACTTCAGATCAAGTTTTAATGGGATGGAATTATAAAGTACATAAAGAACCCTGCCTGTCCTTTGATCTTCCTATACAATGGATATAAAAGTCCAATCCAGACCCTTAATCAGAAAACTTATAAAGCGCTCACTCTATGCAGAGCACCTTGCTTGAGACTAGATGAGATACATAGTTTAAATAAGACATAATCCTTGCTCCTCGAGGAGCTTACAATCTTGGAATAAGACACAAAATTCATGCAATGTTTAATAATAGTTAAAACTGCTATTAAAGAATTCCATGAAGTTCAGGAAAGAAGGTGGTTACCAACCAGAGATCAAGGAAGGCACTTGAGTTGAGTTTTAACAAAAGGATAGAAATCAAATAGGTGGGAAGGCATTCCCACAAGAACAACATATATATAGATATAGATATAGATATAGATATAGATATAGATATATATAGATATATAGATATAGATATATATAAAAGATAATGTGTCAGTGGGAAGGCACAGGGCCATGAAATTACAGGGAGGGGAAGGGACGGCAGAGACCAGAGGAGTCGGGTTTGCCTGAAATACGGCATACTCTGTGATAAGCAACAGCTGGAAATGCCGCATAATGGCAGATTGTGAAAGGCCTTGAAGGGATCATTCTTCCAGGCAATGGAGTTTGAACTTTTCTTGGTAGGCAATGGGGAGCCACTTGGCTTTTTGAGCAGAGGGTTATCCCTAGTGGCAAAGACTATGGGGGTAAGTGGAAGAGGGTGAAAATGCAGAAGTAAGAAGACTTGCGGTCAGTAATGGAGATGGGAAGGGCTGGTCTAGTTTAAGTAGAGATAAAAGGTAGTGTAGGAAAGTTGGAAAGATCATAGGCTCCAGACCTAGAGCTGCAATGGGCTTCCTACAGTTGAGGAAACTGAGGTCTACCCAGAGAGGTAAAGTAGTTTACCCAAGGAGAGAAAGTCAAAAACACCATGTTTCTGCCATGGGAGACAAGGTGAAGAATGGTGCTTCAGGGAGAAAGAATAAAAGCAGAAGAAGATGGAGGAGAAGGATGATGAATTCAATTTTAAATTCAAAATTTGAGAAGATAGCAGGATATCCAAATAGAAATATATTAGAAGCAATTGCATAATCATAGAGACCATATAGGAAATCTAGTCCAATAACATTTTTTCCAAGTCCATATTGATTAAATGCCGACTATGTGCTAAGAAAAAATGCCTCAAAGAAACAGCTGAAACTTCTGTAGCACCTTAAAATCCACAAAAAGCCTTGTACGATTTCATGTGATCTTCACAATGATCAGATAAGGTCCTATCATGATGCTTACTTTATAGATAAGTGAAGTTCAGCCCTTTGCCCTTTGCTCCCATTGCTAATATTTAGGGATAAAATTTGAACCAGGGTATTTTATTTTCTCAAGTTCTATGGGTTTTTTTTTCCCACCATGTCACTATCCTACCTCTGTCTTCTATTTCTATTAAATTATAGGATTCTTGAAAATATTTGTCTCCCAGTACCTACCTGGCTTAGTACTCTATATACAGTAGGTGCCTAAGAAATGTTTACTTGTAGATGAGAGATTTTGAAATGGAAAGGACCTTGGAAACCATCTAATCCACCCTCTCTCCCCATTTTACAGTTGAGAAAATGGAGACCCAGATGTGACTTGGCTAAGGTCACACAGGAAATAAGCTGCCTCTCTGAGCCAAGATTTAAATCTAGATCCTCTTGCTCCAAATACAAAATCACCCTTGAAACTGATGTATTAGAGAAGCCCACCTCGTGGCTCATCATGGTTCTAACAGTAGGACCAAATCTTGATCAGTCACCTGCTGAATTTTACAAAGGAGAAAAATGAGGCTCACAAAAGTTTTGGGGTTTTTTCGTGCAAGGCAATTGGGGTTAAATATCTTGCCCAGGGCAATGCAGCTAGTTGGTTTTCAGGGGGGAGTTTAAATCAAGCATTTATTAAGTACCAACTGTATGCCCAGTATCATACGGGGAGTGGGAGGAATACAAGGATAAAATAAGAAGGCTACATTCAAGCAGCACCTTTTCCTTCAGTTCAGTGGGTCTAGAACTTGGAAGATCAGGGCCAGCGAGGTAGATCTGGAAGTTGTCTGTGTGGTTGCGGGCAGTGGTGAAAGTAGGCAAAAACAAAGTAAAAAGCAAAGCGAAGAGGACCCAGGACAGGCAGACAAGAGGCAAAGCAGGTTGTTGTATACTGGAAAGTGTATGGGATGGGGAGAAGGATTTGAAATTAAGAAACCTGCATTTGACTCCTGACCCAGACACCTCATGTAGAGCAGAGCTCGCTAAGCCTGGAGTTCAGGACTCCAGGGTTCAAATCCTACCTCTGACCCTCACTAGCTCTATGGCAAGTCACTTAACTTTGTGGTGCCTCAGTTTTCTCATCTGTAAAGTGGAAATACTTGCTCTCTGTGGCTCAAAGCGTTAAGCAGAAAGTGCTTTGCTAACCTTAACATGCTAAATAAATGTAAGCTATTAATAAGAGGACTAGAGATTTAAAGCTAGAAGAGATCGTAATTCCCTCATTTTTCAAATAAGAAAACTGAGACTCAAGGAGAAGAAATGGGAGAGATTCAAGCCAAGGAAAGAGAGAATATTTAATGGGAGAGTTTCAATAATTTCAAAAACTGCAGAGAGAGGGGGATTAATGAAGCCTGAACAAAAGGGTCATTGGACTTGGATATTCAAAGGTTATTGGTGACCTTTAAGAGAACAATTTCAGTCGAGTTGCAGGATAGTGAACTAGTATTAAGTCCCCACTATGTGCCGATCACTTGCTAAATTGTGAAGATACAAAGAAACAGCAGAGAAACAGTAAGGAAACAAAGAATGAAAGCTCTCAAAGAGCTTTTGGTCACCTAATGGAGGAATCAATATGTAAACTATGAACAATATGTACAGGGTAAATTTTAGGAAGGCACTAAGATGAGAAAGGACGCGTATAAGGAGATAGGGGCCGGTACCAGAGAAGTGACAATATCTAAGGAGAGAAGAGGTCATATATGAGAGAGAGTACAAAAGGAGAAATGGATGGTGTGGAAATGGAGGCGATGGGCATAGGCAACTTTTTCAAGAATTTTGAAGGAGGAGAGAGATGGCTTCAGCAGAAGGATGGGAAAGGACAAATGAGGAAGGAGAGACCAGTTACGTAGAGTAAAGCTCTAAAGAAAGAGCAAGAAAAGGGGTCAGGGATTCAAGTAGACTTTCCTCTTCTGTGATAAGATACAGGGAGGACAGAGTGGATGCTTATACTGGCATTTTTGGAAGGATGGAGGGCAATCGAAAGCTCGGATCAGTCTAATCACCTGTTAAGGGTCAGAATGAGAACATATCTGGAGGCCTTGAAAGAAAAAGCCCCAGCTATTTAGAGGGCTGGGATTAGGGAGTTGAAGAGTGAAGAAGACTGTCTGACAGGAAAGGGCCAGCTGAAATAGTGCTTGACCTCGAGGAACTTAGAGAGGGTAAGACATGGTCCCCTCTAATTGTAATTCAAGGATCATACATCCGGAGATGGAGATGTTTCCCTCCACGGTAGAAATGGAAACCTATAAGATTTTACATATATGTCAAACTTTTTGTGTCCGTTGGTCTTGCCTAACTAGTTTCCTTTCTTACAAGAAAGTATTTTATCGAGCATGGGATTTAGGAAATTAGTGTGATATAAGAAAAACGACAACAGACCTCAATAAAGCTTTTAAGAAATTTTTAAGAAATAAAGAATAATTTTTAAAATAATCTTCACATACCCCTGGAAGAAGATTGTGTTAGTTATAAGTATACACTAACTGGCTATGTGAGCCTGAGCAAGTCACTTAACCCCAATTTCTTTCTCCCCAAAACTAATAAATGCACGGAAATTAAAGTGAAAGATGAGGAATTTCAGGAAGGTCAGAAGAGAGGCATTCAGGGAAGCTTTTCTCTTTGTCAACAAATAGAGATTTGAAGGAAGAGCATAATTTCACCTGGTGGACATGTCGAGATGTTCTCCAGCTCTATCTAAAAATCTAAAGTTATGAGTTTTCAAGCATGAGGTGGGCTAGGGCAGAACTGGGCAGGGTGGAAGAGAAGATGGCATGTCCAAAAACATGCAGAAAGAAGGGGGCAAAAGGAGATCACTAAAAAACCGTAACCGAGGGAAGCCTTAATATGAAAAACCAACAGATAGAGCCAGTCTGATTATGAAAAGGAGTAATGTGAAAGGAAGTTGCCCTGGAACTGAAAGATAAAAATCTGGATTAACGTAATATCACACCTTGATTTCAGAGGGCTTATAATAACCCCCCCCCCTTTTCTTATTCTAGAACTGGTGGGCTAGAAGTGCAAAGATGATATAAAAGCTGTGAGAATGATGGCTTGATTTGCCTGGTAGGGACCTAAATCTATCCCAGTTCCTCTTATTTTACAAATAAAGAAACAGTCTCTGAGGAAATTCTGTGACTTGCTCAGGATTACATACACAAGGGTGGCAAAATTTGCTCATTCAGATTTAGCAGATTACCTCTTTAATGTAATCTGCTTCAGCAGTGAATGCACAGGCACACAAAGTCCCTACCCTCATGGAGCTTACAGTCTAACAGACATGGTCTCCGGGGTCTAGGTGCCAGCAGCTTGGAGTGGATGGCTCCTCTTCCTGCAGACCCGGCTTCCCCTAGAGACTTACCCTTCCTGGTTCCTTCCTGGGCGCAGAATAGCCATGATGTATGTCAGCTCTCCCTCCAGCACTCAGGCAGTCTTCTGTGCATGGACTCAGTGCCTACAAGCCAGCGAGTCATTTTTCCTCAGTCAGGACAGCTTGGACTTCTACTGCACAAAAGCCTGCGGCGGGGGCCAGACTTGCAGGACTGGGAGAAACGGAGACAACCTCATTATTTATCTGCCCGGTGGCCTTCAGTCAGTGCAGAGGGCAGAATATGTAAGGACCCTGTCCACCAGTGATAAGCCAGCCTCAGGCTGCTGCCACTGTAGCAGCTGAAGTTATCGGAGATGTCTCCAGCCCAGAATTATGGCTAATCTGGGAGAACACAAGTGGCCGTTCCACAGTTTATAGTCAGTCATCAGAAGGTAACAGCTAATCAGTGGGGGCTGCCGGCATCCCCTTCGCTTTAGGGCAGTGTCCTCCATATTCTCAAGGTTTCTCTGAAGAACCTTGGAATCGGTTGGGAGCTCTGGGAAACTCTGGCACAGAACATCGGGCATGATGCGCCCACATCACAGAAGGCTCTGTGCCATGTGAGCAAAGCAGAAGTGCAGCAGCCCGAAAGAAATGTGAGATGTGCAAATTTCAAGACATCTTCCCTTCAAATGTGCAGAGGGACTATCTGTGCCTGATCTCCCCTAGGATCTTTTGGGTCCACATTGGTCGGACACCGTGTACCTTTGTCCCCATTCCAGTGAAGTAATTTAGATTTTCTTTGAGCATGAAAGGCAACAGCCACCAACCATGTCCTGTGAGTCTAGGACAGTCCATGGCGGCATAGCCTGGTAGTTAGGGCAACAGAGACCTGCTTACGATTGTGTTCTGTGACCTCAGGAAAATCATCTAACCTCCTCTTTGGGCCTCAATATCGCTGCCTGCCAAGGGAAAAGATTACTGCTTGTTCCCTGGCGCTCAGAGGTGGAGACAATCAGAATGAGACGGGAGATTGATCTGTGTATGGGCTAAATCCTAGGGAGGAGTATTAGACACAGATGATGAGGAGTCTTAATGAGACTAATCTTCAAGGCCTCCCCAAGGAGAGCTTTTCCTGAGGGGAAGCCAAACCGAAACAAGTTCAGGTTCCCAGAGTCCACTTCCTGTGGAGTGCAGCTGAGACCAAGCCCACAAGATGACCACTGGTGGTAACTCCCAGGAATGGTTTTCAGAAAAGCCCCAAACTCCTACAACAGAAGTAGCTAGGATCCTCACGTGCCTTTTTGTCCTTAACATGGTGTGACAACGTCGTCCTTCTGTGATCCAGCTCGTCAATCAGAGGATGCTTGAGTTCCTGGAAGAACCAAACTAGGGAGAAAACAAGCGCATTCAGAAACGGGACCTTTTGGCAGGAGGATGGTGAAGATTTGTAGAATGGACTAGAAATGCAGGATTCCTAAGATCCTGAACCTCCCCCCCCCCTCTCTCCTCTCTCTCTCTTCTCTCTCTCTCTCTCTCTCTCCCTCTCCCCTTTCTCTCTCTTTCTCCTTCCCTGCCTTCCTTCTTTCCTCCCTCCTTCTCTCTCTCTGTCTCCATCTTTCTCCTCTCTCTCCCCCTCTCCTCTCTCTCTCTCTCTTCTCTCTCTCTCTCTCTCTTCTCTCTCTCTCTCTTCTCTCTCTCTCTCTCTCTCTCTCTCTCTCTCTCTCTCTTCTCTCTCTCTCTCTCTCTCCCCCTCGCTCCCCTTTCTCTCTCTTTCTCCTTCCCTGCCTTCCTTCTTTCCTCCCTCCTTCTCTCTCTCTGTCTCCATCTTTCTCTCTCCTCTCTCTCTCTCTCTTCTCTCTCTCTCTCTCCATCTTTCTCTCTGTCTGTGTCTAAATATCACCCTTTGATTGGAGGAGGGGGGAAAAGGAAGGAATTTCTGGATTATCTGAAAAGAAAAAAAATGTATAGATGATATCAAATAAGCACTTAAAATATAAGTATAATGAAATAATTAAAAAAAACACTGCCCACCCCTGATGATGACACTTCTAAATGTTAGCCCCAGGGATCTTGGAACCTGAACCCCTCAGACCTGTGCTTGGCACTTCCATTCATGAAAAATATCTACATAAACCAGAACTCGGCAGAGCTGGGAAGAGATTTTCCCCAAAAGGCAATAGGAGAGGAAGCAGTAGCACCCTGAAATCCTAAACGCTGGCCAGTCAGTGGTCTGTCCTTTAGGGCTCTGTTGCAAAGACTGAGACTTCTGGAAATGAAGCATGGCAGAGTAAGAGATGCAGATACATGCCTTAGTTACCTTACACCTGTATGCACCATAACAGTTGGGGATCTTACTCAGCCTGGGGGGGGGGGGGGGGGAAGGACAACCTTACTAAACCGGAGATCCCACCCAGTGGCAAGGATCACCTCTCTGTGCTAGATTAATTGTTGTGTGTGTGTGTGTGTGTGTGTGTGTTTTGTTGTTATTGTTGTTTTATTGAGGCAGTTGGAGTAAAGTGACTTGCCCAGAGTCACACACCTAGGAAGTGTTAAGTGTCTGAGGCTGAATTTGAATTCAGGACTGTGCCATCTAGCTGTCCCACTCTGTTAAACTGGAACCAGAAGTCCCAGATCTTTCCACTCCGACTAGCAAAGTAAAGGAGTCAAGCCTTACCTCTTCCTTTCAGTCCTGAGATTATGGAAATAGGTGAGAAGGGTACAGTTTTCTTTGGAACTTCTTTAGAGCATTATTCCCTAACTGTGCATATCAAAATTGGAAATGAGCAGCAACCTGCTACACACACTTTGCCACCTGCCTTTAGTGACAGACACATAGACTTGAAAAAATTTTAATGCCAGTAGTGTGCCAGCTTCATCTACCCACAGAGGACCTCAGCCCACCTATAACTTCCTGGATTAGGGGGAAGCTTGCTGAATGTGGACGGAAGAATCCCAACTCTGACACTTTTTAGCTGGGGGATTATGGGCAAATGCCTTTGTCTTTCTGAGATTCTGTTTCTTCCTCAGAATAGTAATAAGGTCTATAATATGAGAAGCAGAATGGGGGGAGTAATAAATTGAGATCAGAACTTCGGGTCAGCAAAACCTGGGTTCAAATGTTTCCTCCTACACTTAGCTGTTTGATCTTGGACCAATCACAAATCTAAGTGCACCCAGGCAACTCTCTGAAACTGGAAAGGAAGAATCGTGCAAAAGAAAAAAAATCTGGATTAAAATCTTGCCTCTAATACTCATTTATATGATCTTGTACAAGTTACTTAATATTCTGAGGCCTCAATTTCCTTAACTAAAATGAGGGAGTTGGACTAGATCAAAACTTCATCTTTTTTAAAAAATGTACAATCCTCTTAAATATATTTCCAGATTTGTCATGTTATACAAGAAAAATCAGACAAAAGGGAAGAACCATGAGAAAAAAAAGCAAGCAAAAAAGGTGAAGATATGTTTGGTTCCACATTCAGTCTCCGTATTTCTCTTTCTGGATGCAAATGCATCATTTTCCGACCCAAGTCTATTGGAATTGTCTTGAAAAGACACATCACAGTTGTAGATCAAAGCTTCTTAAACTGTGAGTCGAGACCCTGTGTGGAGTCTTATAATTGAACAAAGAGATCATAAAATTATGATTTGTTAACAGTAAATTTTGATTTGTAGACCTATTTTATATACCTACATACCCAGGGTCAAGTAAAAATTTCTCAGATAAAAAGGAATAGTCAGTGGGAAAAGTTTAAGCCCTAGACTAGATGGTCCCTTCCCCGGATTTATAGAAATGCAAAACAGCCTCTTTGGTCAAAGGAATTCTCTATGCCAGGGAAATTACAGGTCCCAACAATAATAACAAAAAATCCCTCTATTACCTCTCCCCACAGGGCTATTGTGAGGTTCAAAGAATATAAAGTATGTAATGTGCCTTGCATAATTTAAATGGCCATAAAAATGTCAGTGTGGTGGAGTGGATAGAGAGTTGGCCCCGAACCCAAGAAAACCTGGATCCAAGTCCACCTCACCTCTGTCACACATTGGCTCTGTGACCTTTAATCTCTCAATGCTCTAGGCAATTCTTAAGATTTTAAAATTAGAGTGAAAGAGCTTATTTTCCCTCTTGGAGGGAGTTTCTTCATTTAGGAGTATCTACTGCCAATAAAATCATATGCTCAGTCACTATGTTATTATTATTTACAGTGTTCATGAGTTGAGGAAAACTAAGAACAACAACAACAACACATTATCCTGCATCCAGAGTGGTGATGGCTTCTGAGCTCAGCTAGTTTAATAGATTCTCAAAGATCAGTCATGAATTTAGAGCTGGAAGTAAATTTAAATGTAATTGATGTCCAGTCTTTTCCAAATGAGAAAGAAAAACTGAGGTCTCAGTCTAGTCTTCATCTGTCTCTGCTTTTCTTTCTGTCCCTCCCTCACTGTTTCTACTTCTCTCCTCTTTCTGTCTTGTCTCTCTTCCTCTCTTTCCCTCTCTTTTGTTTCTCTTTCTCCGCCTTTCTCTTATTTCTCCTCTCTTCTCTCTTTCTTCATTTTCTCTTTTGTCTCTCTCTTTCCTCTCTTGCCATCTTCTCTCTCATCTCTCTCCCTCTCTCTCTCCCTCCCTAGACCTCTTTATCTGTCTTCTTTTCTTTTTCTTTTCTCCCATCTCTGTCTTTTTCCTTCCTTTCTTCTCTCTCTATTTCTCTCTTCCTGTCTTTCTCTCTTGTCTCTCTCACCCTCTCTTTACCTCCATCTTTTGTCTTTCTCCTTTCCTTTTTTCTCCTCTCATCTCTCTCTCTTCTTCCCTTTCTCTTGTCTCTGTGTTTTTCCCTTTCTCTTTCCTACCTCTTCTCGCATCTCTTTCTTACTCTTTCTCCCTCTTTATGTCTTTATGTCTCTCTTATCTATCTTTCTCTGTGTGTGTGTCTGTTTCACTGTCTGTCTCTCTGTGTGTGTGTGTGTGTGTGTGTGTGTGTCCTCCTATATCTGTCTCTTTGTCTCTATTTCTCTCTATGGGTATGTGTCTCTCTCTGTGTCTCTGCTTCTCCCTCTGTGCCTGTTTCTGTCTGTCTGTCTGTCTGTCTCACACACACAGAGACAAACAGACAGTGAAACAGACACACACACACACACACACACACTGAAGTACTAGCGGTAGCTTTCCAATCCAAGGTTCTCTGCCCATAAATTCAGCTTCTCTTCCTCCCTTCCTCTATTCCCTTCCCTATTCCCTCCCTTCCTCCCTCTATTCAACACCAGCAAAGTCTTATCGTTCTGGCAGAATTTTCCAGAATTTAGCAGCCAAAGGTTCTGTCTTGGAGGATCTCAGGCTCACTTCCATACTATTCCAAAATTGGAGGAGGATTTTAGTCCTCCTTTAGTCTCCTCCAATATGTCTGATTATAAAGACAACCCTAATCCTAATCTCCTCCTCCCACCTCTCCACTTCCTACAGAAGTCTAGGAAAGGAAATGTGGGTCCAAATTCCATCTCCGACAAACCTTTGTGACAGCACAAACCACTGAGCTACCCTGGGCCTCAAATTCCTCCCCTACAAAATAAAGAAATTGAACCAGAATAACTTCTAGCTTTATCCTAAATTCCTATAAGCCGACTTCCTTCCCACTAAATTCTCTAAGCCTTAGTTTCCTTACCTGTAAAATAGGGACAATAATACAGGTACTACCTACATCAAAGAGCCAATGGCAGGATCAAATGAACCAGGGAATTCGGCTTCTTAAGGCCGGATGCCCTAAGTAATGTGGTCCACCCGGAAACATTCCGGTTAGATTCAGCGAGCTCGGCGTGCTTCCTCTACTAGCTCTACTCAGATTAGTTACTGACTCAGTCTCCTCCAAAGGGAAATGGGTCCGTGAGAACACCCAGAAAGATCCCTCCCCACAAGCCATCTCTCTCTCCTTCCCTATGTGTGTGTGTGTGGGGGGGTGATTTATTTATTTGGAGAGCTTTACGTAGAAAGAGATTACAAGTAAATGGCAAAATATCGAGTGCCCGGGGTTTGAGCAGGGGCACGCTGGATTTACTAAGCGGGAACCCCTCCAGCAGCTCGCTATCTCGCCTCTCTTCGAGCCCACAGGAGGCTTCCCTTTCCTCACCGCCCAAGGTTTAGGGGTGTCACTCCTGGCCGGGGGCGGGGGGGAACCTTGTTGGAAAAGGAGAAAAAGAGAGCGTTCGTCTATTTTGGAGGCCCCCATTTTTCGCCGGTCGCATCTCGGGTGATCTCCCTCCACCTTCTTCCAACTCCTTTCATCAAGTTTTCGTTGGAAGGTGACCCCCTCGGGTACTCTGGTTCAGGAAACCAAAGCAGAAACGCAGCCGCAGCCCCCGCCGGCAGGTGTGTGGGCTCAGGGCCCCCTGAGCTCAAGCAGCTTCGTCCAGCCACCAGGCGACCGTCAGGGAAGCTGGGGGGCGCCACGGGGAGAAGAACCCGAAAGCTAATGAAAGGCTGAAGGAATGAGGGGGTGTAAAAGAAGAACGAAGGGGGCGAAAAAATGTTTTTTACCTCGGATTTTAAAGCTTTTCTAAAACGAAGCATATTCTCATAGAATAATTTGTGATGTGAATGGCTTTCCTGCCCTTTCCAGGCTAGTTCCTGGGGCTCCTTTTCTGTCCTTTTATTTGAGGCAGCCCTTTCCCAGCCTTTATTGTCTACGTCTCTCGCCTTTTAACCTTCTCAGCTCCCCAATTCTCTCATTTTCCGTCCTTTTCTCTTCATCTCTCTCCTACACACACTACGTCTGTTCTTCTCTCCTTGGATTTTCGTCTCATTCATCTCTGCCTCATTCTTCTCAAATGTCTCGACTCCCAACCCCCTTCCTAGACGACTAGGAGCTCTAGACACGAAGGGGAACTTAAAAGTCATCTCGTCCCAGACTTTGGAGAACACCAAGTCCCGGAGAAGAGAAATAGCTGGTCCAAGGTCCACACAGGTGGAAGAGTTGAATTTGAACCTGGATCCTTTGATTCCGAAGACAGCGCTCCTTCCTCACTATCTGTCTTTCCCTAATATCTCTGTGAATCTCATTTTTTCTCCCTCATTCTCACTCCAGCATTTCTCACCCGACTCTCTCTCCCATTCCCCTCATGTCTCCTTTCGTGTCTGATTTCTAGCGTTTTGTCCCAGTCTCTGTCCATATTCCTATCCCTAAGTCTCTCCCGTTTTCTCTCCCTTCATTCCTTCTTTCCCTTCTCTCTTCCCCCTTCCCTGTCTAACTTCTGGTTTATTCAGCTTTCCCACAAATACGGATAGAGAAAGCCTACAGGTGATAAGAAACTGCGGCAGCCCCGTGCCCATCACCCCAAAACTGCCCACACAGACACAGGCAAGCTCTTGGAGCCGATTCCCGGGAGCGTTTCAGTCACCTTCCTGGAAGAGGTGGTGGCTCAGCACTGGGAGCTCGGACCGAAGAAACAGTTCTGTCCACCTCGTTGCCTTTTCCCCCTCTCTCTTTTTATTTTTTCTCCCTCTTCTCCCTTCTCCCTTCTCTTCATTTTTTTTTCAGTAACCTTCGAGTTCTTCTCCCAGCTCTGTCCCGGACGCCCTCCTGGGTCACTCAGTGGCCCTAGACCGCCCTCTGGGCGCAAGAGGCCTTATGCCCACACACCTGTTGGATAGGAGGGCTGGGGCTGTGCTCCCGCCTTTGGTCCTTGGGTCAAATTACTCCGAGAGTTGATCCCTTAACGAATCCCAGGTGAACGGGGAGGATGGAGGAATATCACCTGGGGCCGATGCAAATGGAGAATAGTGGGAGAAACTGAGGAACAGTGCCCTGATCCTGGGAGCGGAAGCCTACGGAAACTGGGTCTCAAGATACTCGGGCGCACACGCTCAAGCTGCGTCTGAGGGCTTAGGCTACAACAGAGCTCTGAACTACCCTGGAGGAGACAACTTTGGGAGGACTTCCCCACACACTCGTTTATCTTATTCTTTTTCCGAATACTTTCCTCACAGACTTAGCCTACGGCCCCGGGAGATGGAGTGGGAACCGTTGTACTTTGGGTCTTGACTCCAATATGACGAAGTTTTCCATATTGAGAATTAAAAGCTCTTCAGGGTCCCAAAAGGGATGGAAATACATCTCTCTTCCATCTTTGCAGAGACGTGTGTGTGTGTGTGTGGGGGGGGGGGGTTAAGAAGGTAGATCTGGGCATAAATTCGTACTTGGTTGATGTGTCAGTTTCATTGCACTACTCCCTCCCTCTCCCCTTAATTCTTTATTAGGAACGATGGTTCTCTCTGCAGAGGAGAGAAAGGGATATAATGGGAAATAAAGGCGACGTAAAACCAAAAGATTTCAGTAAAATCTTTTAAAAAGTAATTCAAAGCTGCATCTGTTGGGAAGAAGGGGGAGGAGAGGAAAGGGCACTGGAGAATTCTCCGGATAAGAAAGTGTCAGAGGATTCTACAGTGGAAAAAGAACTCGGAATAGTGGATAACCTCGGTTTCCACAAGTGCAATACTCTACTTCGTTTTGGGCATTGAAGACTCGAACCTGAACTGGAGCCTCGGAGCTGGGACCGAGGCAGGGCTGGAGGCGGCTGAGATCCTCGACCTTCACGCACCCATTGACTTTAGTGGCGAAGACAGGAAAGTTAAGATGGAGGAAGGGAGGAGAAGGAAGTTTTCTGTTACATTCAGATCCCAACACACACACACACACACACACACACACACACACACACACCCTACCACCACCACCACCACCACCACCACCACCACCCTCAATTCTAGGTCCTTGCCTCTGTTGATTTTTTCCAATTTATTCGTATCGTGGCTTTTTTGTATAGAGTTGTTTGTATTTTGTCTCCCCTATTAGACTGTAAGCTCCTTAAGAGCAGGGTTGGTTTGTTTTGTTGTTGTTGCTTTTCTTTTTATCTCCAACGCTTAATACAGTACAGGTGCCTGGGCTCATATACCGGGACTCTGGAAATGGCCACAGGGGAAAAATTTGCCCACAAAGTTGAAGAATGGCAGGACCAGCGCAATCCTAGAGGACTTCCTGGAGGAGACAGAGAAATGCTAGCTCTAGAGAAGCAGCTAGCCTCATCAGAAAAGTCGGGAGCGAAAAATCGATTTACAAAACCACCACCAGCGAACAGAGGATGGTGACGGCGGCGGTGGTATCGTGACGGACTAGAACAATTTCTATCTTTGGTCCTGTCTCGTTCCTCATTTTTGTCTCCGAATCCTAGATTTAGAACTGGAAGATACGTCAGAGGCCTTCTTTCTAGTTCAACTCCTTTGTTTTGCAGTCTAGAGAGATTTAATGTTTTCCCGAATATCTATCAGGGAGCTAGCAGCAGATTTCTTGGGATCCCTCAACGCTATACGTTGGGGATCCGCTGTCACTGCCCGTTTCTCACGGAGGTAATTAAAGAACTGTGGGGTGATAAGGAGGGGCCCGGCAGCGCCTTTCTGAGAGTGGGGCTTTTAAAGCCATCACGGACGATTTGCCTAAGTGGTCGGGACAGGACCCGGCAGCTGTAGTGCCCAGGGTCACCAAGTGTCCCTCTTTCCCCCTGCCGGGGGACAGAGACACAGAGACAGCAGGAGAGACAGAGACAGAGACAGACACCCATAGCGAAGGGCCCTGGGCTCTGTCTGCCGGAGGCTGGCGCCTTGGGCAGCTTGGCTTGCGGCTAAAAATAGCTCGGGGAACCGGAGGAACTTGGAGAGATAGATAGCTGGAAAGTCGGATAACCGGGGTAGGATTGGGGGGGGGGGATGGGGGCAGCACTGGAGCTGCGGGGCTAATCCAAGAGCAAATATCTGCGATCACACCGAGATTCAATCCGCTGGAGCGAGGAAGCCCTGGGGTATACATTTGTCCTTGGGTACCTAACCGCCTACGCTCCTCCAGTCCCTCGAGGGGTAGAGTGATGCCGCACTGGGCTCTGGGTAGAGGAAAGAAACGGTCAGCAATAGGACTTCCCAGCCTTCCACCCGATTTCGTTGTTGGGGGAGTGGGGGTGGGGAGCAGGGGAGCGCCAAACTAGAAAGACCAAAAGAGCGGATTATCCGCAAACCCGGGAGCCACGGATGCGAAGGACAAGTTCTGGCCCACCTGGAAAATAGACCCTAAAAATCGAGAAATAAGAAAAGGAAGTGGGGGTAGGGGATGAGATGTTACGAAAGGGGAGAAGAGACATACGCGTTGCCTCTCCTTAAAAGAAGAACCTAGCCTGAGGCCACAACTCGCTCTTTGGCACCCAAGGGACTAGAATTCGGCTCTTTTGCCCCTTCGTCTTCCTCCCCCACGCCCGGGGCGATCGGAACCTTTCTCTCAGCCGCTTCCCTCCCTTCCAGGCAGCTGAGGGTCGAGCAACCTGGGTGTTTCGATCAGCCTCCAGCTCCTTGGCAAGGGGACATAGAACCAGGGGAAGCGGGAAGGGACTAAGTGACCCGTCGGGTGGTGTTCAGGAACAGGGATAGTGGAGGTAATTCAGTTATGGAGGGAGCTCTGACTCCCCCCCGCCCGGTTGTCCGCCTCCCAATCCCACCTAGACTTGGCGCCTGAGTTGGTGTGTGAGTCCCCAGGAGGGGGCCGGAGGGAGGGGTCCCTACAGTCGGGGCGGGCTCGGCGCGCGTCCCCCCGCCCTTCTGCGGGTGCAGGCCAAATGCGAAGTGACAGGGGCCGGAGCTTTGTTGTGGAGTAGCAGCCGCCTGGCGCCAGCCACCCCCGCCCCCCCCCCCCCCCGGGCCCCCCAGCCCCCTGCAGGAAGAGCTGCCCCCCCCCCCCCGGCCTCTTAAAGGGACATGCACTTACTGCCCCCCGGGACCCACCCAGATCTGCAGTTCTTTCCCTCCTCCCCGCCTCTCTCTACTCCCGGCTCTCAACCCTCATTGCATTCGGGCAGAAGTAGTGCCCGGGCTCTAGGGAAACCAGAGATGGAGAAAAAGATGCTAGAAGCCCAACGCTGGCGCGGGGTGTCTGCTGCTTCGCGTTCTTCTCCAGAGCTGGTTTTTCGATGCCCTTTCCGATCTCCCTATAGACCGTTCTCTCAGAACACTGGCTGCATCAAGTGTGTCCTAGAAAGTGCCTTGAGAAATGCAAGCGGGACTTTGAGGTGGGAGGTTGACTACTGAGAAGGGAAGGAAGCACAGGTGTAGTGTTGGGCTGAGGGGTGGGGATGCCGAATTGGGGGAACAAAACAATTCGAAGAGTTGGGAATAATTCTGGGGAGGAGGTGCAGCGGACGAGGGAGTTGACACAATCACTTGGACCAAGACAATGCCCCGAGGAGAAATACCAAACAGCTCGGGCTCTATGGTTTTTTTTAAAGTCCCCAAATGTGCACGCACAGAATTTGGGGTCCAGGAGCTGGCCTGCAGAAGACTTAGGCGCTGGCCACGAATCTTGAGGTCCTAAAAGATCCCTGCAGGAGAGACCACAACCTGCCCAGGCCGCAGGCAGTTGTGTCCGGCCTGTCCCTTGCTTCCTGCGTCTTTCACCGAGGGTCAGAGATGGAGGTGGCACAGGGTGTATATAGGGCTTTACGGAACCTAGCACGGGGGATTATTACACGGAATGCCTTCAGGGCGGACAGGAGCACCCACAGGAAGATAACCAAGGCAGAACTGAAGGTGGAACATAGAGTCCAAGAGCCTGGCCCAGGGTTGAATCCAGCCCCCACGACTCCAGGCCGCGGGTCACGGCAGCTACAAAAAGGGTGCCTATAATCCCGGAGGCTGGAGGGCTCCAAGCACTAACTGAGGGGTGCGTGTGCAGGGAGTGCAGGGCTCAGTCTTAGTCTGTCCAGGAAGTATGTGGCACAGTGAGAAACCTTGGGCACCTTGTTCTATGTGCAGCTGTATATAGGTACGTGGCCTGAGCCTTGGTATGTAACGTACAAGACGTTTGGAGGGAAAAAGAATGATTCCTTCCAGAGTTTAGTGGACTCGAAACAGACTGAATTATCTTCCTGACAGGTTGTTATTTCTAGGTAACTTCATACTAGCTAGGTACAACATATAGACTTAGATAAAATTTTTAAATATTCTATGTAAATACTATATATTTTCTGTTAGTATCTGTTTGTGGAACGATAAACAATAGGGAAAGTTTTTTTTTGTTGTTGTTGTTGTTGTTTTTTTAATGGAATGGAGCGACTCTGTCTCCCAAATTCTATTCCCTTGGGTGTAGATACACTCTACAAAGAATGGGGACTCCATTGTACCAGGTGTACTTGTTCTCTACTTCACCTTCGTATGCGTGCGTGTATGTAACCAGGTGCCGGATAAGGGGTGGATAGCTGTGGACAGTTCTGGACACAATCTATTGCCCAGGACCTGCAGACAACAACATGGAGACATCAACATACGAACGCACGCACAATCTGGTCAGTCTTTAATACAGAGCTACCTTCGGCTGCCCGGGACTGTGAGCAAAGCGCATACACACACACGCACACGCACACCTTACTATCCTAGCCCACGTCAAATCCAAAACCCGAAGGAAGATAGAGGAATAAACACTGCTTGGAAAGTCCCCCACTACCATCACCACCATTGCGTCCATACTGAGGCGGCGCTGATAAAGACTATTCTGCACCGGATGCGGCGAATAGATCTTGCCCGGGGTTTTAAAAGGAACACTAACCTAGCAAACTAAAACCCATTCTAATCTGTGGCTACTGCGTTCAGCCACAGCCTGACAGAGATGACAAGACCAGAGTAGAATTCGGTTCTTGGGTCTGTCTAGAGAGTTGAGAGGGTCTGGGAAGCCCCCGAGGTTTCCTGGGAAATTTCCGTGTCAGATTGAGATATTAAAGGCTGGACCATTTCAGTTTGTTCCGATTCTTTGCCGCCGCCGTCAGCCCTAAAAAACATCCTCACCTTTTCTCTGTCTGAGGCTAGGGATCCCTTCTCTTTTCCCCCAGGGACTCCAGTACTTTCTCTCACTTAACCTCCTCCTCTAGCACTGAACAATTACGGGGAGGGGGGGTGCTCCCCGGCTGAGCTCTGGCCCCACTCACCTGGTTTGGATGGGGTCTTGTGGACTCGGCTCTGCTCGAGGATCTCCTCCGTCTTATTTGTTGCCGGCAGCCCTTGAGCGCCCAAAACTCTCGGCCTTGGAGACGTGCTTTGCTGATGCTCTGGCCGCCTGGGTCTCGGGGTTGGGGAAGTACAGACGGATCTCGGACAGCTGAGCAGCGCGGGCCAGTGCATCGATCTCCGCTGTTCTCGTACGGTTCCGAACTGTCCCTAACTCACTGCCTAGTTTCCTCCGCTCTCGGAAACCCGAGTGGAAACCGAGGGGACAGACCTCTGCCCCAGGACATCGGTGATAGAACTCTACGCACCCCACCCCACCCCCAACACAAAAAAAGTAAGAGAATCGATTGAGGGCGACAGACTTTGAATGGGATGACAGTTCTCCCACACCCTGCTAGGTCGCAGAGAGGAGGGACACCCCGTTCTTCTCCAGGACCCCAAGTTCTCCCCGGCCTGTGTGAATGCTTTGAACTTGAGCCTGGAAGAGGAAAGGTTTCCATTTCGGAAGGCCCCGGGGCCCTCGCAACCCATGTCCCCTGTCCCCTGCCCCTCAACCCTCGACTCCCCCCACCCCACCCCCTCAGTCCCTCCCTCTCCTTGGGCTTCCAGCTCCGGGAGCCGGGCTGGGCTGCGCTGCGCTGCCCTGCCAAGGCGGCTGTGCAGAGAGGAGCCGGAGGTGGGGGCCAGGGCAGGGGGTGGGGTCTCAGGGCCCCGCCGGCCCGTCATTGGTTAACATTTTATTCTGTTGACATGTTTTCTTACTGCCGAGGCTTCCGACACCTTCTCCCCTGCCCCCCCTTTCCCGGCCAGAGCTTGGCCAGAGCTGTCAAAACCCCGCCCCCGGAGACCCACAATTGGTCCAAAAAGCGTAAAATCAGCAATCAAGGGGGGCCTGGCTCGTTAGCGAAGGGGGATCAGAGAAGGGAAGGACATGTGAGATAGTCACAGTTTTCCAGAGATCACGACAAGATCTAACCACTCGCGCGTGGTCCCCGGCGCCGCGCCGGAGCCGGCTAGCCCCAGCTTGGAGCCCGGAGCCCCCAGTTCGGCTTTCCACCCCCCCCCCCCCCCCCAAGCCCCGAGCCGGGCCCCGACCGCGGGAACAGGGAGGAGCAGCGGCGGGAGGGTGGGCCCGAGCCCGGAGAGGAACCGGCAGCCGGAGGAGGAGGAGGAAGAAGAGGAGGAGGGCGCAGCTTAGCACAGCGCAGCGGGAAGCCCCCGGCTCGGCGGCTCCGCCCGTCCCGGCGCTATCCGGGGGTCCCGGGCACAAAGGACTGACCGCTGCCCCCACCCCCCCAGTCTCCTAGTTGAGCTCCCGGGGTCGCGCCCCCTCCCCTCCCCCGACATCCCCCAACCCCTTTCGGATGCACCGATGAGAGATACGGCGTTTGCGGGGACCGTCATGGCATACCACCCCTTCCACGCTCCGCGCCCCGCTGACTTTCCCATGTCCGCCTTCCTGGCCGCAGCTCAGCCTTCCTTCTTCCCGGCGCTGGCGCTGCCGCCCGCGGCGCTCGCCAAGCCCCTGCCGGACCCGGGCCTGGCCGGAGCAGCGGCGGCGGCGGCGGCGGCAGCAGCGGCGGCCGAGGCGGGGCTGCACGTCTCGGCGCTGGGCCACCACCCCCAGGCGGCCCATCTTCGCTCTCTCAAAAGCCTGGAGCCGGAGGACGAGGTGGAGGACGACCCCAAGGTGACGCTGGAGGCCAAAGAGTTGTGGGACCAGTTCCACAAACTGGGCACCGAGATGGTCATTACCAAGTCCGGGAGGTAGGGGCCGGGCCCCGGGCCGGGATGGGGCTCTCAGCGGGCCGCGGCCGCGCACGGTCCCGGACACCTGGGTCAGCCCTCACTTGCCTCCCTTCCCTCCTCGGCGGCCTCTTCTCGCGCCTCACCAGTGTCTCTTCCCTTACTCGGGGCAGAGCCGAGGATGCTTGCAGGGACAGGGAAGCCGAGCCTCTCTAGTTGCTTCCCCAGCGCTCCCACCCCCGGGCTGGCCCGAAGCCGAGCCGAACCCCGACTCCCCTGGGCTCCCGCTTCCGTTCTCTTGACCCCTCAGCCCGGGTGGCTTCTGCCTGTCCCTCTCCGGTCCCTGGCCTCCTCCGGTCGTCCCTCGGGGGCCGTTTGGGCATTTTTATTCGTTTGCTCCGATGACGAGTTGACAATTCGTCCGCTAGAAATAAGAAGGAAACAAAGCGCTGGGGTTTTGGTGGGGTTTTCCCCTTCTTCATTTAGCTAAGAAGGGAATGTTTTTTTCTTAATCGGAGAAAAACCCAAACGAATAAAATAAAAAGAAAATAACCTTCCAAACAAGTAAAGAAACAACAACGGTGACAAAACCACCAAACACTGCCCCTCTCCCCGTCCCAATACACCCAGAGGCCACTTCCAAGTGGGTTTCCTCTTCTCCCAGCTCTCTAAGAGAACCTAGAGCCCATCCATCCAATAGTTAATTCTGGGGTGCACCCCGAGAGGCAGAATTAACTGCCTTTGGTTTCTTTCTTCTGGTGCTCCTTGGCCCCATCTCTTTTTATTCTGCTTCCCAGATCTCCGAGGCTATTCGCTGTTCCCGGGAGATTTGGGCGCTTCTCCGGACTCACTTCTTCCATTTAGGCCAAGGAATTAGGATTGGGGATACCTAGTCGGGTTATTCTCCTAGAGTTGGAGGTGGAAGTAGGATGACAACCTCCTCTTCCACCTTCTGAGAGTAGGGTTGAGAGGAGAGTCCTCGGGCCAAAGGGCCTCTGGGCAAAGGCGCCTCTGGGGCCTGGCCGGTTGGGACAGAGCCTTCTGAACTTGTATCGGAGCCTCCTGGGCAGTTCCAATCAGCTCCCCAGGCTGAAGCCTTCCTCTTCTCTTTCCAGTTCCCTCTCCGGGTCCGGCAACCTTCACCCCTGGACTCCCCAATTTCTCTCAGATTTGCACCTCAAGGCACTCTTCCCAGGCACTGGGCATATCGAATTCCTACAATTACCCAAAGATTTTAGATCGAAAAAGAAAATCCCAAACTCGATTTCTACGGGGAGTAAAGGGGGAAACTAGCTGGGGTTCTAAATCTATCCGTCTCCTTCCCAATTACCCGGGTCGTGGTCCCTTTCTTTTAACAATGTAAACTCCCCAAATAGGACTCTTTTGTATATTATCTGGATAATTTGGGCCAAAGCGGGTATTGTCCTGGAATTAATTGTCCGGATAATTGGGGGAGAAGCGGGAATGTTTTTAAAAGGAAGATTAATCACCACATTCCCGGGAGCTTTATAGACCTAGTGTGAGAGAACGGATTTGGCCTTGACCGTTTTCGAGGCCTGTGAAGAGGAGAGAGAGGAAAGGGTTTTCGCTGCTAGGAGGCTGGGGCAGAAATAGGGGCAGACCCGGTGGGGAATCCTGGGACCTGGCTCGAGGGGGTCAAGCCGACGTCTCCCCCTCCCCCTCCCAGGCGGATGTTCCCCCCGTTCAAGGTGCGGGTCAGCGGACTGGACAAGAAGGCCAAGTACATTCTGCTCATGGACATCGTGGCCGCGGACGACTGTCGCTACAAGTTCCACAATTCACGCTGGATGGTGGCAGGCAAGGCTGACCCGGAGATGCCCAAACGCATGTACATCCACCCGGATAGCCCAGCCACTGGGGAGCAGTGGATGGCTAAGCCAGTGGCCTTCCATAAACTCAAGCTTACCAACAACATCTCGGACAAGCACGGCTTCGTGAGTACTTACTTCCACTTCCAGACTGCCTGCCCAGGGGTGTGTGTGTGTGTGTGTGTGTGTGTGTGTGTGTGTGTGTGTGTGTGTGTTGGGAGATTAGAGGGTTTGAGAATAGGTAATGAAGAGTCAGGGCACAGGTTCCAGGATTCCGACCCCCTCCCTAGCCCAGACTAGACCAGCTCAATTTTGTGGTCAAGAATCTGGGATTTTACAATTTTGCTTAAGAAGGCTGCTAGCTCAGAGAAAATCTGATAGATCCAGGTTGGGAGAGTATGTTGCCCACCTGCAGTTGCAAAGAGATCCCCTTCTTTCAATCTGGGACCTGTGTTTTGCCTGGAAATATCCTTTTCCTGGGCAAGAAAGCCAGAAGAGGCTGGATCCTGACAGGAGGGCTCAAAGCGGCAACTCCACTCCAGACTCTCTCAGTCAATACTGGGGCCTGGGTCTCCCCAAATTCCATTGCTGGAGAGGCTAGGATATTGCCAGAGGGAGCCTGGGGATGGTATAGTCTATTCACTCCCTATATAGGAGATTTTTTCAGGTCCACGAGAAGAGACTGAGGGGTTAAGGCAGTGCTCTTAAGGTCCCAGCGTTTTGGCTCTGTTCTCTGGGACTCCTAAGAGTGTCAGTTACAGTGGAACAGAAAGGTTAGGGAATAGAAGAGGAATGAAATGGAGGGTTCGGTCTCTCTACCCCACCTTGATAACTCCTACCCTTTCTGACTAAGAGAAGGATGATCCTTTCCACAACCTTAAACTTCCCACTGGACTCTCTCAGGGCTAGTGACTCCAGTGGATATAAGGAAGAACTGGGCCCTTGCCCCTCATCAGCTCAAGGTGATGTCCTCAAGGCCAGGGTCAGGCAAAACATGGAACGAATGTATTCTGTTGAGAGTTTCTCTATTTTCTATCCCCCCCCCCCCCAATCCAACCCAATATCTTAGCTGGGAATTGTTGGCAAGAAGAAAGGAATAGGGAAGGACGTCTGAGTCTGGGGGCTTTAATGTCTTCTCTCCCCCTCCCTCATAAAGTTGGTTCCCTTTAGGATCCAAACTCCTTCACTTCTATAAACCTGTTGGAGAAAAAATAAAAGCAACTCTTTGGGGTGCTGTGTCCCTACATCCTGACTTTCTGTCTCTAGGAGCTTATCTTTTTGCTCACTTGGATCAATCTTCCCCCAATTCTGGCCCCTGTATCGTGTCCCTACTGCTCCCAATCCCTCTTGAGAAGGCTTCTTTCTCTAGGGATTTATTCGCTAAACCAGATGCCCCCATCTTCCTCTGGTGACTAGAGAAAGCCTATGAGCTTCCTCCCCCTTTGGAGTTCCGCTCTAAATTGAGTCCTATATTTCTAGGTGCACCTCAGTCTACCAAGAAGAAAGGAGGGAGGAAAGGGTTTTGTTTCCTGCTTTCTTTCACTAAATCCTCCTTCTCTCCCCCATCTAAATTCAAATCAAATTCAAATGACCCCACATCTTGGGGGGGGAAAGGGAAACCCACCTACATCTGAAGAAATGGGGGCAAAAGACTGACTATTCTGTCCCATCCTTCAGGATAGAAGGTGGTTCCAGTCATTGGGGTGATTTATTTACAGAAGAGTCGGTATTGAAAGGGATTTCTCAATATCCCGGTGGAGATGACCTTACAAAACCTGGGTTTGGCTGGTCTTTATGTTGTTCTTCATTTTTCTGTTCTTTCAAACGACTAATAACAATAACATTATCTTCCTCCTTTTTTTCTGTCTCCTGGCTTCTCTGGCTTTCCTTATCTCTCAGCTGAAGTCCTACCGTTTGCAAGAAACCTTTTTTAATTTCCCTTAATCTTAGGGACTTCCCACTGAATTTACTCTCAATTTGTCCTTTCTATATATTTGTACACAATTGTTACATGTTGTCTCCCCTTTTAGTTGCGAGAGCTCCTTAAGAACGAGGACCTTTTTTTTTTTTTAACTTTGTATCCTTAGTGCTTAGTACAGTGTCTTTTGGCACTTAATAGGAGCCTAATAAATACTAACTTAATGACTAATAATAATAATAAATCATAATGATGAACGGAGAACAGAGAGAAGAGCTGTGAAGAAGTAACTGAGACATGGGTAAAAAAGGGAAGGTCCGACTGGACACTGGAAGGAATGTGATGTTGGCGAGAAATCTGCTTAGTTGCGTAGGCAAGTAGGTCTGGGGAGCTCTCCTAACCTGCACCCTAACTATGTACCCTACACCCACAGACTATCCTGAACTCCATGCACAAGTATCAGCCTCGCTTCCACATAGTGAGAGCCAACGACATTCTGAAGCTTCCCTACAGTACCTTCCGCACCTACGTGTTCCCGGAGACCGATTTCATTGCAGTCACCGCCTACCAGAACGACAAGGTGGGAGCTTCGGGAGGGCGGGAGGCCCGGAGGGTTATACTCCTCTTTCCTTTGTCTTTCCGACCTCCGTACGAGTTCTACCCTAGTCTTCCGTGGAGAGCTGGGAGAAACAATCGGGCCCTCCCAAGTGGAAGTGTTTGCCTAGTTATTAACAAAGGATTTAGAGCTCTTTTAGACGTTGCCCCCACCTATTTTTGCTCCAGGGCCGAGTTTAAACTTACCTGCTAAGAGCAGGTAAGGGTGGGGCCCCGGAAAAGCTCGCCAGAGGCTTTCTGACTCCTGGCTAAATCCATTAAAATTTCGGGGAACTCTTGATGTTTTGGAAATGGCAGGTGATGTAAGCGGATAAAAGCAATTTTTTTTCACCTAGGAGAGAGTTTGTTAGGATATCTGAACTCTGCGGTCTAAGTAACAGAACTAGGGGATTCAGATTGCTTTTATTAAGTTTTTAAAGAACTTTCTTTCTATTAAATGGTTTTCTGTGGGTCGCTCCTTCACCCCAGTAAAAATGGGGAGAGACAGCTGCCTGCTGCCAAAATGAGAGCATAAGGCTGTGTGTATTTCGGAGAGGATTTGCTTTCAAGAACAAAGTTTATGGTATAATGGAGTTGTTATTAAGGAAGGTCCAGTACCTCTCACTCTCACCGCAAGCTTTGGCTTCTTAATTCTGGATTTCACGATCACTCTCCCTCCACCTTCTTGGTGGGCGCTGGAAATTTTTTCTATTGTTCCTCTTCACCACTATCACCATCACCCAACTATGAGGGGGTAGTCTGTGCATGAAAAGTCAAAATCTCAGGTTCCATCATCTCACCATTCTTAGGGTCCTGGAATTAAACAGCTGTTCTCCCATACTATACATCCAAAATCTGCAGTAGGAAGAGTCAAGAACACCAGACTCTGAGGAATAAGAAATTTGGGTGAAGGAGAAGGGTCACTACCCCAAGTGTGACCCCTAAAATGAGCAAGGTCAGGGGCAAGATAGGGAAAAGTCAAGGAGGCCAAAGGTGACTTAACGGAAGGGCAAGATAGTTGCTTTTCGTATCCCCACCCCACCGTGACCACTCCACTTCTCTATCTTCTCCCCATCCTAGATCACGCAGCTGAAAATAGACAACAATCCCTTTGCAAAAGGTTTCAGAGACACAGGAAATGGCCGGCGGGAGAAAAGGTGAGAAAAGGGGAGAGGGAGTGAAATACTTTGGGGAGTAGTCATTCTCCTATAATCTTCTTGGCAAGGAGACTGCTTCATGGGGATAGCTCCCATGCCCTTCACCTGTTCCCAAACCCTTTCTAACGAGTATGGGAACTTTTCAGAGACTAGTGCTTTTCAGTTTAGGGTCCCTGCCCGCGGGGTCAGAGCAAGTATTGTTGCTAGCGACTCAAGAGAGAGCTTTCCTGTCCTTCCTCTCCAGCTTCCTTCCTTAATATTCCCTACTTGCCTTCTTCCCAGGAAGCAACTGACCCTACCGTCCCTTCGGATGTACGAAGAGCAATGTAAACCCGAGAGGGACGGGGCTGAATCAGATGCCTCCTCCTGCGATCCACCTCCAGCCCGAGAGCCACCTCCCTCCCCAGGCACAGACCCCAGTCCCCTGCGTCTGCATCGCACCCGAGGTGAGGGACTGAATGTAGAGAATGACAGGTCTGAAAGGGAAGACACAGGGACAGAGGGATGAAAAAGGGGGTAGGGGGTGGGCGCAAAGAGAAGACCGGGAATGGGAGAAAAGATAAACATGATTGTTTATCCTGCTTGCATTATGCTGCTCTTGATCACAGCCCTTTTAGAATATATATAAAAGCAGTATTTGTGCTAGGGGCATCGGAGGTGGGAAGGACTGAAGAGAAGAGAGTCACTTTTACTTGTCTGTGACAAGAATGGTGTGCGGCGAACTAAGCGCCCTGAGACTCGGGAAAAGACCGACGCACAGACACAGACACGGACAGCCCCAGAAACTCCAGGAGGTGACGTTAACCCTACATTCCACATTTTGGGCTTTATTGACCTTCAGTTCTTTCCCCTTTCTCGTCCTCGCTTTCTCCCTGCAGCAGACGAGAAGCTGTGCGCTGCGGACAGCGACCCGGAGCCGGAGAGACTTGGGGACGAGCGGCCTGGGGGCACATTAGGGCGCAGTCCGGGTCTGGAGCCGGCCAGTCCCCAGCGCCTGGTAGAGTCCGAACGCGTCCGAGAAAGGCGCAGCCCCGACCGGGGCAAAGAACCAGGAGAAGGCGGTGGCTGCCTGGACGGCCCTTTCAGCCTGAGGGGCTTGGAGAAGGACAAGGCGGAGGGCAGGAGGAAGGACGAGGCCCGGAAGGAGGGCAGCGAGGTCAAGGAGGCAGGGTTGGCGCCCCTCGTGGTACAAACGGACAGCGCCTCGCCCCTCAGCGCTGGCCATCTACAGGGCCTGGCGCTGTCGGGTCACCTGCATGGTCAGCAGTTCTTTGGGCCCCTGGGCGCCGGGCAGCCGCTCTTTCTGCACCCAGGACAGTTCGCCATGGGCCCCGGGGCCTTCTCTGCCATGGGCATGGGCCACCTGCTGGCCTCGGTGACTGGAGGCGGCGGCGGCGGCGGCGGCGGGGCCGGGGCGGCCACGGCAGGACTGGATGGCGGAGCTGGTCTGGGCTCGGCCGCTGGAGCGGCTGGAGCTGCGGCCCCCTTTCCTTTCCACCTCTCACAGCACATGCTGGCATCTCAGGTAAGCAAGAGGCCAGCCTGGGGGGAGGGGTGGGGAGGGGGGGGGGGGGGGGGGGGGGGGGGGGGGGGGGGGAGCGGGGGCTGAAGTAAAGGGAGCAACCAATGAACCTTGGCCTTTGCAAAGAAGCCTTAAGGGTCAGCCAGACAACCGCCTTGCCATGTGGGAGGCTAGAACTTCAAGGCCTTGCGACAGGCAGCGTAGAGGGTATTCTAGGGGCAGAGACTAGGGCTTCTTCAGCCTCCGGTACAAGCAGGCCAGACCTGCCCGCCCTGGCCCAGTAACTTGCTTCCCAGTCCCTAGATCCGGTGGCCTGTCCAGTTAAGACTAGTCCGCCAGCGTGAAGGAGAGGGACGTTAGGAACGTTACCTAAAACCATCGTAGGAATAAGTGTCTGAGTCGCAATTGACTCCAGAATGCCTGGGATTAACACTTAACTGTTTGCCTCAGGGTAGAGGCAGGCCACCCTGCTCCCACACAGCGGGGCAGAGACCAGGTTTCTATTCTACAGTAGGCAATGCGGAAAGGAAGTTAGCTGCTTGTTTCTTTTCTGAATAATAGAGACCAAAAGATGTTTGTTCCTTCTCCATTCCCGCCTCCGTCCCAGCTGCTTATTTTCTCATCTGCCGGTGTGTTCTGGTCTGCCTCCCACCCCACTCCAGTCTCAGTATAGGAAGAAAAGAGAACAAGAAAATTTCTCATCTTCGTTTTTGACCCCCTTCCCCCTCCTGTTCCCCCCCCCCCTTCCCTTAGGGTTAAGGCAAGGGCAGCCAGAACAGTTTCCTTTGGGTTTGTATAATTTTTTGTATATACGATATCTGAGATTTCATTTGAGTAAGAAGCTCTCAACGAGGGCTTCCATAACTATTACAGATCAGCAGTATCTCTGTAATTTATAGTCTTAGCCTGGGCCACTGAGAGTTTAAAAGACTTGTCCAGGGTCTAACATTTAGTAAATCTGGCAGAGGCATGCTTCAAACCCAGAAATCTTGACTTTGACAGACAGCTGTCTGTACTCTATGTTGTGCTGGCCTATTAATATTTTGAATTTAAATTCTGCTCCCTTTAAAATAAAATTTCTGAAAGCCTTCTCACTTTTGCCTTAATTTAATGACAAATTAAGAACAGATCTAAAGTCAGGGTGACTGCCATGCTCATTTCTGGTCAGGTGGTGTTAGCCAGTTTGGAAGGATTTCCAAATCCCCTTCATTCATTACTGCCACCTTCTGGACCAGCAGAGACTGGGGAAGATTTGGCCCAAGATTTTCTTTGTCCCCCTTTTCTATCCCTTGGGGAGTTTAGATCTGCACTAAGGAAAGGCCCCACCTGTAAGTTCAGTTCATTCTGAATCACGTTAAAAAAAAAAAAAAAACCCAAGAGACCACAAAATAAAGCTCAGTATATTAGTGGGACTGTGCTCAGCTTGATGTTTAGAGATCTGCAAGAGTAAGACATCCTCAGAAAATCTAGAAGAGTATTTCAGAGGCATTACTTTGGGGGGAGGGAATTCTTTTTTAAGAGTCTTCTATAGAAAGACAATATAGCTCAGTGGATAGAAAGTTGGCATCAATTCTGTCTCTGATACACACAGACTGTGTGATCTTAGGCAACTAACTTCTCTGTATCCCCTGGAAACTCTAATCTTTTGAGTTGCCAAAGAGATGTAAACCTGCATTGATAAAGAGTATTTACTCATGGAGGGTTAGTTCCCTATACCAATGAAATCATAGATCCAATAAAAAAAATTTTATAAAGCTATAACAAAGTGTTTGGGAAACACAAAACTGTAACATTGGTTGAGAGAGAATTATTATTCCCATTTTATAGATGAAGAAACAGAGGCTCAGTGATTTCTGAAGTCGGTGAATATCTTAGTCGGATATAAATTGAGGTTTTTTCACTGCAAGTCTGCTCTTTCCTAGATGATATAATTCCTAAATCCTCAACCACACATTATAGTTGATGTTAATCTCAGGGTATTTACTAATAAAAAAAAAACACTTGCTTTAGTTTTGTAGTTACCAGGTGAGAGAGTGAGTAAATAGACAAGTGAAAGTCTTGCTTCAAAGGCAAATTCAGTACCCAATAAATCCTTGTGTTTGTTGTTGTTGGTGGTGTTTTGTTTTGTTTTGTGATCTTGAATCATCACTTTCATTCCAATTCATACTCCCTTCCTTTAGAAATAGGCAAATTTGCATACCCTTGAGGAACCTTCTAGTTTTTACTCTATTCCTCCTCCCTTGATACCAACTTTGAAAAGAAATACAAGGAATTCGATTTTCCCCTTAGGTATGTCTCCTCTTGCCAATTCAGGAGGCAGTACATCCACCAATGGAAGGAAGGGAAAAATAATCTTAAAGTCCTAGCTACTTGGCTTGAGAAGACAAGATGTAGTGTCATATAAGATGTTATTCTTACAACTGTTTGAAGCTTTTTAGTCCTTTAGTACACACTGACTAGGAATCGGATAATTCAGTGTTGGATAATTGGGAACTAATTGACATTCCATTTACCTTCTGTATTATTCTTCTAGCATGAATGATCTTAAAGCCTAGGCAAATAGATTTTTATAAATTCCCCCTCTCCATTCTTCTGAATACACAGATTCCTTCTCTCCTTCCATGATTTTTTTTGGGGGGGAGAGGGAGTGAGGGGAGGAAGGGAGAAAGGAAAAATATACATATATGTGTCAGATATAGCTGACTATACAGTATGATCCAATGGGAAGAGCCCAGAATTTAGAATCAGAGAACCAAGTGGTCCTTATCTATGCTCTGCCACTTACTATTCTTGTGACTTTGGACAAGTATTTTCATCTCTGTGAGACTCAGTTTCCTTCTCTATAAAATGAAGAGTTGGATTAAATGAGGTGTTTTAAAATTCTCCTCTCTCCTTCCCCCCCCCCCACCCCCTTGGCAATCTGGAAAAATCTTTGGGTCTCTTCTAACAATCATTTTTTTTCAAAATCATCAAGTAAAATTCATAGGAAAACAAACGAAACCATTTATTGAAATAATAAACAGGCAGACTGATCGTGTGAGATCCCGTAATTAGATCCCGTAATTTTGAAGTAGTGGTGAACATAAATGATATTTTGATATAGTTAAAACAATTGTAATGATGTGATAGGAAACTATGATTTCTATCGGGGATAATTTACACAGGTGCTGCTAATATTATTGTGGCTTGTTTCCTACATTTAGAGTTGAAGGAAATGCTCATTTCCGTTAGGATTTAGTGAAAATAAAGATTTATTTTTTTCCCCCACCCAAGTTCCCGGAGTCCGTTCTTTAAGAATATTTGGACTGGATGATCTCTAAGATCTCTCACAGCTCCAATGTCTAATGATCTAATGATCTAAGTCTTACATTTCCCTCCTCCAAGCCTTCCCACACGCTGCATCTCCACCTGGAATTCCTTTCTCCTCCTACCATCTTGACCTATCAAAAGCCTTTCAAGGCACAGATTAAATTCCATCCCCTCCTGGAAGATTTACTTAATCACCTCAGCTAGAAGTGGTTTCCTCCCTCCCTCTGAAATTCTATTGGTCTCCCAGTCACATATGTTCACGTGGCACATACCGAATGTTACCTTGTCCATGTGGCTTCTACTCATGGAGACTAAATTCCCAAGAGGCGCCGCCTATCTCTTTCCCTTCTTGAGTTCCATATGTCACCTTGCAAATAGTATGATGATTTCACGTTGGTTGAATGAATTGATGTTGAAAGAATGATTGACATATTTCTTTGTTGATTTCAGGGGATCCCGATGCCCACATTTGGTGGGCTCTTTCCATATCCCTACACTTACATGGCAGCTGCCGCAGCCGCTGCCTCAGCCTTGCCAGCCACCAGTGCTGCCGCCGCTGCCGCTGCCGCTGCGGGCTCCTTATCCCGGAGCCCTTTTTTGGGCAGTGCCCGGCCTCGCCTTCGTTTCAGCCCTTACCAGATCCCTGTGACCATCCCTCCCAGCACCAACCTCCTTACCACGAGCCTGGCTCCAGATGGCTCCAAGGCGGCTGGAAGCAGTAGGGAGCCCAGTCCCCTGCCAGAGCTGGCCTTACCTAAGGTGGGAGGCTCACACCGGGGAACCCTGTCCCCTAAAGGCGCAGCCAAAGAGGCCGCCAGCGAACTACAGAATATCCAGAGACTGGTGAGCGGTTTGGAGAGCCAGAGGGACCTGTCCCCAGGACGGGAGTCGCCGAAGTGAAGGATCAGTGTGGACTAGGCCAGCCCCCCTACCACCCCGCCCCACCCCCGTTTGCCTCCCAAGCCCCAGCCTCACCCCCGCCCCCACTGACCCCTGTGGCTCCAGGATTTTGTACAGCACGGTATGGGTATTTATTTAAATAAATAAAGGAGCGATGGGGCAGCATCAGCCAGAGATGGAAAAACCAGCCAGTCCAGTCTGGACTGTGGGCACTAGAGAGACGAGCTGGGGTATTTCAGCTCAATCCCCAACTTGCAGAGAATATGGAGGGAGTAGCCTGCCTAGGTTCAATCCAATAATGTTCCTCAGTCAATATGGAGTCTATCCGGAGTCTAATCCTTCTCACATCAGTCTTTGGGTGCTGGTTTGGGATTGAACAACCGGGAGTTCCCCTTTTAGGGGCGCGTGGGGAAGGAGGGAGAAGGAAGATCCTATGTCCCTGGGCACTTGGAAGGCTAGAGGGAATCACCGGAGGATCCTCAACATCCCGAGTTTCAAGTCCGGGAGGAGTAAGAGAATACAGAAAATAGGATGATATGGGATGAAGGATGAAGGCAGAGACTTTTGGGAAGGAAGGAGGATAGAGCTGAGTTGGGGACACAGATGCCCCTATCTCCTCCCACCAACCTAATCCCAGCAAAGGGCCGGACACCCCACCCTTGGGAGTCTGGGGAGGAAGCTACCACCTCCACCCCAGACTCCCTTCTGGCGGGGGAGGGGGGGAGGAGAGATATTTATGAAATAAATGATAATTTGTGTAAATAAGCTTTAAGGTTCCCAGAATATGCAAATTGGTATTAATTTATTCAAAGGTGTACATTACCGTGTACATAATATTTAGAGTTTAACTCGTGGCATATAATTTCGTTGGGTTTTTGTTTGTTTTGTTTTGTTTTTCGGGTTTTTCTCCCCTTTTACACGAGCATATCTATATTGTAAATGGTGGGAGAAAGGAGAGCTATTTAGTGCTTTGTGGCTGCCGGGGACCGGAGCTCCCGGAGGGAAGAGCCTGTCGGAGAGCCGGCCCCGCCTCGCGGCTGGCCAAGGGGCCCCAGAAAGCAGCCCTGACCCCGCCCCTTTCCTGGGCCGGGGGCCACCTCAGGTGTTTTTTTTTTTTTTCACTCCGAAACAAGAACGAAACAAACCGAAAAGGAAAGAAAAGATTATTATTATTAATAATAAATAAAGAAATGAAGTGAGCTCTGAGCTGGGCCAGTGCGCTCTGTGGGCAAGGGTAATGGGGAGGGAGACCGGAGGGGACCTGACCGCCTGGAGTTAGCCAGCGAGTCTGGCGAGAGGGAGGGGACTAGATTCTCCAGCTCGAGTCACAGTGGGGTGGGGGGCCCTGGGGAGTGTGTGTGGGGGAGGAGCAGGGGGTGCCCGACAGGCACTAGGGCCTCCCTAGTCCCCGGCAGCTGTTCCTCCGGCCGCTTTCCATTTATCATGTCGCCAATTAGCCAGGACTTGGGGGAGGGGGTCAGGCGGGCTCGTTAGAGGGATAATGAGGGAACGGGACCCTGGAGACGTCGCCTTCCCTCCCCCGCCGGGTCCCTCCTCGGGCGGCGCCGGCTCCGGCTCAGCCCGCGGTCTGGGGACTGAGAGCCGGAGCCTCACCCCACCCCCAGCCCAGCCCACTGGAGCTGGGGAAAGCAATCATCCCTCCCCTCTGTCCTTTCTTCCCTCCAACGAGTCCTTCTGTCCAGGTCGAGCCCGGGGCTCCCTCTGCCGGTCAGCACGAGCCGATGCCCACTCCAGGACTTTCTCAGGTTGCCAAGGCTCGAACGCCCCCGAGCGAAGTTATGCAGCACAGCTGGATCCAGCCCAGAGTGAGCCCAGACAGCTGTGCAGGAGTTGTGGCCAAAGGGTTCACTCGCCCCCTCCACGCTCCCACACCTTTTCCCTTCAAAGCCAGGTCTTTGGGGTTCAGCCAAAAATTTCAAAGAAAGATCCAGCCCTGAGGGACTCTTTTTTCCCTTTTTTTGGCTGGAGAGAATAGGGTGAAGGGTGGTCCCTGGACCCTGCTTGCCAATTTACCAGAAAGCATGGCCTCTGCCCCAGCCTCTTCACTTCCATTCCTACCCCTCCGCTGTACACGGTTGGGAGGAAGGGGGGATATCAGGAGGGAGAAAAAAAGGGAGAAATAGGTGTAAGAAGACGGAGGCGGGGAAGCAGATTTTCCTTGAAGACCTTCTAGAATTACTTCTAAAATTCCCTCGGTCAGAAGGAAGGAACTTCTTAAAAGAACCCCATCTATTTCTGTGCCTTGAGGACAAGGAAAGATTATTTCCTCCTTTCTTAAAAATCTCAAAGAGATGATAGCCTGGAAGCAAGATTCTCCTCCCATTGACGTTTCCGGAGGTCTCATCCAGGAAGTTCTTCTTAGTGTTTATTTACATTTTAAGTTAAGCAGCTCTTGGCTATTTCTCATCAAATCCACTACACTCCCTATACCCCCACCCCCGTCCTTTTAACGACGACTACGACTACGACTACGACTACGACTACTACTACACACACATACACCACATCAGGGTTAGTGTGAAAGTAGCCTCCTCCTGCCCTTGTCTTAAAACGCTCAAGTCCAAATGTCTTCTGCTCCTCTCATCCATTTAGAACATTGGAGATAGGAGGAACTCTGGGATTATTCCAGGATTGAGTCAAACCTATGATATATATAGAAACATTGATGATAGCATCCTCACTCCACTATCACCACGACTATCACCACATCCTTATCTTTCTTCTTTTTTTTTTTCCACTTTCCCTCCTCCAGTTTTCCTCAATTCATCCTTTTCCTTTTTTCCTTTTCTCCTGCCTCTTCCTTGCCTGTCAACAGTGTCCACGATATTTTCTGGATGTGAGAATGGGGGAACCACTCAAGGAACAAGGGTGTCTTAGAAAGCAGAGAGGGTGGAAGGACAACAGTCAGGCTTCACCCCTTGCATGGCTCCTCAGACACATTTTGAGGTGTCATCTCTCTGAATGTCTGGTACCAGAGATTCTGTTTTGACTGATGGCTGGTTTTTAAAGGTAGGGTCTGAAGAATCCATGTTCTGTCATAGGCTTATTCATAGACTCATAGATTTTGATCTGGGAGGTCCCTTGGACATCATCTAGTCCTCCTTGCCTATCACTATTTTACAGATTTGGAAACTGGGGTTCAGAGAAGGGAAATGACTCCCTCATTTGATTACATAGTGGCAATGCCAGGATTTGAATTCCAGTTCCAGGTTCCAAATCCGATGTTCGTTTGCAAAGGGATCTATCCCCTATGCCTCTTTCTACCCCCAATCTCCATTTTTTATTGAGGGGCCAAATCTTCTAGTAGGAGCGAGGAGTTAGGCATCATCATAGCTTAGTATAAATGGAGCAGGAGATGGTTAGAATCTGGGTGTCACGTTGAAACATTAAACTCTAATGAGAAAGCCAAACTTCTAGGTAGGAATTGGCTTGGAACAGTTTTAGACCGGCAGATGATAACATGAACAGAAGACAACAGCTTGAGGAAAGAATCCAGAAGGCAGGTGAGGATAAAGAAAGGGGGAAACTGCCAAAGACAAACCTTGCCTGCCTTGAAATCTTCCCACTGCCCCCATGCTGGCACCTGCTGGTTTGGGGCACTAGTAGGAGGTTACTTTAGCTTAAAACACTATTTTTTCAAAAACACTGCAAGGGACTCTGAAACACTCCAAGGCTGATGTTAATAAACCTTGGCTAGTTTGTTAATAAGCATTAAAGTAATTATTTAGAGGATTTTACTACAAAGGTTATGCTAAAATTTTGTTTAAACTGAAGGGTTCTACCTCGGTGAAGAAATTTTGAGAAAAACTGGCTTAGACCAAGAAGGGTTCCCCCCCAACTCTAATACCACCAGAGGGGGCCTCTAGGTAAAGATGGGAAGATCCAAGGTTGTGTGTATCCTGGGCAGGCTGCATCTGGGCTGAAGGTCACTAGAACTGAGACCTCCACCTCTTCCCCTTTCCAAACCTAATTGTTCTGCCCCCTCCCCTTCTCCAGAAGTTGTTGGGTTGGCATTCAGCCCTGGCATGGCTGCAGAAGTTAAAGCTGTCTGGGAAGGGGCTAAGCAGACATACTGACGCCTCTTTCCCCCCAGACAAAGGGCAACGAGCACTCCCCTCAGTGTCCAATTAGACCACCCCCCACCAGAGCTCTGCCCCTTGCCCCCCTGCCTCCCTGCCCCTCTGCTCCCATTGTCCTGCTCTTCTGCCAATTAGTCAGGCTCCTTTAGAAATATAAATGGAAGCACTGCAAAGAATCCTGGAAATACAGCTCTGGAAGGAACGAAGAACTGGTCCAATGTTAAAGGAGGAAATACACTTCCTCTCTCATAACACATCTCTTCTTAAAATTCTCTTTAAGCATTTAGACTCTGGGCACTTCATGCCCTGAAAGTAAGGAAGTGGGGTTAGGGATAGGAATGATAATTCATGGCAATTAGGGATCCTGTGTAAGTGAAAGAGACAAAGATGCCAAAGGTTCGATTTCCGATACCTCTGGTCCAATGGACAGAGAGAGCCCTTGTGTTTGATAAAGGCCTGGGCACTGGCACTGGCAGGTCTCCATTTCTCCCTGTGTGATGGGAGAGGGAGAAAATTTTTTTCTGAATCCCTCCCTATCATGCTTCACCTCCCTACCTTCTCCCTTTCTTCCTATTCCCTGAACTCCAACTCGAAGGGAAAACTCCATCGGGGAGGGACAAAAGTGACTCCTATCAAACCAATCAACCAGCAAGCATTTATTATTAAATGCCTCCCATTTGCTAGCTGCCAGAGATATCAAGACACAAATAAGATGCTGCTTTCCACAAAGAATTTGTGCCCTACATACTGTCACACAGATAAGGAAAATCAGGATAAACAGAAAATAAATAGTCATAGTAGCAATTGGGAAATGAGAAAAGATCTGAAAGAAGGCGGTACACTTGAGCTGCTGAGCCCTGAAGGCAACTGACATTGGTATGGAGCTTGCCATGAAAGGCGGCCACACAGTGCAAAGTGGGGTGAGGGGCCGGAGGGGGAAGGGGGACGGAATGTCCCAACTCAGAGAGCAAGCATGAAGAGGAAGAGACTTGCGGCCGCAGCCATAAAAGGATGAATCTGAGAGCTCACGGGGGTGCACACGCACACATCTATCAAATCAATCAGCAACCATTTTCTAATTGCTTGCTTTGGCGTTATGTACACAAACACGCACACACACACGCACACACCCTGCACAATCCTTTGTGCACTCTTAAGAACCTCAAGTAACACTTCGTTTGCACATTCTTTACTTCCTGAGAAGATGGAGTGGAGGCGGGAAGGTAAAGGAAATTCCCGGGCTCCAACTCCAGTCCTCAGGTCCACATCCTTTCGTGCTTTAAGACATCTGAAGGCATTAAATACAAGCACACTCCTGCCCCCAAACAAAACTGGGCACAGATGTTTGGGGGAACAAATGTGACTTGGGCACCGCCCAGAATGCCAGGGGATATTTGCGGAGGGTAGGGCCTTTGAAGTCGAAAAATTCCCTTAGGTCAGAAGAGAAGAGATGGTGGGATGTGGGAAAGGTCTCATCTCAGTGGAATGTACTATCCCCTCCTTCTGACCTCCGCCATCCCCAAACAGCAGCTCACGAGACGGGAGTTTGGCTCTTTAAGAAAGACCAAGGGGACGAAACTCCAAACTGGGCACCTGTAGGAAATGGGGAGGGGGGGGGGGAAGACTCTTGAGCGTGTGTGTGTGCTGGGGCGGAGGTGTTGGGTGGGGGGGACGGACACGCCCGTGCCATCAAAGTATCTGTTTGCCTAAAGGAATCTTCTTTCATTAGAACCTTACTTCCAGCTTCTTTCGGGTTTGCCCTTTGAAAGGAAATCTCCCCCGCAACGCCCCCCACCCCAGCTCCAGATGTGGCACGGAGAACTCCATACACCCGTCCGTACCCCTCGGGGCCTGGGGGTGCCCCCCTCTTTTCCCAATCCTGTGACTGAAGCCACCGCCCCCAGTAACTCACTGCTCCTGGTTCTCTCCCCCTGCCATCCTCCCTTAGAGGTGCTCGGCCTTGGGCCAGCCTGGACGCAGCCCTGGCGGCCCGGGGCAATCCCGCATTTTCCCACTAGATGGTGCTCCAGGGCAGAGGCCGGAGCCGCTGACCGTCCACTGCGCCCCAGGCCGCCGCGAGCACCTGCTCTGGGCTGCGTCTGGCCCGCGGGGACAAGCCGGGGGACTTGGGATTCCGAGCCCCGAGGGACGGACACCGGGGCAGGCAAGCGGCCTCACGGAGGCAAGGGCACTGGCCCTCGGCGAAGAGGCCGGGGAGAGGACCGAGGAGGAGCTGAAGCCCTGTTGAACCTGCGTGGATCTCGGGAAGACGCGGTCCGTGACCTTGGCCTTCCTCCCGCCCTGGGCTGCGCCGAGTCCTGGGCGACTCCCACCTCGCCCTGGCCGGAGAACCTGGCTGGGCGGAAGGAGGGCTGGGGTGGTCAAAGCGCTGGCTCTTCTGGGCTGAGTTGGGAAAATCCCATCGCTAGATGGGGCTGGCGGAACCCGCATCCCCGAGCTGAGCCCCGTTCCCAGCCCACCCGGGTGATTTTAGCAGCCTTGCTGCCCTTTCTGTGTCTGGAGCCTGCAGACTCCCAGGCACCAGGGTGCTGATCTTCCCCGCCCCGAGAATGAGGGAATTCAGCCCGAAAAGAGGGAGGGGTGAGGATGGACTTCAATTAAGAAACACTCACCCCTGGCTTTTTTTTTTTTTTTTTTTTTTAAATGCCTTGAACTTCAAGTTATAGAGCGTGGTGTGGTGGAAAAATCACTGGCTGTGGAATCTTAGGGCCTGGTTCAAATCCCATTACTTACTAACTGCGTGACTATGGATGTAGGTCATTTAACCTCCTCGGGCTTCAATGTTTAAGTAATAGGAGGAAGTTAGACTTGATAACTTTTAAGATTCTAAATGTATGTTTCTCCCAGATCTGAACTTCTGGACTTCATGTTGCCTGTCTGTAAAATGGCGTATTCTTGCCTATCTCAGGGCAGTTAGGGATAGAAACAGGGCAACTTGGAATTATGGTCATCGGCCTCTTCTCGAGGGATGACTGGAAAGTTTCTTACACTTAGAGACAATTAGAGGACTCCTATTGTAGTGAATGGGGCATAGGCTTAGAATCTGGAAGACCTGGTTCAAATCCCACCTCAGGACACTCTTCCCAACACTGCACAAATCATTTACCTTCTCTATGCCTCAGTGTCCTCATCTGTAAAATGAGGTATCACAGCTTCTCCTAAATCCCATGAAACAATTTAGCAAGATTTTGGAGTCTGAGAGCAGAGAGCTTTCTGCCTTCTTCCTCTCACACCTTTTAAAGTTAAAAATCCCTCTGGCTGCCTCTCCTAGTGAACATTATGCATTGGGGTAAGGGGATTGTAAAAATGGTGATGGGGGTTGGAAAAGGGAGTGGTTGCCTCTTTCTCCGGCATAGTAACTAAATACTAATAGTCTGTAACTACATCTAAAGAGGTAGGCAAATATATTTACTTCAAAGCTTTTCTAGACTCATCTTCCCTAGTTCAAATCCAGCCTCACTTAAGCCTGTTTTGCCTCAGTTTCTTAATCTATAAAATGAGCTGGAGAAGGAAATGGCAATCCGTCTTTACCAAGAAAACGACGAGTGGGGCCACAAACAGTCAGACATGACTGAGATGACCTAACAACAAGAAAAACTCTAAATGGGGTGCCTCTTGCGTGTAGATGACTGAACCACATACATCAAGAGATACCAAGAAAGTAGAAGCTGTTAGCATTGCCTTAGAGAAACACTTTGCTTATCTGTAGCTATGTGCCCCTCCCTGTTCTATTTAGCTATGTAGTGCATTTGTTAATTCTAAAAGGGAGATTGGGCAGAGTGTCCTCCCCTGCAAGTATAGTCTAGCTAATGGAGTAGGATGACAATCATGAAGATAGATCTCACTGCTCAAGAGTGGAAAAAAGGTCTCCTCAAAGGTGGGAGGAGCCAGGAAGAAAGGTCCTTCTAGAAATGACTTGGATAGAGACTGGAGCAGAGAGTGACAGACAGTGTAGTGGTAGCTTTTGGTAGTGGTGGTGGATCCAGATTAAATCACATAAGAAAGAAGAGGTGAGCCAAGAAACACAGCCCTGGGATCTGTTCCATCAAGAGCTAATGACTTCAGTACTCTGTAAGCATACTTTAGAACAGTCTTTTATTCCCCAACTACAAATATAAAACCTTAAGAAATGTTTGTAAATTGCATTTCTTGTTATTGAGACAGTCTCTCTCTCCAGGCTGGAAGTGCAACAGCCACTCTGCAATGCAATGTTAAATGTGCTACCTTTTTTCTTATCTAGACTGATTTATTTCTTCTTAGGTAGTCTAGTCTCCAATGCCCCATCCCAGGGGCTCACCACATTGTTACTGGACTTAGTGCAGACACTGATGTGCTTTAATTCTACAGACCTCCCAAACTCAAGCAATCCACCAGTCTTGATAACCTCCATTAGGGATTATGAGATGTGCATCTGGCACATAACAATCACTTAACTGATTGTTTGCTTCTTTCCTTCCTTCCTTTTTTCCTTCCTTCTTTCCATTTAACCATCATTTCTTTCTTCCTTCATTCCTCCCATTCTTCCTTCCTTCCTTCTTTCCATCCATCCACCCATATTTTCTTCCTTTCATCCTTCCTTCCTTCCTTCTTTCCATCCTTCCTTTTATTCTTCCTTGCTTTCTTTCCTTAATCCTTTCTATTCTTCCTTCCTTCCTTCCCATGTATGACTTGAATTTTTAAAAATATACATTTAAAAATTTATTTGTTTTAAAATTATTTACATTTTCCTTTGTATCCTTTGTGACCTGCCCAAGCTATAATATGTAGCAAGATTAAGAACTGAAAAATACCTTAAAGTTTATGTAACATAATCATTTTGTTTTAAAGATGATGAAGCTGAGGCCCAGAGACCCAAAGAGATTAAATGCCTTAGTAAGGTCACACGGCTACTAAGTGGCAGTGGACTTGAATTTAGGTCTTCCAATTCCAGATCCATAATATTTCCCATAAAATCCACCTGGATTTCTTGTGCTTTACTTTATTTATTTAATATTATTTATATTTATTTCTTGTGATTTATTTTGTGCTCCTCTTTTCTTATAAATAATCCCTTGCTATGACCATTGGGTCTCTTTTGAGGTAGAGATATAGGTACTAGAGTAAGGGACTTATGAAGGTACCACAGAGTCAGAGACCCAAATGGATTTGAGTTTGGAACTGGTCCCACCTTTTGGCAGACTGACAGGGCAGAGCTCAGGGCCTTGATCAAGGCCTGTGAGTGAGAATGGTGCAGGGTGCTGTGAGCTTCCCAGATGAAATCTAGAACTGGGAGAAGAGGGAGTAGGGATGGAAGATTGGTTGTTAAAGGGAGAGGGGAAGATTTTGGAAGTGCTGAGGAAGTCGTTTAAATTCCAATCCATGAAGGCCGCTAGGTGGCTCAGGGGGTAGAACACTAGTCCCTGGAGTCAGGAGGACCTGAATTCAAATAGCTGTGTGATCCTGGGCAAGGCACTTAACTTCTGTCTGCCTTAATCCCCTGGAGACAAAATGGTTAATCACTCCTGTATCTTGGCCAAGAAAATCCCAGATGGGGTCATGAAGAGTCAGAAGTGACTGAACAATAACAAACAATTCCTATTCTGATGCCCCAGCATGGTAAGGAGGTGTCTGGGGTCTAAGCCTAAACTAGTGAAGAGCAATCTCCATCTAATTACCAATAAATTAGAAAGATGATGAGCATAAACCCGGGAATGGACCCATCCCCGGTCTTTGACAGACCAATTTTGTCTTTTTTTGCTCAATAGAAGCCTTCACACGCACTTAATAAATATATCTACTCTTATCTTCCTGAAGCTTCTCACTCTCATTCCAAGTCCTTTTTACACATTTTCTTCCTAAATTGGAATGTTAGTTCCTTCAGGGCAGGGACTACCTTGTTTGTATGTATCCTCAGGAATTAGCAAAGTGCTGGTTAACAGAAAGCATATACTCTATCATCAGTATCAATCTATATAAATATATATGCACACATACACGAATATTTTTGTACCTCTCTAGCATCTATCTCTTTTTTATTTCTAGAGACAATTAGTTGGTATAGTAGCTAGAGTTCTGGACCGAGAACTAGGAAGACCTCAGTTTAAATCTGTCTCAGACACTAGGTTGTATTACCCTGGGAAAATCACATAACTTCTGTTTGCCTTAATTTCCACATCTGTAAAATGGGCATAATAATAGTATCTTCCAGGGTTGTTGTGAGGATAAAATAAGATGTTATTTGTAAAGCACTTTGTAAATTTTAAAATATAACGTTAAAACTATTTTGTTTTTGTTTTTCTTCCTTCCATCCTTCCATCTTTCCTTCCCTCTTTTCTTCTTTCCCTTCCTTTCCTCCCTTCCTTTCTCTCTCTCTTTCTTTCTTGCCTCCTTCCTTCTTTTTTTCCCTTCTTTCTTTTCTCCCTCCTTCACTCCTTTCCTCCTCCCTCCCTTCTTTCTTTTCTCCCTTCCTTCCCTCCTTCACTCCTTTCTCCCTCTCTCCCTTCCTTCTTTCCTTCCTTTCTTTCTTCAGAGTTTGGGAGATTAACTTGGTGGTAACATTCTCCCAGATACATTGTCCTAACTGCAATGTAGGAGATGATCTATTTACAGAAAATGACCAGCCTACCTTGGCAAAGAGCTCAAAGCACTTTCTATATAACTCACTTCAAACCCAGTTCCCTTCTTCATCTCCTGAAGGCAGGGCAACTATAACTCACCCAAATCACACAGTATATGAAGCAGAGCTGGGATCAGACCCAAGTCTCCTGATTTCCAGTCCTAGGTTCCTTTCATTAAACATGAAGCCACTACAAGACCTTGTGCAAGACTTTCTGTTAGCATCCTGCATACCCATATTCTGCAGATGGTAGAATTGAACCATAGAAGTATCCAGAGTCATTGTAGCTAGGAGTAATCAAGGGAGGGGTGGGTCTTGACCTCCAGCCCTAGGACCTGAACCCTTTTAGCTATTGTTATCACTGGGTTTGGGATTTGAGGTTGTGGTGCTGGTAAAATTCCCAATTGGGAAATCACATTCCAGGTCCTGAAATACCCTTAGGACAACAGCCGCTCCCAGCTGCCCTTCTTCCTCTTCTCTGCTGAGTATGGCTTCCTACAACCATTTTCCCCTCTGGAGCCAGCAGCATTTCTAGGGGCTGGGGGTTGGGATGATGATTGGCTGCACAGTTGAGAGCTAAAAAGGGTTAGGAGCTTTGAATCCAAGCCCAGGAATAATCTCTCTGATTGTGACAGACACTCCCTCCAGAGAGGTAAAAGGGCACCAATATAGAGCAATCAGGGTCCCTGTATTTAGAGGACGGGTACTCCCCCATCCCAGGATGTTAAAAAGAAAGTCTTGCACAAGGTCTTGTAGTGGCTTCATGTTTAATGAAAGGAACCTAGGACTGGAAATCAGGAGACTTGGGTCTGATCCCAGCTCTGCTTCATATACTGTGTGATTTGGGTAAGTTTATCCACCTACCCCCCTTCCTCTGAGTCTCAGTTTTCTCATTTATCAAATGAGAATGTTGGACTACAGGACCCATAAATCCCACCCTCTTTTAACTTTTGACCCTGGATTAAGAAGTCCAGTAAATGAGGATGCTGTTATTACTGGGCAGAGGGTTCAGGGCTCTGGCTCTTCTGTTCTTTTTTTTTCTCTGGAAAAGGAAAATGGGGCAGGTTAGATTACAGATATCTGGGCGATACCTCATCACTCCCCAGGTGAGTACCACAACTTGGCGCATATTAGTGGGCAGAGTGCCTGAAGTCCCCAAAGGACCTGCATGTCAGAGAATGTGGGCCATGTTAGTGACACATCAAAGACAGCCAGAAATCCCGAGTCCTGATCTTGGCTTGCAGTTGGCAAGTTTTTTTCCCCCTCTGAAGCAGGAGGAATGAAACATTAAACGAGGAACTGGCCATATAGGGACAGAAAGGATATTTACCTTGACGTTTGGAGACAAAGTGAGCAGGATACAAATGATATGCCTTCTCTGTTGTTTTTCAGGGGTTCTCCCTTATCAGCTGGTGGAGAGCAGAAGGGGTGCCCCGGTCTCCTATGCTCCATGCCCCACTCCACAGCCCCTTGGGCAGGTCAAATAGCTGAATATTTGCCTACTGTCTTTATAATGGGGTTCATTACTGCCAAGCGCAGGGGCTTCATAAGGAACCAGTCATGGTGCCACAAACCCAGGCTGTCATGCAGGAATGCCCTCAGTGCATCTGGAACATGTGGTTATCCAGCTTCAAATGAGCAGGCTCAGGCCCTCGAGGAATATATCTTTCTGTGAGTAGAGAGCATTGATTGGCAAAAAGTTACATAGAATTGAACTATGGAACTCATTGCTTCTAATTCTGTTCTCTGAGACTACACCTGAGATGAGGGAGGAAAGGGTGGGGAGAAAATCATCAGCAAAGACATAAACAAACAAAAACTTTGCCATTTCCTTCTCCAGCTCATTTGACAGATGAGGAAACGGAGACAAACAGGGTTAAGTGACTTGCCCAGGATCACACAGCTAAGAAAAGTCTGAGATGGGATTTGAACTAAGGAAGATGAGTCTTCTTAACTTCGGGCTGCTGTGTTGTGCACTATGGCACCATCTAGCTGCAACTTGATGTGACACCGTTTCTATGCCTATAAAACGAAAAGGTGAAATCAGGTGATTTTGAAGTTTCCTTCCAGCTCCAAATCCAGCTCAGAGGCAGCTGGTGGCATAATGAATAGAGCAATAGGACTATAGTCAGAAGAGCCGCGTTCAAATCCAGTCTGAGATACTTCACTGCAGTGATTCTACGTTATCATTTAAGCTTTGTTTGTTTCAGTTTCTTCAATTGTAAAACTTAGATTGTAATAGCATTTACCTCAAAGAGTTGTTGTGAAGATTAAATAACTAATTTAAAAAACTACTTCCCTTCCTTCGATCCTGTAGCCAACAAAAAATGTCACCAATTTCACAATCTGGAGCTCCTCTGTCACCTCTACCCTCCATATCTATAGCCACAAAAGTATCAAACTGCTTGAAAGGATGAAGGGTGAATAGAAACCTTCACTCTTATTCACTCTCTGTCAAAAAAAAATTGGAAATAAAGTAGATACCCATCATTTGTGGAACTGTGTTAAACAAATTGTGGCAAATGATGGTACATGAATATAATGGAACTTTGCTGTTCTATAAGAAATGATCCATACCAGATCCAGCCATTCTGGAGAGCAATTTGAAATTATGCTCAAAAAGTTATCAAACTGTGCACACCCTTTGACCCAACAGTGAGATGATTCAGGCCAGTTCCAATGGACTTGTAATGGAGAGAGCCATCTGCATCCAGAGAGACGACTGTGGGGACTGAGTGTGGCTCACAACACAGTATTTTCACTTTTTTGTTATTTGCTTTGCTTTTTTTTTTCTCATTTTTTCCCCTTTTTGATCTGATTTTTCTTGTGCAGCATGATGTGGAAATATATATATAGAAGACTTGCACACATTTAACATATAATTGGATTACTTGTTTTCTAGAAGAGGAGATAAGAGGAAGGGAGGAAGAAAAAAAGTGGAACACAAAGTTTTGAGAGGGTGAATGTTGAAAGCTAGGCATATATTTTGAAAATAAAAAGCTCAAAAATATGATGGTAGATGAATGTAATGGAACTTTGCTGTTCCATAAAAAAATGACCCATACAACACATACAGAGAACAATGGAAAGACTTCCCTGACTTGATACAGAACAAAATAAAAAGAGCAGGAGAACAATATAAATGATATCAACCATATAATTAGAAAGAACAACCACAAGACAATCCCAATTAAATGTTGTGAAATCATAAAAAAATAAACATGGAACCTAAGAAGGAACATAAGAAATTACTTTCCTCCTTAATATTTTGCAGAGGTTTGAGAGGCAAAAGGTGTGGTACATTAAATAACACCAGATTTTAAAAAGTTATTGACTGGTTTTGCCAATTTTTTTATTCCTTTTTTTTCCATAAAAAAAAAAAGTTTGTTCTGCGGCAGCTAGTTGGTGTAGTGGATAGAGCACCAACCCTGAAGCCAGGAGGACCTGAGTTCAAATCTGATTTCAGACACTTAACACTTCCTGTCTGTGTGACCTTGAGCAAGTCACTTAACCCCAATTGCCTCAGCAAAAAACAAAAACAAAAACAAAAAGCCAAAGAGTTATCAAACTGTGCATACCCTTTGATACCGCAGTGTCTCTATTGGGTATATATCCTAAAGGAGGGAAAAGGACCCACATATGCAAAAATGTTTATAGAAGCTCTTTTTTGTAGTAGCAAGGACTGGAAAGTGAGTGGATAACTCATCACTTGGGGAATGGATGAATAAATTATGGTATATGAATATTATGGAATATTATTGTTCTATAAGAAACAATCAGCAGAAAAAAAAGGAAAAAGAAACAATTAGCAGGATGATTTCAAAAAGACCTGAGAAACTTACATGAACTGAAACTAGGTGAAGTGAGCAGAACCAGGAGAATAATTTACATAGCAACAAGATTATATGATGGTCTACTCTGATGGACTGAGCTCTTTTCAACAATGAAGTGATTCAGGCCAGCTCTAATAGACTTGTGATGGAGAGAGCCATCTGCATCCAGAGAGAGGACTGTGGGGACTGAATATAAATAGTAATATTTTCACCCTTTTTGTTGCTGTTTATTTGCCTTTTTTCTCATTTTTCCTTTTTTTGATCTGATTTTTCCTGTGCAGCATGATAAATATGGAAATATGGATAGAAGAACTGCACACGTTTAACATATATTGGATTATTTGGGAGTGGGGGGAAGGGAGGGAGAAAATTTGAAACACAAGGTTTTGCAATGTGTTGCAATGTGAAAACTATCTTTGCATGCGTTTTGAAAATAAAAAGCTATTATTTAAAAAAATAAAATAGTTTGTGTTAAGGATGGCTTTCTGAGGGGGCGGGGGGAGGAATACAGGAGGAAATCTAGGCAATATAAAAACAAAAAATGTCAATAAAAATCTATTTTTGTAAATATCTCATCAGATGCCAACCCAAGTCCCATCCTCTGGCCAGCTTTCCTTTTTTGTTTGTCTAGTCATTTTTCAGTCATATCTGACTCTTCATGACCCCTGTTTGAGGTTTTCTTGGCAGAGATACTAGAGTGGTTTGCCATTTCCTTCTCCAGTTTATTTTACAGATAAGGAAACTGAGGTCAGCATGGTTAAATGACTTGCCTGGGATCACACAGCTAATAACTGTCTGAGACCAGATTTGAACTCAGGAAGATAGTTTTCCTATTCCTAGCACAATGTTCTATCTACTTCTCCATTAGCTGCCTTGACCAAGTATCCAGCATTCCTATAAGTGGATCCCTTCCTTGTTCACTTTCCTTTAAAAGACACTGCAAACTTTCATGTTTGCTTTCATGTGCACTAGCGCCTGAGCAAGGAGAGCCTCTGAGGAAAGCATGCATAGGGTTGGCACTCTTCCCCAGGACAAAAAGCTTCTGTTCTCAGCTCATTAAGCTATAGACTTTAGGTCTACAGCCTCTCTTCCCAAAAGGAGTCAGCTGAGAGGCTAGAGCCTGTATCAATGTAAAAGGGCCAGTAGAGGGAGGTCTGAGAAAAGAGAGCACAGCCAGCAGACTCCTCTGAAGCTCCGGACACCCAGTCCAGCATCAGTCTGGGCCAACCTTCTAAAAATTCAATCCTAGCTAGGGCACAGGGGCAGCAGGTAGGGGTTTGGACCCCATTAATCTTGTCCTTTGGAAAAACAGGCTTCTCTCCTCCCCACAATTTAACTCACTCCTCCCTCAGAGGCTTGGAGCTTGCCCTATTTCAGAGCTGTGATTGACGCAGGGCTAATGGGGTTTTCTCTGGGGCACTGACATAGGTCCAGGACAACCAGTCCCAGAGAGATCTTCTGGAGGAACCTGAGGAGAACTCTGCCATAAAGACACCTTCCCCTCCATTAGGGTCAGATCTCTTTCCCTAGACTTTGCCTTTCTCCCTGAACACCCTGGAGACAAGGCTGCCCCCCTTTTATGTACAGTTATCTGCAGGACTGCTCCCTAAATCACACTCAAATAAGAATTGAGACCACTATGCCACATATAAAAATCCCAATGGGCCACATATTAATTGTAATCTTATATATGTTTTATTGCATTTTTGTTTGTTTTGTTAAATATCTTCTAATTACATTTTAATCTCATTGGGCTGTAATAAAGAGTGTTGTAGGTCACATGTAGTCTATGTGTTTGATTGGTATCATTCTGGGTCACTATTCGTTAAGATGAATTTAACTTAGTCAATTACAGCTGGTTCTGGTTCTGCCCACTTGGAGATTAGATTAGATTTAAGACAGATACAACTCTTTCTTTATTATGATTTTTTATTGACAGAACCCATGCCAGGGTAATTTTTTACAACATTATCCCTTGCACTCACTTCTGTTCTGACTTTTCCCCTCTCTCCCTCTACTCCCTCCCCCAGATGGCAAGCAGTCCTATACACGTTAAATATGTCACAGTATATCCTAGATACAATATATGTGTGCAGAACCAAACAGTTTTCTTGTTGCACAGGAAGAATTGGATTATACCTGGGAAGAAAACAAAAATAAAAATATAAATAAAATGATTCATACTCATTTCCCAGTGTTCCTTCTCTGGCTCTAGCTGCTTCTGTCCATCACTGATCAATTGGAGTTGAGTTAGATCTTCTCTTTGTCGAAGAAATCCACTTCTGTCAGAATACATCCTCATACAGTATCGTTGTTGAAGTATATAATGATCTCCTGGTTCTGCTCGTTTCACTTAGCATCAGTTCATGTAAGTCTCTCCAAGCCTCTCTGTATGCATCCTGCTGGTCATTTCTTACCAAACAATAATATTCCATAACATTTATATACCACAACTTATCCAACCATTCTCCAATTGATGGGCATCCGTTCATTTTCCAGTTTCTAGCCACTACAAACAGGGCTGCCATAAACATTTTGGCACATACAGGTCCCTTTCCCTTCTTTAAGATCTCTTTGGGGTATAAGCCCAGTAGTAACACTGCTGGATCAAAGGATATGCATAGTTTGATAACTTTGGGGGCATAATTCCAGATTGCTCTCCAGAATGGTTGGATCTATTCACAGTTCCACCAATAATGCATCAGTGTCCCAGTTTTCCCACATCCCCTCCAACATTTGTCATTATCTTTTCCTGTTGTCTTAGCCAATTTGACAGGTGTGTAGTGGCATCTCAGACTTGTCTTAATCTGCATTTCTCTGATCAATAGTGATTTGGAGCATCTTTTCATATGCCTAGAAATAGTTTTAATTTTATCATCTGAAAATTGTGACAGATAACTCTTATCTAGTATAGAATTAGACAAGAAAGAACATCTCACCTGGCTCCCTGACTTTTCAGAGAAGTAAACAGACACACAAGGGTTAAGGTTTGGTATTTGAATCCAAGACTTCATGAATCCAATTCCACTGTTTTTCAACCCATTGTTGTTCAGTCACATCCAACTCTTCATGATATCCTAGACTAATAGCCCTTGAGGTTTTCTTGGTAAAGATACTGGAGTGGTTTGCTATTTTTTTCAGTTTTATTCAGGTGAGAGTTAAGTGACTTGCTCAAGGTCACACAGCAAATAAGTGCCTGAGATCAGATTTGAACTTTGGTCTTTTTAACTCCAGGCCCAGCTGCCCACTCTACCCACTATTCCATGATATTTCTGATGCTATTATTGTTTGTCCTTTATTCTCAAAGAGGATCAGTGACATAATGAAGGTGATGTCTTGACTTGCTTTAATTTAAGAGAGGTAGAGCTGGGTCATCTAGCTCCCACTAATGCACTCTGTGTGTGTGTGTGTGTGTGTGTGTGTGTGTGTGTGTTTGAGGAAGGGCACTGGATTTGTCATTACAAAATCTAGGTGTAAATCCTGACTCTGATGTTTGAACCTGGGCAATCAAAACCCTTGTTTCTTTTTTGAAAGTATATTTATATTAGGCATCTGTGTCTAGTAATTGTTTGTAATTGTGGGGGGAAAGGTCTCTGTGACATTTTTATACATGCATAAACTATTATTGTTAATAAAAGTTTATTGTTTTGCCCTCTCAAATTAATGACCTGTATATGAGGGTTTCACATTGGAGCAGTACCCTTAAAGTTACCGTATCTATTTAGATTCCTGAGGCTGTGAGTGCTCATTTGTCATCAGTAGGAAACATCAACCCATGCAGCCTAAGAGAACAGCTGTTTCCTCTAGCTTCAGTGACTTTCACATGCATTGAGATGGGAAACCAATTTAAATGTTTGAAAATGTTCCCTCTCCCCCAACAAATGCTCCTTTCTCCTCTTCCTCTATTCATTTTGTTAAAAACTCAATGATAATGAAAAACTCAGAAATATGAAAAGAATATGGAAAATCAAATGCACAATAATAACATTTTTATTAAATTCTGCGTTTATTGTACAAAAAAGGCCCTATCCAGCCCTCAGTTTCCACATCTGTCAAATGAAGTGGTTGGATTACATTAACTTAATCATCTCAGATCTAAATTCTATGGATGAAATAAAGCAATTTTGAAGAAGAAGAGACTGGATAAAGTCTTGAAATAGGAAGCCTGAAAGGACAGGGATCTGGAAGTCTGGAGATGGTTTAGAATTGAGGCACCTTAGAAGTCAAAATTCTCATTTGGCCTGTGGGGAAATTGAAGCCCAGAGAGGTAGAATTTGAACCTGAATCCATTTGTTCCAAGTTCACTACACTTTCCACTTCACCTACTAAAGTCTACTTGTAAGTTTTCTCTGGATTTCTAGGCCCAAGAAGGTGGCACAGTGGATAGAACATTGGACCTAGAATCAGGAAGACCTGAATTTAAATCTGACTTCAGATGCTTATTAGTTATGTGACCCCTCTGTGTTTTCTCATCTGTAAAATAGCAGAACCTACCTCCAAGGGTTACTGTGAGGAACAAATGAGATAATATTTGTTAAATGCTTAGTATAATTCTCGGCACATAGTAGGTGTTTAATAAATGCTCTTTTCCTTTCCTTCCTTCCTTCCTTCGGTCTGCTGGGGGCAGTGGAAATAATCGCAGGGGACACTTTCATTGCTGCAATGATACAGATAGTCAATGTATGCTTTGGAGTAAAATGTTCTCAAACAGAAATCTCAAGAAGACTCTGACCTAGATAAGTGTTCCCTTCCTCCTGTTGTCTTTCTCCCACAGAATGACATCCACAGATATAGAGGGAGACAGAAGAGCCACTGGAAACATTCTGCTGGAGTATGGCAGGATTTAAGATGAAGCTCTACGGAATCTGGTTTTGAAACAAGAGAAGGAACGACTCCAAGGCTCCAGCATGGGCTACCTCATCCATTGGTGTCTGCATCTCAGCTAGGATGAAGGAACTGGTCCCTTGCCAGCTTCTGCCCTGAGTCATGAATAGTCTGGGGTGGAGGTGCAAACCAAAGGCTGGTTGTGATTTTGAGTGGTCTCTAGTGAATGAATGCCTTTACTTTGATCATCCCTTGCCTCAGCCCATCTGTAAACAGATGCTGATGGAGGCAAACAGCCCATAAAGGCAAGAGTGATGGGGGAAGCCTCAAAGGCATATGTCCCCTTAACTAATCCCACCCTCTTCCAAAGTTGCTACCCTTGAAAGGAGAGGGTTGAAATGAAGGTATAAAGAAGGCTGATGGACACATACAGATTCCCTTAGAGAGTAATGGTAAATTGGAGTGAGATGTGTGTGTCTGTCTGAGAAGCTGGGAGGAGAGAGTGGGATAAGCTGGCTTTGTTAATTCCTTTTTCCTGAGGGACAGAGAGCTACAATGGTAAATTTCTTCAGAGTGGTGGAGTATTTAAAGACTCAGGCCTCTCTTTCAGTAATCAAAGTCCAATAGAAAGATAAAAGTCAAGATGATGACTGGTGATGGCCAAGAATACCGTGTGTAACCTTAGCACCTTTGATGTCTGACCAAGATCTAAGCACTCCACAGTACTCAACTGCCTTCATGGCTGTGGGAACATGTAAAGAGCTGAAACTCTTATAAGGTGTGCTTGAATCAGATAACGGTGCACTTAAGGCTAATTACCCATTGGCCAATACTCTATTAGCATATGTTTGGAATTCCTCTTCTCTCAGTTAATGCTCCTCAATGGTTGGGGTTAAGAGAATTGTAAGTAAGAATTAGGGGGTAGAGTGAGAGAGGAGAGGGAACTTCATTTGACCGCAGGAGGAGGAGAAAAGTGTGGAGATTCTGGACTCTAGAATCAAGGAGGGATCCTTGGCAAAACTTTTAGCAGTTTTGTACATCTCCTTCACTTTTCCCCCTGAAGACCAAGGACTTTTGCTTATCCTGACTCTGGCTGATCTTGAGGCCTCCAGGGAGCTAGCCCAGACTTTACAGGAACAAATTATCTTCATCCACCCATCTGTCAAGGGAAGTCTTCACATGCTTGGGGTAGACATCCCCCTAACTCACCAGCTGGTTTGAGGTCTATCTGTTCATCTCAATCTGATTTAGTCTGTCTCCTGAGAGAACTTTATGGGGATGTAGCCATTGCACTTGCTATAGCTTCTTGGAGCCACAGATGAGAGCTGAGTGCCAGGTGGACACCAAAGAAGGATGAACAGTCCTGAAAAGAGTTTCAAAAGCTCTCCCATCAAAAGTGCTAGTCCTTCTTGAACCCCCATATACCCCAAAGTTTATGTTTACTTATTTCAGTAATGTCCAATTCTTTGTGATCCTATTTGGGATTTTCTTTTTTCTTTCTTTTTTTCTTTTCTTTTTCTTTCTTTCTTTTTTTCTTTTGCTGACGCAATTGGGGTTAAGTGACTTGCCCAGGGTCACACAGCTAGGAAGTGTTAAGTGTCTTAGCCAGATTTGAACTCAGGTTCTCCTGACTTCAGGGCTGGTGTTCTATCCACTACATTGACTAGCTGCCCTTGGGATTTTCTTGAGAGAGATACAGAAGTGGTCTGACATTTTCTTCTTTAGCTCATTTTACAGATGAGGGAATGAGGCAAACAGAGTTGTAACTTGCTGAGAGTTATGTAGCTATTAAGTGTCCTAGGCCAGATTTTAACTCAGGTCCTCCTGACTCCAGGTCTAGTGCTTTATCCACTGAACCTACCTACCTCAAAGACAGCTAGAGAAATGGGTAAGGAGGAAAAGCATTTCAAGAATGGGGAACAGCCTGTATACACCTTAGAAAGGTGAGCAAAGACAATGGACTTGCTCCATGTCAGAAAAGCCCTTCACCATACTTTCTTATCCACTACTTATTTACATAAGACCCCAATTGGAGTTTGGAAAGTGTAACTGATTGATCATAATAAGTAAGAGTAGAAGCCCCCACTGAAACAACTGGCTCTGAATCAGTAAGAATTATTTAACAGAAGAGACTAGACCTCTGCCTAAAAATGACAGGCTTCCTTTAGTCCGTGAATAAAGGGCTTCTTAGCCCTTGTGGGAAGAGTGAAGTTAGCCAATATTGTTTTCCTTCCTATTTCTTTGCTCACATTCTTTGTCCTCTCTGGAATGACCTTTTCCCTTTCTCTGTTATCCAAAACTATCTTTCTTTAAGGCCCTACTCAAAAACCACCACTTCTAGAAATTTTCTTTTATTCTTCCAGCAAGAAGGAAAGACATGTAATTAGTATAATGGAGAGTGAGAATTGGGTGACCTGGGCTAAACCACTTCTTCACAAATTTGATTGTTCAAGTGACCTTGCTAGAGTTACTTGACCTTTTTTACTCCGGTTATCTCTCCTTAAAATTAAGAGGATTGGACTTGGAGTTTGCTTCTGCTCCTTGATTCTTCTGAACTCCAAAGATATTTTGCCTCTCTCTGATTGCACATTCTACATCATCATCATTCTCGTCTATATCTTCGATCCCATGGAAAGATATAAGTCTTTTGTGGAAAATGACTGGGTCTCTTTTTGTCTTCAGATTCCCATCTAGGTCAAGGGCCAGAAACAGGCCATCAGTCTACCCCAAGCACGTGAAGACTTCCTCGGGCAGAACGAGCACGTTAGAAGAATTTGTTCCAACAGTAACAAAGGCAGCCAAAGCAGGCACCATGAAGCACTTAGAGCTTGGTCAGACATCAAAGAAGCCAAGGTCACCCATTGCATCTTGGACCATCGCCAGTCATCTTGACTTTTGTCTTTCTACTGGACTTAGATGATTGAGGAAGAGAGAGTAAAGCTAATGATTTTTCAAACTCTGTCTCATTTAAATCCAATTTCATTCACTCAAACTCAAATCAAGACATTACTCATGATGTCATTCGTTGGTTCTCTTCTAAAATGAAGGATGAACAATCCTTAGCAGAATGCTTAAGGAATGGTTCTTAAATGAAAGTATCAATGGATATCTTGCCTACCCAGCCAGATAGTAAGGTTCTTCAGAGGAGGGGCAGCAGCTTATATTAAATATTCCCAATTGACCTGTCACAGAGCAGTACAAAGAGTGAGCACTTTATAAATGTTTATTGCTTTGAATGTTTTCACAATCTTCTTTCTTGTGAAATATCAACTAGGCTACAATGTGTCCTTATATTTCATTGATGTAACAAGGCTGGGATTGGGGCTTCTATGCAAAGTTGTCTGTATATAAGTCCTCCTTAAGATAGGAAGAACTGGATTCAAAACCTGTCTTGGACTCATAACAACTGTGTCACCATTTAGTGTCCTGGGAAACTCTTTAACAATAGCAATTAGACAACAGTTGCTGATCTGTATTAGTTAAGGGTGTTTTCTCAACAAGATTTCTCTATATAGATAAAATCATAAGCCTGCTCCCCATATTATTTACATTTTAAGATAAGGAAAAGTGAAATGAGTCATAAAGGTAGTAAGAAACAGAAGCGTGGCTTGAACCCAGTTCTCTCTTTTAAAAATTTCCCCCAATTACTTGTAAAAACTTTAGACATTCATTATTTAGGGTTTTTTTTCAATTTGACTTCCAAATTTCATCCCTCTCTCTTCCCCCTATGTCTCTTGAGATAGTAAACAATCTGACTTAGGTTATATATGTGTAATCATATAAAACATATTTCCATATTGGTCATTTTGTAGGAAAAAAGCCCTTCTACTAATGGGAGAAAGAAAGGAAGGAAGGAAGAGAAAAATATGTTTTGGACTTTATTAAGATGCCATCAGTTCTTTCTCTGGAGGCTGTAGCATTTTTTATCATAGATCCTTTGAGATTGTCTTGGATCATTGTATTACAGAGATAGATAAGTCATCTACAGTTATTCATTGTATAGTATTATATAACATGTTCTACTGTTTCTGCTCACTTCACTCTGCATCAGTTCATGTCTTTCCAGGTTTTTCTAAAACATTTTGCTTATCATTTCTTATAGCACAATATTATTCCATTTCAATCACATTTATAACTTGTTCAGTCATTTCTCAATTCCCAATTTCTTTGCCATCACACAAAAAGTTGCTATAAATATTTTTGTACAAGAAGTTCCTTCTCCCACTTTAAAAAACCAAAACCTTTTTGATATTTTGGGGAAGGGGAAGGGAAAAGAGGGGAAAAAGTTTGGAGCACAAGGTCTTGCCGAGATGGGTGTTGGGGACTATCTTTGCACGTATTTGCAGAGGTGGAATGCTGTTCAGAAGGAAAAAAAGAAAATTTAGAACTATCAGGAAAAAGATTTCCTAGTGATTACCAAAGAATTCTGTTGGGGATATGAATCTAGCAGAGATATTGCTGGATCAAAGGATATGTGGTATGTACAATTTTATAGCGTTTTGGACATCGTTACAAATTGCTGTCCAGAATGGTCAAATCAGTTCACAACTCTGCCAACAGTGTATTACTTCTCTGTTTTCCCATATCCCTTCCAACATTTATCATTTTCCTTTCCTGTCATATTAGCCAATCTTACAGGCGTCAGTTGATATCTCAGAGTTGTTGTAGTTTGTGGCATATTATCTTTAACATCTTTCTGAAAGAAAAACCTACCTACTTTTATTTAGTACCCTTCCCAAGTCTATTCCAAGGAGTACATCTTTTTAATCCTAATTACTCACTCAAATATAGTTCTATTCTCTGAAGCCTACAATTGTGAGTTCCTGTTTTTTTATTCAAATTTTATAAATTTACACACATTATATATATTTATTAGTTATATATGCATATAAACTTATAAATGTCATATTTATGTTTAAACAAATATCAATACACACAAATTTTAAAATACACAAACAACAAAAAGATTATACTTGGAACCATATGCTTACATTATTTACTATTTGGTTTTTCAAATATATATTAATTTTTTTTAAAGAAAATTGAATCTGAATCATTCTATTTGTTTTTACTATCACTTCTGATTCCATATCTTCAGTGTATTTTTATGGCTTTTGTTGCTGTTATTATTATTTAATAGCTATTAATAATAATAACATTGATACAGCATTTTGAAGGCTTGCAAACATTTACATGTATCATCTCACTTGACTATCTCAATCTTTTGAGGTAATTGCTCTTACTATTTCCATTTTATATATGAGAAAACTGAATTTGAGAGATGTTAAGTGTGTCTGAGGCTGGATTTGAACCAATTTCTTCCTGATTCCCATCTGAGCCAATCAATGCTCTATCTACAACAAAACACTGCCTTCTGGGAATGATCATTATTTATTATGTGCTCTCAGTTTCAACTCTCTTCAGTCTAAACCCTTTCATATAAGCCTTCCCCTATTTCTCTGTAGTCATATTGTCAAGGATTTCTCTTAAGATTTCTATGGTGTGGGGCAGCTTAGGTGGTACAGTGGATAAAGAACCAGCCCTGAAGTCAGGAGGACCTGAGTTCAAATTTGATCTCAGACATAGCACTTCTGCTGTGTGACCCTGGGCAAGTCACTTAACTCCAATTGCCTCAGCAAACAAACAAAAAAACCACAAAATTTCCATGATGTGGAAATTCCCTACAATGAAGTTGCTTTCTTAAGGTGTATCTTCAAGAACTGCCAGAAACATGGAGAGTTTCAGTGATTTCCAGAGGATCAGAAAGTTAGTAAGAATGAAAAGCAGACTGCAAATTCAGGTCTTCCTGATGCCAGATCCTGTACCCTATGTTGCAGGACATTATAGCTTTTAGGGTAGTTTTCTTTCTTTCTTTCTTTTGGGCTGGACCCATGATTTCACTGGTCTAGGAAACTTCAAGTGAAGAAATTCTTATGGAATTAGCTGTCTAGGACACCGAGAGGTTAAGCAAAACAAAGCCCCCAGAACAAACAGTCAAGCAAAACAAATTCCCACATTGCTCATGTCCACAAGTGTGTTTTTCATTCTTTATCTTGAGTCCATCAGCCTCCTTGTGAAGAGGTTGAGAGTAGCTTTTATTATCAAATCTCTGGGATGGTGGTCGGTTATTACATCAATTAGAGTTGTTAGTTCTCCCAAATTGTTTGACTTCGTAATTTCTTACAGCATAATATTGTTCCTTCCATTCACATATCCCAGTCTGCTTAGCCATTCCTTAGTGATTGAACACATGAATTGTTTGCATCATCTTGGCATTTGAAACAGGGTTGCTAGGAACAGTTTTGCATAGATTGGTCTTTTTCTCCTGTCAATGAGCTCCTTAGGATATCTATCATCCAAAAGCAGAGTCACTAGGTCAAAGGACATGGACAGTTCTGTAGTTCTTATGGTAAAATTCCATCTTGCTTTCCAGAAAGATTGGCAGGGCTTCTGGATGCCCTGGCTCCAGTTTTCACCATACTCCCTTTCCCTTCTCTCTCTGCCAACACATTCTTGAGTCGCTGAACACAATTTTTTCAGGGTTATATCCACAACATAAAAGAGAAAATTCAGAAACAGTAATAATGAAAATGGCATATGCTGTATTTATACAGATCAGTCAGTAAATCTTCCTACCAATCTTTGTGAGGCAGTATGACATCATGGAAAGAACACTGGACAATATGTTACTCAAGAGTTGGGTCAGCTTCATTCTTGTCATTGTAACACAAACAGTGTCTGGTGCATAGTAAGGATAGGGACAGAGGACGGACCTGTGATTTCCTTGTAAAGGGTAAAACTTCTTAAATTTTGGGTCATGACCCCATATAAAGTCATGCAACTTGAATGTGGGGGTCTCAAAATTATGATTTATTATCAGGAAATGTTTTATTTGTATATCTATTTTATATACCTATATACCTGGATTCTCATAAAAATTTCTCAGGCAAAAAGGGATTGTGAATGGAAAAAGTTTAAGTCCCTCTATAGGGAAACATAGAAGAAACTTCCTCTACCATTAGGGGGTGGCACCTCTTCTACAATTTATGGTCTTAAAGAATTTCCGACAGCACTGAGAAATTAAATGTCTTACCTAGAGTCACACAGCCAGTATGTTGTAGAGGAAGGTCTTCCTGAGGGGAAGGGCCTTAGCTAGGCTGGCCCTCAGATAATGATCCATCCTTGAATTTGTATCTAAACTAGGATCACCAGGAATCCAAACTAGTAATGAATATTTTGTATAACTTAAAAATTCACTATATGTATGAGGCAACTAAATGTTACAGTCAATAGAGTGCTGGAGCTAGAGCTCAAAAAACTCATCTTCATGCGTTCATATCTTAGACACTAGCAGTGTCTACCGTTTCTGCTCACTTTACTCTGCATCACATGTCTTTCCAGGTTTTTCTAAAACATTTTGTTTATCATTTCTTACAGCACAACATTATTCCATTTCAATCACATTTACAACTTGTTCAGTCATTTCCCAATTCCCAATTTCTTTGCCACTACACAAAGAGTTGCTATAAATATTTTTGTACAAAAAGTTCCTTCTGCCACTTTAAAAAAACAAAACCTTTTTGGTGTCTTGGGGAAGGGGAGGGGAAAAGAGGGGAAAAAGTTTGGAGCACAAGGTCTTGCTTAGACACTAACAATGTGACACTGGGCAAGTTATTTAACTCTGCTCCAATTTCCACTCTAAAATGAGGTCACGAAGAATCAGACAACTGAAAAAAACTGAACAAAATCCATTACACTTTTATATCATTTTCTCCCTTACTGATTCCTCCCAGGTTTGATTGGTCTTGATTGCATTGATATGGAGTAACATGTGGTCACCAATATATGTTTCATAAGCAACACTTTAGAATATCCTTCCTGGTACCCTATACTTTGAGTCAGTACCACTCATTTAAATTTTAAAACTTAGGCCCAACCTCAGCTAACTGAGTCAAACTATTGTTTAGCTGGGTCGTGGTACCCCACCCAGCTAGTTCTGCTTGAATACCACCTGATTCCATCACCATCTTTCTCTCACATCACATTCACCCAAAAGAAAATCATATCAGTTTAACACAGTTTCCCATCACCCACACAGGGAATAATTTAATCCAGAGCTTCATTTCTTCATACTCACCATTTTATAGCTGGGAAAATGAAGCCAGGAGTTCCATGACTGGTTCAAAGAACAGAACAAGTTCTTGAGGACAAAGAGCCAGCTGGATATACAAGCCAACTCCCTCTACTTATGGCCCAAGGCTCTGGCATAGGCCAGTCATCAGCTAAATCAGTAAAGCATTGTCCACAGAAGGATGGGAACAGGAGAATTTCACATGCTCAAGAATTAAACTTGCAACTGGTTCTTGGAAGACACATTTGTTCAGAAGCATGTAAAAAGGCATAGGATCCAGAATAAGGGCTGAAGGGAAAGAGAGAGACAGAGAGAGAGAGAGAGAGAGAGAGAGAGAGAGAGAGAGAGAGAGAGAGAGAGAGAGAGAGAGAGAGAGACAGAGAGAGAAAGAGAGACAGACAGACAGACAGAGATAGAAAGAGAGAGACAGAGAGAGACAGAGAGAGAGAGAGAGAGAGAGACAAAGACAGATAGACAGAGATAGACAGAGAGAGAGAGAGAGAGAGAGAGAGAGAGAGAGAGAGAGAGAAACACAAAGAGATAGGCAGAAATTGAGTAAAACAGAGAGACAGAGAAATGGAAAGAGAGATAAAGGATTTTTAAAACATATTCCCAGATACTAGGACTGAAATAAAAACATATTAGAAGCTTACATTCTACCTATATATTGTTTTAAATTCTAATATAGTAAATATCAACAGATACATATAATTCACTTACACAAAAGCTTTCTGGGGGATCCTCAGTAATTTTTAAGAGAATAAAGGGATCCTGAAACCAAGGATTCTGAAACCACTGTCTTTGAGAGGTGCCTGTGGCATGGAGACACTAAATGACTTGCTTAGTTAGTATGTATCAGCTGGGAATTGACTTCAATGCCTCTGCAAATGCTTTTATACCCAATTCAGAAACTAGGGTGATCAGAAAAGGCCTTGCATAAGATGTGGTGTCTGAATTTCACAAACATTTAATAATGTGCAAGGCATTGTAAAAGCCCATTCTTCCTCAGTGGAAACAAGAAGGCAGCTATCCATCCATCCAAAATGTTGCTGCTAAGTGTTTTGGAAAGGAGCCATTAAAGAAGATGATTTTGGTCTCCTATGTGAATTTAATATATACATATAATTTCCCACCAAGTTTTATAGAACAGCAGTTCTCAAACTTTTGTTCTCAATATATTTATACTATTAAAAATTATTGAGGCTCTGTCCAAAGAGTTTTTGTTTAAATGGGGTACATTTATAGATATCCGCGATATTAGAAATAAAAACTAATTTTGAATTTGTAGACCCTCTGAAAAGGTTTCAGAAACCCCTAGGATTCTCTGGGTCAAACTTTGAGAACCACTACTGTAGAGTAATGTCATATCTTAAAGAGGCCATCTTTGAGGTCATCTTAAAGAGAATCACTGTTGAAAAAAGGACTTCCACAAATCTAATTAAAACCTTTAGATGTTTTATCTTCTACTTTTTTATCTCTGTCACTTATATTTTTTGGTGATCAAAGACCTTAGTGTCTTGGCCTCAGAGTTTCAATCTGTCAAATGGGAGAGAAGAGAATTATCACTTCACTACTATTCAGGACTGATGGATAGTGCCTGACAATTCACCTACTGGGATGATTTGAAGGATTGTTACAAACTTAACAAATTTGCTTCATTATCACTCCCAAGGAATGTAACAAGGACAGCCATGATCTACCGTGAGGCTGGTAGTCAGCTCTGGATTTGAATTCTGACTCTATCCATTACCTTCAACCAGCCCCTAACTTCTAGGGCCTCATTTTTTCTTCTGCCAAATGAACATAATAATGTCAAGTCATGCCTCTAATAAACACTGACTATGTGATCTTGGGCAAATCACTTAATCTCTCAATGCTCTCAGTAACTCTTTCTTTCCCCCCCTGAGGCAACTGGGGTTAAGTGACTTGCCCAGGTTCACACAGCTAGGAAGTGTTAAGTGTCTGAGACCAGGTTTGAACTCAGGTCCTCCTTACTTCAGCGCTGGTGCTCTATCCACAGCACCATTCAGCTGCCCCAAAGCTTTTTATTTTCAAAACACATTCAAGGATTAATTTTCACCATTGACCCTTGCAAAACCTTGTGTTCTGATTTTTCTCCCCTCTTCCTTGAACCCCCTCCCCAAGATAGCAAGCAATCCAATATAGGTTAAACAAGATTAAAAAATATATGTAAATCCAATATAGGCTTATGCATTTATACAATTATCTTGCTGCACAAGAAAAGTCAGACCAAAAAGGAAAACAAAAAGAGAGAGAGAGAGAGAGAGAGAGAGAGAGAGAGAAAGAAAATAAAATTCAAGTAAACAACAACAAAAGAATTGAAAATTAGGCAACTCTTTAAGACAATAGGTTGCAGAGCATATATATATATATATATATATATATATATATATATATATATATATATATACATATACATAATGTAGGTTACTACATTAGTAAGAGGGAATTTTCTCATCTGAATCTGAGATCCCAAACCCAGTACCTAAAATGCCAAAATGGGCTGGTGTTATTATGCCTATGTAAGTGAAGGCACATAGAGCTAAGGCTTAGAGTATACCTGAAAGGCAGGTAACAGCAGAGGCTCAGTATTGGGCAGGACAAGAAGACTTTATTTTGGGTTTTTTGTTTTGTTTTATTTTAATTTTTAATAATAGGTTTTTATTTTCAAAACACATGCAAAGATATTTTCCAAAATTCACCCTTGCAAAACCTTGTGTTCCAAATTTTTCTCCCTTCCTTCCCTCCACTCCCCTCCCCTAGACAACAAATAGTCCAGTATAGGTTAAACATGTGCAATTCTTCTGCCCCATTTCTGCATTTATCACGCTGTGCAAGAAAAATCAGATCAAATAGAAAAAAAAAAGGTAGAAAGAAAAAAACAAGCAAGCAAACAACAACAAAAAGGTAAAAATATGATGTTGTGATCCACATTTAATCCCCATGGTCTTCTTTCTGGATGGTTTTCTACATCACAAGTCTATTGGAATTAGCTATCACAATTATCATCACCTAATCTTATGGTTATTGAATACAACGTTCTCTTGTACACATACACTTCATTTAGCATCAGTTCATGTTTAAGTCTCTCCAGGCTTTTCTGAAATTTTCCTGCTGATCATTTTTTATAGAACAATAATACTCCATAACATTCACATACCATAACTTATTCAGCCATTCTCCAACAGATGGTATTTACTCAGTTTCCAGTTTCTTGCCACTACAAAAAGGGCTGCTACAAACATTTTTGCACATGTGGGTCCTTTTCCCTTTTTTATTATTTCTTTGGGATATAGACCCAGTAGAGACACTGCTGGATCAAAGAGTATACAGAGTTTTATAACACTTTGGGCATAATTTAAAATTGTTCAAAAGAATGGTTGGATCAGTTCACAACTTCACCAACAAAGTATTAGTGAAGAAGACCTTATTTTGAAAAGACATATTCTGAAGACTTGAAGACCTTAGGGGGAAGAGAATGATAGAAATGAGGGAAGGAAAGATGAAAGGAAGAAAGGAAGGAAGAAAGGAAGAAAGGAAGGAAGGAAGGAAGGAAGGAAGGAAGGAAGGAAGGAAGGAAGGAAGGAAGGAAAGAAGGAAGGAAGGAAGGAAGGAAGGAAGGAAGGAAAGAAGGAAGGAAGGAAGGAAAGAAGGAAGGAAAAAAGGAAACAAGGAATGAAGGAAGGAAGGAAGGAAGGAAGGAAGGAAGGAAAGAAGGAAAGAAGGAAGGAAGGAAGAATAAATTGAAGGCTTGTTGAAGTAGGGCAAAGTAGGGAGGAGATGCTGCCAGGCTCTTCTACTCTCTTTCCCCTCTGAGAATCCTTATTATCCTGCTGGAAATAGGAAGGAAAGAGATGGGGAATAAATGTAGTCACTGACTTGGAGAGCTAGTAATAAATTCAATTCAAATAAACAAACATTCATTAAATTCGAAGTACTTTACTACACAATGGAGATGCAAAGACAAAAATAAAAACAGTCCAGTCTTGGATGAGTTTGTATTCTACTGGGGAAAGAGAAACAATAGGATAGACACACAAGGAAATATAAAGTCATACAGAAACTTCAAGAGGGAGAGTGCTAAGGAATGGGAAGATCAGGAAAGGCTACATGGAGGGGATGGCCCCTAAGTTGTGCATTCTAGACCTTCTGGTACCTTGGGATATGATGGAAGCTCTTTGAGACAAGGGCTGCTTCTACCCCATCATGGGGGATCTGCCAAGGCAGAAGGAAGGAACAGAAGGGCAGACGGCACTTTCCACCAGCAGTCACAGCTGAAACTTGGCTTCAGCTCCCTTACCTCTGGGCTGCTCTTTCATAGTCTCAAATATTCATTTTCATATAGGCTGCTCAACCTAGGGGGATGGCAGGGTTGCAGATGGGGGGAGGAAGGAGAGATGCCTTATGCTTTCAATCTATTTCCAATTTGCTGTTATGGCTCTTGGGTCAGTGACACTAACACTTTTTTAAAATAAGAGATTCTAGCAATAATCAGATTGGATCAGGGCTTCCCTTATTTAAAAAAAAAAAAAAAACTCATATACACAAAAACCTGGATGGCGGGAGGTGGGGAGGGAGACACACCAACAAGAACTGTCAGCCATGCATAAGGCTAGTTACAGCCCATGCCAAGAAATGGGATGAAACACTTAAGCAGGAAGTATAGTCTACACAGCTCCCTAGTCTGTCCTGCCTACCCTGGGCTGGTGCCAGTCTGCCTTGGGAGGTGACTATGAAAAACATATTCTGTACTTTTCCTCCAGCATCTTTAATAAACCCTGGTAAGGTCCTTTTAAGAAGCAGCATGGAATCAGGCAGTTGGATTTGCCTCAGGGGCTTGAACACTGGAATGAACTTTACTGGATTTGCTGTGTAACTTTAGGTCAGCGGGTTAACTTCTCTGAATTCCTATTTCTGAAAACAGAAATAGAGACAGATGCTGGGACTGCTCCAAAAAGATACCTCAATAATTCACCCATTTGTCTCAAATCCATCCCATCCCATCTTCAAGAAGAAACAAATAACGAGTTCCTAAATATGTTGTTTACCTGTGGGAGAATAGAAGGGAGTAAGAAAGATAAAAACTTATATTTGTTCTGGAATCTAGAGCTTCCTTTCCTTCTCCATTGTGGCCCAGCTGTGTGTCATGCAGGTAGGTGTGGAGAGAGGAATCTCCAAAAATTTGTCCTCAGTTTTTTTTTTTTCCTCTAAACTCTCTTCCTTGACAAATTTAAGCTTGTGACCTCAGCTACGAACTCTATATAGATTTTTAAATTATTATTATAGCTTTTTATTTAGAAGTTATATGCATGGGTAACTTTTCAGCATTGATAATTGCCAAACCTTTTGTTCCAATTTTTTCCCTCCTTCCCCTCATCCCCCCCTAGATGGCAGATTGACCAATACCTATTAAATATGTTTAAGTTCTCTATATAGATTTAATCTCTATTTTTAGCTCTTATTTCAGCTTCTATCCTGAACCCTAGGCCCAAATTTCCATGATGGTTTCACCCATATGTCTCACAAGGATCAAAGACCTAGAGCTGGAACCAATCCCAAAGGTCATCCTGTTCAATCTTTCCTTTTATAGGAGAGGAAACACACAGCTTCATAAAGATACCTAGTAGCAGAATCAGGATTTGAATCCAGAACTACTAGTTCCGTTTTATCATATTGCCTTCTAACTCAGCATGCCCAAATTGAGCTCATCTTTCTCTTTAGACCTTTGGATTTCATTATTTTTCTCTTTACTCAGTCTCTCAAGTTAACAACTGTAATGGTCATGTTAGATTTTTTTCTTTCCGCAGACATTCCAGAAAAGGATCTGTGAGTAATATCTCTATACCATCTATTGAATACATAAGCCATGGCTCAATTCCCTTTGCCACAATTCGATACTAGTAAGTCCAACCCTTCCTTAAGTCCCATATGAGCTACTGTTGCATGGAGTAATGTAATGGACTTAATGGACTCTTGGTAACCTTTAAGTCTCTCTCTTAGACTTTCTTCCATACTACCATTTGGTCTTCGATCCTATGGGGCATGTGATTCTGAGATCTATTTCTCCAATCTGAACCTCTCTCTTGATCTCCAGTCTAGCAACACCAACTGCGCCTTAAATAGTATGTTCTATAGTCATAAACTCAACATTTTCACAGAAACCACCCAAAAAACCCCCACCAAAAAACCCTCCTAAATCCAAACTTCTCTTCCAAAATTTCCTCTTACTATTGAAGGCACCAGTATCCTCCCAGGCTGACAATTTAGATATAATTCTTGACTTCCAACTTCCACTTCCCTCACACATTCGATTTGGTGTCAATTCTTAATGTTCTTACCTTTTCAAAATGGAGCAGCCCCATCATTTCTCACTTGGATCATGGCAACAGTTTCCTGGTCTAGTGTCTTCTCACTCCAGTTCATCTTTCATCAGCTGCTAAAATTATCTTCCCACCTCCCCACTCAATAAACTCCCATCACTCCATAGAATCAAGTATAAATAATCTGATTTTTAAAGTCTTTTACAATCTGGCCCTTCTTTTCCAGTCTTCTTATAATTTATTCCTTTCTTTACAATCTAGAGATACCGACCTCCTGGTTGTTCCTATATGACACTGTACTGAGTTGTTGTTGTTTTTTTTTTTAACTGACTGTCTTCCATGTCTGAAACACTCCCTCCTTATCTTTGCCTCCAGACCTCCTTGAAGGCGCCCACTCAAATCCCATGTTCTACAGAGGTGTCCCCAGTCTCCTTTTCATGCCAGTACCTTCCTTCTAAATTACCATTCATATACTTTGTATGTCCATAATTATTTATATATTCTCTCCCCCATTTGAATGTGAGCTCTCTGAAGGCAAGGAATGTGCTTTTGCCTTTCTTTGTATCCTCAGAATTTAGTATAGTGTCTGGCAAAGAGTAAGTGCTTAATAAATGCTCATTGTGTGACTCATTGATAACCAATCAGTTATCTCTAAAATTAAATGAAGGATAGATTATTTGGGGGAAGACTCTTACACAGGGTGAATTCCATCCAGGGTTGTACTGGAGGCAGCTCAAATAAGCTAAGGAGCACCTTGAAAATTAAAAAAAAAAATCAGAATTTTTTTGTCTAGACTTAAGAAGGTGAAAAAGAAAATATTAATCAGTCAGATTAAGCTGAAAACTGTGGTTATATTTTTTCCTAAAAGTTGGTTATTAAATATTTACTAGCACAATGATGCCATTGCAACTTGATTCTTGTACAATATCTTTACTTTTACATACAGCTTACTTTTTAGTTCTCAAAGAAAAGTTTTTTTTAACATTCATTTCAAAAAAATTTATTTTCCTCCTTTTTTCTTTTCCCCCTGTTTGAGAAGGCAAGCAATCTGATACTGAGATTATTTATATAGGTGCAGCCATGCAAAACATTTCCATGTTGGCTATGTTTCAGAAGAAAACACAGATACTCATTCCTATTAAAAAACACTTGAAATTATAGATATAAATGGATTTTTCCTTAAAATGATAAAAACGACCCAAAGTTATTATTATTTGTAATGGGAATAAGCTAGAAACCTTTCCAATAAGATCAGAAATGAAACCAGGATGCCCATTGTCATCGATATTCAATATTGTATTAGAAATGCTAGTGATAACAAGAAAAGAAAAAGAAATTGAAGAAATAAGAATGGTCAATGAAGTAATAAAATTATATCTTTTGCAGACAATATGATGATAGATTTGAAAAATCCTAGAGATTCAATTAAAAAGCTCATTGAAACAATCATTTTAGCAAAGTAGCAGTATATAAAAGAAATCCACATAAATAATCAGCATCAACAACAAAACTCTGCTAGAAGAGATAGTAAGAGATATTACAGTTAAAATAACTATAGATGTATAAAATATTTGAGAGTATATCTGCCAACACAAATCTGGGAACTATATGAACATAATTATAAAATACTTTTAGTCAGATTTAAATAATTAGAGAAATATTAATTGTTCTCAGGTACACAGAGTCATCAGGATAAAAATGAAAATTCTACCTAAAATAATCCACCTATTTAATGCCATCCTGATTAAATTACCAAAAAAAAATTTCTGAGTTAGAAAAAAAAATAATGAAATTTATTTAAAAGAACAAAAGATTAAGAGTATCAAAGGAATTAATGAAAAAAAAAATGTAGAGCAAGCCTCCTTTTTAGCAGTACCAGATCTTAAACTTTATTATAGTAAACTATATTATACTATATCAAACTAAATGGTACTGGCTAAGAAAAACAAAGATCAGTAGAAAAGAATAGACACACTATACATAGTAGAAAAAATCTTGTGTTTGACAAATGTAAAGATTTAAGTTTCTGGGATAAGAATTCATTATTTAGTAAAAAAAAAAAAAAAAAAAAAAAAAAAATTTGTTGGGAAAACCAGAAAGTAGTCTGGCAGAAATTGAGGATAAGATCAATATCTTACACTATTAATCAAGATAAAGTAAAAATGGATACATGATTTAGACATAAAGAGAGATAACATAAGAAAATTAGGAGTACAAGGAATATATTATTACCTATCAGACTATGGATAGAAAAATTTATGAATAAATAAGAGATAAGCAGCATTTTGAGGATAATTTTGATTATATTAAATTAAGAAGATTTTGAACAAATGAAATGAATGTATCCAAGATTAGAAAGAAAGCAGAAAATTGGGGGGAAATTTATAAACAGTTTGTCAGATAAAGAGAACTTTATCAGATTTATAAGAATAGGCATCATTCCTCAATTGATAAATTGTCAAATGATATGAATAGGCAGTTTTCTGATGAAGAAATCAAAAAATATATAGGTATTACATGAGTATTTATACATATATATGGTATGAAAAAATTTCTAAATTATTATTGATTAGAAAAATAAAAAAACCCTTGAGATATCATTTTATACCTATCAGATTAGCTAAAATGATATAAAGGGAAAATAACAAATATTGAAGGAAATGTACAAACATTGTGACACTAATACACTGTTGATGGAACTGTGAATTGATCTAACCATTTTGGCAAGCAATCTGGAATTATAAACTGTGTAGACCCTTTGATACAGCAATACCACTGCTAGGTCTGTTTCCCAAGGTGATCAGGGAAAAAGGAAAAGAACTTTTATGTTCTAAAATATTTATAGCAGCCCTCTTTATGGTGGAAGAGAACTATAAATTAAGGGGATACCTATCAATGAGGCAATGACTAAACAAATTGTGGTATATTATAGTGAGGGAATACTACTATGCTTTAAGAAATGATGAGAAAAATGTGATAAAGACTCACATGAAATAATGAAGAGTGAAATGAACAGAATCAAGAGAATGTTTTATACAGTAACAGCAAGATTATTCCAAGAACAATTATAAACAACTAAATGTTTTTGAGTATTATAAATCCTCAAATCAATTATAAAAGACCTATGAAGCAAGATGTTATACAATTCCAGAAAAAGAACTGATAAATAGAGATATGCATAGTGTGGTTTTACATATACACAGATATATAATAGTGTGTATAGTATAGTATAGTATAGTATAGATAGTATAATAGTGGCCTTCTCTAGCATTGAGTAGACAGGGAGGGAGAAAAAATAAAAATTCACAGCAGACAATAGAGGAAAACTCAAAAATAAGCACATAAAAGTAAGATAGTCTTGCAAGTGACATGGTATTTATTACATTTGTTTTTAAGTAAACAGTGTAAAATGGAGATTCATGAGCCATTGAATCTTCTTTGTGTTGTGCTGTATACATGGAAATTATTTTTTTCTTTTTGTATTTAAGTTCAAAATGAATTTAAAAATACAATTATTTTTTAAAAAAGGATTTTATTAGTCTTGGCATTCACATTATCCATATCTTCCTTTTCATTTCATTGGAGGGTGGAGCCATGGACTCCTCAATATTTGTTCAAGGAGTGGAAACAGGACAGGCTTCCTTATGACATTCTCTCATGTCTCATTTAAAGCCAATTCATTTATAAATCAAGACATCATTTTCTTGATGTCATTGGTCCAAGAATGAAGGAAAAACAACAACCTGGGCTGAACTCATTTTGGGGTCTCAACTTCATCAGCTGTATTCATTTTGGATTTCTTTGAGTTCTTCACCATCTCCCCACTTCCCCACTTTCCCTCCACCTTTTCATTTTTCTTTTGTGCCTTGTGCTCCCCTGCTTAGATTGTGAGCTCCTTGAGGGCAGGGACTCTCTTTCCCCAATTTGTACCCCCAGCAATCAGCATAATGCCTGGAACTTAGTAGGTGCTTAAAAAGTGTTATTGACTTGTGAGTCAATAAAGCAGTAAATCAAGCTCCAGTCAGTGTAGTTTTGTTGATTTCCAAGGTATAAATATTTACACTGAAAATTTAACAATTAGTTCTTCAGAGCTTATAGGAACAGCCTTTAGTATCTTCCTAGATGGAGTAAGACTCTGGATTTGGAACCATATAAGGAGACAGGAAAGGAGCCAAGTTTGAAACTTAGATCAAACCAACAGCGACCTGAGCCAAAACCCAGGAATTTGGGTATAACTGGGGACCTCTGACAGATAAGACTCTCCCTCTCCCTGAGCCTACTCTTGCCTGACAAGTAACTTTTGTGCTGAAAACACCTTCATTATCCTGTATTCATGTATCCTCTTCCTGTATTCCCATCATGCAATTGCTGATGTAGATATAATTTGCAAATGAGTTTGTTCTCAACTAGAACCCTCCCTAACTACACCCTAACTTTCTAGACCCCATTCTCACTTCTCTTTTGCCTCCCCACCTCCAACCTTTAAGTAGCGTCCTTTGACTCACAACCCTAGCTAGATCACCTTGATTTGCTCATGTGTCTTTTGATGAAATAAAGGACTCTTTATGGCTATAAAAACACCTTTTAGGTTTTTCACTTTCCCAAATTACTCTCTCAGAACCCTGTGCTTCATCAGCATTTGCATCCTCAGAGACTTGAGAACAGACTTCTCCAGTGAAAATCTTATTTCTTTGGTTGAAATGAGATTTTAATTTTGTTCTGGAATCAGAGATTTTTATATTATCTATTTAATTTCTCCACTCTCTGTCTTACTGCTTACTTGGATAAATATATTTCTCCACTCTCAATGATTAATTCTTTATAATGAGCATTTGGTGGAAAGGAGCTAAGCTAACTGAGAATAAGATGATTATTATTTTCCTCTTGGTTGTGAAAGGAGCTTTTATCTTTAAAAGAGAATTATATTCTAGACTGGAAATATTTGCCATGTAGTAGAGAGATATAATTCTACCCCAGTACCCATTTTAAATACAGAGGAACAAAGGAAGGATTTCCCAGTCATAACTATCTTCTTACTTTCTAGAAAGACAGACATTATATAGTCTCCCTTAGAGATACATATGTATATTTGAGAGAGAGGGGGAAAAAAAGAAAGAGAGAGAGAGAGGCATGTATTTATTTTTATGTTATATGAAATCTGGAATATATATAAATATATATATGAAATAGGTGTTTATTTCCACACATTTAATATCTATGAACTATATATACATATATGAATATATTATGCATAAAGGAAATTTCTGTGGAGGTAGAGTGATATAAATATATATATATATATATATATATATATATACACAAATATAAAATCTTAATATATACATATTCCAGATATATATATATATATATATATACATATATGTGTATATATATATAATGCTCCATTTCTTCATATCTCTATTTCTATATGTCTATAAAAAGATAAACATGAATAGATAGAGATCACCTAACTAGGAACATGTTGGAAAGTATGCATCCTGAAGACTAGAGGCCTGATACATATGTAGACTTTCTGTGTTGGCTCACTATGTGATTAGGAGATGCCTTGATCCTTGATCACAGAGAAGAAGGCATCCATGATGCCTTCATGACTAAATTTGTCTATACTTTGAAAACTGTCTGATTGAGCACTGTCAAAAGGTTTCTGCCTTCAGGTTTGAGGTGAAGTACTGTTTTACTCTTAGTTTGTGATACCATTCAGTAAGGGGAAAGAGGCTGAGGGCCGCCTCTGTCCTCCTGGACAGAGAAATGGAACTGTGATTTTGTCCATTTTCTTCATCCTTTTCTAGGTTCAGGGACTCCTATATCAATGTAGTTCCAGCCCCAGAGCTAGAGACACAGGAATGTACGAGTCTAGTAATAGAAGCCAGGAGCTACGGACAACCTGACAGTGAAATCCTAGGAAGCAAGGACCTGAGTATACTGGCCCAATGGGGTTTGGGACTTAGACTTGGTGGGACTAATACGTGAGTTGAATCCTACCCTTTTCCCAGAGAATTAGGTGATATTAAAGGGATAATGTTTCTTACCCTCCTTCTACTCAGGGAATTGTTTGCATGCTTGTACTTGCTATATCTTTAAATAATATTTATATGTGTTTACATATGTAATATATGTGTATTACGTATAAAGTTATATATATGTGTGTGTATGTGTGTTTATTTGTAAAAACTAATCTGTTGTTAAAAAGTTAAGTAGAACTTGGGTCCTGGTCTCTTGGCCCTAAAAATGGAGGGAAGACAATTGGTAAAGGCTTAAAGAGAGACTCTTTAACCCCCTCAGAGCACTAGAAAACCCTGAGGATTTGGAGGTGGAGGGACATAAAATTTAACATATGTGACCCAGAAAGAGTAGGGCCAGAGTCAACCATGTTACAATGTCAACATGATAAAAATGATTATGCTGTATTCCCTAAATTTACTTATATATCATGCCAATCAAACTAATAAAGGATCACTTTATAAGGTTAGAAAAAAATAATTACAAAATTCATCTAGAGGAACAAATAGTCAAGAATCTTAAGAGAAACGGGGGGAAAAGTGGGAAGGGAGGGGATTAGAAGTACTCTCTGTCCTTCAGAGTGGTGATCTCAAAAATGAGTTGGTACTAATTTTAAAAATCAAGTTCAATCAGTGGAACAGATTAGGAATAAAGCATACAGAAACAAGTGAACATAGTAGTGTAACATTCATTAAATTTCCAAATTCTAACCACAGTGGTTAATATTTACTATTTGACAAAAACTGAAAACTCATTAACTTTGAAGTCAGAGCACCTGGATTCAAATCCTGCCTTTGATGCTTACAACATGGGAAAGTCATTTAACTTCCTCTGACCTCAGTTTCCTCCTCTATAAATGATGGTGTTCCATTAGATGGGTTCCCTTTCAACTTTAGATCCATGATCCTATGTAAATCTCTGGGCCCTTTGGCTTTCTCATCAGTAAAATGGTAGTGTATGTTCCAGGAACTAGAGCATTTGTCGGTGATGTGAATTTTTAGAAAAGGGATAAAGATCAGAGATTCCAGAAACTCCTTTTCGGAGCCTCAAGGCTAACTATTATGGTGAGTTCCAGGTACTCACCTCTCCTCCCTAGAAATGCTCACTGGTCATGGGGAGGGGGGAACCAGTCTCAATGGCATTGGACTTGATTGACCGGTCGGTCAATTTCTATTGAGTGGGGACTTTGCCTTAAGAAAAGAACAACCATTTATGTTCTTTCTCTGTTTTGGAGAAAGCGATAGACAATAGGCTCAGGCTAGAGTTGTAAAGCTGTGTTTTGGTAACAAAGGAGACATGATTGGGGGAGGGAGCTTGGAGAATCTGTCTTTTAGGACCCTCCTTGATCTGAACGAGGTGAGAAGAAATCCTGCTGGGAGACAGAGGAATGGAAGAGCTAGTGGTGAAGTCCCATAAAGGATTCACAGAGAGCAGAGGACAATCCCAGGTGCCAGTGGTTTCAGCAAACATGGGTTAGGGGTGTTGGAAGGAAGCCAGCACTTAATAATTGAGCCCATGCTTAAGAATGAATATAAGACTAATGAGCTTCCCTCATCCCATGCCACCTCCACATGGAGAAACAGCCTGCTTCCCTGTTTATTGACCGTATGGAGATCATTAATGCCTTCTGACACTAGGGTCACTCCCCAGGTCAATCCCTGAGCCATTCCTGCAAACTGAGGGGAAATGAACTTCCCAGTGACATATGGCTCAGACCCTTGTGCTCCAGAGCCTGGGCAAAGCAGGACTCTGCCCCACCCCCACCTCCAGCCCTGGGAATTGATCCTTGCCTAATGCCCAAATAAGAGGATGCCCCAGAACCTGGAGCATTTGGGAAGATGCAGGAGAAAGATATGGTGTAGCTTTGGTATAAAGCAATAAAGGAGGAGGGTTTCGTCTTTCTGCATCCTGACCAGGAGGGTCCCAGCCGACAGACTGAGATTAATCCCCTGGCGACTGCTGGGGTGATGTCTGGTAGCTGCAGCTGCAGTTTACCAGGAGCCAAAGCCGCCCTTCCTACAGGTGGCAGAGGGAGGCAGAAGTGGCCATGTGGGTCTGCCCTCTGCTCCCTCCCTCCTCTTTCCTGTTCCATTCTCTTCCCCTTCAAAGGCCCGGAAGGAATCTCCTTTTCAAAATCACAAAAATATTCCCTTCGGGTCCAAGTGGAATTCAAGATGTCAACCAGGGGTGGTTTGGGGAACAATAGGAGCTGCCTATTGGTACAATGACATGCCCTCCAAAGCTGATGGACAGCCTCATGAGCCACTCAAAGGGCCATCTGGGATGGCACCACCATGCTTATCCTGCTGCTGCTGGGCAGATTATGCCGCCATCAGAACTGTAGGCTGGAGGAGAGCTCCTGCCAGGCTCTAGACTCAAGAGCCGGAGAATGTCCCTGTTGGCAGAACCAGGAAGTCATCCCGCAGTCTGGGCTGATGTGCCAGACCTCTAACCAGGCTTCCTGGGGCAACGGCTCCTCAGTAATGAATGGAGTTGGGAATAAATCCCACACGCCTGGGGAAGAAGGGAAGAAAACAACCAGGAGGAAATCAATAGGATTATAAGGTTAATACCAGAGCAGCCCCGAGTGACAGTTACCAAATAAATGATCTCAGGAGGACATGGCCAAGGTTAAATGAAACCCAATAAATAAAAGCGAGCATTCAAAGGAGAAAATGCAAAATGTACACCGATGGAAGGTAGGGCGGAGCCATGGGGGGGGCCAGCCTCCAAGTCTCTGCCCTGGATCCTGGGGGCTGCTGCCTTCCCCCTCTCATCTGTGTAGGGGGTGGGGAATTCTCCTTTCTAGAGTCATTTATCTTTGCTGCTTATGGCCACAGGCCTTGTCTTACTTCTCTAATACTCAGTGGGCTTGTCCAGATAAAACTTCCCAGGGAATTTTGTTTGGACCAGAAGATGGAGAGAACCAAGGAGAGAGACTCTGACTTTAGATGGCTATGAACCTGCTGAATTTAATTTGTGTCTATTTCTATGCATGATGGGATTAGAGGACCAATCAGCTCCAAAACTAAAGGGCTTGACTGAATCTAGATAACAGGAGACACTATCCAAGTATCAGAAAGCTTGAGGGGAATATGCATGTCGATAATTATCATGTTTCATTTTCTTGCTTATAATCTGGAGATTTTATTTTATTTTGCCCATCTTTGCAGCATGAAAATAATTCATGAGGTAAAAAAATAATGGGCTTCCCCCCATTAGACTAACTTTAATCCTAATAATCTGCTATTTCTCACTACTATCTTCATCTCAAAACATGGGGATCCCACTTCTGTCTGCTTCTTCATTGAAATCTGATTGGCTACACTTTGCCTTTGAGAGGCTTTGGGGGTGGGATAGGGAAAAGAAAAATGAGAAAGTTTTTAGAATTAAAATGGGAAGAATAAAAGGTCAAGGATATCAAGGGAATTAATGGGAAAAAATACAAAAAATGGTGATTTAGGAATACTAAACCTAAACTATATTATAAAGCAGCAGTCATCAAAACCTATTTGGTACTGCTTAAGAAATATAGAGATGGATCAGTGAAATAGGTTAGATACACATACACAATAATCAAAGCCTACAGTAATCTAGTATTTGGTAAACCCCCAAATTCCAGTTTCTAGAATTAGAACTCACTATTTGACAAAAATTGTTGGGAAAACTGGAAAATACGTTAGAAACTAGGCATAGACTTACATCTCATACCCTATACCAAAATAAAGTCAAAATGGGTATATGATTTGGGCAAAAGGGATACCATAAACAAATTAGAAGAGCAAGTTGGAGAAGAGAATAATTTATGACCAAAGAAGAACTAGAGAACATTATGAAAGCCAAAATGGACAACTTTGATTGCAGTAAATGAAAAAAGTTTTGCACAAACAAAATCAACAGAGCCAAGATTAAAGGAAACTACAAAGCTGGGAAAAAATCTTTACAGCCAGTATTTCTGATAAAGTTCTCATTTCTAAAATAAATAAAGAACAATAAATAAACTAAATAAAGAACAAATTTATAAGAACACAAGGCATTCCTCAATTGATAAATGGTCAAAGGATATGAACAGACAATTTTCAGATGATGAAATTAAAGCCATATATAATCACATTTTAAAATGTTCTAAATCACTGTTGATTAGAGAAATGCAAATTAAAACAACTCTAAGGTAGCTAAAATGACAGGAAAGGATAATGATAATTGTTGAGGGGATGTGGGAAAACTGGGACACTGCATTGTTGGTGGAGTTGTGAAATGATCCAACCATTCATAGCAATTTGGAACTAAGCCCAAAGAGCCATCAAACTGTGCATATCCTTTGACCCAGCAGTGCCATTACTGGGTCTGTATTCCAAGGAAATCATAAAGGAGGGAAAAGCACCCACATGTATAAAAATATTTGTAGCAGCTTTTTTTGTGGTAGCAAAGAATTTGAAAATTAGTAGATGCCCATCAACTGGGGAATAGCTGAACAAGTTATAGTATATGAAGATAATGAAATATTATTGTTCTATAAAATGATTTTTCTCTCCCAACATGATTCATAAAGAAATTTGTATTAAAAATAAATAAATTTTTTAAAAATGGCTAGGGGACATGCAGTTCAAGATGTCCAATAAATGGTTGGAGAGAGTCCAAAGATCGACAATGAGGTTAGGGTTAGATAAGTATAGCTGAGAATCATCAGCATAAAATGGTAACTGAATCCACTGGAGTTGATGAGATCCCTAAGTGAAATACTACAGAGGAAGAAGATCAGAGAGCCCAAGGCAGAGTCTTATGGGATACTCATAGCTAATAGACATGATCTGGGAAATGATTCAGCAAAAGTTAAATGAACATTACTATTTTCAGAAAGATCATATCAACCAATTAGTCTAGGATTCCAGTTGCCTCTTAGTTTCTTATCCAAAACACTGCTCTCTAGCCACCATTGCTTATTATTTATTGCTTTCAGATATTAGAATGTAAGCTACTTAAGAGTAGGGACTATGTTGCTTGCTTATCTGTATCCTCAGCTAGTAAATGGTAAATAAACGGTTTCTCCACCCCTATCCCATCCCTCATAAGTCATAATGAGATGACTTTTCTCATCAAGATCAATCTTTCTTTGAGTAACCTCTTGATACCATCTCTTCCTATCTTTTCCCACAGGTTGTCCACTCTCTCCTTTTATTTCTAATCTTCAAGTGTTTGAGCTGCTCACCACCTAGCCATATCTCCATGCATCTGTCCTAGATTTCATATATCTCTTTTCTATTTCTTCCTTACCTTCTGATTCTTTCCCTTGATTTCTACAAATATTCCTTTCTCTCTCCTTAAAAAAAAAAAAAAAAAAGACTTTACCCAATCAAACTATCCCTTTTAGTTACCATCTTGGATCTCACTTCACTTTCTCAATCAAGAGCCCAGAAACCATTGTTTACCATGAGTGCCTCCACTTCCTTCTCAATTGTGTAATTGGCTTCTAACTTCATTATGCCAGAAAAACTACTCTCTCTAAAGTTGCCAATGTTCTCTCTCAGTTGCCAAATTTGGTTATTTTTTTTTTCTTGTGGACTTCTCTGAAAACTTTGACACTATGACCATCCCCCTTTCCTGAATACTCTCTTCTCAGATTTTTTTGTGATTCTATTCTCTCATGGTTTTATTGTTGCCAGTCTTATTGTTGGCTTCTGATTTCCTTTGCAGGATCATAAACTATATTATCTCTCCTAACTGAAAAAATGTATTCTAAGGCTCTGTCCTAAGTCCTTTTCTCTCTCCAGATTCTCACTTTGTGACATTTTCTTCATTGGTTTCCTTGCCTCAAATCCAAATTCCAAATCATTCTCTATTTAGCAATCTCTTATTATTCTGATTATTACTAGGATCTAATATAAACTTCTCTGATTTTTAAAGCATTTCCCAATCTGACTCCGATGTATCTTTCTAATCTTGTTATGTATTACTTCCTTTTCTGCATTCTACAGTGTAGCTGAACCCATTTTCTTGCTATTCTTCACATTTGGCACTCCATCTTCTATGTCTGGAATGCATTCCAGCCTCACCTCCGCTTCAGAGAATGTGCTACATTCTCCAGGACTTTGCTCAAGGACCACCTTCTGCTTGAAGACTTTCTTAACCCTCTTCTCAGATTTTTGGTGTCTCTCTCTCTCTACCACCCACTTTTGTCATTATTTAGTCTACATTCTGCATATGTCCATATATTCCTCCCCTTATAAGATGTAAGCTCCTTGGGGAGAATTATTTTATTTTTATATTTCAATTCCCAGGGTCTAGCAATACTGGGTGCTTACTAAATGCTTATGGATCGATTACTTGGTGAAATCATAGATGTTCCTTTATTCCTGCACCAACTAAAACCAGCCCATTAATGTTTTTATCCTGGGTTCTTTACGATGCCCATTCCAATGTGCAACAATGAGGATGACTATTTAATTGCTATTTATTTGTCTCTGACTCTTCATGATCCTATGGACTCTAATGTCCATGGGGTTTTCTTGTCAAAGATATGGAAATGGTTTGTAATTTCCTTCTCCCATGCATTAAAGTAAACATGGACTAAGTGATTTGCCCCACTAGTAAATCTTTGAGGGCAGATTTGAACTCAGGTTTTCTTGGCTCCAAGCTCAGCTCTCTGTCCACTGTGCCATCTAGCTGCCTGACTAATAGCTCTATTGTTGTGCAAAGAATGTTATAATGGGAAGTACTGATGAAATCCCTTAGGCATATAACACTAAGTTTCTAACTGTTGGGAGATTCTATAGCCATTAGAAAAGTGAGGTGCTAAGAAAAATGTCATCCTTCCTTTTTTTCCTTCTCTCCCTCCTTCCATTCCTTTCCCTTTCTTCCTTCTTTTCTTCCTCCCCCTCTTTTTTCTTTCTCTCCCTCTCTTTGCTCCTTCCCTTTTCTCCCTCTGTTCCCTCCTTCTATACTCTCCCATTCCTTCCTTTGATTATCCTTCTAGTCTTAGTTGTGGAAAAAAAAAAAAGCAGTCTGTGTTTCAATGGGTTGTCATTTTTGAATCATGGAATCACAAATTGTCAAATCTTAAAGATATAATCTTGGCCCCAATCTATCATACCCCCATGGGCTTGTGTTGGGGGCAGGGACACATATATGAGAAAATACCAGACTATTGAGGGGAAGTCACTTGGCTAAGATTAGGAAGCATATTAACAAAATTGAGACTAGAATCCAGATCTCTAGATTTCCAATCCAGTGCTCCCTTAATTAATTAACCCGCAAAACTTTATTAAGTAACTATTCAATTCTGGCACTATTTTAAGCACCTAGAATAAAAATACCAAATAGAAAGAGTTGATGTTCTCAAGGGACTAATGTTCTATGGGGAGGGTTCCAGCACCTTCCACAGAAAAGTAAATAAAGAACAAGTGTTAAGTTTTTTGGGGAGATTACAAACTCTAAGAGAGGAAAAATATTTTGGAAGAAACACAGAGAATAAAAAAGATTTGGGTTTCAATCCAAGCTCTGCCACTTAGTACCTGGACAAAGCTCTCAGCTGCTCTGTGCCTCAGTTTCTTTATCTGTACAATCAAGAGATTTAACTAGATTATCTTAAAGCTCTTTTTCAATTCTAAATCTGTGATCCTATGTAATCTTGTGAAGGAAGGGGCACCTGATCTTGACTTTTAAATGAGTTAGAGATTCCTAGGAACAGAATTGAGGTGAGAAGGGCAATATGGTATAGTAGAGAGAAATCAAATATCTGGCTTCCATCCTACTTCTTCCTTTAATACCTACATATGTTATCTTGGGCAAATCTTACTTTCTAAGTCTTAGGCTATTCATCTCTTTTTAAAGATGATAAGGATGTTGAATTACATGACTTCTTTGGTACTTTCCAGTTCCAAATCTGTAATCCTAACATCTATAATTTTATGAAAGCATTCTAGACATGGAGAACACAAACTATATAGATCAGAGATGGAATATTGTATGCTTACAACAGAGACTAGTCTAATTTGGAATATATAGTGTATATAGGGTAATAGTATGAATAGCCTGAAAAGATGCTGGAGCAGGGTTGTGTCAAATGTAAATGTCAAAGAATGAGTTTGTGTTGTTATGTGAGAGTGGGTAGAGAGCCATTGAAGTTTTCTGATCAGGTGAGTGATATGGACAGACTAGGCAGCTGTGTGGAGAATGGACTGGATAGGAGATAGACTAGAGACAGAAAACTATGTTCCAAGCTTTTGGAAATCATCTACAAAGTGGACTATTAGTGAAGACAGCTAATTAAGTGTAGCTAATCCCTAGGTTTAAAAGCAAGTTTATGCAAAATGGACACAAATTATTTCATATTGACCTCTATTTTCTGTATGAGGAAACTGCTAGCTGAACAAAGCTAAATAATTTGCTTAACCTCACCTGTCACACAAATGAGATTTAAAAGCCATTCTCCCATTCCACAACCCATATGGTGGTCTTTCTGCTGTAAAGACTTCTAAGTACCCAGCCTTCCTACATTCCAGGTCTCTGGTGCCTCAGATAGGCTCAGTTCCCAGACTCAGCTCTGGGAAAGCTGATGAGACCATCAACCACTCTGCTTCTTCAGGCTTTCAGATACTTTATTCCTTATATCCATCTTTTTGGGGACCTCCTGGGTAAGTGTTGATTTTTGAATGAAAAAGCAGGATGAAACGTTAGGGGTCTGAGAAATCAGAACAGGAGCTGAGAAAGGAAAGGGAAACACCTATACATCAGTAGATGTCCTTCCCTCCAAAAATCCTACACTGGCTTCCCAAGCTTAGAGAAATCACAGTCAGCATTCCTTCTAATCAAAGCCTCTGCTTCCACCATTTCAGCTTCCCTCTGCTCTCATTTCTCCACTCCCCTCCAGGTGAGCCCAGCAGGACATAAGTTCGGGAGTCTGGAGAGGATTGAAGCAGCTGGGTGAGCTGCCTGGGTCATGAGCCCAGTGGGAGGTGGTAAGTTTCTTGCCCTAACTACCCCCTCCCATGGGGACTCATAGTGGATTTCAAATCTTAGATCAGAACACACATGTAGTACTCTCAGGACTGGTCAGGTAATTAGGAATTCTGGTTTTCAGAATTCTAGAGTATGCTCATTCTTGAACATTAGACATAAAGAATAGCAAATTCATTAATGTACATTCCAGCCTCTCTGTCCCCAGTAATTCCCTAACTTAATTTGTGCTGTGGCAAAAATATCCAGTTGAAACATCTTTTCCTAATGCCATGGCATGCTTGGAATAGCAGGTGTATGTTTTATGCTTTTCCCTGTCCCTCAGCTTTATGCATCTGAACCTCATTCTTCTTTATTCATTCCTATTTGTTCTTATATTATAGTCCCTATGTCCTTTGAGGTCATTATTAAGTCTGTAGGTTTGTCTAGTTGACTGGTTAATTGACCAATTAGTGGAAAATTAATTAACTAGGAAGTCACTTGGTGAGCCAAACTTTGGCATTTGAGATCAGCTGATTGCTGGGTTGAGGACCTTTTGGGTATTCTAGCCTTCATACCTCAGTTTGAGACAAGGGCCACTTCTCTCCTTTTTCTCCTTTCCATCTCACCTATCACATGCTACCATCCTAAGCAACACTAAGAAGAAAAGCTGGAACTTTAGCCTATCCTAAAATAACAATGTGGTAAAGTAAATATGACATGATCTGAATTTAGGATGCCTGTGTTTTAGTCATGGCTCTGCCACTAACTTGCTGTTCGATGTTATATATCACTGTCCCTCTCTGAGCCCAAATTTCTTTTCCTTTCTACAATAAAAATAAAAGCACTCATCATACGATGTCCTTTCCAAATTGTTGTTTCCACCAGATCAAAAAGTCCATCTTCTAGCCTCCAGAAAAAGGGAAAACAAAAAGAAGAAAGGGAGGGAGGGAGGGAAGGAAGGAGGGTAAGAGAGAAAGAGCATCATATCAAACTCTTAAGGGGGGGGAGAGAAAAAGAGACAGACAGACAGAGACAGAGACAGATACACACACACACACAGAGAGAGAGAGAGAGAGAGAGAGAGAGAGAGAGAGAGAGAGAGATATTGACAGATCTACTGGGGAAGCTGAGGGCTAGGTATGGAGGCCCCAGCTAGTGACCAAGGGGACACAATTGCTTTCCCATCTTGCGCAAAGCATAGTATCTCTGAGGCATAAGAGACTATGTTCTGTCAGTTTGGGGTTCTAAATAGGTTGTTGTCCCTCTCCTCAACAATTAGGGGAATTGATGCTTCTCACTTACCTCAACTGGCATCACTGGGCTTCTTAGGAATGTTGAAAGAAGAAGGATGGGGCTGGAATACTGATGCTGATAAGGAGGGCAGTGAGGAGAGTATTATACTGATGGCTGATCTGTTAGTCTCTCAATTTCATTGTCGGCAGAAAACTGATTTTATGTTCTGACTCCCTTTCCAAAGGAAGATTGGCAAGAGAGTGAAAATACAACTCAGAGGGCAGCCAGAAAGAGAAAAACAGAGAAAGCTAGCAGAGCTATCTTAGAGACTTGCTTTGAGAATATGTGATTCTAATGAGTCTAATGGTTATGAAAGAGTAATTTTGAACCATGTGGATTAGGGGAATTGGGGATAGGTTGAAATGATTTCAGACATAGCAAAAAGGATCAGCAGACCCAAATTTGTTCAGACTCCAGCAGAGTTAAAAGCTCATGTACAAATGAAGACCAATAATAATAATAATACCTGACATTTCTAGAAAGCTTTAAGATTTAAAACACACTTTATAATTGCTATCTCACTGGAGCATCATATCAAACCTTTAAGGGAGATGCTGTCATTTTCACCTCATTTTATAGATGAAAAAACTGCAGTTCAGAATTATTTAGTGACTTAGTCTCTCACAACTAGTTAATATCAGAGACAAAATGTAGAAGTTTAAAAAAAATCCAAAAAAAGCATTTATGCCTTGGAAGCCAGAGAGAAGTTTGGAGATTCTTAATGAAAGAGATCTGGGAGGGAAGGAGTTGTCAGCTTTCTGACCCTCTTGATTCCTACCCTGCTCCCAATAATTTGTCAATAGATAAATGTTGATGATTGTTTTTCTTGGACGTGGAAAAAGAGAACCAGGGTTTCACTTGAAGAGGCCCAGAAAGCTCTGGGTCATTTTGTATTAAGTATTAAGCCAAGTTTTTTTGCATCAACAATCCAGATGTGTAGAGGTTTGGGTGGGTGGGAGTAGGGGTGGAGGGGAGGAAGGAGGCCTAGATAATCCAATATCTGGTTCCTGTTTATCCTCTAGTCTTTTCTGAATGCTCCTTGCCCCAGTTTAGAGATTGGAAGTCTAGTGTCCACAAAGGTAATTTCTGAGGAGCAGAATTTGAATTCTTGATCCCTTCCTCAGTCTAAGAACTTTAACTCCAGCTGATGTACAACACTCTAAGCCTTGCAACCTAGAATCCCAATTTCCCCACTTTGATTACTGAAAACTCCCTCCTTATCTAAAGTGTTTCCTGATTTGTTTTGAAAGAGACAGGTGGATACCTCTATTTAAGTCCTCTGCAATCTTGCTGATCATCCAAACTGCATCTATGTTAGCTGGGAATAGAAATTGGGACAATGTAATCTGGCTCTGGTGAAGAAGAGGTGGAATGTTTCTTTTCGCTTCTTTAATCACTCCAGAGAGTTTCACAGCAGGGTAGCAGCAAGCAGGGCTTCCAGAATGTCTGCTCCAGAAGTTGGAAACAATGAGGTTCCCCCACCCAGAAGCATCCACACAAGCCCTTTTCCTTTATGGGCTTAGCTACTTTCAGGCCAAGCGGGATCCAGCTGCCTAGAGAGGGAGTTCCGGAGAAGAAAACTGAAAAGAGAATTGTCACCAAATAGCAACTAGCTTGGGAAATCCAGCTTTCTGGTTTTCTAAAAACTTAGACTTATAAGAAAAGGGGAGGGAGAGAAAGAGAAGGGGGGAAGAAAAGGAGGGAAGGAAGGAAGAAAGAAAAAAGAAATGAGGAAGGGAAAGAAGGAAAGAAACATGTAGGAAGGAAGAGAAGGAGCTAGGAGGAAAGGAAATGGATATAGAAAGAAAAAGATTCGGAGATATAGACAGTTTGGGGGAGGAAAAAAAATCGATGTAAGGCAATGAAGAGAGTTTGAGCTGTCGGTGGCTGATATATGTGGAGCAGAACACCGAGGAGTGGGGAAAGAGAAGAAGGGTTCTGGTGAGAAATTACATAGACCTGCCCGAGAGAGAATGTGGCTCCTCGGAAACTCTTGGCGTTAACCGGGTCAGTCTTGAGGAGACTCCTCAGCCGTCATGAAAGGGCATGAAAGGGTCCCAAAGTCCACAACCGCAGCAAAGCCGGAGACACGCAGGCTTCGGAGTAGCCCCGCGACCTTTCCAGACTTGAGGTTGCCCTACCCCAGTCTTAGCTGCTCCTAACCTCATTCTCCGCGCTCCAGCGGCTGCAGAAATTTCCGGGTTCGGCTTTTCCGGGCCGATCGTGACCTCGCTCAGACCCTCCCTTGGCCTCCTTTCTGCCTCCAGGCTGACTATTCTCCTCAGAAGATGCTCCCAGCTCTCCAAATCAAAGCTGAGACGAAAGCTGCTTCTTGGCCTTCTCTCTCTGTTCTTCTGGCCGTCGGTTTCGTCTGGCGTTTGACTGCGGATGGCAAAAGGACATGAGCCTCAGGTTCCGTTGCTGGTTTCCGAGGCCTTTTTCTTTCCATCCTGACTTACCCAGCTACTGCCTGGATAAAGCAGAGTTCCGGTGGAAAGAGCGGGAGGCTCAATGTCCGCCCCTCCGCTGGGCCTGATTGGGACCCAGTGGGGTGGACCGGAGGCGGAGGTGTAGGGGTGGAGGTGGGGTAGGGTAGGCGGGAAAAGGAGAGGGGCTCAGAGAGGGCGGAGTAAGCTCCTTGCTCTTTGCTCCTTGCGGTGACCCCGATCTGCGAGCCCCTAATTCCGAGAACAACTGTCCCAATCATTCGTACCGTGACCCAAAGAGCAGGAGGGACCGGCTTACATGGCTTGAAGCTCTAGGAGACAGTGAAGGAATGGGATCTAGGCCTCTCCACTTAGCCTGGTCCTTCTCATTAGTCATCTCTTAGCCCAGCTTCTCCCCACCTACCCTTCATTCCAGCCTCTTCTCCCAGGACCCAGCCTCGTTCCTCAGCTTCACAGGCACAGGCTCTTCCCGGCTTTGGGCTTCCCTTCATTCAGGCCTTCCAAATGTTGTCAGCTCTCCTGCCTGGAGCTTTTACCCGATGCAGACTCTAAGTGGGAACAGTTCTAAGAACCCTTACACATGCATCTTGAAAGTTGAGGGGTGTGAAAGAGGGCTACCTGATTCTTTCTTTTCTTTTCTTCCTCTCTCCCTTCCCTTCTTTTCCCCTCCCTTCCCTTCCTTTCCCCTCCCTTCCCTTCCCTTCCCCTCCTTCCTTCCTTTCCTTCCTTCCTTCCTTTCTTCTTTCCTTCCTTCCTTCCTTCCTTCCTTCCTTCCTTCCTTCCTTCCTTCCTTCCTTCTTCCTCCCTTCCTCTTTTTTCCTACTTTCTTTCTCTGTTCAACTATTTATTGTTCTTTTATCTTCCTTTTTCATTCTGTTTTCTAGGTTTCTTCCTAATTTTTCTGCCCCCCCAATCCAACTAAAGAATTAATTCAAAGTCAATTTAGTCTATCTGCACAACTTCAAAATAACTAGAGAGAAACAAGCACTGAAATCTGGAACTTTCCCTTTCATAATTCCCTTTCCTAATCCCTTTCAAAATTCAGAGACTGGTCTGAAGTAGTGCAAGTAAAGAGTAACTCAACGTCTTGGTCTTCTTCAGATAGGGGCTTGTCAGATGGAAAGGGAAGAGAGAACCTGCTTGCTTTCCCCCCTCCCCCCCCCCCCCCCAACCATTCCAAAGAATCAGGAAGCTCTTGTTAGCATCTTGTCTTCCTGCTTTCAGCTCCAGTCCCCCTGCCAGATGCGGTGTGATCACCCTACATAAACACACATTACTGAATAACCTCCTTGGCACAATGAATTTCCAATTAGGGCTTTGAAAGGCAGAAATAACTACCTTAGGCAGAAGCCTGGGTCCTTAAAGGGGAATCACTAAGGTGCCAACCGTATCTGGGTTTTCAGTCTTATTCAAAGAGTTCAGATAATTGTTCTGCCAGAATGGGCCCATGAGAAAGGATGCAATCAAACTACTTTTATTTAGGGGTTGCACAGCCCCAGAAGCTTCATGGATTCAGAGTACTTGCCTGAAATTTAAGTAGGAACCCTAGGCTGGGCTATTCTTTCTGGTGATGTTGACTGTAGCTATGTATCCAGGACACATGTGTGTGTGTGTGTGTGTGTGTGTGTGTATGTGTGTATGTGTGTGTGTGTGAGAAAGAGAGAGAGAGAGAGAGAGAGAGGAGAGAGAAGAGAGATGGTCAGTATAAACACTTGTGTGAACCAGGGAGTAAATAAACAGGTATGGCTTTAAATGTGTATATAATTATGTATGTGAATGGGTGCAAATATAAATATGTGTGGTTATTGGGCCGTAGGTGTGGTTTGTATTGCGCTCTTTAGTAAATGTGTGTCTGTAAATGTTCATGCCAGTTCTTTGGCTTCTTCTGTAGGTGGGTATCTCTGTGTTTAGATGATTGTGGGTTTGAGGAGGTAAGAAGGCCTCTTTGCCTTGTGGCTGCCCAGGTTCAGGCTTGGCCAAGTCCCTACCTAGTGCTCCTGCGTCTTTCCGTCTGACAGTCAGTGTGTCCGGGCCGGCTTCTCCCTTCCCGCCGCCCTAATCTAAACCATGCGGATTCCTCAATCCCTTCCTAGCCCAGAGGGGCCGAGTGCCCGTCCAGCCCCAAGTGTTAGAGCGGGAGGCTGCTAGCCTCACTCAGTGTAGGATATCGGGGTGTCGCAGAGTAGATAAGAGTGGGGTGTAGGGGGAACTTGTCCCCCACCCCCATCCCCACTGGATGGCGGGAGCAGTACTGATTGACAGTTGTAACGTCAGCGCCTGAGGGGGGGGCCGGGCCGGGCCTCCGCCGGGCCGGGGGTGGGAGGGAGTGAAGGAGGGAGGGAGGGAGTGAAGGAAGGAGGGAGGGAGAGAGGGAGGGGAGGCCCAGCCCCAAACCTCAGCTTGCAAAGGAGATCAAGGGCCGGGCTCCAGAACTGGGATGTGTCGGGCCCTGAGGGTGAGGCTGGAGACTGGACACTGACCCAGTCGGCTCTGAGCCCCCAATCTTCTTAGCCTCCATCCCCAGAACCCGTGAATCTTCTCCTTCCCGGACCTCGGACCCCTAGGTCCCCCGGGCCGCAGGAGTCTCCGGATGCGGCAACCCGGTTAGCCCGAGCCCAGCCAGGGTGAGTATCTGCGGCCCAAGGGATGGGGAGCCCTTCGGGGAGAGGATGACTGGAATCGTAGAGGAAAGGGTCCCGGCTCCTTCGAACCAGTGCCGGCTCTGCGTGAGGGGGAGGAGGGGAAGAGAGAGAAAGAAATCGCCGACTGAGAGCGAAATTAAATCAGGGAGCTGGGGATAGAAACCCGGGTCGATGACAGTAGCAGAAGGAGCGAGGTATACAGGGGAAAAAATATGAATAACGGAACCCTTTAGGAAAAGAGCAAGGGCAAAATCATAGTCCATGGAGGTAGAATAAAAGATATGAAACATGCCCCTGAGGCTTCAGGGAAAATTGTAACGAAAAGACTAGCATTCAAATAGTGAGCCAAATTAACAGCAAGACAATTAATTAACAAACTAATTCTCCAAATAGAGAGGGGAACGGATGATATAACGAGGGACCAACAAGAATCAAAACGGTTAAAAAACAACACTTTAGGAGCGTGATTAGCCACCATTGTCCAAGCTCTGGTAATGATTTAAACGGGATTCCCCGGACGCAGGAACTTTCCACCTTCACCTGGGTTTTCAGACAGTACAGAGCTCTGAGAATCCATGAGACTCTAAACATCGTACATTTTTGAGAGTGATTGGAAATCTGCAAGTGACAAGGCGACAGTAGCCTAAAATAAGCCAAGTTGTTTCCTGAGTGGTCTTTGTAACTATTTTAATAACATTATAAATTATCCTAAAGTAACTACAACTATCGAAGCAACGTGACTGATAGCAGCTCAGGTACTAAGAGCAACAGTAACATTATTCATGGCTGAAGAAATAACTTGAACGCGGATTGTGGAGACATTGACAAAGACCAGCGAAACAGAAGGGACAGAGATGAAAATGGTAAAAGTACCAGAAATTATCGACCTGGTGCTATAATAACGATGATGAGAAGAGAAAGATCCATTAAGAACCGGGAAGTTTGTTTTAGATATCAAATTGCCTAAAATAACCAGAATAGCGTAATCCTACTCATGACAAGTAAAACATAAAAAAAAAAAAAAATAAAAATAAAAACCCTATTTAGAATAATGGTACTTGATTGAAAAGGATTAAACCCAAAAGACAAATAGCACCTAAGGATTTTTAAGGGAAATATTAAAATATTGGGTGAATACACCGACTGGAATCGGAAAGGACAGTCACAGAGCAAACGGATTTGGGAGGAAAGTGAATAATAAAGGGAATAAAGGGAAATCGTGAATAATAAAGATCTGGAATTGTGTGAATTGCAATAATCAGAGTAATGAGAGCAATTTGCTCATTGCAGTAATCCATACTAATACGGATATTCTAAACATCAAACAACAATGAAGATCTTTATGTTACATGGTCCATAACCTAAAATGACGATAAATGTATTAATAATATTCTTAAGAAATGTTCGGGTTAGGGGGAATTTTAATTCAAACTATTAGGAATAATCAAATTAAAGAAGAGCTGCAAGAGTTATAACTCTATAGCTTAGTGTTGTAGTTTTAAGAAAGAAGGGGGGGAAAGGAAGGGGGAATCAGGAAAGGGAAGAAAGAAAGAAAAAGGGGGGGGGGAAGAGAAGTAATAGAGAAAAGGAAAACAAATAAGAAGGGAGTCCAAAGAGAGAACCCGGGATCAGATAGCGGGAATACGTTAAAAACCACAGAAATTGCAGGAATTGTTTCGGATTTCCCCACTCCAAACAGCTCCCTCGCATCTAGATAGCGGCTATAAGCTTGCCGGGGCTGGGAGACCCGCGTCTAAGTTACTGCTTGGCGAAGGTGAGAGAATTGATGGAAATAGAGATTGGGATGCTTCGGAGGGAGGGTTACCTGCAAGTCTGCCGGAGCAGTCGCAGTTTTGACAGTAAGCCTGGAAAGGGAAAGCGGACTTAGAGCGGGGAGGAACAGAACACAAACTGGGAAGACGGGAATCCTAGTCCTCAAGGAGCCGGGAAAGGCTCGCGGAGGTAGTAACCCAAAGTTCGCCAGTGGCCACAGTGAGCGCAGTACCGGCAGCAAGAGAGGGCTAGGATGGAGCTGTTGTGACCTGGATCATATCAAGACTGGGACAGTGATATTAAACTGAAGGACATCTGGAATCGCCAGCCACGGGCTACAGGCAGCTCTTCTAGCCGTGGTCCGTGGCAATCGGCACCCTTATCTCCCATCCCCTCAACGCCTAAGGACGGTGAAGATTGGAAAGTTCAGCGGTCTCTCTCAACCAGAATATCTAGTTAAACTGAACGGCCCCATTACCCCTTGGGCAGGGGACGCTTCCCAGGTGAAATGGACCCACTACCTGCTTTCTCCATCCCTCCCTTCCAAACCTCTCTGCCTTAGATTGGAAGCCAGGCCTCTCTGGGTTTAGCCCTGAGCTGCCCTGGGCTACTTGATTTCCAGGCAGGCTTTTGAAGCGGGAGAGGTTAGCGCTGAGGGCCGAGGCTACTGCTTACCTGGGGGAAATGGAGAAAAAGGCAAGAAAGGACTGCCCCTAGGATCTCAGGCCCCAGTCCGGAGTTTGGTTCCTGAAGATCCTTGCGCCTGGCCCGCTCCCTGTGTTCTGAATGAGAGAGGACTGCACTCTGCATAGCTCGAGCCGGAGTGGGCCTAGTGGGGCTCCTCGGGACTGGGGTGGGGAGCAGGCTGGCTTCCTACATCTTTGGGGGTGTTTGAGGTTGGCTGGTACTGTGTTTTGGAGGGGGGAGTATTTGGATTTTCGTCCCTGAATATACTTAGAGAAAATATAACAGGCTAGGAGTCCGGGGACTGTACGATCGAGCTTCTGAGGAGCGCAGCCTTTGGCCCTTCACTGGAGTTCTCTTTCCGTGCCATGGCGGAGGTCTCCCCGCTCCCTCTCCGCTGTCCAGAGGTAGGGGCAAGCTTACCAGGCCTTGCTGAGACTCTGGGCTCTCCCGCTCTGATTTCTCAAAGTTGGAGGACTCCGAGGGGAGGGAGAGGGGCAACTGTTGAGTGAGGGCACCAGGGTCCCGCTCCCGTGGCCTGGTCCTAAAGCAGCGGGGCCTGCAGGGATGAGATGAGGCCGGGACAGCAGAGTAGAAAGAGTTCTGGTCAGCCCAAGATTATTAGATGGCGAAGGAGAAAGGAATCGCTTTTAAATTTTTCAAAATTTAATTGTTATTTTAAATTTCAAGACTGAGACAAGCCAAGTGACAGGGGTGTCATGGAGACCTCCGAAAATCTAGGACACTACTCTGTGTTTTTTCAAGTCCGTCATCATTTCTCTATGACTTTCGTCTGAGTGTCTGTGGGTCTGTCTGTCTGCTAGCGGCTTATCTTTATAGGCTTTTCCCAGCCCCTGGCCACGGCTGGCTTTTATCTCTTCTGTTGCACTTGGCTTGTTTACATTCGGAAGGCCCAGGGGGTGCAGAGAGCCGCCTCAGGCAAAAGGGACAAGAGACGATCAGAGGCTTGGAGAAGAGAAGCTAGCAGTGCAGGGAGAGCAGAGAAGAAAGCAAAAGAAGGGAGTGGAGTGAAGAAATAGGACAACAGAGCAGAGAAAGAAGAGCAAAAATTAGAGAAGGGGAGAAAAGGGAAGAGCTAATCCAAGAATGGAATGAAAACAAATAGCAGGGGGGAAACTGTCAGATTAGTGCAGGCTGATGAAGGAAAGTTTTCGGGTTTTTCTAAGAGAGGTGAAGGTGGGTGATGAGGACAGGTATACTCACAGGTGGGGAAGTTGGAATGGACCTAAGGCTCTGGGTGTCAGGATAGCAGGAGCATTGGTGCTTTAAGAGCAGAAAAATGAGTTTCTGAGATTTATGATCCTGTGATACCCTTTTCCCCGGGTGTTTCCAGTTCCTAGTTATTGCACGAGGTGGAATACTCTTTTCCCTTAGCTGAAAACATAAGGGGCCCTCAGATTTGGGTATATATGTGTGTGCCTTATGTCTGTAAAGGTGTTTGGGCAGTGGTATTGTGTTTTCAGGAATTCTGAATACTTAGACAGAGATTATAGTTTCTAGTTATTGCACTGAGATGGAATACTCCTTTCCCGTAGCTGAAAACACAGGGAGCCCTCAGCTTTGGGGTGTATATGTATGTGTTCTATGTAAAGGTGTCTGGGCAGTGGTATTGTGTTTTCAGAGATTCTGAATGCTTAGACACAGATTAAAATTAAAATGTCCATTTTTGAATTAAGTGGATTGTAAAGATAATTGGGATGGTATGAAAGAAAATGTCTCTAAAATATCAGGTTCTCTTTATAGTCCAAATAAAAGGCAGGAGAGAGCCTTCTAACTAGGTCAATCAGGTCAGATCACTGGGTACTGTTTGTTTGGGCCCAAGGATATGAAATGTTTTTATCTGAGCCTGGGTTGTGGAGGCCCAAAATTTAGTCTTGTCTGCTAAAGTTGTCTGTCAGTGGCTGCTGGTGATGTTTTACTGGAAAACGAAATACAGATTTCCTATATCTGTAAGACTGCAAAGTAAATCCTTCCGTTTCTGGAATCATCTCTTCCCCACCTTGAGGATCTATCTCTGGCTAGAGATGCCTATCTGTGTCGCTATCTCTCTCAGTGCAGGCCACAGTACCCTCAAGATTTGAAGGCAGAGAAATCAGGGCCGCTGGTAGTAATGCCTCAACCTGGAGCAGGATCAAAATTGTGAAATGATAGAGGACAGTGGAAATGGGTATCAGAGATAGGACTAGAGTTGGAGCTGGACACAGAAACACTGAGAAAGAGAAAGGCATGTGGAGATGAATAGAGCTAGGAGCTGACCAAAGCTAGGGACAGAGCTGGGATGTTGACACTCAGATGCTGAACAGTGCACATACACATATTCAGGGTGAGGTGGGATAGGAGAAGAGAGACCCAGGATAGAGTATTGCCACATGAGCTAGAGGGCAGCTCCCTGAAGGTGCTATTGGGCTCCTATACCACCAGTGCCCAGTGCCAGGCCATCAGGCTCTGGCACAGGACCCCCATGTGACTCTAAAGTCACATTCTGTTCTGTGTGTCTGTACATGTCCCACAGGAGATGCTTCAGGACAAGGGTCTTTCTGAGAGTGAAGAGGGCTTCCGAGCCCCAGCCCCTGCACATGGAGAGCAGGCCTCAGCTCCAGAGCCAGCTTTGGGTGGACAGGGCCTTACTGGTACTCCCCTCAGCAGCCCCCAGGGCCAAGATGCGGAGCAGGTAGGAACTGGGGGCTTAACTGGGATGGGCAGGTGGGGATTGATGGGATGGAACCTGGGCCATGGTATACCAGAGTTTTTGCTGAAAGGCCTCTGAATGTCTATCTGGGAGAGTACCTGGGACCAGGAGGCCTTGATGTTTGTCTCTCTGAAGATAGGACTTTCCCATGATTCGATCAATCAGAGGACAAACATGTCCTTAACACAAACACCCAGGGCTGATCTGGGGTGGGTGCCTTTTCTCCTCTAAATCCGGGCTCCAAACAGAGCAGCGCCCTTCCCTCCCGAGATGCCCATAAAAGCGAAGAATTTACTGTCCCAGACCCAGATGGCCCGGCTTTTAAATGTTTCTTCCCCCCACCCCCAAAGTGTCCCTGGGCCCCTTGCCTGGCGGGGCACTAGCTCTATCGGCTGAGTCTGGTTTACTTTGTTAACTTGTTTTTATGGGCAGCCCAGGCCCGGAGGCTGTTTGCAATTCTTCCCCCACGGGGCTTTAGTTGGGGAGGGGGTAAAGGAGTGGCCCTTAGTAGTGCCCACTCCCTTTCTCCATTTGGTGGTATATAATTCGTTCTCTCAAGCGGGATCCGTGCTTAGGCACAATGATGTAGGTGCTTGGCGAATTCAGCAAAAGCTTTAAATTCTGGTCAAATCGTGGCAGATGGGGTCCCGCCATACTGACCCAGATTCCCAGATCTTCCGAGACTTGTTAGACTTCTCGGGTATCCAGGGCCAGAGGCTAGAGGCCAGGAATGAGGCGGAAGTCGGTGCCCTTTTGATTTTCCACCCTCCCCGCTTCCCTCATTCCCGCCACTGCCCACCTGGGAGTCAACACCAACTAGCCGAGAAAATGGGGTGAGGACCACAGGACCAAGAAGCGGCCTCTCAGCGAGGGACACCAGCCACAGGTCGAGACACCCTGGGCTTGGAGAAGAGAAAGAGAAGGGAGTTGGGGGAGAAAAGCAAATTGTGCCGCACTTTCGGGATGACTTAGCGCAGTGGAGCAAGCGCCCTTGGCCTGAATTTCGGATCCCACAGACGACATTCGAATTTCGAATCTCGGAGACTGTCGAATTTCAAATCGCCCGGACATTCGAATCTCCGATCCCCCAAACGTTCGAATTTCGAATTTCCAATTGTGTCGAATTTCGATCGAACGAATTTACAATTAATCGCTCCCGTAGGTTCAGTGTCAAAGGAGCTTGTCAAGTCCATAATCATTTTGTGTTCCCTTTTCCGCTCTTCTAATTTCCTGGATAACCCCTCGTGTTGATAATTGCGGAGGGGGAAAATTCCAGATTTTTAGGGCACATAAATTTAGCGATTTCAATTTGGCCAGGGTGCGAAATACCTCTGGGTAATTGCCAGGTTAAAAAAGAGCAGAAGCGTGGAGAAACAGTTGATTCCATCTTTTCCTTTCCAAGGGCCCGAGTCACCTGTCCCACGCGGTTCGAACTATCCTGAGGTAGAATAAGGCGACGGTCGGAACCGTTTCTCCTTTTTATTTTCAGCCCTTCTTGAGACTCAAACCCAACTCTCGGGGGTTCAAAAATAGCTTTAAATACGGTTTTATTTCTGTGTACACTAGTATAAACTACACAGATGAATATATGTACGAAGAGAGGAAAAGAATGAATTTTCTAAAGTCACTGGTACATTTATTATTATTTTTTAAGCCGAAAGCACGGGAATAAACCAGGGGAATGGATTCCTGAGGGCCAGGTTACCTGCTCCGAAATTTTGTTGGGCGCAATCGGCTTGGCCCAAGTTCCGCGCCTTGCTTAGAGTGGAGCTAGACGGAATAGTTTGTTATGAGCGCAGAGTTGTGTTTTGTGAGGGACTACCAGGTTCATTAGGAATCCCTTAAAATGGGAGCAAGAAGCCCGCAGGAAGAGTCAGGGGTGTCCTAATTAGTCCCAACTTTTCTGGGGGAGAGTCCCGTGTGTTCCCATGCCAGGAAAAAGGGGGCCGTTCCTCCCACTCCCCCTATACACTACTTTGGTGACCTCGGTCTCGCCCCACCCCCACTCCATATACCTTGGTCGAATTCTTGAGTTTCAATTCCCCTTCCAGCTGGGTGCAGGGTGCCTCTTGTCTTTAAGCCTCTTAGATCCCATTCTCCATCCAGGAGGCCAGATTGAAAATAGGAATTTTGATTAGCTCAGAAAAGTGGAGGCCCCCTTTCCCCTCAGGAATCAACGGCTTTTCTAGGGGAGGGGGCCCAGAACAGGGGCTCGGTATGATTGCTTGTCCTCTCCCCGCTTCCCCCAGACAATCGAGAATATCAAGGTGACTCTGCACGAGAAGGAACTCTGGAAGAAATTTCACGAAGCGGGGACCGAGATGATTATTACCAAAGCCGGCAGGTCAGTTTTTGTGGGAGTATTCTTTGGAGATTTTAAGAGTGAGGTTGGGAGAATTAGTCTTATGCCGGGAAGGCTCAGGTCTGTGAGGCCGAAGTTCTCTCATCTCCTGAGCGCTGGACTACTTTGGCCCTGGGCTGAGCGCCCAAACTGGAACTGTAAACTCAAACCTTAACCACCCATCCCTCAATCTCCCGCTCCGCACCCCACCCCCGTCCCGACCCCGAACGCCAGCCAGGGATTAAGCAGAAGCATTTCGGGACCCTATAGAGGCCAACCTTCTAGATCCAGGTCTCAATCCCAGCCCTTCTAGGAAAAACTTTGTGCTTTCCTGCGAACTGGAAATCCTTTAGGGACTGTCGGAGGCAGACAGAACAATGTAAATAGCACCCAGAACTTTGGGGTCTCCAATTTTGGAGTTTTTTAGTCTGTGGAGAGGATGAACCTTTCAACCCCGAGATTCCCTCCAACCGCAATATGGGGTGGAAGAGAAGGGGACTTTGATTTTCTTCTGCCTACCCCCACTCCCTACCCCAGTTCTCCTCGAGAGTAGCCTAGGGGCTCCAAGTGCTCTGGATTTAAATAAGATGCTTCCAGGCAGAGGGAAGGGAATCTGGAATACTCCTGTGCTGGTCCAGTGTAGGCGGGGCAGGAGTAGAGAGATCTCGGGACTTTTCTCTTTTCTGATTTGGAAGGTTTTTGTCCAGTCAGCAGGTGCCGGGGAAGGGGGATGGACAGTCAACTCAGCAGGCAGGTTTAGCAAGAGCGCCATCCTTCTCCCAGTGGAAGAAAAACTCTCCCCACCCCTACCCCCACCTCACCCCCTCCCTCCCGACCTGCTTATGAAAGGCTTGGGGGGCTGCCCTCGGGTGTTCCTCTCATTCCCCTCCCCCTTGGGGCAAAGGCGCCGATGGGGTGTGGGTGCATAGTGGGGATAGGGGGTGGGGGCCAAGCAGCTCTCGGGGTGGCTGCCAGAAGGGTGATTTATAAAGTGGAAACATCTTTAAAATGCGATGGTGTCTGTGGGAGAGAACAACGATGAGGGGGGAGAGACGGAGGGTGAGACAGCCAGGGAGATAGGGGGAGAGACACTCAGACTGCTGTGGAGGACCAAAATGAAGGGGTGAGGGGAGCGATAGATCCGATGAAATTAGATTTGTGTGAGCAGTCAATCTGAAAACACTGGTTCAGACCTCCCACACTTCCCCCTTCCCAATAGCAGGATTTGTTGGAAACGATTTCTTTGCTTGACAATTCCAACTCCCCCACTTTAAATTGAGCCATGGGTAATAGTAACACCAACAGTAATGCCGGTTACTATAGCAAAACCTAACTCCCTTTTGTAAAAATGTTTTCCCTACCTGGGCAACTAAATTTCTGAGATAATTCAAGAAAACATGTCCAAATCTCTACATCTCAAATGCCTTTACGTATGTGTAAATCACTTTCTAAGTGTACTTTATTAATATGACTTACAGTGATGATGATGATGATGATCGTTTAGTGCTGAGGTGAGAGTGTGTTCCATTCAAGAGGAGTCAGATATGTCTGTTCCTTGCTCCTAACCTATCTCCTTACCATCTTTTCATCTTTATTTTAGTTCTTCAATTTTCATCTTTATTTTAGTTTGGAAGCCAAAGATGGACAAAAGTGACTGCCTCAGACTCCCCTCTTTCCATGTTGAGGCAAACCTTTTCAAATGCTTCTGGGGTTTCATTCTTAGAGGAACTCTGCAGGGACACAACTGTTTTGCTTTCTGGGGTAGGGGAAAGAGTTTTGATCACTGTGCCATGGTCTTGTACAGCCTCTCTTCATGTTGTACTCTGACCTATTTCAGTAATAGGGCTTTGGGGTCAGGGAATGAAGAGAGGAACAAGAAGTACAAGGTCAGAACTGTCCATTTTAAGGGGAGTAGCCATAGATGACATTTTTTATGGGAAGATTGCTCGAGAAAGGATGAAACATTGTCTGAATGCCTGCACCTCTGGGTTGCAGGTAAAACTCCAAACATCTTAACTTCAAGGAAGAAAGATCCTTATGGCTCTCACAGGTGTCTGCTCTGTCTGCCAGTAGCCCCAGGGCTCAGAGAGGGGAGACTTTCCAGCTTTAGGCAGATGTTGGTGAGTGAGCCTGGCAGAAGTTCAGGGATGAGCAGCTGAGAATAATAACAATAGTAAATAGCGGTTGTGATGATAAAAATTTTCCTTCTTGCTGATGGGTCAGGGAAAGGGTGGGGGGAAGCCCTTCCTTTCCCAACAGAAAGTTATCTGTGCTGTAAATCTTCTCATTAAAAAAGTCATTTAACTGGCCTCACTTACTTTTCATTGCATTCTCCATTAGCTCCTGTTTCCCAGAGAAGACACTCACCTCCCTCATCCTAGTTCTCCTTACTTTCTCTCTCCCCCCAACCTGCAGCTCTTTAAGGTAACACACTTTTATAGAACTTTGCAGAACTTTGCAAAAACTCTGAATGAGATTTATTTCATACACACACACACACACACACACACACAAAGTTTCATTCTTGACTTTTAAGATATACCAATAATTTTCTCTTAAGTTCCATCTTTCTATTTTCCGAACAAAGAAAAAAAATTAAAAAAAAAAAAAAAAAAAAAGCTAACACAGCAACCTTCTCTGATACATATTCTTAGTCTCCACCTTGATACTGACTGCTAAATGAAGTTCTTTGTTATCCAGGCCCCAGATTATTCATTACAATTTAACACTTAAGTAGCTTATTATGATTGTTAGTATTTACTTTATTGTAGTAATTTTGTATCATTCTCTTGGTTCTGCTGTTTTCACTCTGCATTAGTTCAATCAAGTCTTCCATGTTTCTCTGAATTCTTCATATATTCATGTTTCTTACCAGTGCAGTAATATTCCATTACATTCATAGTGAATAATTTGTTTAGCCATTCCTCGAGGATGCATTTGAAGTCTTTGCAAATCCTTACCAAAAAACAAAACAAAACAAACAAACAAAAAAAACCCCTTATCAAAATCATAGTATTTTATCAGAATTCTTTCCTATTTTCTAGCAAATAATATCATGAGTTCCCAAACCTGATGTTTGCAAAGTCTTTTTGCATCATCCTTGCCTGTCTGACATAACTATCTAAGGCAGTATAAGTAATGTTCCCTATCTATATTAAAAGTAGAATAGAGGATTGACACAAATACATTTTTAATGGTAAGCTTTAAAAAAAAAAAAAAAAAAAGGATTTCCCTCGAAAATAATTTAAATGTGCCGGCTCAATTAAGTAGATTGCTTATGTAGCAAAAGTACATAGCACTGAAGCATTCTGAAATAAAGGTCATAATTATAGCTCCTTTCCCCCTGAGACTGGAGTTTTTAACCTGAGAATCTCCAGCTTTGTTTTTTTGTTTGTTTTGTTTTGTTTTGTTTTGTTTTTTTGTTTTGTTTTTTTAGTTTGTTGTTTTGTTTGCTTCAATATGTCAGTAGCTTTCTTTTATGCATTGAAAAACATGATTCGGAGAAATTCATAAGTTTCACCAAAAGGCTCTATAACTTCATTTCCAAAGGTTAAGAACCTCAGTTCTAAAGAGGTTTGGCAATTGTTAATGCTGTAAAGTTACCCATGCATATATCCTGTAAATAAAAGGCTATTAAATTAAAAAAAAAAAAAGAACCTCTGTTCTAGTGTATTAAATTTGACAAAGTGATTTCCTTTCAGCATTCATTAGAAATGGGTAGTTCAAGTCTTAATTCTTCCCATTTCAGGGATGAGTAAATGGAGGTCTGGGGAGGGATGTAAGCGGCCAAATTACCTTCTTTTGATCACACAGTCAGGAATTGGGGCTGAGGTTCAAGTCTAAGATCTCCTAACAGTCTCTTCTCTAGAAGAGGGAGAATGAAAGAAGTTTCTGTCTTCCTTGGAGGAGAAAAAGGCTGCAGTGGAGACAGATGTGCAGATAAGGTGAGCTGGAATATATTCTTCCTAGCCCGAATCCTTTTTTAGTCCCAGCTTCTTCCTCCTTGTGACAGAAGAGTTTAGGGGCCCTTTCGTACTTTATTCCTTTGGAAGTTTAATGAGTCTATTTTTTCTCTATGGCTGCCTTGACAATAATTTTGCTGATAAAAGGTGTAATCATAGCATGATCCATCCAGGGCCAGGTCTGAAAGAAAGAAGGAGATATTTCAGGCAGGTGTAAAAGGGATAAACAAATAATCTCAGGAAGACCAAAAAACAAAACAAACAAACAAAAACGAAACAAAACACAAACAAACAAACAAACAACAACAACAAACCCAAGGCCAGTCAGACCCTCTGTTTCCTTACCTGCTCTTGGGAGAAGCAAATGACTTTGACCTGGATAAAATGGGACCTCCCATCCAACCCAATTACCAGGTCACCCCTCTTCTCCCTAAGGATGGCCCTTCTTTCCACTTAATCTCTTTGCCATTCCTTCTTGCTCCCCTCATACCCACCTCCCCCTCTCTATACCCTCTCCGGCTCTTTCTTTTTTTCCCCTCCCTCCCCCAGAGAAGTTGTGTGTGTGAGAAACAGCATTTTCTCCCAAACTCAGATAAAAGTGAGCTTCACAAAAATTTAAATATAAACGTCCCCAAGTGAAAATTTCCTAACTGCCTGACCTCCCTGTCCTGGGGTCCTGGCTCTGCCACCAGATAAATCTTCGTTCTCCCATCCCCATAGTCTGAGTTCAATGTTGCTTGTGTTAGTGACAGTGAATTTGTGGCTGAAAAATGAACTACCGATGAGAACTCCCGTTGAACCTGCATTGTTTGTTATTCCGAGGCCTGGCTCTGGCTCAGACTAATCCCCAACTTCAAAGCTTCCTGCCCTTTCTCTGTATACATAGCGTCAGGGCCCAGTGGCGTGGGTGATAAGAGAAATCAGGGCTTGGACAAACTGGGAAAGTGGGACCCGGAGAGACAGCGCTTTGATCTCCGGGAAAGTATTTTTTGAAAGCCCGAGTCTATCTAAAGGAAATACCATTACAACCAAAAGGTTGGGGAGCTAAGAGAACCAGCTGACTCTCCATCACCCATCCCCCCACCCTGCCCCCTACCCCCAGAATCTATTCCACAAACCCTTTCTTTCGCCTTGCCAACGAGCGTGGGGGAGTGGGGGGTGGAGTGGGAGGGGGGTGGAGACATAGTTCCTTAAAATGATTTCAAGGAATCAGGGAGCATTTTTCTCGGAGGAAAAAAAAGAAAATGAATTAAGTGATTTTTGCAATTGTTCATAAACACAATAGTTCTATTCTAGCACAATAGTTGTTGCAGTTCCGTTCGCTCCCCTTTGTCTATTCTTCCACACTTCTATCCTCAGCCCTGGCATCTTCACCCCTGCCATTCCTAGTCCTTCGAATCTCGCTTCGTAGTTAGAAAAACTGACCTTGGAAAAAGATTCCGAGGAAGACTAACGGAGAAAGGAAAGGCGTGGTTTTATTTTGCACTCCAGTCTTGTTCTCACGAGTTCAAGTTATTCACTTGCTTTATAACTTTAGCCAAGTTGTTTCATTTTTTTTTGCCTCAGTTTCTTCGTCTGTAAGATAAGTGTCACAGTAATAAGTGTAGTATTTACCTCCCGGTATTTTGAGGCTGAAATGAGATCGTTTATGTAAAATACCTAGCAAACTTTAAAATGCTATATAAATAGAACTTCACCTTTCATAAGCTCACCTACTTCAAATCCCAACTAGTGTGGTTATTTGCAGATTCTAGCAACCTGATAAGTTATTGTTTTCACAGCTGAGTTATTTCTGAAAGAAAAAGTTGAAAATGAAAGTTTGGTGGTTATTGGGGTCTCCCTGGGCACTTAGATGGGGATATTAACTGGCAGGATAAGGAAAAAGGAGAATTTGGGAGATTCTGGGAGATGGAATAAAATGGATTTGCCAATAATAGTGAAAAGTGTCTTAAAGCAAGGGTTTTTATCCTAGAGACCATGGACCTCATAGGTTTCCAGGGGTATTGGGGAGAGGAAAAGGGGGAAATATACCTTTATTTTGACTATCCCAGAATTTCACATTTCCTTTCATTTTAAGTTAAAAAATTATTCTGAGAAGATTTCACCAGAAAGAGTTCACCATTTATTCTGAATAAGCTTCACCAGACTTCCAAAAGGCTCCCTACGTAAAAAGGTTAAGAAACCTTTTCTGAGATAATTTATTTTCTTTTTTCTTCTTTCTTTCTCTCTGGCTTTTCTTTCCTTCCTTTCTCTCTCCCTTCTTCCTTCCCTTCTTTCCTTGTTCCTTCCTTCCTTCTTTCCCTCCCTCCTTCCCTTCATCCTTTTATTCCTCCTTCCCTTCCTCCTTTCTTCTTTCCCTCCCTCCCTTCTTCCTTCCTTCCTTCCTTCCTTTCCTTTCTCCCTCCCTCCCTCCTTCCCTCCTTTCCTTCCTTCCTTCCGTTTTCCCTTCCTTCCTTCGTTCCTTCGTTCCTTCCTTCTTTCCTTCCTTCCTTCTTTTCTCTCTGCCTCTGCCTCTCTCTTGTCTTACTTTTTCTTTTTCTGCCTCTCTTAATCTTTACCTCTCCAGTTGGGAGTTACATCAGATGATATCTGAAGTGCCTTAGCACTCTAGGATTCTGTGCTTTTCTAAATGCTCTTCAATAACCATGTTATCATCAATTTTCCCCAACTCTGCCTAAGGGGTATCAAGAGAATCCTAGCCCTCTTGCCCTCTGGCAGCTTCATTATACAAAGTGGCCTTTTCCATTTGGATTTGTGAAGTGTATATTGCCCAAATGCCCAGGGAACATCTTCTCCCCTTCAGTTCCTGCCATGGAGGCCTCCAGGAAGCTTATTTTAGCAGGTCATTCTAAAACCATTTGTGAACATGAAATAGATAAAGGCCCCTGTGCTCGTCAGCACTTCTCACTCATCTTAGGAGCCTGTTTGGTGATCAGAGGAGAGAGACCAGCTTTCATCTCCTCTCTGGGCCTGGATTCGCTTGTTTATGCTCCTGACTGAGCAGTTTCAGTGATGGTGCAGAGGGAAGTACTCCATCTGCCCAGATGGAAGGGGCCTTGGGAAAGAGGAGGAGCTTTTTCTTGAGACTGGGTCCATTGAAGAGAAAAACCCATCAGTTTTCTTCCTGTTAAAACATCTGCTGAATGATTTACTCTCCTTTCTCCTTTTCCTCACCCTGAGACAATTGGCTTCCTGTTCATCCCTTCTTGGGCTAGGAAATTTGGGTGCATCTCATGAGACATAAATGATAACAGCCCTTTTGGGAAAATGTCTTCACATATGATCTTTGGGCCTCACGGTAGCCCTATGAAACAGGTAGCATGAATATTATCCTCATCTGACAGTTTAAAGTAGGAAAGTTCTTTGCTCAAGATTGATGAAAGAGTACAGGAGAACTCAGTTCTTTCTACCACCTTTAAATGTTTTCCTCAGCATTGTCAGACTGCCCCCAAAATATGCCAGTCAGTGATTTGTTCTGTGACTTAAAGCCCAGAAAGAAATTCTAGAATATAGCTTCTAGTTGTTGTTTAGTCATTTTTCAATCATGTTTGACTCTTTGAGACTTCCTTTTAGGAGTTTTCTTGGCAAAGATACTGGAGTGGTTTGCCATTTCCTTCTCCAGCTCATTTTACAGATGAGGAAACTAAGACAAACAGGATAGCTTCCCAGAAATTCATAGCCTTAACTTTAAGGGATTAGGAAGTCCCTGGAATGGTTTGACCCTCACTTTTCTTACCTTCTGGTTCCAACTAAGATATTTTCTCCCTACTTTTCCACATTGTGCTGCACCAAACAGCCCCTTATAGCCTGTGGGAACGATAATTTGTTTAATCAGCTACTGGAACAGGGAATGGTGAGACAAAATGTGAATCAGAAGCCAAGGTATTGGAATTAAGTGGAAATAAGATCCTTTACAATCTGATAATTAGCTCTCATTTACTGGAGGGAAGCTAGTAGATTATTCTAGATCATGGAATTTAAAGTTGAAATAGACATGGAGATTATTTAGTCTAAACCCTTAATTTTATAGATGTAGAAACTGAAGCTCAGAAAAAAATGATTTGTCCAAGATCAAGAGTTGGAAGATTATCTAGTATAACTTTTTTTTTGGAGGCAATTGGGATCAAGTGACTTGCCCAGGGTCACCTAGTTAGGAAGTATTAAGTGTCTGAGGCTGGGATTTGAACTTGGGTCCTCCTGACTTCAAGGTCAGCACTCTATCTATGGCAACATCTAACTGCCCTCAATATAACTTTTATGTGGAGAAAAATTGAAAGAAACAAACAGAGAAATAGAAAGAGGGACAGAGAAAGAGAAGAAGGAAGGAAGGAGGGAGAAAGGGAGAGAAGAGAAAGGAAGGAAGGAGAAGCTAGTGAGGCAAAAAGAAAAGAAATTATCTAAGACAGGGGATCTTAATTTTTTTTTGGTTAGGAACCCCTTTGGAATCTAGTGAAACCTTTAGATAATCTTCTATAGGCCCAGAAAAATGAAGTGATCTGTACAAGATCAAATAAAAGTTGGGATTCAAACAGAGATCTTGTAATTCCAACTTTGGGAAACCTTAACAACCATTTTCTCACATTTGAAGGTACATCAGGCTTCCTTAAATCTTCATGTCTGATAAATTTCCTCTAACTACAGTCCTATCCAAAATAAAATCTAGACAAGGAGAGGCAGGCATGCACAGGAATTATACCCCTTTTGAACAGTACCATTTTCCCACCTAATCAAAGCAAGAATAGGAAGGTACCTGGGAGAGGGCTTGTCTGATTTAGCTACCAAACCCAGATTAATGTAGTTTATCTGGCTAAAGCAATTCGTGTTCACAGGAACCCCATTCCTGGCCATCTCTTTGGTTATTAGGGATCATATTCTTCAATCAAAAAAAAAAAAAAGAAAAAAAAAAGAAAAACTGGCAGAAGGTAGAAGGGAGGCTCTTGCCCCTGACTGTGCTCCTGGGAAGGACACTTTCTCCCATACTGAATTCCCCTTCTTCCTTTGCTTCCCCATCACAAAGATATGTGAGGAGAAATCAAGTTGTTTTCTTGATTGGATTCTATGAGGAGAATAAGAAATCTCTTTCTTTCTTTTGTGGAAGCATAATGTACTTATTCACTGATAGACCCCTTAGCCCCATTCCCTCCCTCCCCATTCCCACACTATATGAGTGTGACTTTTTAGATCCTTCATCAGCCTCCCTTCCTCCTCCTCCTCCCGGATGTTCCAGAAGGGGACATTGGCGAGGCTGGCCCACTAAGCCCTGGACAATGGTGATGCAGGAAGAGAGGGATTGAGGTAGAAGGGGAGAGGCCAAGGAACGCCTTCATCTCCTGAGCTCCAGACTCTGGCAACACCTCTCAGGAGCTGTTATCAGTCAAGAATTTCATGTGTATACGTTATCGTCCCCATGGCTCCATGTATTTATTGAAGGGGCCCTAGTCACAGGACACTCTGAAGGCAGACACATCCAATCCTGGTACGCTGGCCAGGCTGGAGCCCCAGCTCTTTAAATGCCTTTTAAAAAGCACTTAGTGAAGTCAGCCTGGATGCTTTAACAGCTGAGATGAGGTGTAGAAGAACGGAGGGAGGGAGGGACCCAGACAGATGCTGCTGCAGGCCTTTTCCAAAGATTACCTTTGGACTGGCTCTTTTTTTTCCCCTTTGTACTTCAACAAACCCATTTCACAGACCTCCTCCCAGCAAATCTTTCCAGGTCATTCCAAAGGACTTCTGAGCACAGGGTATTAGAGAAGGCAGGAAGTCTTGCCATTTTCCCCTACTTCCCTCTTTTCTCCTCTGTCTATTCCAGAAGTAGGAACAAGTCCTAAGAAGGGCTTCATATTTGTACAGGTGCCTATTGGGGAATTAGAAAATGAAAGAAGGAAGGGGTGGCTTCCCTCCCCCAGCCTAACTCAGAGCCTGAACGCACATCGGCTCAGCACAATCTCCCCCTATCTCCGCCCCCCCCCCCAGCCCAATTCTGCTGCTGCCCAGACTAATTACGCGGGAAACATCTGGAATGTGTGTAGGGCATTGGTGAAGGGGGCTGGGGCCTGAGCACAGCTGGATCTGACCCCATTTTGTGTGTTTCTCCCCAAGTGGATATAAAATGGTGGCTCAATAGGAGGTGAGATCCCTTTGTTTTCCCTGCAAAGAATGGGTACGGCAGCCCCTCTCCATTCAGCCTCCTTGTCCCTTCCGTTCCTCCCTCCAGCTTCAGCTTCTCATACCCCCCGCCCATTTTCCTAGGCTCGCAGAGGAGGAGCTCACAGCTTCTATTGTGTCAGCCTCAAAAATGTCCCCTTCTGGAACATTCAAGAGGAGGGATACGGGAGGCTGAAGGAGGCTCTAAAAAGCCATTCTCAGCTAGTATGGGAGTGGGGAGGGAGGGAATGGGGCTGGGGGATCCATCAGTGAATAAGTACACCATGCTTCCACATAGGAGCAGGTTTTCAGATGTGCATCATCTGACATCCAAGGCAGGGATGTGTCTGGGCTTGAACAGACTTCAGGGAGGCCCCCACACACTTCCTCTCACTCTGGACATGAGGGTGTGTGCTAAGAGCCTACATATGTTTTTAAAAAAAAATATGCTTTTGATTGACATCTGAGACAGATTCTTAGATGGCGTTTTCCAAGTTCCTGAGCTTACAATTGGAATTTTGTCCGTCTTCCTTCTCTCTCACATACACTGAAGTTTACGCAGTGCTTATAGGTCCAGCATGGTTATTTGTTCTCCATCCATCTAGTCCTTCCATGCAGTCTCCCCAAAGGCCCTGGCCCAAGACCATGCTTGGTCCATCTTGCTCAACCCTCTGTGTTGTTTTTGAAAGTCCAGGCAGCTGGACACACTCTGGAAAACAGGTGGTTCTTTTTGTCAATCAATAACAGAGTGCATGTGTATGGGGGAGGGGGAGATCTGTGTTTGTAAGTAATCGCATAAACGTATTAAATATACATCTTAATCTAACATCTATCATCTATCTATTATCTATCTATCTACCCATCCATACATTTATCGATTCATCGTTTACCCTCTATCTCTCTCTCTATGGCAGCCTGGCAGGGGCTAGAGTTTCAGAGTCCAGATGACCAGCCTCATCACATATTGCCTGTGTGACCCAGTCAATCTCCCCATGCTTAGACAACTTATTAAGACTATAAATTGTTGAGAACATCCTAATCTGCATTGGTGGAAGGAGTTTCCTTACCCAGGAATTCCCTTTCCTTACTAACTCATAAGCTCACTCTTTATCTTTCTGTGTATTTATGTATGTGATTTAATGAAAAGCAGTTAGGGGTGATGTGGATAGATGGCTGAACCTAGAATCTGGAGGTCCTGAATTCCAGTCCTCTCTCTGACACATACTGGCAATAGTACCATGGGCAAATCACAGACCCTCTCCTTGCCTCTGGAAATTCTGTAAGACGGATAAATCACTGACTTATTGTTTGGAGGGAGTTGAGATGGGCTCATACCCCTGTGTGAAACTAAATAGAACTTACTAGAATAGAAATTAAATAGATTCTAAAATAGAATCTTAAAAATGATTACCCACTTAACTGCTGTTTCTTTTTTTCTTCCTTCCCTCCCTCCCTCCTTCCTTCCCTCCTTCCCTCCTTCCTTCCTTCCTTCCTTCCTTCCTTCCTTCCTTCCTTCCTTCCTTCCTTCCTTCCTTCCTTCCTTCCTTCTTTCTTTCTTTCTTTCTTTTTTTCTTTCTTTCTTTCTTTCTTTCTTTCTTTCTTTCTTTCTTTCTTTCTTTCTTTCTTTCTTTCTTTCTTCCTTCTTCCTTTTCTTCTTTCCTTCCTTTCTTCTTCCCTCCTTCCCTCTTTCTTTCCTTCTTTCCTTTGTTCCTTCCTTCCTTCTTTTCTTCTTTTCTTTGTTTCCTTCCTTCTTTCCTTTCTTTCTTTTTTGGAAGCATTTGGGTTTAAGTGATTAACCTAGGGGCATACAGCTTGTTAGCCATTGTTTTTTACATTCATGTAGACCAGTGGTTCTCAAAGTATGGTCTACAGAATCCTGGAGAATCTCTGAAATCCTTTTAGAAGGTCTACAAATTCAAAAATAGTTTTTATTTCCAATACGGTAAATGTCTATAAATATAATCCAGATAAACAAAAACGCTTTGGAGAGATCCTCAATAATTTTTAATAGGATAAAGATACTAAACAAAAGTTTGAGAACCACTGATGTAGACGATTGAAAGTTGTCTGTAGAAACAAAGATTGGTGTGATCTATGAATTTTCAGTGACCCCAAGAGCAAAGATCCCTAAATATTTTCCTGGAGTTGACAGAGGGACTTCAAAATCATCTGCCCCACTTCACCCCTCCAGAAGTCCTCCAGAATTCAAATAAGTTTGAGACCCATAAACTTGGAATCTGACATCCCTTTCCTCCCAGCCCTGACTGTGCTTCTCCAGCATTTGCTGTACCCTGCCATTAAAAAGCTGTCTCTGAGAAGTGGGCATACAAGTAATCTTGGGGGATCATATATAAATGCCTTCCTCAAAGACCTCCTGGTCTTTTTCTCCCCTTCCTAGTTCATTCTTCTTAGAATTCTTCACCCATCATTGTCCTCCACTCTCTTCCTCCCTCCTCACGTTTCCCTTTGGCTTTCTCCTAGGAGAATGTTCCCCAGCTACAAGGTGAAGGTCACAGGCATGAACCCCAAGACCAAGTACATTTTGCTGATTGACATCGTCCCAGCAGATGACCACCGATATAAATTCTGTGATAACAAATGGTAAGAGGCCCGGGATTCTCTCGGTATGATCCAGTCCTAATCCCAGTTGTGTTGTCTCCTCCCCTCACTGATAGGGTCTGTAGTGAGTTCCTGACAGCTCTCTCTGAATTATGTGGAATTCTTTGCTTCTTCTTCCCTTTCTCTGACTTTTGGCCTCTTTACTCCTAGTCTGTTCACCAGAGATGGGGAAGGAGAGGTAGAGGAAGCTATTCTCCTAGCTTCTCTGGGAAAAGACCTAGGGCAAGTCTACTTTGGACTAGCAGTAGATTTCAAGTCCCACAATCATATATGATCCAGGGTTAAATGAAGAGTGCTTGGAAAGTGGTAAAGGCTTTTAGGATATGGGGAGGACAAGGAAGCCAGGGATAAGGTGCTGACACTGGTTACCTAAGACTTTAGAGAACGATAGAAATGACTTTCATTAGGAAATGTCATCATTTACAACTCACACATATTGGTTTTTGTCCATTTAATCTTTATTTCTTCACACCTCTTTTTATTTCCCCAAACAAAGCAAAATCTACCTGCACAGGGAAGAGCCCTACTTTTAGACCTGCTCCTTTTCTCTGACTCAAGTTTCCCTACCTAAAAGTGTAGGGATGTTGGTATTTATAGCATGATGGATTTTGAGTTGAAAAGGATTGTCAAGATCATGAAGACAGAGGTCATAAATCTAGAGCTGTCAGGGCCAGAGGTTATTTAGTCCAAATTCTGCATTTTCTGACTAAAGAAATTTGGGACCAGGGAAGTCATGGCTTTTCCAAGACCAGATAAGTAATAAGTTGTAAACCTGAGTTCAGATTCAAGTTCCATGTTTCCCAATTCGATACTTTTTGCAACACTTTTGTTTTCACTTTCTTTCAATACCTCCACATTCAGAGGAATCTCAGGCTCAGAGAGAGGCAGGATCTTGTCCAAAGTAAGAGTCACAGCAGAAGTGATGCCAGGTCCTTTGACCTGGAAGTGATGTCAGAGGCTATCTGGTCCAACCTATCCATTTTACAGAACAACTGGATGGCACAGTAGAGAGACTGGACCTGGAGTCTTCCTAAGTCCAAATCTGGCCTCAGACACTTTGTAGCTATGTGACCCTAGACAAGTCACTTAACCCTGTTTCCCTCAGTTTCCTCATCTGTAAAATGAGCTGCAGAAGGAAATGGCAAACGAGTCCAATATCTTTGCAAGAAAACCCCAAATGGGATCATGAAGAGTCTGATGTGACTGAACATCCATTTTACGGATGAGGATAATTAAGGTCAATTGTGGAATATTTTAAAGTTGCCACTAGCCCACTCAGCTGGATGAGTGAGGGTCTAATTAAGTATCTGGTACATAATTTTGACTTCTAAGTCTCTTAGGTAAAGCAGTTAGGGGATATATTTGATTTAACACTTCCTGGATTTAATAGAGCTCAGGGCAAGGTTAGCAGTCTCTTTTCTTCACATCATACCTCATTTATTCCATTCGTTTTCTAGGCTTCTCCCATGCTTGTTTTCATCTAGCTTTACAGCCTGAATTTGAGAGAATTCCCAGAAGGATTTGCCAAGGAAACAAATTGAATTTTTAAAGTGTGTGTGTGTGAGTAAAGTCACACGTCTAAATGTGTCTGTCTGTGCATACATGCATGTTGTCAATCAAGTCAAATCAACAAGCATTTATTAAACACCTACTGTGTGCCAGGTACTGTGCTAAGCATTGGTGATACAAAGAAAAGCAAAAACATGGTCCCTGTCCTCAGAAGCTCACAATCTAAAGGGGAATACAACATGCAAGCTGCTATGTGCAACCATGTGTGTATGTGTGCCTGTGAGAATGGGTGGGCGGGTGACAACAAGAGAATGGAGGACTCTGGAAGAAGTTAGAATTGGTGGAGGCAGAAGGGTATTTCTCTTTTTGTTCTCAATAAGCAAGTGACAGTAGAAAAAGCACTTGGTTTAGAGAAAGAAGACCTGATATCATCTACTACTTTTCCCCTGTGCAACTTTGACAAAGTCATTTAACTTCTCTGGACCTTAGTTTCCCCTTCCAGAAAAAAGGGGAATGGATGAGCTGATCTCTTAAAGCCTCTTTCGGCATTGTCCTTTTATAACCAGCTGATTCTGAGCTAGTTCTTGGATCTAGATTCAAGTACCAACCATGGACCAGCTTCGAGGATGAATCTGTGGAAATTTCGTTCCTCTGTAAGCTTGTAGCATGAATTATCACTAGCTTTGGACATCAATAACAATCGTGTGTCAATGCAGAAAATCATCCCATAGTCTGCCTCTTCTCTCTACTTGGGAGAAAATGTATAGTAAAATAATAGATGGGCAAAAGCCCTGATAGGGCAAGTTTCTGAGAAGCAATTCATGAACCCAATTCATTAGATTGTGAGGTTTTTGAGGGCACGGTTCCTGGCATGTAGTGGGTGAGTAATAAATACTTTATTGACTGACTGGTTTTGTTCAAGGTGGGTTAGGAGCAGGGTCCCTTCTGGGATTTCCTGGTACCCAATAGTTAACTCAGGGCAGGGGATCCCTAATGTGGGGACTGCTGTGTTGGCAGGATGGTGGCAGGAAAGGCAGAGCCTGCGATGCCAGGAAGACTGTACGTGCATCCAGACTCTCCAGCTACGGGGGCACACTGGATGCGGCAGCTGGTCTCCTTCCAGAAGCTGAAACTGACCAACAACCACCTGGACCCTTTTGGGCATGTAAGAGACAGGTTTTCCCCCGAGTGGTGGCAGTTAACTATTTGGGCACTGGGGAGGTAGGGGTGGGAGTTCACTGGGATGGGCATCGGCATGCCATTCTCTAGACTTTTATTCTCTCTGTTTCATTATTAAGGAAGATGGGATCTTTTTTCATTAATTTTCCTGATATGCAATATGTCCACCCAACAAACAAGCTTGAAGATTTGATGGAATACCTTTCCGGGTTTGTCAGGGAAATAAAATGACATTTTCAAGGGAGAGGGAAAAGCAAGTGAGAGAGTGAGTTTACCAGATGTCTTTTCGGTTAACTTTTCTGTGAGATCCTAAGAAGTCTTTGAACCATTTAGTGTCTCGGTTTCCCCATTTGCAAAATGAGAGACATTTGCTTTATACATTTCATAGGGCTTTAGAAAACAAGAAAGGTTTGTCCAAATGTGTTAATTGTCCTAATGTATAACCTTCATTTGTAAATGGAGTCAATCTCTTTTGTTTTTCTATTGACTTCATTTTCAAATACATCTCTCCTCCCTCTCCTATCTAGTAAACCATTCTTTATAATAAAGACTAGGAATGGAAATGAAAAAGCAGTTTAGCAAAACCAACCAATGCATTATTGTATATCCACAGCACCTCCACTCCACCTTTCCTATAGTTTTCAAAGAAGGAGATGCATTTTCTCGATTCTTTCCTTAGGGGAGCTTGGTCATTAAATTATAGTTTTGTTTTCTTGTTTATTCTGTTTACATAGTTGCAGTAATTCTATCTATTGTTTTCTATCTTCTGGTTACTTTATTTTGTTCATAGAAACCTTATGCATCTCCATGTTCTTTAAAGTCATCATTTTTTATGTGCAGTGATGTTTTGTCACATTCATGTGCCGCAATTCCATTAGCCATTCCCTAGGAAATGGGTATTTGTTTTACTTCTTGTTCTTTGCTAGGGCAAAAAAAAAAATTGTCACTCTGAATATTTTGGTGTCTATAAGAATTTTCTGTCTTTGATCTTTTTTGGAATATATGTGGCTTATGCTTCATATGAATTCTTTGAGACAGATTTCATCATGAAAACAGTTCTTGTGCTTTCTCTTCTCCCCCTCCAGCCAGGGAATTCATATTAGCTAGGTCAGTTAGACATTGCCAAATATAACTGGCAAATCGTTCTTTATTATTAGTGGGAAAAATCAGCTAATAGGTGCCCAAGCCAGAGGGAGTGACTTTTGGATTATCCGCCATTTGGGATTTTCTGTACTACTGCTCTCCTATCCTTCTGATGCATAATCAAGAATAGACTGTAGTCTGGAAATGGATGATGGGGCATGGGAGGAGGGAAGGGGAAGGGATCTCATGCCTCCAGTTGAGTGCCTGGTATTTGCAGGGTTCTGTGGGGTGGAGCTCTTTGGCCCCAGAGATGCTGCCTCTGGGCCCCCTTCAGTCCAGGGACCCGCCCCTCGCAGGTTGCATAAGCTCATTATTTTCCAATCTGGCTCTGGCAGGCCCATTAAAAAAAGGAGCATTTTATTTGGAAAATCTTAATTCATGTGTATTGCAGATGTAGAACTGGGGAGTACACGGTTATCTGCCACGGCACGGAGGGCCCCTGGTCTGTCCTGGCAGTTTTGTGGATATTGAGAATAGAAGAAATGAACCCAGTGTAGTGGTATGCTGCCGCAAGTGTGTGTGTGTGTGTGTGTGTGTGTGTAAGAGAAAGAGAGAGACACAGAGAGAGAGACAGAGAAGAGAGAGTGAGATAGTGACAGAGAAATAGAGAGTATAGACAGGGGGGAGGGGGGCAAAAAGAGAGAGAGAGGGAAAGGAGAAAGAGGCAGTGTAGGTGTGCCTCGTTTTATGTAACAGATGTGTTCCTGGAACTAGCCAAATTGTTATATATCTCAAATTTCCCCACAAGAGACATCGGAGAGGCTTTATCTTAATTTCGAATGAATCTTCAGTTGACTGGCTCTTCCAAGTATTGCATTTCTCTGTGTGGGCTGCTGGCGAGCACTCCCTGGGGAGGTAATATTCTGTAAACATCCAGCAGGACTTGGGGAACAGAGATTTAAAGGAATGGGAGAGATCCTTCTGTAGTGCAGTAATCAAATCCTGTACGCAGCCGTTTTTTGTGAGTTTATCTCTTGGGCTTTGCTAGAGTGGGGCCCCACGTGTACAAGGGTATGTCTGACAAATGGGATCCAACTGGATCTTACAGACATTTATCTAGCCTCTACTGGAAGCTTGGCTTTGTGTGTGTGTCTGTGGTGACAAAGATAAATAAAAGCAAGATCCCTCTTCTCCACAAGGGTAGTTTTTCTCTCTGAAATGTGTACTCTTAAGGAGGTGCTTACAGAGGTTCAGCTCAAAGCCAGAGGTGACACATGAACTCAAGATTTTCCAACTCTGAAGCCATATCATTTCTCAAATCATTATTTTATGTTGTGTCTCTTTTATACGAGAAATAGCAAGGCAGATGGTGAGAGAGCTGGGCATCAGAGTCAGGAAATCCAGGTTCAGATGCTCTCCGACACATCCTGGCAATGGGAGGTCAGGGCATGTCACTGAACTTTGTAGTGTCCCAGAGAGATGTCTAAGACCAGAAGGTGCAATCGTGCACTGAGATGGCGTTTCCTCATCCCTAGTTCCCTATACCAATTAAGTTAAAGAGTCACCCATCCCATTTGTTTTCAATATATTTATATATGAACTTGCTTACTAATATAAACTTGAGGGCAGGGTCTTTGTATCCCTAGGATACAATGACTGGTACGTAGCGGGTACATAAAAAACATTTGTTGATTTAGAGTTAAGTGGAAAGACAGAAATGATGTTCCCAATAAACTCAAATTTATAAACTTAACATCTTGATGCCATCTTTTTTCCTTTACTTACATGATCTTGGCTCCTTTTTGGTCTATATGACAGCTTTCCCTCATTCTCCTGCAATGGAGCATCTCCCTCCTCCTGCCCTTGAAGTGTAGCTGTCCCTGTAGTCTCCATCCTTGGCTATCATCCGTTCTCTCTCCACACTGGTTCTCTCCATTGTAGACTTCATGCACTCACATACCTTCAATTTTCACCTCTGGATGACATGTCTAAGCCCTGATCTTTCTTTTCTATTTCTGACCCTGTAGGTCCATCTGCCTACCAGATATCACCTGGACGACTGTCCATTGTCATTTGAAGCAAAACATATCCCAGAATGAATTCATCCTTTCCCCCTTTTAATGACTTCCCTTTTTTCTATCGATAGGACTAATATTCTTCCTGCTATAGCTTCAAAAATCTCTGAATCATCTCTGACACTTCCCATCTTCCAATCTTGCAAAGTCATTGTGGCAAGTGATGTATTGAGTCTTGTTGATTCTCTTGGATAATACCTCTCTACTCCCACTACTCCTACCCTAGGTCCTTGGAGACTGTTTTGGACTTGTCATAACCTCCTACAAATTCTTGGTCACTGGTATTTTTTCTTTCCAATCCATCCTTCACATGAGATGCCAGTAGGGATCAAAACTATGATTTTGATGGGATAGAGAAGGTACAGGAAACTTCCTCTATCAATGCAGGGTGACATCTTCTCTGCAACTGAAATCTGTTGTTCTTCTCAAGCTGCCCAAATAATTTTCCTAAGGCATGGGTGTGACCATGTCATTCCTTTGTTCAAAAACTTTTTGCTTACCCCCTTGTTGTCTATAGAACAGAACATATGACCCTTAGCTTGGCATTTAAGACCATCTAGTCTCGTTCCAACCTACCTTAGCAACATTAGTTCACATTGATCCTTAACTTACTTACATTTGAGTCAAACTGGTCTTCTAGTTGTTTTCTCCATCTCACCTTGCCTTCTTTGTTAGTTTTAGGACATAGGAACAGACCATCCCTTAGCTGGGAATATTTTCCTCCTTTAAATTCTCTTTTCTTCATGAGCCACCTCTGCTGAAGAAGGAGGACTAAGAACTTTCTAAGGTTCCTTGAAGTTCCATGAAGACCAAGATGTAATCTATCTCTTTTTCTGTCTGTATTTTGTCATTCTAGCATGTCTTTTTTTTTTTTTTTAAGCCCTTATCCCTTTCTGCTTTTGTTTTATTTTTAAATTATATCACTCAATGAAATGTGAGTTCCTCAATGGCAGGACCTTGGATCACTTTTCATTCTATAAAATAGGCAATATTAATAAATGCTTTTTGATTATGAATTTAATGATTAATGTATTTGAGTCATAAGGGGAATAAGTTGTTAATTTACCTGAAGATTTTCCTCATTAAGAGGAGTGTTTATTCAGGGGTTTGTAATTTTTGTGTGTCATGGACTCCTTTGACAGCTTGGACCAACCTATGGACTCCTCCTGAGAATAATATTTTTTAAAAAATCAGATGAAATGCTAAATTTCAGTTAGTAATTAGTGAAAGTAAAGATGTAAAATTTCCCCCAAGGTGAAATCTTTCCATGGACCCTTCCTGGAAGGAGAGTCTGTAAACCCCAAGCTAAGAATCCTTAATCTTATCAGACTTGGACTTTCAGCCAAATCCTGTGGACCTTTGGTTCCAAGATCTTTTTATTCAAAGGGACTGGGGCTCCTGGTGCTTTCAAGAGGAGGTCCTTTTCATTCCTGAGTTTTTTTTCTTCCCTTCTTCCCCTCAGTTTCTTGCACCTTAGGGTGAACAACTACAAAAGTCTCTGTTTGTGAACCAATGCCAATTCATGGCTGTTTAGTGGAAAAGGGTGGAAGGACCATATTAATTCTGTTTGGCCAAGTGGGCAGAACCAGGAAGAAGCACAGAGTAAAAGTTGAAGACAGGGAAATTCAGGCACCATATCAGGAAAAGCTTCCTAACCTTTAGTGATATCTTAAAGTAGAGTTGTATTGCTTCTCAAAATCTGTTGGCTTTCCCATCACTGAAAGCAGAGACTAACTTTCATTATGACATCATGATTCCTTTCATGTATGAGTTGGACTAGAGGGCCATTGAGGTTTCTTTCAACTCTGAAGGATTTGGATTCTGAGGGCCTGGGTTCAAATAATGTCTCTGCCATTTGCCACATGTGTGACCTGAGGCAACTCAATTAACCTCTCTTGGGACTCATTTCCTCTTCTGTAAAAGGAAACGGATGGAGTAGATGGTCCTGCAATCTGCTTCTGGGATATCGCTGTCTACTTTGGGTTCTTCTCTTTCAGGGTCTCTCTCACACATGTATACATACACAGGCGCCTCAGTAATCCACAAACCCCCAGAGGGCAGGGTACCATTTGGGTAAGAACTAAAAAGGCGGGATGGGAGGAGTCTGATCCTGCCAAAACTGAGAAGGGAACAAAACTCTAATAAGGTTTAAAAATGGACCTAGAGGCTCCAGAGAGGGATTTGTCTGCAGCAGCTTTTAATCATGTTTCCCAGTAAAACCGTCAACTCAGCTGGAATTTTCTTTTCTTTCATTCTCTCTTTCTTTCTTTCTTCTTCCCTTCATTTCTTTCTCTTTCTTTCTTCCTCCCTCTCTCCCTTTCTTCCTCCCTCCTGCCTCTCTTTTCTTTCCTTCCTTCCTTCCTTTTTTCTTTCTTTCCTTCCTTCCTTCTTTCCTTTCTCTTTTTCTCTCTCTCTTCCTTCTCCCTTCCTTCCTTCTTTTTTCTTTCGTTCTTTCTTCCTCCCTCCCTTCCTTCCTTCCTTCCTTCCTTTTTCCTTCCTTCCTTCCTTCCTTCCTTCCTTCCTTCCTTCCTTCCTTCCTTCCTTCCTTCTTTTCTTCCTTCCTTCCTCCCTTCCTTCCTTCCTTCCTTCCTTCCTTTGCTCCTTCTTTCTTTCTTCCTCCCTCCCTTTCTTCTTTCCTTCCTTCCTTCCTTCTTTCCTTCCCTCCTTCCTTCTTTCCTTTCTTTCTTCCTCCCTCCCTTTCTTCTTTCCTTTCATCCTTCCCTCCTTCCTTCTTTCCTTCATTCCTTCCTTCCCTTTTTCCTTCCTTCTTCCTCCCTCCCTTCCTTCCTTCCTTCCTTCCTTTTTCCTTCCTTCCTTCCTTCCTTCCTTCCTTCCTTCCTTCCTTCCTTCCTTCCTCCCTCCTTCCATCTCTCTCTCTCTCTCTCTCTTTCTCTCTCTCTCTCTCTCTCTTTCTCTCTCTCTCTCTCTCTTTCTCTCTCCGTCTCTCTCTTTCTTTCTTTCTTTCTCTTTTTTTTCCCAAGGAAGGAGGTAGAGGGAAATGTCCTCACTTTTCCTACCTTTTTTCCCTTCTAGAATAAGGAATAATGGAACCGTTCAAATTATAGCATTTGGATGTTGGAGAAAGCCTAGAAATTGCAGTGGGTAAAAAAAAATTACACTTCTGATAAGGGAAAGGAGGTTGGTCTTCACTCCAGAAATACAGGTTTTTATCTTACCCCACCCCTGGCCTGCTTGTCTTCATGCCTATCAGATCTTCCCCACTGCTCTCCCCACCTTGTCTTTCCTCTTGGACAATTTTTTATGTTAGTTTTGTGAATAACCATTTTTTTGGACTAGTAGGAAAGTTCCTTGGACTATCCTTTGGGAATATCATTTATTTATAATAATAGCAATATAATAACTAGCCTTTATTTAGCACTTTAAGATTTTCGAAACATTTTACATGGTTTTCTTATTTGATGTTCACAACAACTTTGTGAAGTAGGTATTTTTATTATCCCTATTTTACCAATGAGGAAAACAGGCTATAAAAGGTCACAGAACTCCTAAGTCATCCAGTGTCACATAGCCAGTAGCTGAGGCAGGATTCAATTTCAGATCTTTGGTTTAATTTTAAACTCCAATCTTTAGCATTGGAGCATCCATTTGTACCACCTGTGTAATTCATTCACCTAGCAAGCATTTATTATGTTCCTGCTGAGCATTGGGCACAATGCTTAGCCTGGAGAACACAAAGACAGAAGCAAACAATACCACATTCATTCAATAAACATGAATTTACGAATTATGAAGCGCTTACAATGTACCAGGCTCTGTCCTAATCAGTGGAGATACCAAAAGAGGGAAAAGATAGTCCCTGCCCTCAAGGAACTTACAGTCTAAATGACCCTGGAAGAGATCATGACACTGACAACTTTGTGCAACTTTCCTCACGTAAACCCAATTTATGCATAAATCAAGATTTCACCCATGATGTTATTGGTTTTCAAAAATGAAGGATAAACCACCACCACAACAATTTTTAATAGGTTCATACTGACTGGAAAGGAAGTCAGGTCTGGATGGATTAATACAGAAGGACAGATTGACTCATAGGGGCACTACTAAACCCTTATGGTGAAGATTCCCATTGGATAGCTCTGCTTTAGGTTCTCACTTATCCTATGGGCATGGCATCTTTTTGGTGATAGAATTTGCCAGTGGGACATTTCAAGTATCTTCTCCTCATGGTACATTGGAAAGTTTAACTGGCCTTAGGGTTAGCTCTGTTATTCAGGTTAATTCTAACACATTATATATATATATATGTATATATATATATATATATATATATATATATATATATATATAAAATAGCATTTTCTGTTGTATCAAAGAAATGAAAACTAAGGCAGTTCCCATCAGTCTGGGGAGTAGCTGAACAATTATGACATATGAATGGGGAAATGTTATTTTGAGGCAGGAAGAACAAGGGTATTTGCCCCATTAAGTGAGCCAGGAGAGAGCCTCCCACTGGAGTTGACCATCCAGTAATGGATCTCCAGATGTCCCCAAGCACTGAGCAGCTCTACCTCTCCCCACAGCCACCTCCCAAATTGACATGTCTGGAAAGTGCGAGGAAAACAAATTACCCTAAAGGTTTTAGAGTTGGAAGTGACATATATCTGGCCCAACTCCTTCATTTTTGAGATGGAGAAACTGAGACCTAAGATCACCCAAGTAGGTCAGATCTGAATTCACCCAAAGGCCACTGGCCCCAGAGTCAATGCTCTCTGAATTGTCTCCATGCTTTAGAGTTGGAAAAAATCTCGAGACTATTTGTCTAACTCCATACATTTTATAGAAGGAAAATGAGACTCAAAAGCAATTTGTCTATAGTCATTCTGCCAAGGACAGCAAGGTGGTTCAGTGGATGGATTGCTGGGGCTGGTGTCAGGATTCATCTTCATGAGTTCAATTCTGGCCTTAGATACGTAGTAGTTGTGTGACCCTGGGCAAGTCACTTAAGTCTGTTTGCTTCAGTTTCCTCATCTGTAAATTGAGCTGAAGAAGGAAATGACAAGAGACTCTAGTGTCTTTAACTCCAAATGGGATCAGGAGTCAGGCACAAGTGAAAAATAGCATGCGACCATAATGTCAAGATCTAAACCCAGATCTCCTTGACTCCAAATTCAGTGTCCTCTACACTATACCCCAGGCCTATTGCATAGTCCCACGCTGGTTGGCTGTATGTTTGTAGGAGGGACATTCACCCCAATGGAAAGTAACAGAAATAGAATTTCAAAGCTGTTTTTGTGCTAGGGAAACTTAGGTGGGCAGTGTCTGGATGGATGCACTGTTTGTGTGGGTCTGGTGTGTTTATACAGGTGGACCCAGAAATGTACAAGCAATTGCTTTCTGTAGCAGAGAAACAAGAGGCAGAGCTAAAGGTGTTCTAAAGACATGAGAGTTCCTGTTGGCTGAGGTCTAGGACAACAGGATGAGTGAACTAGCCTTCAAATGGGACCAGGGAGCTGGACAAAGAAGAAGAGATGAATGACCTGAGAAGGTCAGCTTTTCAGCATGTTTTATGGAAAAAAAGACATTGATTCTTTGCAGGAAGGGTCTTGTGGGATGGATAATTAAAAAACAGCCCAATTAAATCTCTTCACCCCAAGGAAATCATAATGAAGATCCATGCTGTATTTAATTTGAAATTTAAATATTGCTAATCCTGGGTCTCTTCATCTTTATCTCCAAACCTCTTCAGCTAATGGGATAGAAAAAAATAAGAACTTGGGAGACAAAGCCTAACCTTATGTTCCTAGTAATTCATTCAACGGGTGTCCACTGAGTACCTTTGGAGGACAAGAGCTTGGCCTTCCTTTATGGAGGTCTCCATAGAGTTCAAGCCCATGCTTTTTACTTAGTGAGATTTCTTTAATTCCAGGACAGTATAGAGAGAATTGGGCAGTGGAATCCAGCCAGCCAGAGACCCTTTGCCAGAATAACTGAGTTGTTTGACTCCTTTTTTGAACTATACAACTTGCCTAGTGATCTTGATCCATTCACTCACATTTCTCATCTCTCTCATCCTTAAAATGGAGATCACGATCTTTTCCAGGGATACCTAAGAAGGATGTTGAGGATAGATTGTGGAGGCAAATGATAAAGGTTTGGAAGGCAGCTTTTAAAAATATGAAATTGAATCTCCTAAATACAGCTTTTTAAAAAAGTATATGTAAAATTTTACATAACAATCTTAACAGTACCCTAAAGGTTTCCACTTCTTAACTTCCTTCTGCTCCCTTCTATGTATAATTTAAACTTTTACTGAAACTTTTTTTGATCATACATTTCCCTCAGTCACTATCCCCTGCTCTCTGTAAAAGCCCCCTTCTGTAACAAAAAGTTACAGCCAAGAAAAACAAATTCACATATTAGTTGAGTCTAAATATTTATGTAGAGCTTTAAGGTTTGCAAAGTGCTTAAATAATACATTATCTCATTTGATCTTCACAACAATCCTGGAAGGTAGGAGGGATGATTATCTCTGTTTTACAAATGTGAAGACTGAGGCCAAGAAAGATTAAATGGCTTGTGTAGAGTCATATAGCAAGTGCCTGAGGGAGGATTTGAATTCAAGTCTTCCTGACTTCAAATCCAGAACTCTATCTGCTTTGCCATGTGGATACTTCATTCTGCAATATCTCTCTGGAGTTTTGATGGATCATTGCATTGATCTAAATTCTTTCAAAGTTGTTTTACTTTACAACACTGCAGTCATTGCATGAATTGTTCTCTTGATTCTGCTAATTTAACTTCATATGATTCTTTCTAGGTTTCTCTGAATTTATTCTTTCCATCATTTCTTAAGGCTGTAACAGTTCATTGCATTCATATGTCATAGTTGTTCAGCTACTCCCCAAAATGATGGGAATTGCCTAAGTTTTCATTTCTTTACTACAACAGAAAATGCTATTATAAATATTTTTATATATGTGACTCCTTTCCTTCTGCCTTTGACCTTTTTGAAGAATATGCTTACTACTTACAACACTGGATTAAGGATATTCAGTTTAATGACTGGAAAACATAGTTTCAGAGAAATTGCTTTACAAGATAGTTGGAACATCACAGTTCCACCCACAATACATTAGTATGTCTGTCTTCCCAAATTATGCCCTCCTTCACTTAAATCCAATTCACTTACACTTGAATATCATGGCATCACCTCGCTGATGGCATGGTCCTCTTCAAAAACAAAAGATAAAACAACTATAACTCCAATATTTGTCATTTCCCTTTTTTTTTTTTGTTATCTTTGCTAATCTAATGCCTGTGAGCTAGAACCTCAGTTGTTTTAATTTGAATTTATTTTATTATTAGTGATTAGTAACAGCTGCTTCCTCTTTCAGCTTTCTTTTGTACATTGTCTTTCTCAAATAGCATGTAAACTTTTGGGAGGCAGAAACCTACCTTTATTTTTTTTCTCTACTCATATTCCCAGGGTTTAGAACAGTGCCCAGTACACAGTAAATACTAAATAAGTTTTTCTTGACCATCCATGATTTTGGAACACTTTTTCATATGATTAATTTCATATCTTGAATTTCTTCCTTCTCCCCCCCCCCCAAGGCAAATGGGGTTAAGTGATTTGTCCAAGATCACATAAGTGTCTAAGGCTAGATTTGAACTCAGGTCCTCCTGACTTTAGGGCCGGTGCTCTATCGACTGTGCCATTTAGCTGCCCCTTGCATTTCTTCTTTTTGAGAACTGATCACATTCTTTGACATATATCTATTGGGCAATGCTCTTGATATGGAGTCATATCAATTTCCTGTATATCCTGGATATCAGACATTTGTTGGAGAAATTTGCTGCAATTAACTCTTTCCCTTCTAATTCTAATTACATTGATTTTTTTTGTGGAAAAATGTTTCAACTTTATGTAATCAACATTGTCATTTTATTGGGGAGCCCTCTATCCTTTCTTCTGTAACAGGAATGAAGAGATTGGGACTTAACTGGGCAGAAACCTTGTAGGATCCTCTCCTGGATTTTCTGTCTCTCTTCTTGGAACTGTTCTGGCTTGGTTAGTCTTGTAGGTTTCCTCTATCTGTCCATGCATAGTTCCTCCAATATTTGTCATTTTCCCTTTTTTTGGTCATCTTTGCTAATCTGATACATGAGCTAGAATTTCAATTGTTTTCATTTGGATTTATCCTAGCCCCTTTTAGTTTTCTATTGTGTATGGCTTTCCTAATTGGAATGTAAGTGTCTTGGGGCAGGGATTTTTTTTTTTTTTCTTATTTGTACCTTTGGACCACTGAACTTTTCCCTCAGCTGAGGTAGCTTGATATTGTGGATCAGTGGATGATTGACAATCACTCCTCCCTCTGACCTTTGTGTATTGTACTGACTGGTCTGCAGGCAGTCTTCTTGTTGAAGAGTCTTCTTACCTAGAGGAGAGAGGTCTTATGACTTTTACTGAGGTGGCTTATCTGCAGCTTCTTCGCTCTCCACATCATGGATTGCTCTGAGGGTTTGGATACTTTAGTTCAGGGCACATATGCCCTAGACATCTGTATGACTGATTTCACACTAAATGCAGATCTGGGCTTGGCCTGAAAGATCATCCTGTAATTTGCTATTAAGGAACTGGTCTGGTTTTTTACTTCTCAAAAATAGGTGGGTAGGCTTTATTGACACCTTCTGCTTTCATATCAATCATTTCTAGATAGACTCAGATCTTCTCCTATAGAATACAATATCAAAAAAAGCCCCCAAAACCAACCAGTTAAGCAGCTCGATTTAATTCAGTGACTGTCTTTGGCAGTATATGCAATATTTTGCATCCAGAGTTCCCTCCTATTCCATCCCAACTTTCTACTGAAAGGAGCTCTTCTTTAGATCCTATGTTGGCCACTGCAATTACTTAGCATTGGTTTTTCATTTAAATGATCATAAGTATTGTGCATCTTGTTTCTTTCTTTTTTTTTTTTAGCATTTATTTTCTCATTAAAAAAGAATGCTAAAAATAAATAATAAAAGAAAAAAGAATTTGTTTTTTATCTTTCTGAGATAAGATCTTAGACTTTTTACAGTAATATATGTAACATCACTAAATAAATAACTCACCTTACTATCTCACTTCACCTTTTCCTCATTATTCTTCCCACTTTCACCCACTTTATCATTTTCTTGACAATAATCTTGTGAGGTCTATTATATAAATATTATATAAGTATGATCATACCCATTTTACAGATGAGGAAATTGTAGTAACTAGAGTAAGGAAGGATAGGAGACTTGTATCTGAAAAACCTTTCTGGGTTGTGGTTTGAGACTGGGAAAAATCACTATCCTTCTCCAGACTTCTGTTTCTTTTCACTTTCAATACAGTCTCTGTGGAGTATTTTTTTGGTATGACATTTGTGAGAGAGAACTGGCAATTCCTATGATGGGAAAAGTTAGTGTCCTTATTCTAAACCAAACAGGAATGGTTCATTCAGTCCTGACCAAGTATGGAACAAATTTCTCAGCCCCCATCAGCTTTTTCAAAGCTTTTCATTTACCTGGTATTAGCAGTGATCCTCCCAGGTGGAAATGATCTTTCCTTTCCCAGCCTCAAAGAGCAAGTACTTTGAACCTCTCTTTTTAAAAGAAAAAAAAGATTTATTGATGCTCTGGGTTGTTACATCACAGTTATTTCCAAATATTGCCCTCCCCACAGGGAGCCTTTCCTGGTAATAAAGAAAATAATTTCTGAAAGCAAATGTAAAATTCCATGCTCATCTCTTTAATGAAAAGTGGGAGTAGATTTCTCTTTTGTTTCTATGATATTCTTTGTTGTTATTGTTCAGTCATTTTGTGCAACATTATATGTTATATGCATACATTTTGTGAGCCCATTTGGAGTTTTCCTGGCAAAGATACTGAAGTGGTTCTCTAGCTCATTTTACAGATGAGAAAACTGAGGCAAACAGAGTTAAATGGTTTGCTGAGGGTCCCAGTGTCTGATAGTCAGTGTCTGAGATTTGAACCTGTGAAGATGAGTCTTATTGACTCTGTCCACTTTGCCACCTAGCTGTGCCTTCATTCTGTTCTATTTTTAAACATGGACTCTGTAAAACATTAGACTATTCTTTTTTTCATAATAATCATTGGATGATCATTGTATAATATTTCATATTTGTGTGTTACTATAACTCCGTGGGATTATAATTCCAATGAGATAAAGATCATGACCCATTTAAAAATGATTTCTTCCATAGTGTTTTGCATTTAAATACATTTATAAATAATTCAAATGAAATATCCAGAAAACTGTCACCAAGTACAAAAATCTTAAAAATTTGACACTAATGGGTGGAATTCTTTCTAAAGTAGATGATAGTTGTTCCTGTTGTTTCAGCCAGAGTAAGTTTGTTCATAATAACATAAGTTTGATTCTATTTTAAGATTCCAGATCATTAGTATTTTGATACTTTGAGGAACTGATTTTGTCAGTGGGTCTTCTCTCCATGGACACAGATCACAGCTCTTCTAAACCTTAGTAAACAGTGTTCATGCTATGATAAGGGGAAAAATATTTGATAATGAACTGGGTTGGTCATTGTAGTATATATGTAACTTATCACTAATCCTGCATTTGCGGTCATTATTATGAATATTCATTATCTGTTAGTAAAAGCCACATAGTCTATGGATAACTAAGTAGCATAATGGATAGAGCATAAGGCTAGGAATCAGGAAAATTCATATTCCTCACTTCAAATCTGGCCTCAGAAACTTAATAGCTGTATGACCCTGGACAATTACCTCAGTTTCCTCATCTGTAAAATGAGCTGGAAAAGGAAATGACAAACCACTCCAGTATCTTTTCCAAGAAAATCCCAAATGGGGGTCCAGAACAGTCAGACATGATTGGAATGATTAATTCAACAGCAGAGTATATGGAGAGCTTTTCCACTAAATGGCCCCAGGTTTTTTTACTTTGTAAGTTCTGACTGCTTTTCATAGTTTTTTTTTTTTTCTTCTCATTCATCTCAATCTAGCTGTTTTATATATATATATATATATATTTAAGAAGTAATTGAGATTAAGTGACTTGTCCAGGATCACACAGCTATTAAATGTCTGAGGCTGGAGTTGAACTTCTGAGGCTAGGGCCAGTGTGCTCTCCACTGCTCCATCTTGCTGCCCCTATCATATCACTTCTTGATATTTTCAGGAAAGTACACCTTGCCCTATCTTCGGTTTTCTACATCTAATCTGCTGTGAATTAAAAAGTCACATAAGAAAAGCTATTAGATCATACAAAAGATTAAGAGTAAGCCAGTAGGGCTGAGTCCGGATAGCTTGTTTTTTGTATTGTTGTTATTGTTTTTTAACTTATTCTCTTCTGAATACATAACACAGACTTTTTGATATTCTGTTTTTTAACTTCCAATAATTTTTTCTTAATTCTGAGTTCAGAGCTTAGAGAGTTAAACCTTCAATATAAACAGCATGAAATAACAATTTCTTAGGAAGCACATGATTTATTTTTTTAAAATAGTTTAAATAAATCATGGTAATAATTTACTCAAGAAGCTTTAACTCTGGCCTTCAGTTTCTTCCTCGCCTGGACCTTTTCACTTTGCAAACTCTTCATGTTCAGGGCCAGAGCCTTAGGTATTTGGATGATTCTTGGGCTAGCCTAGGAGGCTGGAAATCTAGCACTATAAAGACCGATCATATCCCTCCTTTCCTCTGCTTCCTTAACAATTTCCTAGAACAGACCTCCATGCCAGTGTTCCTTTCCCTAAGCAAGCTGACTTCTCTCTTTCTTTTTTCTCTCTTTCAGTCTCTCTTCCCTTTCTTTCCCTTTCATCTTTCTTATGTCCTCCTGGTAGGCACTTAACCGTTGCTATTGTTGTTTGTCCTTCATTTCCATGACATCAGGAAGGGGATGCCATGACATGCAAATAAATTGGATTTAAGTGAGGGAGGGCTGTGCAAGGTCATCAGTCTTCCTATCTTCCCTAGAGCCATCTGGTTCCAGAGGCTAGATATAGATCAGGAGGACTGGAGATGGCCCTGGATGCAGTGGGAGACCTTGGCCTATTTTTAAGCCAAGGTCTTCAACAGGTCTTAGTTTGACTTAATACATGTTTATTGACTGATTAGCTGTCTGGTGGTCTCTGTGTTCCTATCTCTTTCTCTGTCTCTCTTTGAGAACTTTAACCCCAATTTCCCCAGTGAATCTAAGGCTTGTTCTTTCACTATTTAATAAGTTACTGACATTCCTCCAGACCCACTCCCCCACTGCTACCCCAACTCCCTGTTTGGAGAATGGATCTTAGTTAAAAATTTCCACTCCATAATCCTCTAGGTCTAGTCTGGTCCTTTCTCCCAGACATTCAGGGTTCTGCTTCCTTCATTAGGATAGACAGCATGCTACATTCAAGATTGACACTATTGATAATAGTTTAACAATAACTTACATTGGGACCATAGTTAACCAGAGGAACCATATAGGAACACAAGAGCTGCAATGCTAAGCATTAGACACTTGGAAAACAATAAAGATTATATATATGGAAGCAAAAGAGAGAGATGTGTGATCAGTGAAAATAGCTAAATAGAATCATTACATAAGTACACTTGGGAGGCCCTGACTAACTGGGGATTGTGAGCAAGGGTTAGTTAAGGAAATATTCCAGGAGCAGATGAGGCAGAAGTGGGACTAGCTGGGCTAGCTGAATGTTGGTTCCTACTGGAAGTGCTGTCCCCATGGCAGCTACCAACCCCTGGCCTTTCCCTGTATCCTGGTGACTCTTCCCACCAAGCAGATAAACCACTGCCCCTAGACCATCTCTCTGCACAACAGATTGTTGTGCCTTTCAAGGGGCTGTTCTTCTCTCCTATCCCCAAGAAGGACAAAGATCAGGCTGCCCCCTCCCCCTGGGCTTACCTGACCCACAGTCAAAGTACTGTGCTACTCATTTCGAAGCTCCTTCCTCCTTGTTTTTGTACAGACCTGGGAGCTCTCAGTGAGGAAGCACCTCAGCCAATGCAAACCGGTAGCTGGTCTATAGTCTTAAATTATAGTCTTAGAGCATTGAAATGAAATAATTCCTCCAGGGTCACAGAGTCTGTATCAGAGATAAGAAAGATTTGAACCTGATATTTTTCTGGGAGGGCTGGTATTTTGACTACTCTGCGATGCTGTCTCTCGCTTCTCATCCCCTTGTTTCTCTATTAAAGTCTTCCCCTGATGTCTCATGGTATTGTAGAGAACCTTTTATACAGGAGTTTGTGGCCATCTCCTCTGACCTATAGCTGAGGTGGAATTCTGATAATGTGGGTTATCTAGACTTTGTTGGAATACCTTTCCTGAGCAATACTTAGTACCTCCTAAGATCGCCTATGGGTCTTTAAGGCGGCTCTAATGCTGAGGTGTTCCTCAACCTCTGGCCTAAATCTGCTTCCCTGTCCTACAGCCATTGCTGCTGGCTGTCTGAGTTGGATCCCTCTTTGTCAAGTTATCTCTTCAACCAACCTTGACCCAAGCTTCTCAGGAGATGTTCTTGTCTCTTGCTATGGCTGGTTCTGAGTGTTTTTGAGGAGTGTTCCTTTTTTCCTTGGTGCTAGTCAGATTCTCAGGGGTTAAACTCCTCAAGAATACTCAGCATTTAGTGGGTGTCCTTGGTGGACCTGCCTTCCCCTCTGGAGGGGGTCAGGAGCTGGAGAATAAAGATCTAGAAAATGGCACTTAGTTAAAGGAAAAGGAACTTTAAAAGGGAAGGGATTCTGGCAGGTCTAGTCCAGCCTACCTCAGCCATGACCAGCAGTTAAATGGTTACAGACATGCTGATAAAATGCCCCAAATTCCTGGTCTAGCCTCCGGTGGGGAGGGTGTCTGGCAAATGTCAACAATAAAAAATGCATTTTAATGGCACATAATGCAGCCGCTACCGTAGGGAGAGCCCAGCGAGGCCAGATGAAGCAGGTTTGAGCAGTGGTAACTACTGAAGGACACTCCTGGGAGCTTGGACACTCTCTATACTTGGAGTCTTGCTGAGTTGTGACCCACAGGACTCCCAAGTCCCAGAGGAGCTAAAGCGGGGCTTGGGAACAAGAGCCTCGGCCTGGGACATCCTTCTTGTTCAACTGAGTTGAAGAAGTAACTGATGTGACAGGGTCAGTAACTGACCCCAGAGTTTGATTATCTGTCTCCTTCTATCTTAGGCTGAGTTAATTCTGCTCTATGCCCTGAAATGACAGCTGTTACTTCCTGGGGATGAAGTTCTCTTCAAGAAAATCCTGAGGGTTTAGAGGCAACAAGATTTTTTTGGCTTAGAATGTTCTCTTTCTTTTCCAGAAAGAGGGAAGTGACTAGGATGAGTGGTACTCAAGGTTACAGATTTAGAGTTGAAAGGGATTTTAGGGATTACTCAATCTAATCCTTTCATTTTACAGATTAGGAAACTGAGGGCTTATGAGATATGTAGAAGCACAGATTTATACCTAAAGTGTGAGGTTTTTATCTTAGAGGTCCAATCCTCTCATTTTACAGATGAGGAAACTGTGGCCAAGGTTCATAGAAACATGACTCTAGAGCTGGAAGGGACTTTAGAGATGAAATAATCTAATCTCTCACTTTACAATTTAACAAACTGATCCTGGGAATGAGGAAAGAAGGGGAAAAAAGGAGAAAACAAGATAGAGAGTAGACAGAAAAGCAGAAATGAAGGGAAGGGGGAGGAATAGTTTTACTGCCAGATTCTATGGAGCAGAATGCCCAGAGCAGAAGCTCGGTCTGGCCACCCAGCCTGTGTTGGCCCCCTCAGGGAGAGAGAGCAGCCAGTGTGGTCACCGGTTTAGTGCTGGCACTGGTGCATTTTAAACTCTGTTAAGGATTTTCTTTGAGTTCTCAGCTGCCCACCTTTGCACCCCCAGCTCTTAACAGTACTTTACTCCTAGCAAGTGCTTAATGAGTTTCTTGACTAGTTGTAGAGCAAAATATGCACACTTATGTTAGCATTTAAAGCTCTCCACGATGACTTCCCCCCTGCCTCTCCAGTCTCATTTCCCATTACTCCGCAAACAGAACTTGTTCCCTGAACTCAACAGTTCACCTTGTGGTCCTTACCAGGCCATGCCCCATGACCCCCATCCCCCATCTCCTCTCATCTTTCCTTATTCAGCTCAGGGATCATCTCTTTTATGAGGCCTTAGAATCACTTTACAACTGAGGCACTAAATTCATATTCATAATAATCTTTTAGTATAATAATATAAAAGCGTTATTATAACACTTTTCTTCCCAGTCTATTTCTCAAATATTGGGCATTCACTTTTTTTTTCCAGTTTTTGTCACAATAAAAAGTGTTGGAATAAATTTTTTGTATATTTATTACCTTTCTCTGTCTTTGATCTTTTTGAGGTACATGAATAAAAAAAAATACTGGATCAAAGAGTTTACTCAGATTGGTGACTTTTTGTATATGGTTTCAGATTGTTTTCCGTGATAGTTGAACCAAGTTGAGATCACAACAGCAATGCATTCATGTACCTGCCTTTCAAGATCCCTCCAACAATTGTCATTTTCATCTGTGCCATCTTGACAGGAGTGAGGTGGAACCTCAGACCTGCTCTCATGTGCTTTTCTTGATTACTAGTGATTTGGACCATGTTGTCATTTCTCTTCAGGGCCCCCTGTCCCCTTTTTAAATCTTCCTCAGTTATTACTTTTCTTCTTCCTCAAACATCCCTAGATTCCCTTGGTCTGATCTCTGTCCTTTGTTTCCCTTACAGGCTGTAATGACTTATATTTATTGGTGTACATGTTGTATTTCTCTGGGGGAAAATAAGTTCCTTGAGGACAAGGACTGCTCTGTTGGTCCTTTCTTTAATAAAACAAGCATTTATTTCTTCTCTATCTACCTTCCCCTCCCACTGTTAAAAGAAAAACAAAGCCCTTATGATAGATGTTTACTGTCAGAAGAGACAGATTCTCACAGTGGCCATGTCCAATGGTCATGTCAATCTATATTCTGAGTCCATCCCCTTTCTTCTGGGAGGTGGGTACGTTGCTTCATCATCAATCCTCTGCAGTTGGAGATGGTTGTCAAACTGATGAGAGTTCTTAAGTCTTTCAAAGTTGTTTGTCTTTATGATAACAGTTATTATAGAAATTGTTCTCCTGCTTCTACTTACCTCATTCTGAATCAATTGGTTGTCTTCATGTCCCAGCTCCACTGAATTGCAGTGAATCTGCAGGAAAAGCAGGTCTTAGACTTCAAGATGCTCATGGCATTTCCTTCTTTTTTCAGATCATTCTCAACTCCATGCACAAGTACCAGCCTCGGCTGCACATCGTGAAGGCTGATGAGAACAATGCCTTTGGCTCCAAGAACACGGCCTTCTGCACACATGTGTTCCCAGAGACCTCCTTCATTTCGGTGACTTCCTATCAGAACCACAAGGTAGAGCGAGCGTTCTTCCTGCTTGCTTTGATTACCAACCCGCATCCTGCCTGCCCCTGTCCTGGGAAGGGATCCAGGAGACCAGACATGTCACCCACCCTGTTAATAGGGAACAGGCTGAGCAGTGCCATTGGCATGGAACGGAGGAAACCTAAGGTCTCGGCACATAACCCAAAAGAGTGAGGAAGCGTCGCTGAGGACACCAGGTTCTCACTGAAGCCTTTAGGGGTACCTGGCCCTGTTTCTGGTTCTCTACTTAGACAAGTCTCTTTCCTAGTGTCAGTTCCCCTACTCTAGATCAGCCCTAAGGATCCATCCGGCCTATGTCTGTGTTCTATAAGACTCCTCTGATAGTGGGAAAAGCCACCTAAGCCAGGGCCCACAGCCATGGGGGTGCCTCTCAGATCAGCAAGCAAATCTAATAATGACCTGGAAGAATCAGAAATCTGAAGCAAAACATGACACTTTATGTTTTGGGAGTGAGACAAGGAGCGTCTCACTTAGGGAGTGAGACAAGGCACACACTGAGAAACATTGGGCATGGATTGGGGGTGGATTCACTTCAATTTTTTTTTCTTTACCCCCTCTCTTTTCTTGGAGTATGACTAGTTATTGCAGAAATTGTTCTCCTGATTTTATCCATTTCATTTTGAATGAAGTAATTCTGATCTAGCTCTGGCTACAGCTCGCTGGGGAGGAGGTAGACTGAGGAAAAAATGCCCAAGAAGTAGGGAATCTGCCCATTTGAAAGATGACTGGAAGAGAACCTTGCCCCCAGGGGCTGGCAGCTCCATTCCTTCCAATTAGTCAGAATGGGCAAGCTGAGCTCATTCTGTGTCTATCTCTCTTATAAATCTTCCTTCCTCCTCAAATCTCCTGCTCTTATTCTCGATGCCATAGGGAACGAGTAGATGCCAACTTTGGTGTCCTGGATCCCTTGGTTCCTCTGATAGGTCTGCAGAGTTAAACTAGTTCCTTTTGGTTTGAACCATGGGCTTTGAATAGCTCCCATATGACAATGGAGCTGGGACCTCTTAAGCTTGAGGCAGTAGAATACTCTTATAAAAGGAGGGTTTGGGTGACTTAGGGATTTGGGAGAAGCTGTGAGTGGGTTGTGGCAAGGATAATTAAGACAGCTTTACTTCTCTCTGGTTATTTTGAAATGGCTGATCCCTGAGCAAACTCAACAGATTGGGATATTTGAGACTTGCTCACTTGGGACTCTCCTTTGGGACCAGAGGATCTTTCTCTGTCGCAGATCTTCTGGAATGTTGGATTTGCTAATTGAGTCTGAGCACTTTGATCCAGTGAGGGCAGCTAGGTTTGGCCGTGGATAGAGCACCAGGAAAACCTGAGTTCGAATATGATCCCAGATAGTTACTGTGTAAACTTGAGCAAGTCACTTAATCCTGTTTGCCTCAATTTCTGCATCTATAAATGTGCTGGAGAAGGAAATGGCAAAGAGTATCTTTACTAAGAAAACCCCAAATGGGGTCATGAAATCAGACATGACTGGAAAATGACTGAACAACAACTTTGATCTAGCATCCACTTTCCCCATGATTTCATAAAAATAGGTACACTGATCTTGCCCAGCGTAGAATCTTTACTTGTTCTTCTCTCCCTCCATTTTTTCCTGTTACCTTTGGGTGTTCTTGTATTCATCACGGCTACCATTACTTCTTTATAATGACAGGTAGGATGAATTTCTACTTTCATTCAAGCACTTTTCCAACAGGGAATTCTTGGCTCTCTTCCAGAGTTGTATCCCATTTCTTCAACAAAATGGTAATGTAGGGCCAGGTTATTTGTGGAGAGAAGGTGTTAGATTGGCAATGGAAATAGCAGAAAATGGACAGGTCAGACCACTGCTAAAACAATACTGAGCCCTCCCCACAAAATGAAGAAAGATGGAGTTATGGGATATTGAGGTCAGGGAAAGTTAGTAAGAGCCTCTCAAAGCTAGACCAAGAAGGGATGGTCTCCTACATAACTCCTGCCCTTGAATCCATATTTGTCCAAGAAAAGGACATTTTATGAGATGGCTATGAAATGAAACAAGCAAGAAAAGAGAACAAAAGAAAGTCCAGATTGAAACATTGACAAGTAGGACAGCTTTGAAAGTTACAGGTTGACAGGGCAGGGTGCATCACTCCAACATTCATCCCTTTGGATAAAAGGAATAAATAGGTGTCTTGTTGTAAGATCCAAAGTTAACCACAGAGGAAATGACTTGTAAACAGAACTGGCTAAAATCTTTCAAATTCCTTTACCCCAGGCATTCATCCATTTCTCTCTCTCTCTAACATGAAGTCATGATTAAGGACTCCACAGAGCTTTTGGTTATCTGGGTCAGATATATTTATATTTATTAGAAATTAAAACTGATAACATAACATGAAAAATAATTACATTTTCCAAAATAAGAAAATTTAATGAGAAAAAAGTTATAGAATAGATTAATTATACCTTTAACAAGAAAAGCAAATTGTTTATAATAGACACTCACAGTTTGATGTGAGATGTGTAAAAATTAAAAAGGGCATGAAGCAGGTGCCTTGACTCTGAATCATTAAGAGTATATTCTAGGAAGTAACTATGTCAGTAACTCTTCTGTTTCCTTCTTGGACAGATCACACAACTGAAAATCGAGAACAACCCATTTGCCAAAGGATTTCGGGGCAGTGATGACAGTGACCTGCGTGTGGCTCGCTTACAGAGGTGTGAGAGGACAAAGGCCCTGTCTTCAGTTGTTCATAGCCAACATAGCCAACAATTATATAGGGGTTTGAGGTGGAGGATAATTTTTCAGGGAAGGGCCCAGGAGTCCAGAGTCTCAGATTGGTCACTTATGAGTTAGGTGACCCAAGCTACATAACATCTATAAGTCTCAGTTTCCTTGACAGTATTCTGCCCTGTTTCTGAGTTGTTCTGAGGATGAAATGAAATAGTGTGAACATACTTTATGAACACAGATACTCTTTACTAGTGGGAAAGAGTTTTTATTTATCTTTCTCTCCCTTCTCCCTTCCCTCTTATAGCAAAGAATATCCAGTGATTTCCAAGAGCATCATGCGGCAGAGACTTGTCTCCACTCAGCTTTCTGCTAAGCCCGATGTAAGCCCCTTACATGGAGCCCATCAAGCGCTCCAGCACTATCAGTATGAGAATGGGGCACATATGCAATTTGCTGCCGCCGAAGGGCAAGAGCTACCCCTTAACACCTTCCCAGGGCAGAGAGACTCAGGGCTGTTCTATCATTGCCTGAAGAGACGGGGTAAGTGACTATCTCTCAGAACTGAAATCCTGGGAGGGTTGGAGAAAAAGAAGAAGGAAATAAGGAAGGGAAAGAAGGAGGGAGGGAAGGAGAGAAAGAAGAAGGAAGAAAGGAAATAAGGAAGGAGGGAGAAAAGAAGGAAGGAAGGAAGGAGGAAAGGAAGAAGGAAGGAAGAAGGAAAGAAAGACAAAGGGAGGGAGTAAGGAAGAAAGAAAGGAAGGAAGAAAAGAAGGAAGTAAGGAAGGGAGAGAGGAAGGGAGGAGGGGAGAAGGAAAGAAAAGGAGAGAAGGAAGGAAGTAGAGAAGGAAGGAAGGAGGGAGGGATAGAAGCTGTAAATTCCTTGTGAATGGTGATTATTTGATTCTTTATCTACATCTTCAGTGATTGGCATATAGTAGGTGCTTAATTTATGCCTATTGACTGATTGATTAGAGCAGAGATTTTAAGGTTTTTTTTGTGTCATGGACCCCTCTGGTCAAGTGCTGAAGCCTATGAGCCCCTCCTCAGAATCATATTTTTAAATGCATAAAAGAAAAATTACAAAAGAAATTATTATATTGAACCATTATATATTAAAATAACATTATCAAAAGATAGCAAAGTACTTTTTTAAACAAACAAGTTCCCAGAGCCAGAGCTAGAGCTTTCCCTTCACAGGTCCATTCTAGTTGCTCACTCTTCATCACTTTAGAATGGGGTAAGGACTGGGGAGAGAGAGGGACCTACATAAAAGGCTCCCCTGGTCCCAGCTGGGTCCCCTTACTCTCAGCTGCTGTTTCTCCCTTTTCATCTTGTTTCTTGAGCCTCACCAGACATCACTGCCCCCTTGGTTTCTCTGGCTGCCTGTGTTTGGGACTCAAGTTTGCCCTGTGCTGGAGGCTCTTGGCAAAGGTTTGATATGGGAGCAGGCCAAAACATTTGATTAGAATAAGGTTCTTGGAAAATCTCAGTCAAAGACTGAAAAAGAAGAATCATAATTACTAATATTTATAGAGCTGGGCAAGGCACTTAATCCTGTTTGTCTCAGTTTCCTCATTTATAAAATGGGGATAATAAATAATGGCACCTGCGTCCCAGGATTGTTATTAGGACCAAAAGAGAATATATTTATAAATTATTTCACAAAACTTAAAAACTTTATATAATATTGTATCTAGGATATACTATAACATATTTAACATGTATAAGACTGCTTGCCATCTAGGGGAGAGGGTGGAGGGAGGGAAGGGAAAAGTCAGAACAGAAGTGATTGCAAGGGATAATGTTGCAAAAAATTATCCAGACATATGTTCTGTCAATAAAAAGTTATAATTAAAAAAAAAACTTTATATAAGTGGTGATGATGGGCCAGTTAAACAACATAATGGATAGAGCCCCAACTCTTAAGTCAAGAAGATCTGAGTTCAAATCTAGCACCAGATACTGGGCAAGCCACTTACCTCTGTTTGCCTTAGTTTCCTCATCTGTAAAATGAGCAAAAGGAAATAGCAAAATTACTTCATTATCTTTACTAAATAAACCCCCAGTGGGACAACAAAGAGTCACACACAATTAAAATGACTAAACAACAACAACAACAAAAATACTTTACAGCTTGCAAAGCACTTTATATATGTGATCTCTTTTGATCTTTATATAGCTCCATGAAGTAGGATCTGTTATTATCCCTGTTAAAACTGAGAGGTTAAGTCACTTGCCTTGGATCACACAGCTGCTAAGTATTTAAGGCCAGTGATCTATCTACTATGTCCCTGTGTGGGACAATGAAAGAGCAATAGCTCTTATGTCAGAAGAACTGGATTTAAATTCTGACACTCACACTTCCTAGATTTGTGATCTTGAGTTGGTCCTTCCTTGAGTCTCAGTTCCTTTTTTTTTTTTTTTGCAAAATGGACTGATTGGTCTCTAATTCCCTTCCTTCCTTAGATCCATGATCCCAAGCTTCTAGTAATAATCCTACCCCTATTATTGCAGGTGATCCAGATCTGCCCCTTTTAGCCAATTTGCTCATGAATGTACCCGTAAGGGATGTATGTATGACTCAGGGTGGGTGTCTAGGAATGGAAGTGACAAAAGGCATTGTCCTAGAGACTTTTACACCTTCTAAACCTTCTGAAAAAGATGAAACCTTTTAAAGCAATGGTGGTATTATTAGTGCAAAGGACATTGAATTGGGATTGGGCTTAAATTCCAGCTCTGATATTTAATTAATCAGTCAATCAGGAAACATTTATCATGTCCTAGGTTCAGTGTTCAGTCTTGGGGATGCCTGTATGATTTTGGTTAAGTCTTATGTAAAATAAAGGGGTCAGAGAAGTCCTACTGAGATCTCTGGAGAATTTAGGATTAGGTTACAATCTCAGGGCATATCCTCAACCCTTGCTAGACTTCAGTTCTTCCATCTGTGGAATGGGAATGATAGTATTGCCTTTTTCTAATAATCTCACAAAACCAATGAGTTGCTCTCTGTGAAAAAACTTTGGTGTCTCAGAAGAAAAGCAAGACGGACATCTAGGTTATTTTCTCACAACAGAACTTGGGCCAGACTAGGGATGGCTGTCTTTAAGGCATCAGCATAATTCAATTGCTGATCGTTACATAGGGATCCAAACAGCTCTGTAATACCGTGTGTGTGTAAGAGACTGAGGAGAAAGGGGTGAGAGGTAGAGATAAGCAACACTTAGAAAATGGCTACATCACGCTGCTAGTTCATTCCAGCTCCAGATTTCTGCCTAGCATGCTGGGTGGCTGAGAAAGCAAAGGAGTTTTAGAGCAGTTTTCCCCTCCTCCCACTTGCATTTCTATAGCTCTGGGGCCTGAAACATGTCTATAGTCTTCACTGGTTAATATAGAGTCTTTTTCATAGGGATGGGAAGAACACAGAGAAGCACCTGAAAAGGGATTTTTGAATTTGTCAAGAGGGACTATTACAAAAGCACCCTGAGCCCTATCTGGGGTCATGGGAGTAGAGTGGTCAGTTTGGAGGGGAAGTGCACATGTTTGAGGGAGGACCCTCGGGAAGTCCAGCCTGGATTAGTGCACATTAACGCAGCCCAAGCCGTTCTCTCGTAAACCAGCTCCAGGGACAGGGGCAGCTCTGTCCATAAGTCCTCTCCAGCCAGTTTTAGTACAAGGGGAAAACAAGGGATATGAGGTCAGAAGTTTGAGGTTCTGTTCGGCCATCTCCCAGTTGGGTGCCAAGGGTTGTACACCTTTGCAACAAAAACATGACATCTCCTTTAATATTCTCCCCTAAATTTCACCCTGAAAGCACGGCACAGTTGGAGGAGGATTGGAGCTGAAATTAGAAGGCCTCACCGGGAGGTCCAGTCTTGCTCTCGGGCCCCCGGTTAGGCGCTGGTGAAGCCCCCGCACTTTTCCTCCCCCACTCTGCCCGCTGCGTCTCAGCCTCCCCCCCGGAGCCGCGGGAGCAGCCCCCGCGGGGAGGCGAGGGCCGCCTGGTTCCCTCTCGGACGCGGGACTCCGGGGGCCGGAGCTAGTCCCGGGGAAAGGCTCTCGTTAATGCTGCGTTTGTCTTCCTGCAGACAGCACCAGGCACCTCGACCTCCCCTGCAAGCGCTCCTACCTGGAAGCCTCCTCCTCGGTGGGAGAAGATCACTATTTCCGCTCGCCGCCCCCCTACGACCAGCAGATGCTGAGTCCCTCCTACTGCAGCGAGGTGGCTCCCCGGGAAGCCTGCATGTACTCGGGCTCTGGGGCCGAGATGGCCGGCGTGTCGGCCGTGGAGGACCTGCCCCCGCCCCCGCTGAGCTGTAACATGTGGACCTCGGTGGCGCCGTACACCGGCTACAGCGTTCAGACCATGGAGACTGTGCCCTACCAGCCCTTCCCTGCTCACTTTACGGCCACCACTATGATGCCCCGGCTCCCCTCCGTGTCCGCGCCGAGCTCCCAGCCGCCGGGGAACGCTCACTTCAGCATCTACAACCAGCTCTCCCAGGCCCAGGCGCGAGACCGAGGGCCGTCCACCTCGTTTCCGAGAGAGCGCGGGCTGCCCCCGGTGTGTGAGAGGAAACCCCCCTCCCCGCACCTGAACACTGCCAACGAATTCCTGTACTCCCAAAGCTTCTCCTTGTCCAGGGAGTCCTCCTTACAGTATCATTCAGGAATGGGGACCGTAGAGAACTGGACTGACGGGTGACTCTGGGGACGCACCCACCGTGACAGACAGTGTTACTGATCCAGGACATGTTAATCCAGTGTTCATCCCGGGGGAGTAGCCTGCACCATAGAGAAACCTACAGTCGTGCATTTCCAAGGGGGGAAGGGTACATTTGGAGAGCACCTATTTTCTGACCTGCTCCTAAGGCCGCTTCACGAAGGAAGAACAGAGACCCACGAAGTGCCTATAGTTCATCCACGCCTGGCACACCTCTGGCAGTGCCCAAAGGGTGGGAGTTGGGGTGGGAGGGTTGGCCGGGATAAGGGGTGTCTTTGGCAGGTTTCCACAGCACGATCCTGGGGCTGGGCAGTTCCAGAGGGAAATGTGCATGATATTTCAGGGGGGGGATCACCACCGTTTGGGGAGATTGTAGGCATAGATTGGATCTGACTCGAGGCTAGTTTTGGGAAAGAGCCTTCCATAACATTGGTTTTTGGTTCCTCACGATCCCCTTGGAAATCCAAGAAAGGAAAACCTACAGGGGATTCCAACAGGGTCAGGGAGATGACAAGTACCTTAACATAATTTTTTCTAGGTTGTTTTTTTTTTTTTTTTTTTTTTTTTTTTCAGTTTAGAGATAAGCCAGTAAGGAAGTGATCAAGAGCATCTCCTAGAGCTGCTCAGTTTTTGGCACTGCATCCCCCAGCCTTTGCAGCCCATGCGAGCGGGAGAACCTCATCTCTCAGACTCCATCTTCATCCCAGAATTAGCACTCAAGTAATTTAAGCTTCACCCAGATGTGCCAAGAGGAGGCTATTGTGGAGCCAAAGTCAGGCATTGCTTGGAGAGAGTTTCGTCTCCTGGAGAATCCCCACCTTGGAGGGAAGAAACCCAACAGAAATAAAAATGGGAGTTGAGAAAACATTCACTTCTTCCAAAGAATTCAGCTCATGAGCTCAGCCAGAAGCACGAGAAGGATTCTTGAACCAAGCTAAGCCCAGGCAATGATATGGATGTTTTCAACCAATTCACCAGTATCCGACATCACCAGGCTATATGTGTGGCTGGTGTGGACTCTGCAATCCAATTTGGGAAATCACTACACTCTTTGCATGCTGAATAGCTATTTATATATTATATAAATATATATCACCAAGGCAGGCCACATGTCCATTGCAGCTTTGCTTTTACAATCAAAATAATTAGAAAAATGAATGTTGCGAGGGTTTTTGGAAAGACATCTATTTAATATTTTTTAATTACACCTTTTGATGTAAAAACTAAGAACTGGTTAGATAAAACCTATATATACTACAGATAAATCTTTATTAGAAGCCACATTAGATACAGGTGGTGGGGAGCATTAAGTGTTTTATTACATAGCATGGACGTTTTATTTTACATATCGGAACATAAAGCCATTTTTTAAACTACAAACTGTCTGAGTGCATTTCAATAATGACTTTCCCTTTCAGCTCACATGTGGTTTCTGCTGCCCTTTGACCCCACCCCCTTTCCCATGCAACATTTGCTCAGGAGCACACTTGAACTTCTATCTATTTACCCAGCCTGTCGACACCTCCAGCGATACATCAGATGTCATTTCCAAGCAAACAAAAACTCACCCTGAGATCCATCCCGTTGGGCTCCAGATGGGGAGGTCACTGATGAACTTGGTGCTGAAACAGGCTGGAGCCTTCAGATTGCACAGGGGAAGACAGGTTCCTGCCAGGGGCTTCTTCAGTCCACAGCTCCCATTCTCTCCTTGATACAGGGGAACAGTACTGGGAGGGGGTGGGCTGACTGGTAATGCAAGAGAGTCTTTTATAGGATACCCTCATCCCTGAGGGGTCACCTTTCATATGTCAAAGTGACCCAAAGTTAACATCAGGAAACCTGGAGGACTGTAACAAATGTGAAGAGGAAGGGAGTTGGAGTGGTGGTCATGGTCTTTCCAGCCAGGAGGCTGAAGTTCCTTATTCTATAAGAAGCTATTGAGCTAAATGCCAAAGCTCAGGTGTTTATACCAGGAAGCCACTGGGATCAGAATAAGGGATTAATTAGGAAGAAAAGAGATTCAGAGCCAATAAGAAGGAACTCGGAATCCCCTCTCCATTATGATCCTGGGACAAGTACCCCCTTCTCAAATTTGTGGGCTCCCGTAGAACAGACATCTCAATGTGTCCTAAGGACTACCAAGCCTTGCCATTAGCATTATAGCTGCTCCCTTGGGTAGCTTTCTATTTACCCTGAGACCGAATTCTCTCTCCTTTTCCTATTTGAATCCTAGTGTTTAATAGCACTTGGTGCATAATAAGGGCTTAATATTTTTTCATTTATTCATTCAGCAGGCTATCCTCAGACTATGAGTCTGATTTCCAGGCTTGTCCATTGACATTCCCAAGGAGAGAACAGGGGATGAGCAGCATCCTACCTGACTGGCCACCCTTCAGCAGGCAATACACGGTCTGGCAGCTTTCAGGAGAACAGGGAGTGGGTCTGCTGCTCTCTGGGAATTCTTGATGAAGTTAGCACAGCTGCTTATGGAGAGCATAGGAGAGAGAGTTCAGAGCCAGAGTATACAGCTGCCTTAAGCAGGGAGTGATGTATGATCTCACCCTCAGGGGAATAAGTCATAGCCTGGCAAAGGCCCTGCCCACTTGCCTGCCAGCCCCTGCCGGATCTCTGGAGAGAGGACACAAAAGGAAGAGAGGAAAAGGGAGACGAACTCGGAATCGAAGCCAGAGGCTCAAACCATTCTGAGCACTGCCCAATGATAAGGGAAGTGGTCCCAGGATGGGAAAGTGCATTTTTCACGGTCTTCATCTCCTTGTTTTTGCTCCTTCTTCACACTCAGTATGTTTGTTTTCATGGTTCTGTTTACAAGCCTTCTCCCCTGATCTTATCATTCCCACCTCCAGTGGGATCATTCTTCAATGTATTCACCCTGCAAGGAGCCAAGGGTGAATGTCCTCTCCCAGTCTTTCTTGACTAAAATGGGCACTTGGATTGGAGCAAAAAGCAAGCATTCTATCACCATTCTATCTTTCCCCATAACTTTGGTGACTGTAATATTTGGGAGATAGCCTTCTCAAGAAAAGCAAATGAAGTTTAATGAAACTTTGTCAGCTCATTTGACTTAATTTTTTGTGTGGAAAAAATAGAATACTTGTACCAAGTATTCTCTGATTATCTACTCAACCAGGCCAAGACCTTTCCCTTGTTGGGATATTCAGGACTAAACAGAAATCCAAGAGGGTAGGGAAGAAATGGGGGAAAGCAGGGAAAGAGGAAAGGACTCTATATGATATGGGAAAAGAGAGCACATATTTTTTCTCTGGGTGGTTGGAGAAGCAGAATGACACTGAGGGAAAAATTCTTTGAACCTGGAGTGAAGTCTGCATTCAAATCCAGACTCTGTCAACTAATACACTTATAATTTGGGAGACAAATCATTCGACCATTTTCCTCAGCCTCAGTTTCCTCACTTGTAAAATGAGGAGTTAGATTTGATGTACTCAGCTCTGGATCTATGATCCTATTATCTCTATTTTGGGACATGGGGGATAGGAAGGAATGGGAGTAGGTTTTATTTTGAATTGTTCCCGGCATTTCTAGATGGAGTGAGAAGCTTTAAAAAGTTCCAGCAAAGGAAGCTCACTGAACCTTTCTGAAGGCAAATCAATGGTTTCCTCCGAGGTTCGGGGGCTTTATCATCAGGCAAGTTAGTCCAGCTTCCTGGACTAAGGATGACTGGGCTTCTCAGAGAGCCGTGCAGTTCTCCAGCGGGATTTACCAAGCTTCCCTCTGCTCTGAAGCCAGAGTTTCAATAAAAAAGGGGACTCATGGGGAATCTTGGAACAAAGGGCACTATTCAAAGCAGCAAATAAGCCCATCCATCACTGGGCCAGAAACCTGCCATATGCAACTGTCTGTTTCTTATGTGCATAAAAGTTTGAAGAGGGCTAGGAGGAAAGAAACCCAGATTAAAATCTAATCCCATAGGTCCATGGCCAGACAAGTGGCAGGAGACCCACAATGCTGTTTCTCCTTCCTGCCCATGGGGGATGTCTCAGGACTGGTCAGAGTTATGCAGTCCCAGAGACATCTTGAACATCAGATGGGGCCTTGGCGGAGCGGGGAGTGGGGGTGGGCAGACAAAAGGGAGAATCGAAGTCAGGTCAGACTGACAAATTGTTCAAAGAAAAAAAAACACAATTTATCCCCAGCCTAGGCTGGGCCTCAGAGTGGGTCAAGAGGCCCTGCTCAGCTCTTCTAATAGAGCCCACTGGAGGAGCAGCAAGCCCAGTTTTGTGGTGTCTTATCTTACAACATAAAATTAAAACCCACTTAAAAGGCCGGAGGGCATGTTAACATTCCCCCAGTCATCTAATTGAAGCGGTTTCTAGCATGAAGGATTTCACTTGAAAGCTGGCAAAAGCCAACCCCCCTGCTCCCAATCTGGAGGGTGGGGGTAGGGTGGGGTCTAGATGATGGGGACTGGCCATAGGACTCAGTTTCTATTTATTGTCTTAGCTCACGGAACTCACGGGAGCTCCATCACAGGCTAGGGAGGTTGGGGGGTATGTGTGTGTTTTTAACATTTACAAATTCATTAGCAGCTATGTCAGCAGAGGCCAGCACCCCAACCAGGGGCCCCTAGTAATCAGTCAAATGTGGGGAGCCTCCCCCTGAGTCAAACCTGGCAAGCCGTCAGGCATGATTATTTTATTTTCCACCCCCATACCTAAAAAAAAAAAGAAAATATATTACAGGTCTCCAAAGGCATAAGGAATCAATCAGGAGACATCCTGCAAAGGTGATGAACTCGCACCAGCAATCACAGCTAATGTGAACCAGTCAGCAGGGAACAGCTACAGGAGACTGGAAGCCAAGGTGACAGCTATTAAGGACAAAATGGGAATGGGGTTGGCCAATCAATTCCATTTCCACAGGGGACCAAAGGGAGTGTAGCGGCTGTCTCAGCTGATTAGGCAGCCCTCCTAAAGGCCTCTGGGAGACAGACCTGTCACAGATCAGAAACAGGCAATGGTGCCCTCCTCATGGGGCCCAGGGTGAATAGAGGACTGCCTCTGATTTATGTGGTTAAAGTCTCTTCTTCAGAGAGAGAGACAGAGAGACAGAGAGAGACAGAGACAGAGACAGAGACGGAGACGGAGACAGACAGACAGACAGGGAAGAGGGATACACACACACAGAGTGGGGCAGAGACAGAGAGAGAAAAATGGAAATACAGACATAGAGAGATAGAGATGGACATACAGAGAAACAGAGAAAAAGAGAAGAGACAGAAAGAGAAGACAGAGACAGAGAAACAGAGATGGAGAGATAGACAGAGAAAGAGAAGAGAGAAAGAGAAGAAATAGAGGAGAGACAGAGAGAGACAGAGACAGACAGAGAGAAGAGACAGAGAGATGGAGAGACAGAGACAGTGAGAAAGAGGGAGAGTTTGGAGATTAGATAGTTTTTATTTTCAGCCATTTATCATTATGAAAGAAAGTAGACAGGGTAGGGGCAAAAACCCACCAGTGGGATTTCTGGGAAGTCTCACTCTGAAGGGCCAGGTTTCCATCTTACAGACCAAACTGAGCACTGGCTCATTACCACTAGCCTGCTTTGCTCTGCATATCTCCTGGTTCAGGCTCTTTCTCTAATGTCAAACAAGGTCAGGTAGCTACCCCACCCCCTGCCTGTCAGTGCCCTGAATTTTTTTTTTGAGGGAAGAAAAAAAATTTCTTAAATAAAACTCAAGCTATCTAACAGAACCGCTTATGAACATTTAAAGCATAGGCAGGAAGGAGAGGAGAGGAGAAACCAGGCAAAATTAGGCAAAAGAGATGAACAGTGGGCCAGGAGCAGGACAAGCAATTGTTCAATCGACAAGCATATATTAATCTCTTACTGTGCTAAGCCAGTCAATCAGTCATTTATTTAAGCTCTTTCTATGTATCAGGCAGGAGGCAGCTAGGTGGCCCAGTGGATAGAGTGCTGGGCCTAGAATCAGAAAGACCTAAGTTCAAACCTGACCTTAGATACGGATTAGTTGTATGACCCTGGCTAAGTCACTTAATTAATCTCTGTTTGCTTTAACCCACTGGAGAAAAAAATGGCCAACCTTTCCAGTAATTATGGCAAGAAAACTTCATGGCCAATACTGGGAAGTATGACTTACAGTATTATAAGAAGTCAGGCATTAAGGAAATATTCATTGAATAATAATGTATTATGAGGCATTGCTGGGAATATTGCTGGGGATAAAAAGGAAAAAGTGAAATTGTCTCTGCATCCAAGGAGCTCATAATCTAATGACAATATCTATCAACAGGTACAATGAGATCCTGAAGATATAAATAGGCTAGAATTTTTAAAAATTTTTTATTTATTTAAAATTTTTCCCCAGTTACATTCAAAATAATCTTTTTACATTTCTTTTTAAAATTTTTGAGTTCTAGGTTCTTTTCCTCATTCCCACCCACAATTAAGAAACCAGTATATACCATATATACCCATAAAAGTCAAGTTGTGAAAAAAAACCCACAGATCTCCCACTCTAATGAAAATAAAAACCCTAAAGAAAAATTAAGTTAAAGAGACAAAGACACACACACACACACACACACACACACACACACACAGAAAGAGAGACAGAGAAAGAAAAACAGAGAGAGAGAGAGAGAGAGAGAGAGAGAGAATGCTTCAATCTGTATTTGGAAACAATCCTTCTCTAAGTATGGGTAGGATTTTTTTTTTTATCACAAATCCTTCATCATCATAGTTGTGGATTATTGTACTGCGAAGAATAGCAGTCATTCACAGCTGGTCATCATGGAACATCGCTATTACTTTCACTTTGCTTGAATTCATGGAGGGCTCTCCAGGTTTTGTTTTGTTTTGTTTCGTTTTTTCCTGAGAGCATTCTATTCATCATTTCTCATAGAACAATAATATTCCATTATAAACACACATCACAATTTATTGAGCCATTCCCCAGTTGATGGTAAGCTAGGATTTTTACCTTGGATCACGTTTAAACATTGGGAAAGGCTGAAGAATCATAGGTTTCTGTGCAACCTTAATCATAGCTCACATCCCTACTATTCTAAAATGCTTTCTCATACCAATCCCTTTGTGATATTATTATTTCCCTTGTGGTATGGTTATTCTCATTTTTCTCCATGAGGAAACTGAGGCCCACAAATTTAGTCACAAGTGCCAGAGCTGGGGCTCAGTACAAATCTTTTTTTCTCCAAGACTCATGGGTCCCATGATATGAATTTTCATTGATCTTATGGCCAGAATTACAGACACCCATCAGCAATTTTGATAATCTTGAAAATATAATTTTAATTTTTAATGATTTTTTCTCCATTTACATGTAAAGCAGAATTTTACATTTGTTCTTAAAATTTTTGACTTCCAGATTCTTTCCCTTCCTATTCCTTCCCTCTATTGAGAAGGCACAGATGAAGCTATATAAAACATTTCCATAAAAGTCATGTTGTGAAAGAAAATATACATCTCCTCTCCCCCAAAACGACCCTCAAGAAAAATAAAATAAAAAATAAAGTGTGTTTCAATCTGCATTTAGACACAATATGGTTATTGATAACACTTTTTATCATAAGTCCTTCAGAGTAATTATGATCATCTTATTGCTGAGAATAAAAAAGTCATTTACAGCTGATCATCTCACAAGATTGCTATTACTTTGTACACAGAACATTTCACTTTGCTTGAGTTCATGGAGGACTTTCCAGGTTTTTCTGAGAATATCCTGCTCATCATTTCCCATAAAACAATATTATTCCATCATAATCATATACAACAATTTGTTCAGTTATTCCCCAATTGATGGGCAACCCCTCAGTTTTCAAGAGAGCTACTATAACTATTTTTGTACATGTAGGTCCTTTTCCTTTTAAAATTTTTAAATTAAAAAAATTTAAAAACATAGATACCTAGTAATGGTATTTCTAAGTCAAAGGATATGCATGATTTTATAGTCCTTTGGGGATAGTTCATATCTTTTGATCATTTACCAATTAGGGAATGATTTTTTAAAAATTTGACTAAGTTCTATACATTCGAGAACTGAGACCTTTATCAGAGAAATTTGCTTCAAAATTTGAAAATATAGTTTTTAAATGGAGAGAATGATAACAATAAAAAGAAATGGAAAGCCATGTGATTATAATGATTGAACTTGACCTCAGGGAAGAGAAGAAAAAATAGAGTCTTTGCAGTTTCTTATCTTTGCAGAGGTATTAAAAACACTTCAGATAGTGTCAGGTTTCTTTGATGTATTGGTTTTGTTGAACTGTCTTTTTTTTTTCTCTCCTCTTTTTAATTTTGTATTAAAAAGGATAGTTCTCCAGGTAGAGAGAGAAAGGATAAGTCTGAAAAAGGATGTGATGCAAAATAAGAGTAACAAAATTTGGGGAAAAAAATTAAAGTAGAATTTGTTTTCTATGACTATTTTTCTTTGTTCTGCTATGTAGTGAGATGGGCAAAGGCAATAGAGCATGATGTAGAGGAAAGTATACTGGATTTATAGTCGGGGGATGTGAGTTCAAAATTGAGATCTGCTATTTACTACCTGTGTGACTTTGGGCAAGTCAATTCTCTTCCCGGAACCTCAGTTTCCTATTCTGTAAAATGAATGGGCTGGATCAGATGGTCTCTGAGGTGCCTTCCAGCTCTGAATCTATCAACCTTTCACAACAGATGCAGGATTAGGGAGAGAAGCAGGAGACCTTAGTGAAGCTAGAATGGGGAAGATATATTCAGACAGTTGCTATAGAGAACTGAGAGACGTCTGGACACAGAGAGACACGGAGGTTGAGGTGTGAGAAATCAACTTGAAGCCCAAGGAGGTGGTTATTTAAGCAGAGAAAGATCTTCTTGGTTGGCTTTACCGAGACTTCTAAGAAGAGCAGCTAGGTAGCATCACATACACAGAGAACCTGAGTTCAAATCCAGCCTCAGACCCTTGCTATCTGTGTGGCCCTGGGCAAGTCCCTTAACCCTGTTTGCCTCAGTTTCCTCATATGTAAAATGAGATGGAGAAGGAAATGAAAAGCCACTCCAGTATCTTTGCCAAGAAAACCCCGAGGGGCAGGTAGGTGACACAGTGAATACAGCGGGACTTCTTAAAATTTTTCCACTTAAAACTTTTCAACCCCCCAAATTTTTACACTATCCCAGGCATATAAAACAGATATACAAATAAAACATTTTCTAATAATGGACCATAATTTTGTGACACTTGCATTCAGTTACATGATGCACAGTTTGAGAAGCTTCGGGATAGAGTACCAGCCCTGAATTCAAATCTAGCCTTGGACACTTACTAAATGTGTAATCCTGGGTAAGTCACTTAGCTTTAATTGCCTCAACTCCCCCAACCCCAAGTGGGTTTTCAGACATGGCTGAAAGTCACAGGCTTATGATAGATGGTGGCATTTGGCTGGACCACTGCATGCGAAGGTTAGGATGGGTGGAGCCTTCTCTGGAGGACTATCTGTAGTAGGGTCTGAAATGTTTTTAATCTAAATAAAGTACTTTTTAAAAATAAAAAAAAATTCTGACAAAGCTTTCTTTACAGCATAATATCAATGTACAAACAGAACTCAATGGAAGAGACCTCCAAACCTCTTAGTCAATGGTCTTGATACTAGAGGAAGAGCTGGTTTAAGCAAAGACCATCAAAGGGTGTCAATTAAAAATGGTGGATGAGGGAAAGAGGGGCATATATGGAGATAACTTGGGTAAAGTGGATAGCTGGTCCAGTGGAATGGAGAAGAGCCATATTTTCCTTCTTTCACAATTTTCCACCTGGTTATTTGAGGGGCCAGTGAATACTTTCATTGGAAATATCCCAGTAACACTATCACAATAATAACTCATAATATTGGTAGGAGGCAATGCAACAACCTCAACAAGAACCAACTATGCATCTAGATCTCAATCTAGAAGGAGGGCATGTGAAACGACAAGTCCAATTTGTAGATGCCTCTAGCTTATTAGCAATAATAATATAAATGATTATTATTATTGGCTTCACATCCATTCTCTCATCTAAAGTTGAAAAATGCAAGTTAGTCTTTGGGACTACTAATAATGTCTATTTTAAAAAAGAAAGGGGAAAAAGGGAATAAAGTAAAAAATACACAAAAGAGAACTAAAGAAGGAAACAAAGAAAAGATGAACACTCATGAAGATAATTTCTTCTATTATTTCATATACTTTCTTGAAGTGACAATTTATTGTTATATGTTTTGAATCCCTCCTGATGTTTTCTGGGCACATGACAAATATTTTGTTTTATTTTATTTTCCTTTTCTGTCTCAGTTTTTTCTTATTTTGTATTTAGTTGATCAAAATAAATAAATAGATAGATAAAGTAAAAACTTCCATTAAGTTCATTCTTCTGATACCTCATTGAAATACGGAGGTAATACTGGGTTCTAGAAAGCTATATCAGGGGAAGGCTGACTGGCAGAACTTATCAACTTGAATAGGCCTTGAATGTAGTCCTGGGATCATACCATGTGTTTTGCCTCTTTTTTGGTTAAAAAGACAGGGGAAGCACAGATATAAAATGTTGAATACACTGTCAGATGGTCACTTCATAAGTTGGTTTTGCTTCTTTGATATAGGTTCATTTGGTCATAGCAGAACAGGGGAAGGCATACTTGGGAAAAGTGTGAATTTAAAAATAAAAGATAAGAATAAAATTTACTTTAAAAATACCTTATTTCTTTTGTTCTAGGAGACTAGTTAAGTTCTAAGAGATTTATTACCAATTAATATTGTTGGCCACAGCCCCTCATGGATACTGTCTACTATGGTTTGAAAGAGTTGTAGTCTACATTAGTGGAAGGGGTATCTAATAGCTAATACCTACAAAATCATAGATTCTTGGAAGTAGTAAAGTTAAATTAGAAACAGATAATTCTACAGAAAAAAAAAAGAACTGAATGACCATTGAATTCCAACTATTTACATCCTTTCAAGTCCTTTTTCCATTCTTGTTAATGTATCTAGTACATTTTTACAAAGCTGTAATCAGCTGGGTGTACTATCTTGGGCTCTGCTCTTTTTCCACTGAATGCTATTTTATGTACACATTGCCATACATCAACACAGTCCACAAACTTGTCATTACACCTACTGCTTTAGAGACCACACATTTGGCACTTGCAGGATTAAGATTCTTCCTTCAAAGATAGGCAATATCATATGATCCAGACCAGGTGCCTGAAGCAAATGTGGAGGCAGCATACTCATATGCATGTGTGTGCATAATTCCTATCCATGTAAAAGGACAGGAGTACATCATTAGTTACTAAGTTAAATCATAGGTTTTAGAGCTGGAATAGAGGGAAAGGAAGAAAGGAAGGAAGGAAGGAGAGAAAGAGGAGTAGAAGGGAGAGAGAAGAAAGGAAGGAAGGAAGAAAAGGAGAAAGAAAGAGGGGAGAAAAAGTTGTCTTACTTGTTTGTGATATCCTTGGTCTTTTTGCTTTATTTTTTTAGGGGTGGGAAGGGGAGCACTATCCCTAGTCTCCCTTTCTTCCTGTCTTCTCTCCAAATTGAAAAACAGAAATATGATTTTTGTAACAAATGAGTCTATCAAATCTTTGTCAGAGTGATAGAATGCTTCATTTCAGGATTCCAAAAATAGTTATCACTTTATTAATCACAGTTAAATCTTTCAAAGTTGTTTTTCTTTATAAAACTGATGTTATTTCAAAAATTGTTCTCTTGGTTCTGCTCTCTCTACTCTTTATCAGTTCACAAAATTCTTCCCACATTTCTCTGAAGCCTTTTTTCTTCTGTTTTATTTCTGTTGTTAATGTTTCCAGAATCATATCAAATAATAATGAAAAAAGGAAGCATCCTTATTTCACTCATGTATTTATTAGGATAACTTCTAATGCTTTCCTGCTGTATATGATACTTACTTTTGGTTTTAGGTAGATTTTTTTTTATCATTTTAAAAAAAAGATCCTCTATCTCTATGGTTTGCATTAATGTTTAATGCACAAATTTAATTTAATGCATAAATACATTAATGCAAATGTATTTTTTGGTGATGCCAAATTACTTCAAGTCATAGGATGTCACAGTTTCTAAAGAACAAAAATTGTCATTTAAAGGACAATGAAGAGCATAACTAAATTGCAATAAATTGATAATAGAGAATTGCAAAGGAGCAGTGCTGCAAAGATCATCATCTGGGAGATGCATGATTGTTCCTGTGGCAAGAGGGAGAAATAACTGTAGGCAGCCTGAGTGTTCCATTGGTAGCTATACAATGCCAACAGATTTAAATGAAGACTCTCAATATGATGGGTAGAACTTTTGTGAAGGATTTAAAGAGATGTCATAGACAAAAATCACAAGATGAGAAGGTATGGATGGATCCCAACCTATACTATTGGAGAGAGTATGTACAGTTATCTGACAGCTTCAGGTAGGGAAAGAACAAAGAAATAATTATTTATCTGTTGTTCTAACAGTAAATAAACTATTAAGTTGACAGAGATCTCCCAGAGAATGAAGCTGACAAGAGAGAAAGTTATCGGAGACTTTCAGGATATGAATTCCAGTTACTCTAGTGATGACACATAGTCCTTAAGAGATTCTAGGCTGCTAGCTTGGTAAGTACCCTCTGGGAGTTGATTTTTTGTTCTTTTATGATCTTTCCAAATACAGTAAGTTCTTAGGACTCAAAGATGATCCACTCAATGGGCCCATGGTATCTCAGATGCAGGCAGGTAATGTCCTGTCTGACTCCTTTCTCACTAGATACTACAGGTAGCTGTTGTGATTCTTCACAAGTTGCATACTGGAGCCGAGAATGATGGTTTGACAACTTTCCTAAATCAGATAGATCCATGCCTATCTGCTAAATAGTTTCATAAGCATACTGGTATATCAGGGCCCTTTTCCTCCTAAGCTCCTGACTCGATGGGAGTTAGTTTATGTTCAACTTTGTATATCATCTTTTAAAAAGGTTTTTTATTTGGGTCTTTAATATTTACATAGTGGCTTCTGTGCTGGCAAATGATTGTATGTTTAGAAACATCAAACATCATTTCTCATTTGCTCAAGTCTCCCAAGGAAGAGATGGCTCCTGGTCTCTATGCCAAGGCCATTCCTTATATTTTTCTCCTTAATTCCATTTCTTCCCTTTTCTTCTAGGAGTTTACCTCTTTATTCACGTTATTTAATAATGGTCCTTTTCCTATCTAATGATCCTTTCCTTACATGCCCAGTTCTCCCTACTGCTTAAATGACTTTTCCTTGACCCTATCATCCCATTAAGGCATTATATGTTATCGCCCTACTTTCTCCACAGTTAAATTCCTAAAAAACAAGCAAAAGCAAAAAAGAAATAAAGAAAATAGGAGAGAGACAGAGAGAGAGAGAGAGAGAGAGAGAGAGAGAGAGAGAGAAGAAAGCAAGAAAAAGAAAGAAAGAGATTGAGAGAGGGAGGGAGGGAGGAAAGAAGGGAAGGAAGGAAGGAAGGAAGGAAGGAAGGAAGGAAGGAAGGAAGGAAGGAAAAGAGGGAGGGAGGGAGGGAAGGAGGGGGGAAGGGAGGAAAGGAGGAAGGAAGGAAAGAAGGAGGAGAGGAAAGGAGGAAGAGAGGGAGGGAGGAAAGAAGAAAGAAAAACTTATCTGAATTCACTTCACATTTGAATTTTGGCTTCCTATGGTTCTCCTCTTCCAAAACAGCTCTAACTAAGGTTAATGACTATCTCTCTTTTTATTTTGTTTTAGCTGAGGCAACTGGGGTTAAGTGACTTGCCCAGAGTCACACAGTCAGGAAGTGTTAAGTGTCTGAGACCAGATTTAAACTCAGGTCCTCCTAACTTCAGGGCTGGTGCTCTATCCCCTGTACCACTTAACTGCCCCAGTGACTCTCTTAATTGCTAAATTTGATGACCTTTTATCATTCCTTTGTTTAATTCTCACTCTCCTGTATACTTTCTCCTGGATATTCATGATATTGCCTTTTCTTACCTCTTTTCCCATTTGCCTAATTAATCTCTCTCCATTTTTTGATATGGATCATCTTTCACATCCCACCCTATAACTATCCTGGGCTTTCTTTTTTTTTCTGCACCACTTTTTTGGTGATGTTTTCATTTGCATTGTTGTAATCATTTTGGATATTATTCTTGTGGTTCTCCTTATTTAACTCTGTATTTATTTGTACATCTTTCCATATTTCTTTGAGTTTCTCAAATGCCTTAACTCTTACTATATAACATACCACAGTTTTTAAAAATTATTCTCCAGTTAATTACTGCCTACTCCTTTTTTTCATTTGAAAAGGAAATTACAAACTACCCCAATACCTTTGCCAAGTAAACTATAAATGGTGTCATGAAGAGGCGAACATGACTGAAATGACTGAACAACTTCTTTTCCACATTTCTTACCAGAAAGCATGTTACTATAAATATTTTATTATATGTAACCCAGGAATGTCTGGGCATGCCCAGTTCACCTAACATGGAAAAACTCCTAAAGGGCCTTTGGAGCAGAGCCAGATTGTCTCTCACCACGTGATGGAGAGTAATTTGATTGGCTGCATGTGTCTTTTTCTTTTCTTTTTTACTTTTAATTTATTCTTTTATTTTCCTCAATTATACAATTTTTTTGACTTTTAAAAAAATTTTGAGTTCCAAGTTTTCTTCCTCACTCCCTTTCCCCCCACTGAAAAGACAAGAAATTTGACATGTTATACATGTGTGGTCAAGCAAAACACATTTCCATTTGTGAAAGAAAACACAGACCATTAAAAAATGAAAGAAAAAAGAAAAATAAAGAAAGTAAAGAAAAAATCTTTAATCTACATTCAGGTACTACTAGTTCTTTCTCTGAATATGGACAGCACCATTCATCATAAGTCGTTCAGAATTGTCTTGAATCATTGCATTGTTAAGAATAGCTAAACTATTCACAGTAGACAAGATCATAAATTTAAAAGGTAGTACTGTGTGGTGAAAAAAATTGTGAATTTGAACTTGGATGACTTAGATTCACATCCAGACTCTGCTACTTGCTGCCTGTGTAATCTCTGGCAAATCATTTTACTTTTTTTTTATTATAGCTTTTTATTTACAAGTTATATGCATGGGTAATTTTTCAGCATTGACAATTGCCAAACCTTTTATTCCAATTTTTCCTCTCCTTTCCCCTACCCTCTCCCCTAGATGGCAGATGACCAATACATGTTAAATATGTTAAAGTATATGTTAAATACTATATATATATATATATATATATATATTTATACATATACATAGTTATTTTGCTACACAAGAAAAATCAGACTTAGACATAAGGTAAAAATAACCTGAGAAGGAAATAAAAAATGCAAGTGGACAAAAACAGAGGGATTGGAAATGCTATGTTGTGGTTCATACTCTTTTCCCATAGTTCTTTCACTGGGTGTAGTTGGTTCTCTTCATTACTGAACAAATGGAACTGATTTGGTTCATCTCATTGTTGAAGAGGGCCACATCCATCAGAATTGATCATCATATAGTATTGTTGTTGAAGTATATAATGACCTCCTGGTCCTGCTCATTTCACTCAGCATTAGTTCATGTAAATCTCTCTTCAGGCTATTCTGAAATCATCCTGCTGGTCATTTCTTACAGAACAATAATATTCCATAACATTCACATACCATAATTTACTCAGCCAATCTTCAATTGATGGGCATCCATTCAATTTCCAGTTTCTGGCCACTATAGAAAGAGCTGCCACAAACATTTTTGCACATTCAGGTACCTTTCCCTTCTTTAAGATCTCTTTGGGATATAAGCCCAGTAGAGACACTGCTGGATCAAAGGGTATGTACAATTTGGTAACTTTTTGAGCATAGTTCCAAATTGTTGGATTCGTTCACAATTCCACCAACAATACATCAGTGTCCCAGTTTTCCCACATCCCCTCTAACATTCAGCATTATCTTTTCCTGTCATCCTAGCCAATCTGAGAGGTATGTAGTGGTATCTCAGAGTTGTCTTAGTTTTCATTTCTCTGATTAATAATGATTGGAGCATCTTTTCATATGACTAGAAATAGTTTCTATTTCTTCGTCCGAAAATTGTCTGTTCATATCCTTTGACCATTTATCAATTGGAGAATGGCTTAAATCATTTTACTTCTATGGAATTCAGTTTCCTCAAGTATCAAATAATGAGATAAGTTATGACCTCTAAAGTCACTCTCACCTCTAATAACTGTGATCCCATAATTACCATTTCAATTCCTTTGTGTTATTGAAACAACAAACAAAGGTCACATGGCTGCCCTGGTCTTTTAAAATGAGTAAAACTGAGTTGGTTGTTCACTGTTCAGTTGTGTTCTTTTCCAGTCATGCTTATCTGTTGTGTCCAAAAGCCCATAGGATGGGCTATGTGGATTGAACCAGTGAAAGGGAAGGCCTTTCTCTGCTGCGTCTCTTTTTACTTCACTCTGGGGTTGTTAGTTTCTGTTCTGTTTTTCAGATGCTGGGTGTGATCTTTGAAAGATTCTAGAACTGGAATCATGGTGAACTTGGATTCAGGATTGCATGGAGGACACTTTGCACTTTTTCTTCTTTGCAAAATCAGGATATACAGAAAACACACACACACACACACACACACACACACACACATTCACACAAGGCTAGGAGTCAGGGACCTGAATCAGTTTCATTGGCAATGTGTTTTTGAATAAACCATTCCTTTGGACCACAAGTTTGTTTCTTTGTTTTCTTTTCAATTAACAAACTTTTTTCTTCCCTCACATTTTCCTTGGCTTCTCCCCCATTGGGAAAAAAGAGAAAACCCTCTGTAATAAGTATGATGGTAAAAACAAGATAAATTAGAATTATGCAAAAAGGGTAGAAACTGTAATACTTTACTGTGAGCTCCAAAAATATACCACCTGAATATTTGGTAAGGTGGGAGGAATTTTATTTCAGAAGTTCATTAGTTTTCAAGGGATTGATAGAAAGCAAATTCTCATAACAAATATAAACCTCACTTAAGTCATTTTAAAAATCTAGTTAAGTCAAATCAGCTCTATCCTGGAATTCATATTAGTGAAATGAGAGAAGAAAGAGACTCAACAAGTTATTTCAGGAGAATTTTTCAAAATGATCTTATTCTTTGTCATTCCTTCTCAATTGAACACATTCCAAGGTTCCCAGAGGAAGATAAATAAATAATGGTCAGAAATCAGTAGTTCTTTTTCAAAGAAGGAAACCATTAAAGCTGGCTGAATGAGCAACATTTTTTTTTTTTTTTTTGGTGGAGAACTAGATGTAGACTAAGATGGCGTCATGTTATGTGGTTACTTTACAAGAGTTTGCTCCGTTACTTCTAAAGACAGTGTCAGAAGTTTGTTTTTGTTTTTGTAAATTGTATTTTTTAATTACATGTAAAGATAGTTTTCAGCATTCATTTTTATTTATTTATTTTTTATTTTTTTATTTTTTTTATTTTATTTTTTTATTTAATAGCCTTTTATTTACAGGATATATGCATGGGTAACTTTACAGCATTAACAATTGCCAAACCTCTTGTTCCAATTTTTTACCTCTTACCCCCCCACCCCCTCCCCTAGATGGCAGGATGATCAGTAGATATTAAATATATTAAAATATAAATTAGATACACAATAAGTATACATGACCAAAACGTTATTTTTCTGTACAAAAAGAATCAGACTCTGAAATATTGTACAATTAGCTTGTGAAGGAAATCAAAAATCAGCATTCATTTTTATAAGATTTTGAGCTTCCTGTGCCCAAAGGGCTATAATACTGTGCATACTCTTTGATACAGCAGTGTCTTTATTGGGTCTGTATCCCAAAGAGATCATAAAAGAGGAAAAAATACCCACATGTGCAAAAATATTTGTAGCAGTTCTTTTTGTAGTGACAAGGAACTGGAAACTGAGTAGATGCCCATCCACTGGAGAATGCCTAAATAAGTTATGGTATTTGAATTTTATGGAATATTATTGTTCTAAGAAATGATCAGCAGGATAATTTCAGAAAAGCCTAGGAAGACTTATATGAACTGACACCAAGTGAAATAAGTAGAACCAAGAGAACATTGTACACAATATCAAAATTATGTGATGATCAGTTCTGATGGACATAGCTGTTTTCAACAATAAGATGTTTCAGTGAGGCAAGTCCAACAGACTTATAATAGAGAGATCCATCTATATCCAGAAAGAGGATTGTGGGAACTGAATGTAGATGACAACAAAGTATTTTCATCTTTTTTGTTACTGTTGTTTGCTTGCTTTTTTCCTTTCTCATTTCCTCCCTTTTTAATCTGATTTTTCTTGTGCAGCATGATAAATGTGCAGAATTGCACATGTTTAATCTATACTAGATTACTTGCTGTTTAGGGGAGGGGGAAGAAGATGGTAGGGAGAAAAATTTGGAATACAAGATTTTGCAAGGGTGAATGTTGAAAACTATCTTTGTATGTATTTTGAAAATAAAAAGCTATTATTAAAAATTTTAAAGGAAAAGATTTTGAGTTCCAAATTTTTCTTCTTCCCTTTCTTCCTCAGAAAGCAAGCAATCTGAAACACACGTGCAATAATGGAAACATATTACCACATTAGTCATGTTATAAAAGAAAAAAAAAAGAACAAAAGGGAAAAATTACAAAAAGCAAAAAAAGTGAAAATAATATGTTTTGAACTGCACCCAGACTTTATAATTCTTTCTCTGGATGTGGATAGCATGTTCTGCATTGTGTCTTTTGTAATTGTCTTAGATGGTTGTATTGCTGAGAAGAGCTAAGTCTATCAAAGTTGATCACTGCACAATGTTACTCTTAAGTATAATTTTCTCCTGATTTTGCTCTCTTCACTTAACATAAGTTCATGTAAGTCCTTCCAGGTTTTTCTGAAATCCACCTGCTTCAAATGTTTGTGGCAGCCCTTTTTGTAGTAGCTAGAAACTGGAAACTGAATGGATGTCCATCAGTTGGAGAATGGCTGAATAAATTGTGGTATATGAATATTATAGAATATTACTGTTCTGTAAGAAATGACCAACAGGATGATTTCAGAAAGGCCTGGAGAGACTTACATGAACTGATGCTGAGTGAAATGAGCAGGACCAGGAGATCATTATATACTTCAACAACAATACTATATGATGACCAGTTCTGATGGACCTGGCCATCCTCAGCAACGAGATCAACCAAATCATTTCCAATGGAGCAGTAATGAACTGAACCCGCTATGCCCAGAGAAAGAACTCTGGGAGATGACTAAAAACCATTACATTGAATTCCCAATCCCTATATTTATGCCCACCTGCATTTTTTATTTCCTTCACAAGTTAATTGTACAATATTTCAGAGTCTGATTCTTTTTGTACAGCAAAATAACGTTTTGGTTATTGTGTATCTAATTTATATTTTAATGTATTTAACATCTACTGGTCATCCTGCCATCTTGGGGAGGGGGTGGGGGGTAAGAGGTGAAAAATTGGAACAAGAGGTTTGGCAATTGTTAATGCTGTAAAGTTATCCATGCATATAACCTGTAAATAAAAGGCTATTAAATAAAAAAAAAAGAAATCCACCTGCTTATCATTTCTAATACCACAATAGTATCCCATTATATTCATATACCACAACTTGTTCAGCCATTTCCCAATTGATGGGCATTCCTTCAGTTTCCAACTCTTTGTCACCACAAAAAGAGCTACTATAAACATTTTTGTATGTGTGGGTCCCTTTCCTTTTTTTATGATCACTTTGGGATACAGGTCTAGTAGTGGCTTTGCTGGATTAAAATATATGCAGTTTTAGAGCTTTTTGGGCAGAGTTCCAAATTGCTTTCCAGAGTGGATTGGATGAGTTTGCAACTCCACCAACAATGTATTAGTGTCTCAGTTTTACCATATCTCCAATTTTATCATTTTTATTTTCTGGCATATTAGCCAATCTAATACCTGTGAAGTGATATCTCAGTTGTTTTAATTTTCATTTCTCTAATCAATAGTGATTTAGAACATTTTTTTCAAAAGACTATAGATAACTTTAATTTCTTCATCTGAAAACTGTTTATATCCTTTGATCATTTATCATGTATTTCTGCACTATATATTTTCATAAATCTGATTCACTTCTCTATATATTTAAGAAATGAGGCTTTTATCAGAAACACTTTTTGTAAAAATTGTTTCTCATCTTTTTGCTTTCCTTCTAATCTTGATTGCATTAGTTTTCTTTGTGCAAAAACTTGTTAATTTAATATAATCAAAATTATCCATTTTGCATTTCATAATATTCTCTATTTTATTTTTGGTCATAAATTATTCACTTCACAGATCGAACAGGTGATTTATTTTTTGCTCTCCTAATTTGCGGATGTATCATCCTTTATTTCTAAATCATCTACCCATTTTGACCTTATCTTGGTATATACTGTGAGATGTTGGTCTATATTTCAGTCTTACCATTCTACTTTCCAGTTTTCCCAGAAGTTTTTTTCAAATGAGTTCTTATCCCAGAAATTGGAGTCTTTAGGCTTATCAAACAGTATATTACTAGAGTCATTTACTACTATGTCTTGTGTACCTAATCTATTCCCACTTGATCCACTGCCAGTACCAAATAGTTTTGATGATTGCTTCTTTATAATAGAGTTGTAGATCTAGTATGGCTAGGCTATCTTCTTTTGCCTTTTTTTTTTTTTTCATCATCTTTATATTCTTTATCTTTTGTTCTTCCAGATGAATTATATTATTTTGTCTAGCTCTATAAAATAATTTTTGGTAGATTGGTATGGTACTGAATAAGTAGTTAATTTAGGTAGAATTATATTAACTCAATAACCATGAGCAATTGATATTTTTTCCAATTTTATTGATCTGACTTTATTTGAAGTGTTTTATAATTGTATTCATATACTTCCTGGGTTTGTCTGGCAAGTAGACTCCCAAATATTTTATATTGTCTACAAGTATTTTAGATGGAATTAATTTTTTTATCTTCTGCTGTTGAACTTTGTAATGCATAGAAATGCTAATGATTTATATGTACTTATTTTATATCCTTTAACTTTGCTAAAATTGTTATTTCAAGAATTTTTTAGTTGATTCTCTAAGTATACCATCATATCATTGGCAATGTGATAGTTTTGTCTCATTGTCTATTCTAATTCCTTAATTGTTTTCCCCTTATTGCTAAATTCTCTTATTGTATTTCTAGTATAATACTGAATAATAGTGGGGACAATGGGCATCCTTGTTTCACCTCTGGTCTTATGGGAAAGGCTTCTAACTTGTCCTCATTACATATAATGCTTGCTGGTGGTTTTAAATAGATACTATTTATTATTTTAAGGAAACCTCCATTTATTCATGCTAATTAGCATTCTTAATGGAATTGGGTGCTGCTGTTATTGTTTTAATTTCCTTTTCCTTGGTGGTAAATTCACCCATTTTATTTTTGATATGAGTAATTTGGTTTTCTTCTTTTTAAAAATCCAATTAGCCAAAGATTTGTATTTTATTGTTCCCCCATAAAACCAACTCTTAGTTTTGTTTATTACTTCAATAATTTTCTTGCTTTCAATTTTATTAATCTATCTTTTGTTTTTCAGAATTTCTAATTTGTTGTTTAATTGGGGATTTTAAATTTCTTCTTTTTCTAGGTTTTTAAGTTGCCTGCTCAGTTCATTGATCTACTCTTTAGGGGTTTGGGGAAGACTAATAGCTCTGGTGTGAGGGTGGTTGAACCCTTTTCAGGGTTGCTTTCTTCCTTTGGTGTCCACTTGATCCACCTAACTCTCACCTATAGCTCCAAGAAGCTGCAGCATACGCAGTGGCCATGTCCCAGTAAGCCATTTCAGTAGACAGACTAAAGCAGGTTAAGAATAACAGGTGTTTCAGATCCTACAGTGAGTTAGAAGTACTTTTACTGAAAACATATGAAGAAGACTTTCCCTGGTGGAATGGTGGATAAGAATAATCTGTTCCAATGGCCATAAAGGCAACAGAGCAGGTTCTGTGGAAAGCTTAGAACCTAGTTAGACATCAAAAACACCAAGGTCATCCACTGCATCTCCAGCCATCACCAGTCATTTTGATTCTGTCCTTCCACTGGACAGTGATAACTCTGGAAGAGATAGTGAGGCCGGTGACTGTGAAACTCTATCTCACTTAAATACAATTTATGCATTACTTAAAAGATATCACCCATATCATTTCTACTTATCTCAAAGTCCTATGGCGATGGCTGAGTGATGAAGCAGTAGATGCAGATATACTGGGAAATGTACTCACAATCCTGTATACAGACAGCCCAGGCCATAGGTCATCGTCTCACTGAAAGCAGCAATGGAATTTGGTATCCTCCTAGGTGTCTGGGTAGCTTTTTTAAGGGCTGCATTTCTTACCTCTGGGTGTAGGGAAAGGGCTAAAAAAGGTGCTCTAGAAATTGTCTGCTTACCCAATTCTTACTACGATGGCAGGTGGAGATCCCATCCTGTAGTTGAAATAAAAAAATCAAAAACTTCTGCAAAGTTGATTCCACTCTCCATTGGTACATGTAATATGTGCACACTTACAGACAACACAAAATTCAGTAGAGCTCAAAGATGAATAGCTCTTGTGAGAAAGTTCAACAGGCAGTGCATCCAAATGGCAGCCCTGAGTTAAACAAGACTAGTAAATCAAAGCCATTTTACTGAAATCAGATATATATATTTTTTGGAATGGATACAGTGAAGGGAAATGGTATGAAACTGGTGTAGGTTTTGCAATAAAAACTAATCTAGTGAAAGAAGGGGATATGTCTACCAAAAAAAAAAAAATAAATGACAGACTCATGGTAATGCAATGCAATTATCAATTACACGAAAACATCATGTCACCAGCATCAGTGCTTATGCTTCCACCTTGACAAAGGTGGCCATGTCACCTGATGAGCCTGATGAGTCAAAGAAAAAATTTAGTAAGATCTTGAGAATCTTATCCTCCCTGTGCCAAAACAGGACATTCTGATCTATATTGGACCATTGCACCCAGATGGCTCTGGAGGGGAAAGTAAGGCCGTTGACCTTGCACAGCCCTCCCTCACTTCAATCCAATTCACTTGCATGTCGTGGCATCATCCTCTGATGCCATGGCCCTCTTCAAGAACTAAGGATAAATGACAATCTCTGTGAGTAGAGCTACTCCGTTGGGAACCCAACTGGAACAGTCAGTTGGGAAACTTTTTTTGCTTCTTTCATCCCTTCTTCCTTCGCTCCTTCCCCTCTCTTCCTCTTTTCCTTCCTCCCCCTCTCTTTTTCCTTCTTTTCCTCTCTTTCCCTTTTTCCTTTCCTCCTTTTCTTCTTCCCTTTTCCTTCCCACCTTTCTTCCTTCTTCTTTCCTTCTCCTTCCTTCTTTCTTTCCTTTTTCCTCCCACCCTCACATTCATAAAAATCAGTGACCCCAAGATAAAGACTACCAGAAGAATTAATAACAAGAAATCAGAGCCCTTCTCTGAAAGGGAAAATTTTGTTGCTAACTTGGAGGGTAAGTTGAGCCAGCACACAGTTGGCAGCAGCCCTCCCTTACTTAAATCCAATTAACTTGCATATCATGGCACTTCTCTGATGTCACAGTTCTCTTCTAGAATGAAGGACAAGAACAACAAGCTCTGGCAACAGTGGATCAGAAAAGGAAGGGACATCTTTCAGGGATTTGGTGTACAGCATTGCATTTGCTCATCTGGATAAAAACACAGGCAAACACTAGAATGGTAAATTCTCCAACTTGAAGAGCTTACAAGCCAAAACGAAAGTGGAAGGAGTGTTGGTGTAAGGTTTTTTGTTTGCACATGATTGTGCACTCAGAGCAGTCTCTGTAGCTGAGATGCAACAAAGTTGCATTATATGCTACTTGTGCTAATTTTGGACTAACAACTAACAAAGAAAGCACAGCACTACATCAACCAGTACCACCATCATCCATAAATGGAACCATTGGTTACAGCCAATGGAGGAATTCTGAATGCTGTAGATGAGTCTACTTAGCTTGGCTGTATACTTTCCAAGGATGCCCGCATTTCCAGAGATAAACTTAGTGTTTGGGAGGCTCTGAAGTAAAAGTGTGGGAGAGGAGACTGACTACCAAACTGAAGGTCTACAGAACTGTTGTGCTGACCCCTTTATTGTACATGCGCACAGTTTACCAGCACCATGCCAAGAAATTGAATCACTTCCATTTGAATTGTCTTAGAAGATTCTGGAGATCACCTGGCAGGATAAGGTATCAGACACTGAGGTCCTTTCTTGAATTAAACTACCAAGCATTCCAGCTCTACTGCAGAGGGCACAGCTCTATTAGGCTGCCCCACTGTTCCAATCCCATGTGTACACTTGCCAAAAAGGCTATTCTATAGAGGACTTACACAGGGCAAGGTAGTCAAAAAAGTGATACAAAGACACTCTCAGTCTCTTTTAAGAACTTTAGAACTGATTCACTTCATAGTACATCACAACACGGAAGACACTTGGGCCCTCATCAGAGAAGGTGCTGTGCTCTATGAGCAAAGCAGAACTGAAGTAGCTCAGATGAAATGTGAGATGCTCAAAGATAGAGTCCACCCCAAATGTTCATAGAGCCTATTTGTGCCCGCCCTGGGAGTAGAGCATTCCAAACTCATATTGTTCTGATCAAGCACAGACTCACTGTAACACGACTCTAATGTAGTGATGTCATTTTGGTCTTCTTCAAAAACTAAGGACAACATTGTCCATCCTTCACCTTCTGATTGGCTGGTCTTCTCAGAATCTCTGATTTAAGGTTGACGTCCAGAACAAATATGTTTTCCTCCCTTTTCAGGCTGCATACTTGCCTCATTTCTACAGGACTTTTTCTATCTTCCTTTCTACTCTCCTTCCTTTTCAGCTCCCTTTATGTGAGAGCTGGTATATAGTAAAAGCTTAATAAAAGCTTGTTGACTGACTGACTGTTTCTTTTGAGGCTGGAGAATCTTCTGACCAGACATTTTCATAGGCTAGGGCTGAGACCATGGAGAATAAGGAAGGAGAAGGGCTGTGTTCTCAGAGCATTTCTTGGGACATAGAAAAGAACAGAGCTTGAGTGCACAGCCCCATACAACCAACAGGGAAATGTGAAAAATCTCTTTCTAAAGCTGTTTATGGGAGATAGGCAAATTGGGCAAAATGGAAGTCACACAAGACAGAGAAGATGGATAGTATTGGGATGAAATATACAACTGCTATAGGTGAGAATAAGAGAAATCCCATTCCACTGCCTCTTTCCCCCTCAGCTTCCCCAAAGCTCTTTGATAAGGAAGTTTCCATTAATTTAAAAATCTATTCAATCCCTTTTATTTTAATTCCTCTCAGTTGGGTAGAAAGAGATGAGAAGAAGGAAAGAACGACTCTATACTGGAATATTATTGCAGCATGCTATATAAGCAAATATATAGGTATATATGTATATTTATTGTCTATTTGTGTTTCCTATACCATATGATTGTCTTTAGGGAGGGCCAGCTCATACTGGTGGAAGTGGACAAAGGTCTAAGGGATACAAATCCTCAGCATCTTTGTCAGATATTCTACAATACACAACTTGGATTTGGTCAGTTGATAGCAAAAATATAAAACTCTTGAGGATCAATTTGGGAATAAAAAGAGTAGCCAAATTCAGGAACATTTCAATTTAGCTAATGTTTTATGTATGAACTATAAAAAAAAGGGGGGGGGCCTGGTAGCCACCAAGTAACTTCTCCTTCCTCTTTCTCTATGGTTTCAGCCTGAGAAAAAGTCTGGGTAACCTCCTGACATAAGGGTTATGGGCTTAGAAGGTAGATTAAGGCACATAGTTTTTGGAGGTGGTAAATGCTGGAATTCACTTTGCTTGATTATGTATATTTGTCACAAGTGTTTTGTTTTTTTCTTTTAATAGGGGAAGAAGGAGAAAAAAGATTTTTTTTTTTGGCTCAATCATCCACCTGTATGTGTCTGAAGTCACATTGAATTCAGGTTCTACTGCACTACCCAGTGCCCTAAAACAACAACAACAAAAAAGTATGGTTAGGAGTGTCCTCATGTATGAAGAAAGTTAAAACCCCCAAAACTCTGATAAATGTGCAACTGAATGCACAGTTCCTACTTTACTCAGTCTGTGATACCTGGAAGGTCCTCCTTGAAAATACTGCGCTTAGGCTACAAGGACATACATGATAATATCCTGAGGAGGAGGGATATATATATATATATATTATTGCAGTGTATAAATTCATTCTTTTCTTCTCACCTCTTCCTACCCAACTTGTGTTATCTTTTACTGAAAGCCCTTCTTGATTCCTTCCTTCCTCCTCAGGATATTCCACCGGATTTTATTAGGCAAGAGAGTGAGGAAAGAGAAAGACAAGGACAAAACGAATTGAATTCGAGAGCAGCCCAAAATTAAGTGCACAATAAAGAGTGCTGGTTAGTAACCCTAGAAAGATCTGCTGAAGCCAGATTGATTATGTTTAAAAAAAAAAAAAAGACCTATCTTTTTTCTGGAGAAGATTAACAAATCATGGTGACTGTCTGTTGGTGTCCCCTTTGACACCATCAGTGATATTTCTGCTTCTTTCACAGTTCTCTGAAAGAAATATTGATCTTCTCTCATGCTGTTCCTCTGAGAAAGTTACATTTGTAGGTGCTTGAAAAATGTGAAGTTTTTTTCCCCCAGAAAGTTATTATTTTCTAGGGACTTTATGGCTACAACAGAAGTAAAGTAGGAAAAAGCATTCAGGTGCACATTTATCGGAGTTTTGGGGTTTTTAACTTTCTTCGTACATGAGGACATTCCTAACCATACTTTTTGGGGGGGAGATCATTGCTAAGCATTCCTCGCTTGATTCTAAAGGCTAAATATGCATAGTCAAATAACATTTTAGGAGATATCGGAGGCAAAGAAATTCTTGAGACTTCCAGTACTGTGGCTTTCAAACTATCCCAAGCTCCCTTTCACCACATATTCCAGGAGTCTGCAGCTCTACTTGGGATTCCAAAGGAAAACCTGGACCCTGAGAAACTAATACGGGTCAGGCAAGGATAATTCAACATCCCCTACACTATTCGGGGGGCGGGGGGGGAATGCTATTCATTTCATGGAGTTTTACTAGTTCAGGACAACCCAAAGTAGCTCCGGTAAGAAAGGAGCGTGTGCTTCTTGACCCAAGAAGCCTATGAAGAGCCCTTTGAAGGGGATATAGTGCAGGGGGGAGATCGAATCCTGGCTCAGCTACTTACTATTGGTAAGTCTGTGGGCAGTTTTCCTTATTTATAAAATAAGTGGGTCAGACTAGACGACTTTTGGGATCTCTTCTAGCTCTAAATCTATGGTCCTGAGTGAGACCAGGGGTAGGAGGGAAGAATTAGAGATTTCCTATAGTGTTTTCACTTTTTTTGTGGAAAAGAAAGGTTAAAAACGCTACCCCAACATTGCTTTTTAGGGGAGAAAAGGTTTGGGGAACGAGGGGTGGCGGGGAATTGACGGGCGCTGCCAACTCGGAGGCGAATGATTTAGGATCATCACCTGCCTTATCATCCCACTCCTGGGTCTGAAGCCTCAGCTTTTGATGAGGTCAATTTCCGGCCTACACGGAAAAGCCTGTGGCTGCGGTCTGGAGCAGCCCCGCCACAGAGCGCCTCTTATGTTGTTGATCCTTTAATTTCCTCCAGCCGACTCCTGCGGGGGACTAAGTTCTCCGTGTTATCCTGCTCTTGCGGACTAATCATTTACGACGACTGGGCAAACACGCCAGTCAGGCCGGCTCGCGGGGGTCCTCTCCCCTTCCAGCCCGCTACTGCTCTGGACCGCGAGGCTCCTGATTGCGACGCGCGCCTTTAGCCAGAAGGCGACTCACGGCCTCCAGGGCTAAGTTCGCTGGATCCTTTTTAAACCCCAGGCTGGCAACTTTTGAGTCAAACCCGGAAGGTGAGGCTGCCACCTATGGAAAGCCTCTGTAATGACATTTTTCTCGCCTTTAATCAACTGCCCAGGTATTAGGAGTCACTAAAGCCAAATTTAATTAAAGCCAAGCCTCCAGCGCTCTCTCTGTCTTTCCCCGTCTCCCTGTCTCTGTCCCGTCTCTCTGTCTCTCTCTGTCTCGCTTTCTCTCTATACACATGTGTGTGTTTTTGTCTCTCCTCCTCCCTTCCTCCTTCTCTCCTCTCTCTCCCTTCCTCCCCCTCTCTGTCTCTCTCTCTGTCTCTGTCTCTCTGTCTCTCTCTCTGTCTCTCTGTCTCTCTCTGTCTCTCTCTGTCTCTGTCTCTCTCTCTCTCTCTCTCTCTCTCTCTCTCTCTGTCCCTCTCTCTGTCTCTTTCTGTGTGTCTATCTTTTCCCCTCTGTTTTTCTCTATCACTTCTCTTTTGCTCAGCAAACCTAATGCATTTAGTCCAGCTACCACTCAAGAACTGCCAGATTCTCCAAAGACACAGAAACATACATAGTTCATTCTGTTGACTTGAATAAATAACAACAAAAAACTATACACAACCTTCTTTATAGATATAAAGCTTGCTGGAGGGTAAACAGATTATGGAAATAAAAAATGAAGAAGAAATCAATATGCAAAGACCATGACGAGATTCAAGGACTTGGAATTCCTCTGCATAATCCAATGCCTTGCAATGAAGAAAGAAGAAAGAGAAAGAGGAGGAGGAGGAGGAGGAGGAGGAGGAGGAGGAGGAAGAGGACGAGGGGGAGAAGGAGGGGGAAGAGTAGGAGGAGGGGGAGGAGGAGGAAGAGGAAGAAACTGAATTTAAAAGTAGAGAGCAGAGACTTCAATTCTGGGTCTAGCATCCACAATCGTGTATCCCTGAATAAGGTGCTTTCCTAATTGAATCCTCGGCTTCCCAAACCACAAAGCCAAGGGTTCAGCACTGAGCAGGGACTCTTAACCTTTTCTGGTGACTCATGGACGCCTCCAGCAGTCTAGTAAAACCCTTCTCAGAATCATATTTTTAAATACATCAAGCAAAATTGCGTTTTACAAAGAAAACCAATTATATTGAAATACAGTAATCAATATATGTGTGTTGTGCATGTGTGTCTATATATATATGTATACACATGTATATGAAGACGCTAGGGCCCCTAGGCTAGATGTTCTCTAAGGTCTTTCTTACATCTGCAAAATCTGCAATATCACCAGCTGAAAGCATATTATAGTTAGACACCAAAAGTAGGACCAAAATACTGATTTTTAAAACATGTACAGGATAAACGTGTATTAAAGGTACAATCTCATCTAAAGGTGAATGAGCTCTCCCGGTTCAAGTTCTTTATTTTATACCCAGTGAATCAACATTTCATAGTTTCCAAGAAAATGATTTTTTTTTTTTTTTACCTTACCAATAAAGAGAAGACAAATCAGTAATTTATGTTCCAAGTTGCTGTAGTCTGAGTACTTTGGAGCCGTTAGAAGCTGAGCAAACAAAGAGTTAGAAAGTGGCAACTTTTACCCAATTTTAACTACCCAGGGGTGGAATGAAGTGACTGCTGTACTCTTTTCCTGCGAAAATTCAAATGCTCCAGGGGCAGGAAATAGCTGGGAGGCAGCTTCCTCATTTCGGCTGTAACTGGTGAAAAGACATCTTTCTACCCTGCAGCTATGTTTGCAAACAAATCCTCCCACTTCAGCTCTCCACCCAATTTGGGGCCTATTTATGCTTTTGCGTAGGCTTTCAAATGACTCATTGCTTCTTTTTGGAGCAACGAGTCCGAAGCTGCTACGTCTGCTTTCTTCTCTGCTCCCTCTTCTCCTTTAAATGGTGTTGGCAAAAGCAAGGGTCCTAATGAGCTTGCCCACTTGGCACAAAGGCTGCTACTTAAGAGGATGGCAAGCTGACAGGCTACTTTGGTAACGTCCAAATGCCAAGTGTCCCAAAATATTGTCCAGGGAGACAGAATTTCTTGATGCAGAGTAATTTGCACTTGGGAGATGCACAGGGGACCATCCTGAATGATGGCCCATCCGCAGAAGGCTGGTTTAGATCCTTGACGACCTCTTTGGAACATCTGACTCAGATCTGATTCCTGAGAGAAAATCTCTGATCACCAATGGAAGCAGGGCTGAAGCATAAGATCCTAATTATTTGAATGGCATTTATTTTCATAGCTCTTTAAAAAAATGTGTCCAGGTCGATGGCATTTTAATGCCTTATTAAACGGTGGGTTTACAGCAGTCTGTCTGTTCAGTTTCTGGGCCCATGTCTGTACTTTGTGCTGCGGGATTTTCTCTTTCCTGTTGGCCAAAAATATTTTCCGAATTCCCTATAAAAGTTTGGGAGATTTCCTAAGACAAATAGAGTCAGACCAGCTCAAAAATGACCTTGCTACAGCTAGGATCATATGGAGACACATGCTTTCTCTTATTTACAGAAAGGACCTTACTCTTCAAGTACTCAATTTGGACTCCAAATGATCTCATGCAGAAAAACATGGTTCTCCCAGGGATGATCTTCCAGAATCCTGTCTCTGACCCATTTCTTCCACCAGCTCACAAGGCCCCTGATGACTTTGAAGAGTGTTTCCCTGGAACTTCCTAGTCTTGGTGAAGACGAGAGATTTGGGGAACCACAGGCAGCAATGCACTGCTGAGGGCAGCAGCCAGACCTACAAAAGAAATATCTTTTTTAAAGCCATGGAACTGGCCAAGATAAAAATAGCATTTTTCCTCTCTCCCTCTTCCCTCAGTGAAAATGCTATAAGAACTTGACAATTAGGGTGAACCCCCATTGAGGGCTTCCTCCCGATTACATTTAGTTGCTTTCACAAGAACACAAATTGCCAAATCCTAGCATATAGAAAATGAAAATCACCTCAGCTCCAGATGGAGAAGATGGAGAAGGTGCTAACGTGTTAGAATCAAAGACCTATGGAGAGACTCCAAAATCCCAACTCCGGTTTAAACAATGCCAGCGGGAACACTGAATACATTGAACACACAGCCTCCAATGATTAAGTTAATCACTTAAACCTTAGGAAGCTACCTAAGGCTTTCTCTTAGCTAGAGCCTAAAGCATTTCCTTCTTTGAGCGATTACAAAATAATAAATGTATTCAACATTTAAGACCAATGACCCATGATCCTAGGGGGTGAATATATTGAGGACTGAATATTCAACACACCTGAGAGTCTTTGTTAGCCTACTATATACATATATATGTAGACCTTACAGATGTCCAGCTAAGGAAATTTGGATAGGGTCAGCAGTGAGGAAGAACAACTACCAATTCATTCATTAAGTTCCTCTTTATACTTATCTTGGTAAGATCTATCAGCTGCTTGGAGGCCCTTACTTAGTCCCCTTGAACTTTGCTGTGAATGATAACATGGAGAGGGAGAGCAGAGACTACTATCCTATACTTAACAGCCTCTGTCAACTTTCACTAATGGTGACTGGATCCCATTCCTTTATCCAACTTCTTGACCATGGTCCTCATGTTATGGCATCCCTAATTTCACGTCTGCCGCTCCTGTCCCCTGATCCTTCTACTGAGGGGTGGAAAAGCTCTGAGGTATAGGGTTCTCTTTCTTAATGAAATTGCATCTTTGGTTATATTTTCTTTTGTGTCAACATTGTGGTGCAGTTCCCCAGTGTACTGTCCTCTACATCCCTCTCTTGCCTGCTAATAATTGTGTTTGCTGAGAGAAAGAATTCTCAGTCAATGCTTTGTTTGTCTGTTTTTATTAAAACATTCCTATATGAATGCCCAAGAAATATGTGTTTGCATTTCCATATATGTTTGAATTTTCAAATGATTATCTTATATTCCATAGCAGATTCAATCAATACTGAGGAGATGTAAATTATGGAGAATAGCCTAATATGCTTGTTCTTCCTGGATAAGGAGGCAAAGGGTTTTAAACTAAGAAATAGAATCCTTCACAGTAGATGCTTTGCAGAATTCTGATTCATCAGACCATAAGATCATAGAATCTGGAACTAAAAGGGATCTCAGGCCATTTAGTTTCACGGATGAAGAAATCAGCTACCTGAGGAGGTTAAGTGACTTGCCATAAACTCAATAACTTTTCTTCCCTGCTGCTGATAGTACAATATATGTGTCCCTTGCCAAAAAGATCTTTACCTGTGAATTCAGTTATATTCAAATTTAAAAGTCCTTACTAAGAGGTGGAGCCAAGATGGTGACATATAGGTAGCAACCCAGCTGAATTCTCCCAAGATTCCCCTCCAAACTACTTTAAAATAATTCCTCAAATCAAATATTGGAGCAGCAGAGCCAAAAAAAGGTCAGAGTGAAACATTTTTCTAGCCAAAGACAAGTTAGGAAGTGAGCAGAAGAGGTCTGTGACACTATGATGCGGGCTGACACAACAATAGTACTAGTAAGTAGTAAGCCTTGGAAATGGCCACTATAATAGCAGTGGCAACAGTGGCAGCAACAACTTTAAGAATTCTCAGCTCAGAGATAGTAAGGGAATCTAACAATTGGTCAAAAAGAGATTACAGGGGATCCTCTGCTGGCATTGGGTGTAGCTGGCACTGAATGGCAACTCTATTGCCCATACGCAGAGAATCACTTATGTTTACTCACAAGTGAGCAGGGGTCCTGGACACAATTCCAGGGCCAAGAGGAACATAAGCATACAGGACAATAGGGGTGAATAAAGACCAGAGCACAGACCAGGAAAGCAGTGACTACGCCTTTCCCCAGATCACAATACTATGAAATACTGATAATTTGCAGATCCCCAGCACTAGCTCTGAAAATAACATGAAAAAGTCTGAAGGTTGGGACAGTGCTTCCCCACACCCCAGGCAAACAGAACACAACTTTTATATAAAGTTCAAACTCAAGAAATAAGCCAGAAAAATGAGCAAGAAAGAAAAAAAAATTACTTGATTATAAAAAGCTACTATGATGACAGGGCAGACCAAAACCCAAACTCAAAAGACAATAATGTGAAAGCATCTATAAGCAAAGTATGCTAATTGAATCCAAGCCTAACAAGAATTTCTGGAAGAGTTAAAGAAAGAGATGAGTGGTAAAGGAAACATGAGAAAAGAAATGAGAGTAATGCATGATAATTCTGAAAAGTTAAAAAAAAAAAAAAAAACCTGCTTGGTAAAAAAGGAACCCAACACCTTAAAAAATAGAATTGACTTAATAGTAAAAGAGGCATAAAAAATTCACTGAAAAAAAGAATTTCTTAAAAAGCAAAATTCGTCAAGAAGGAAAAGAGGAACAAAAGTTAGTTAAAGAAAATGATTCTGTAAAAAATTAAAGCTGGGCAAGTGGAAGCTAATGACTCCACGAGACACCAAGAAACAATAAAACAAAGTCAAAAGAATGAAAAAATAGAAGGAAATGCGAAAAATCTTTTTTTTGGGGGGAGGGGTTGAGGCAATTGGGGTTAAGTGACTTGCCCAGGGTCACACAGGTAGGAAGTATTAAGTGTCTGAGATCAGATTTGCATTCAGGTTCTCCTGACTTTAGGGCTGGTGCTCTCTCCACTGTTCCACCTAGCTAACCCAAATGTGTAATATCTTATCAGCGAAACAACTGACTTAGAAAACAGATCATAGAGAGATAATTTCAGAATTATTCTAATATCTGGAAGTCATTATTTTTTAAAAAGAGCCTAGATATCATATTTTTAAATAATAGCTTTTTATTGTCAAAATGCATGAAAAGATAGTTTTCAACATTTAATCTTGCAAAACTACATGTTCCAAAATTTTCTCCCTTTTCTCCCCTAGATAGCAAGCAACTCAATATATGCTAAATATATTCAGTTTTCCCATATATTTTCCCATATTCACTAGATATCATATTTCTAGCAAATCAAGGAAAAATGTCAAATATCTTAGATCCAGAGAGTAAAAGAGAAATCGAAAGAATCTACCAGTCATCTCCTGAAAGAGATCTCAAAATGAAAATGTCCAGGAATATTAAAATTAAATTCCAGGGTTGCCAAGTCAAGGAGAAAATATTGTAAGCAGCTAGAAGGAAACAATGGAGCCAGAGTCAGGATCACACAAGATTTGCAGTTTCCATGTTTAAGGACTGGAAGACTTATAATATTGTTGTGTCTTGTTTTCTAGAGCTCTCAAGTTGGGGTAACAAAACATATGGTGCTTTCTAGAGCTCCCATGCTGCGGTGATTAAAATATACTACTTCAGTGGAGGAGTGATGATGCAGGACTCCTGAGGATGGTGGAAATATGGAGTTCATTTATTCCAAATTCTCTCCCCCTTATATACTCTCATACTCTTATATAACCAAAACAACACTGGGCATATGCTAAATATATACAGCACACTGGGACCACATAAACTTGCTATTGTATATAGACTGCTACCTGGAATCACTTTGCCACCTGGTATCACTCTGCCTCAATCTCAACACAGGTTGTCACTGCCTCCTGACTTCTCAGGAAAGCTGAAAGCCCTTAGGGGAGATGGGGAGTTGAACCAGACATTGTCAGCAGGTTCCCTCTAGGCTGAAGGGTCTGATACCTCACCCGGAGTTCCCCCGCTATCTGTGGCCCTCTACATAATATGATATATATTATAACAAAGAATCACCTACTCTATGAAACTGAGTATAATCCTTCAGGGGAAAAATGGTCATTTAATGAAATAGGGGGCTTTTAAGTATTTCTGATGAAAAGACCAGAACTGAATTAAAAAAACAGACAAAATACAAGATTCAAGAAAAATATAAAAAGGTAAACATGAAAGAGTAATCATAGGCGATTCATAAAAGATAAACTGTTTACATTCTATATGGAAACATGTAACTTCTAATTTTATCTTTATTAGAACAGTTAGAAGAAGTCTCTGTAGACAGTGGGCATGAATTATGTTGGATATGTTTCACTGTATCTATCAGAAGTCAACTACTGGAGGGGATGGGAGACAACACACACTGATGGAGTGTTGGTGCAGTTGGGGGCTGGTTTGGCCATTCTGGAGAATAATCAAACTGTGCATACCCTTTGACCCAGCAATACCACTACCAGGTCTGTATCTGAAAGATATCAATAATAAAGGAAAAAGAGCTATATGCACAAAATATTTATGGTAGCTCTTTTTGTGGTGGTAAAGAATTGGAAGTTGAGGAGATGTTCTTAAATTGGGGAAAGGGTTTAACAAGTTAAAGCATATGATTGTGATGAAGTAGTACTGTGATATAAGAAATGATGAGGGGGAATGATTTTAAGAAACATGACAAGACCTATATGAATTGATGCAAAGTGAACTGAGAAGTTACTATTGTGCGTGGTAACAGCAACATTGTAAAGATGAACAACTATGAAAGACTTGGCTACTCTCTCCAATAAAAGACTCATGATGAAAAAAAAAAATGCTATCTACAGCCAGAGAGAGAACTGATAAACTCTGTGAAGTATAACTTCCTTTCTTCATTCCTTCTTCTCTCCCTTCCTCCCTTCCCCCCTCTCTCCCCTCTCACTTCCTTCCTTCCTTCCTTCTTTCCTTCCTTTCTTCCTTCTTTCCTTCCTTTCTTCCTTCTTTCCTTCCTTCCTTCCTTCCTTCCTTCCTTCCTTCCTTCCTTCCTTCCTTCCTTCCTTCCTTCCTTCCTTCCTTCCTTCCTTCCTTCCTTCCTTTTTTCCTCTTCCTTTCCCTCCTTATCAATTTTTTTCTTTCTCTTGTTCTCTTTCTTTCTTGCTTTTTTTTTGGCAATACAGCTAATAGAGAAATATGTTTTGCATGATTTTACATGTATAATTGATATCATGCTGTTTGTTGTCTTGGTGGGTGGGGAGGGATAAGATGGAGAGAATTTAGAACTCAAAATTAAAAAAGAAAAGTGCTAAAAAGAAAAAAGTAGGGAGGATTCTGGGAAGATGGTAGAGTAGGCTGGTAAATTTCAAGCTTTCCCAATTTTCCCACAATTAGAACAAATTTTCACTTCAGGGTAAACATAGATTGGTGAAAAATCAAGAAGACTTGGTTCACATCAATTGAAGAATGACTGAATAAATTGTGGTATATGAATGTTATGGAATATTATTGTTCTGTAAGAAATGACCAGCAGGAGGATTTCAGAAAGGCCTGGAGAGACTTACATGAACTGATACTGAGTGAAATAAGCAGAACTAGGAGACCATTATATACTTCAACAACAATACTATATGATGATCAATTGTGATGGACGTGGCTCTTTTCAAAAATGAGATGAACCAAATCAGTTCCATTTGTTCAATAATGAATAGAACCAGCTACACCCAGTAAAAGAACTCTGGGAAATGAGTGTGAACCACTACGTACCATTTCCACTCCCTCTGTTTTTGTCCGCCTGCATTTTTTATTTCCTTCACAGGTTAATTGTACATTATTTCAAAGTCTGAATCTTCTTGTGAAGCAAAATAACTGTATGGATATGTACACATATATTGTATTTAACATATGCTTTAACATATTTAACATGCATTGGTCTACCTGCCATCTGGTCTACCTGGTGGGGGGAAGGAGGGGAAAAATTGTAACAAAAGGTTTTGCAATTTTCAATGCTGAAAAATTACCCATGCATATAACTTGTAAATAAAAAGCTATTAAAAAAAAAAGACTTGGGACAGAACAAAGGTTTTCCAAGTACAACTTCAGAAGATCTGAAGAAACACCTTGGACCAGAGATTAACTCAAGTTCAAATATCTCCTGGCTAACTCCACAGAAACAGTAAGTGGGGACCCCTGGGATTGGCTGGGTGTGGTTGGAGCCTAAGCAGAAACCACAGAAACTTTCACCTCCCTGACATCTGGAGAAGTTGGGGGTCTGAATTTAGGAAGACTGAGTGAACCTTGGCCAATTGGGAATGCCAGACCCAGCTTTGCTGTTGAGATTTGGCTCTGGATGAGAAGGAGCCAGCAGACCCTGTTAGTATAAGGGCAGGCTGCTGATACTTGTATTCCCCCACCTCACAATTAGAGGTACTTGCACGATTACGTCTTATTTTTTAAAAATATGAACTGGCAAAGAAGATGCCAACCATAGAAACTTACTTTGGGAACAGGGAAGAACAGGTTCATCTTCAGAAGAGTACACTGAATTAAAATAAGCTTCTATCCCAAAGAGTAATGTGAAATGCCCTGCCCAGAGAGAAGTTATAGAAGAACTCAAAAAAATTTTAAAAATCAAATGAGAGACATTGAGGAAAAACTGAAACTAAAAACAAAAACCATCCATGAAAAACAAGAAGATTATAGGGGAAAAGTTAACCAACTAGAAAAGGAGATACAGAATTTCAAAGATGAAAATAATTCTTTGAAAATTAGAATTGGGCAAGGGGAAGCCAATAAAGTTATGAGAGATCAAGATATAACAAAACAGATTATAAAGAATGAAAAAAATAGGACAGAATGTGACATATAAGAAAAATGACACATCTGGAGAACAGATGAAGAAGAGAAACTATAAGAATAAGTTGGACTACCTGAAAGTTGTGACCAAAAAAAAAAAAAAAAAGAACCATCACACAATAATGCAAGAAATAATGCAAGAAAATTATCCTGGAATGATAGAAAATGAGGGGAAAGTAGAAACAGAAAAATTCCACAGATCCACTTCGATGGATTCTTAGTGGAAAACCCATAGAAATATTGCCAAATTTTGAAACCCCTCAGATCAAAGAGAACATTTTGCAAGAAACAAGAAAAAAAATTCAAATATATTAGAGCTATAATTAAAATTGTACAGGACTTATTAGCAGCCATAATAAAAGTTTTTAGTTCCTGGAATCATATCACCAACAATCAAAAGAATTAGTACTGTGACCAAAATGATCATATTCAGCAAAACCCAGAAAAATTATCTATAATACTGAATGAGAAAAAATGGGCATTTAATGAACTTGCAGATTTTCAGAATTTTCTATCAACCAAACCAAACTTAATAGAAAATCTAATATATAAGAGCTACAATCAAAGATTAATTTCAGGGAATTCAACATGGACAAATTGTTTATGTTTTTTTTTAACATGGGAAATGTATACCATATGTTTAAGATTGACATCAACAATAGGGTAGCTCAAAAGAAAGATTGGGGCAGAGTTAAAATAAAAATAAGAATTATGTCATATAAATGAAATGCAGAAAAAAATAGAGAGGCATTAGAAGGGCGGAAGAAGGTTTTTATTTCTGAAAACCTACTCACAGAGGTAATGGGTAGCACCCTCCAAAATTTATAAAGAAATAAGGGTGGAGAGATGGGCACTTGGGGAAGCAAAGGATGAGAGAAAAAGATTAGGATAGAATGTGACATATAAGAAAAATGACACATCTGGAGAACAGATGAAGAAGAGAAAATATAAGAATAGGTTGGACTACCTGAAAGTTGTGACCAAAAAAAAAAAAAAAAGAACCATCACACAATAATGCAAGAAATAATGCAAGAAAATTATTCTGGAGTGAATAATTTTCCACGGGAAAGTGGAAAGATCCATGGCGGGAGATTTAAGTATTAGCAAGGCAAGTTAGGAGCAATTAAAACAAAGGGCTAGTAGATATAGTAAAGATATATGTGGGGGGTAGGGAGGAAGGTGAGAAAATGAGATGTGTGTGTATATGTATGTGTATGTATAAATCTACATATGTATACATAAAAATATGTCTTTTCTCAACTACAGTTTGCTTGGGGATGAGATGGGGGATGAAAGGGAAAAAAAGAATAAAGTAAAAAAGATGTACAGCAGAGAACCAAAGAACAATTTACAAGGAAGTAAAGAAAAGATAGACACTCATGAATATAATTTCTTTTACTAATATATATGTAATAATAAATAAATATATATATATATATGCTTTCTTGAACCAGTAATTTGTTGTTATATATTTTGAATCCTCCCTGATGTTCTGCTGGGTATATGACAATGTTTTCTTTTGTTCTGTTTCATTTTGCTTTGTATTCCTTTTCTGCTTTTCTTTAAATTAATTTTTTATTATAGCTTTTTATTTACAAGATATATGCATGTGTAATTTTTCAGCATTGACAATTGCAAAACCTTTTGTTCCAATTTTTCTCCTCCTTCCTCCCACTCCCTCCCCCAGATGGCAGGTTGACCAATACATGTTATATATGTTAAAGCATATGTTAAATACAATATGTGTATATATGTCCATACAGTTATTTTTCTGTACAAAAAGAATCGGACTTTGAAATAATGTACAATTAGCCTGTGAAGGAAATCAAAAATGCAGGTGGACAAAAATAGAGGGATTGGGAATTCTATGTAGTGGTTCATAGTCATCGCCCAGAGTTCTTTCGCTGGGCGTAGCTGGTTCAGTTCATTACTGCTCCATTGGAACTGATTTGGTTCATCTCATTGCTGAAGATGGCATCCATCAGAATTGATCATCATATAGTATTGTTGTTGAAGTATATAATGATCACGTGGTCCTGCTCATTTCACTCAGCACTGTGAACATCAGAACAGAACTGATGTTCATGTAAGTCTCTCCAGGCCTCTCTGAAATCATCCTGCTGGTCATTTCTTACAGAACAACAATATTCCATAATATTCATACACCACAATTTATTCAGCCATTCTCCAATTGATGGGCATCCACTCAGTTTCCAGTTTCTGGCCACTACAAAGAGGGCTGCCAAAACATTCTTGAACATACAGGCCCCTTCCCTTCTTTAAGATCTCTTTGAGATATAAGTCCACTGTATGTGCACGAATGTTTGTGGCAGCCCTTTTTGTAGTGGCTAGAAACTGGAAACTGAATGGATGTCCATCAGTTGGAGAATGGCTGAATAAATTGTGGTATATGAAAATTATGGAATATTACTGTTCTGTAAGAAATGACCAACAGGATGATTTCAGAAAGGCCTGGAGAGACTTACACGAACTGATGCTAAGTGAAATGAGCAGGACCAGGAGATCATTATATACTTCAACAACAATACTAGATGATGACCAGTTCTGATGGATCAGGCCATCCTCAGCAACGAGATCAACCAAATCATTTCTAATGGAGCAGTAATGAACTGAACTAGCTATACCCAGAAAAAGAACTCTGGGAGATGACTAAAAACCATTACATTGAATTCCCAGTCCCTATATTTATGCACACCTGCATCTTTGATTTCCTTCACAAGCTAATTGTACAATAATTCAGAGTCTGATTCTTTTTGTACAGCAAAATAATGTTTTGGTCATGTATACTTATTGTGTATCTAAGTTATATTTTAATATATTTAACATCTACTGGTCATCCTGCCATTTAGGGGAGGGGGGTGGGGGGGGTAAGAGGTGAAAAATTGGAACAAGAGGTTTGGCAATTGTTAATGCTGTAAAGTTGCCCATGTATATATCCTGTAAATTAAAGGCTATTAAATAAAAAAAAAAAAAAAAAAAAAAGAGATATAAGTCCAGTAGTAACATTGCTGAATCAAAGGGTATGTACAGTTTGATAACTTTTTGGGCATAATTCCAAATCGCTCTCCAGAATGGCTGGATGTATTCACAATTCCACCAACAATGTTAAATTAATTTTTAAAAAATAAAAAATATTAAATAAAATTTTTTACACAAAATGCCTTATAATTTCTCCTAGGTCTTGTCAAGGTAGAAAAAATTGGTCTAAGGGCTCTCTATTGTCGAGCTATGTTAGGAAAGGTTTGCCACCTGGCTGACGAATTTTAGGTAGAGCAATTTTTGAAGACCAAAGAAAGGGAGGCATTGTGTGGCAGAGAGTGGTGGAAAGAAAGTTAAGTTGGGAAAAATGTTCAAAACAAATTATTTTTTAAATTTGGCATTTAATTTGCAATGGACAAAAGGGTCTTTGCAGATATTGGCTGTTGTTAGGTATCTTATTCCTTTTTCTTTTTGGTCTGCATTTGTGAATTTCATCAGTATAGAGAGATGAGGAATTTTCCTTTCAATGCAGATCCACAACTTCTATAATTTACAATCCATAAAGAATTCCCTTGGGCACTGAGAGGTCAAGTGATTTGCCCAGAGTCACACAGCCAGCAATTGTTGGAGCCAGGCAGAATTGGAACCTAACTCCTCCTGACTCAGAATTCTACTCTCTATTTCCTTTGGGGAGCTACTTCTCTGTCTCTTGTACTTTAAAATCAAAAGATATAAAATTTTAGATTTATGTAATTTGGAAGCATTTGGTAGACATTCTGGTAAATCCTTTAATGACAAAGAGAAACTATTTCCACTAGTTTTTGTTGACAGAAAATTTGTTATCAGATGTAGAAAGAAAGCTCCTTCCCTTCTGAGCTTCCCCCCTTTTAGTATTACTGTCTCTGTTGCTGCTCTGGTCCCAGTTATTCCCTACATTGAGATTATTTGTCTCCAGAATCTCCGAGTGGGAATTTCTTTCTCAGTTTATTCTTGTTTCTTTACCTATTTCATTGGCCAACAAGGCTGTAGTGAGAGAACTTGGATGAGTAGAAATTTCTAAAAAGACTTTGTTGTTTTATTTCCCTAGTTGACCACAATCTCCAGGAAACTAGGGACCATATACTATCATCACTTAGGGAACATGCATTGTCATTCCTTGACAGCTTCACTTCTATACCAAACAGGCTTTTCAGTGTTGTATTATCGTCTATTTTCTGCACTCTATGGTTCAACCAAACTGACTTTCTCCCATTTCTACCTTTGCACTGGATGTCCCCCATACCTACAATGTTCTCTTTCCTCACCTCTACTTCTTGGAATATTTTTGTTTCCTTCAGAATTAAGCTCAGGTAATCCTTTCTATTTAAAGGCTTATCCTCATCCTCCAAGTTTCTAGCATCCTCACTCCCCAAATAAATTTGTAGACACTTAAAAAATATATTTGATGTGGCTCAGGGATCTTTAGAATTAGCCTTGCCTCTGCTATTGGTTGTATGATCCTGAGTTAGTCACTCAATCTTTTAATCATCCAAGAAAATCTAAGACTACAAATTGTCACAAAAATGCTGCGTTGGTGGGGGGGGGGGGGGGAAGTGCCTTACCCTATGAGGTTCAAGCCATATTATCCTCATTTTAGATTTAAGCTAAGATTCAGAGAGATTGCTCAATCACATGACTAGTATTAGAACTTGTATTTGAATTTAGATATCTCCTAAATCCAGCTTTAGCTCTCTCCTTTCCTTTACTAGCTTGGTATTCCCAAATGAAGATGAAGAACTTGTAAAGTTCTTATTAATTCTAATCTATCAACCAAGAACCTACCACATTTCCTAGCATTTTCCCAGATCTGTCCCGCTAACCTGCCCTTTCATCCCAGCAAAAGGTATGACTTTTTATTTGTTGGACCCTAGTGGCCTTTTGGCCAGGATTTACCAAACAAATGGTCCCATTGGTTTCTTCTTGGCTCTTTGACTCTTCCCATGTTGTAACCCTGGGTTATAGAATCTCAAAGTTAAAGGGACCATAGGAACCATATTTTCAAATCTATATCTAAACATGTGTTCTGTCTACAGTATCCTGGACCAGTGGGTCACCCAATCTCTGTGTGGACCTCCAAGGAGAAGGAATCATGTACTTTTCAAGGCAGTCCATCCTCCTTTTTTTTTTTTTTTTTGGCTGAGGATTTAATTTGCTGGGGTTGGGGTCAAGTGACTTGCCCAGGTTCACACAGCCAGTAGGTATTAAGTGTCTGAGATCAGATCTGAACTCAGGTCCTTCTGACTTCAGGGCTGGTGCTCTATCCACTGTACCACCTAGCTGCCTCTAATCCATCCTACTTTTGGATAGCTTTAATTGTCAGGAAGTTTTTCCTTACATTGAGCTTAAATCTACTTTGCAAACCTTTTACTTCTAGTTCAGTTTGATTCAATCCAGCCTTACAAGTATTTATTAAGCATCAGCTAGATGAAAAGCATTAATTCTCAAGAGTAGAAAATGTCAGGCCTCAAGGAGCTTACTATATATGGGAATGGTTCAGCCAATCATTTTCAGTAGCAACCCCCTTTGGAGTTTTCTTGGTAAAGATACTGGATTGGTTTGCAATTTTCTTTTTCAGATCACTTTACAAAAAATGAGGAAATTGAGGCAAATGGGGTTAAGAGACTTGTCCAGCTAGTAAGTATCTGAGCCTGGATTTGAACTCAGGAAGATGAGTCTTCCTGATTCCCAGCTCTAGTTTCTATCCACTGTTTCACCTAGCTAACCCACTAGGAACATGCATATATACAATATGTAGAAGAATAAATGCAAGTTATAAACAATAATGCAAAATAATTTCAAGTGTTCAAAATCTTCTGGATTTTTTCCAATTTATCGAAGTCTTTTCTAAAATGTATTGTATAGAACTGTGGTTTTGTACATCTAGATGTGGTGTGACCAATGCAGAGGACAGTAGGTCTATTATCTCTGGTATTTGTAATATTCTACATCTCTTAATATAGCCTAGAACTGCATCAGAATTTTTGGTGGCCATGCCAAAATGTACACTCCTATTAAATTTTCATTCTAATAAAACCCCCAGAGATTTTTCTAAATAATATTTTCTAAACTGTTGGTTTGTCTTACCTCACTCACTTTATTCCTTTGGGGTATAAGGTATACTTATCTTCATTATATTTTATTTTATTGGATTCAGCCACATCATTCAGAATGATAATTCTGGTTTATAAAGATGTAATATGACCATGGCTAGCCTCTCTTCTTGGCTAACCTCCTAGATCCCACATTCTAGTTGTGCTTTTGTAGCATATTTTATACCCTATTTGTAACTGGCTTGAGGAGGGGAGGAAAACACCCAGCTCATCAACAGGCTTCTGGACCCACTTAAGACATGATACCTCCAACCTCTTTGATGAGCTTCCAGAATATTTACAAGAACCCCTGCTTTCTCCAGACACCCCTAGGGCCACAACACCAGCAGCATTGCAAGTGTTCTTAGGTTAGGACACAGGTTGGAACAGGTTTATGTCCGTTATAAAGTGGGCTTCTGGATACCTTCTAAGACTCTGGGACATGGTGGATCAGATAGTTGAGGAAGAGCTGTGCTGAAACCTAGAGGATCCATCTTGAACTTTCTAATCACTTTCATCAGTAGATATCATTATTACTCAGCCTGGACAAATGTCCTCATCGGTTAGCATATTCCCACTTCCTCCCTCAGTGATCTTGAAGTCTGGACCATTGAGAAAAAAGAGCCTCTTTCAATATCAATTGTCTACTTCATCATTCCATTTACTACAACTAAATCTCTCCAGATATTCCCTCTTTCTGTTATGCCCTCTCTATAATTAGCATAATTAACTTTCTATATAATTGACAAATTTCTTCTCATCTTGTAGTACTTTTTTTGCTGATTCCTTCCATTTTCCGATATTTGCTGTGACCTAGCTTCCCTCCTGACACAGCATTCTTGTCTATTCTTTCCCAATGTTGACTGAACTTTTACTCACACCTCCTGACTCATTGGTCAAAGTAGGGGGTTGAAAAACTCCTCATTCCACACATTGCTACTTCTGGACTCTTTGTTTATTGTCATCATTCAGCAACCTCTCCTTTAAGGTTCATGAAATCCAAATTGATCACTTACCATAGATCCAAGTAACCATTATCCAGTTTTCCCCTGGACATTCTCTCTCTTCCTTCTCAATGAGTTCAGGGCTTGAGTCACAATCTTCCTCACCTCTTCAACTCCTGTTCTCATTCTAGGGTACATACACATCCCAACTTTCCAGTTCTCCAATTGAACTCCCATGATCAGCAGCTACATAGATGGATGGTCATAACTGTGACCTAGCCATCACCCACAATTGTTCCTCCATACTGAAGAATTCCAAATTTCCTTTTACTGCTCAGTCATATCTTTCCTTATGCCTCACTCTGACTAAATCTATTTTCCATTCTGACCATGACCATGCCTCTCTTACCATTGGGGAAAGCAATAGTAAGAACCAGGTGGCTCCATGGATAGAGCACCTGCCCTGGAGTCAAAAAGAACTGAGTTCAAATTCAGCTCTAGACTCTTTTTAGTTGCATGACCCTAGGTAAGTCATTAAATATCTATCTGCCTTTGTTTCAACTGTACAATGAAGATAATAGTAGCATCTATCTCACAAGGTTGTTGTGAGAATCAAATGAAATAATATTTGTAAAACACTTAACACACTGGTACATGGTAGGTACTTAATAAATGCTTATTCCATGTTTGACATATATTAGAATACTTGCTGTCTAGGGCAGGTTGGGGGGAAGGAAGGGAGAAAAAAATTTTGGAACACAAGGTTTTGCAAGGGTGAATGTTGAAAACTATCTACACATATGTTTTGGAAATAAAAGGCTTTATTTAAAGTAAATAAATATGCATAGTGAAAATTACATTGGCCATGTCTAAACAATACACATCTCCTTCTGCAACCTGAATTCATCAGCTGTCTTGTAATGAAGTGACTAAAATGCTTCATTATAGATAATCATATAGAGTTATTGCTTTGATCAGAGTTCTTAAGAATTCTTAAGACTTTTCAAAGTTGTTGGTTTTTACAGAGTTGTTATTGTATTATTACTGTTCTCCTGGTCCTGTTCTAAGACTTTTATTATTTCTTATGACCCAATATTATTCCATTCCATTCACATATTCATAAATTTGTGGTTCCCCATTTTTCAGCCATTTCCCAATCGATGGATACCCACCATTTATTATTTCTTGGCTACTACTAAAAGAGCTGCTGTAAATATTTTTGTATATGTGTGTTGTTTTCCTCTTTGGTCTCTTTGGGAATGCACACCTACATTTCTGAGATGAGAACTGAAATGTTTTTGGTGCCAGAGCAGCTCCGATCCAGGGAGGCGATATACACACCATTTCAGTCAGAAGATAAGCACTCGATTACAGTTTTTCTAGCAACATCTCAATGTATCTGGTAGCTATTCTATCCATGGGATCACATGATCTCTGCAAAACACAGCAACCAAAAATACTTTTTCCCCAACCCAAAGAGACAGGTGCCTAGTACAGTTTGGACAGATGTCTTGGTCAGAAGTCTATTTTATTAAGTGAAGCTCCTTGTAAATTAACAAAAGTCCCCCAAATGTGTCTGAAACTAGAAACATCCCCCTTTTTGAGCACACACAGTTTAAAAAACAGCTAAGAGGCTGGATGCCAAACTTCAGGCCTGAGTGAATTTTTATGGCTGGAGTTGTAAACTTATGAAATTAGGGGTTTAAAATGGAAATGCTGACACAATCTTTGCACTGAGCCTGCCGGCCTGCTCAGTGCTGGTGAGGGCAGCTACTTAGGGCCTCTTCTGCAGCACCGGGCCATATCCTTGCCCAGTTTTCTTCCCTTCGTGGCCTCTTCTCCCTCCCTGTCTAGAGGTTCTCCCCAAGCTTCCCTCCCGCCCAGCTGGCAGATGGAGACCAGACACATGGCTGTCTGGGGCTTACCAGCCACAGCGGGCCTGGATTGGCTGCAAAGCAGTCTAGGAGACAGGAGGCACTTCCTAGCAATAGTGCTCCTAGGACTATGTCCTGCGCCCCAGCCAGGTCTTGCTGGCTGTCCGAGACCTCCAAGTGGCACTGTGCTCATGCTGCCTTGCCTAAGCATCTCTGCTGGCTGCCGGGGGCTCTGAGGCCAACCACCAGCACCTCCTTGGATCCCCACCCCCTTTTCAAGCAGAATTGCACATTTCTGAAGTCATCAGGGGCTTCTGATGGAATTCATAAGGGCCTTGAGCTTGGGTTTATTTTGTACCTTCATGATAGAAAAACCCCATCTAAGATGACAGCCAATTTCATTCCTCTTTGGCCAGCTAGTTCACAGGGAGAAGGTGTTCTCTGGGGGATTGCTCCATCTTCTTTTCTCTGTCCAGTGTGACAAATTTGGGGGAAGAATATTTAAAGTTTCTAAATCTGGAGAGGAAAAGTAGGACGTCTGTAGGTATGTGCGTATGTGTGGGGGAGGGAGGCACAAAGAGAAAAGGAGAAAACTAGTGGCTTTCCTAGTGTTGGAGGAGGGGCTATTGGATCATAGATTCAGAGATGAAAGGGACTGGAAGGCCATTTAGTACAATCCAACTTATTTTTATAGATGGGAAAGAAAACTGGATAGGAAATTGAGGGATAGGGGGCTCTGAACATGGGAGACTCAAGAGGTCCAGATTCCTAAACCTAAAAAGGCTTAGCCTTTTTTGTGCCTGCAGCACATAAGTAGCATAAAGTGGAAGAAAGCAATTCTCAAATGTCTATATGTTCAAAAAAGAAATTCAATTGAGTTTCTTAGCTGTATTATCTCTCTCTTTTCTGGACCTCTTCCCATGGATAGTTTTAATGAGTCTTTCTTAGAGGAAATCTTTTGAAAACGTTTTTGGACTTAATTTAATTTAGAAACAGCTTAAGTGAATGACAGAAAGCAAATGAATCGATTGGAAAATACATTTTCAGAAATTCAAAACAAAATGTAGCTAGATTTCATGTGCTCTTTTTTAGCCTGAAGACTTTTTTCTTTCTTTTCTTTTCTTTTCTTTTTTCTTTTTTCTTTTTTTTTTACTGTTGGATTTCCTGAAATTACTTTGTCATTTTTGGATTTTGTCCTTCATTTTTATGGCTGGGAAGTCATGCCTCTGGAATGTACCAAGCACTGCTCCATCCTTCAGTTACCCTCCATATATCCTGGATTATCTTTGGTCTTATTCTCCTTATACCTATGCCTATGTCCTACTCTATAGCGTCAATTAAACAATTATATTAATTAACAAGTATTTATTAAGCACTTATAATGTTTTAGAAACTATTAGGCACTAGGGATACAAAAAACCAGAAAAATGAAACAGAACTCAGATTCAGGAGAGGGGAAATTTACATGAATACCAATAAGACTGGTATAATTGAATAGAATTGATAGGGCCTTAAAGAAAGAGAAATGCATCCTTTCCCTTGAGAGGAAGAAATGAGAAGAATGTTCATTTTTAGTTAATAGGTTATTTAGATGCATGGAGTGTGGAATCATGGCTGAGTAGAGAGACTGACTTTCAAAATGATAGAACATTACAGAGTTTTTGAGCAAGAAATAATTTTAGTTACAAATCATAGATTTGCAATAGATTAGTCGGGTTCTAGATCTCAAAGAGCAGAAATACTTCACATCATCTTAAAAATAACTCTGCAAGGCTTATTGGTAAATCTACGAACCATCCATATTATGCACAGAAAGGATTCAAGAATAAATCTGCCTTACAGCATTAGGGGTCCCTCAATTATTGGCTGTCTTTTCTGATCCCCAAAATGATACATGTGGTATATTCAGAAAATCCTAGCCCCAGAATACATGCTAGATCTGAACTGTTCGGGTAGTTTCCTTTACTAGGGCATGTGAATTGGAGGTATCAGAAAAGCATTCATGTATCTATCATTTTATTTCTATTTTCTTGTGTGAGAGGGGCAAAATGTGGCCTAGATTACATCATACAGCTGGGAGGGATAGCCTTATAGATCATCTAATACAATTCCTTGATCCCACATGTGAAGAAACTAAGGTCCAATTGGATTAAGTGATTTGTCCAAAGTCACACAGTATTAGATCTGAGACTTGAAACCAGGTATCTTATTTTTGAATAAAAATTGGTTAAAAGAGTCTAATACAATAACAATAATATAAATATATAAATATATTTTATTTACAAATATATTAAAATAATAATAAAATAATTTTTAAAGTTTGCTTTCTTAAGAAATTTTTTTAAATTTCTATTTTTATAACAATAATTTTTATTTTTCAAAATACATGCAAAGATAACCTTAATCATTCACCCTTGCAAAACCTTATGTTTCAAAGTTTTCTCCTTCTCTCCCCACCTCTTCCCTAGACAGCAAACAATTCAGTATAGGTTAAACATGTGCAATTCTTGCATACTTATTTCCACATTTATCATGCTGTATAAGACAAATCAGATCAAAAAGGAAAAAAAAAAAAGAAAAGGAAAAAAGCAAGCAAGCAAATAACAACAACAACGGTGAACATATTATATTTTATATTCAGTCCCCATAGTCTTCTCTCTGGATGCAGATGGTTCTCTCCATCACTATTGGAATTGATCTGAATCACTTTATTATAGAAAAGAGCCAAGTCCATCACAGTTGATCGTCACATGATTTTGAAGTTGCTGTGTAAAATGTTCTCTTGATTCTACTCATTTCACTTAGCATTAGTTCATGTAAGTTTCTCCCGACCTTTCTAAAATCATCTTGCTGATCGTTTCTTATAGAACAATAATGTTCCATAACATTCATATATCAAACTTATTCAAGCCATTTTCCAACTGATGAGCATCCACTCAGTTTCCAGTTCCTTGCCACTACAAAAAGGGCTGCACAAACATTTTTTTTTTAGTCTTCTTTTTTTTTTCCATTTTTTAAAAAATTTTTATTTAATAGCCTTTATTTACAGGATATATGCATGGGTAACTTTACAGCATTAACAATTGCCAAACCTCTTGTTCTAATTTTTCACCTCTTACCCCCCCACCCCCTCCCCTAGATGGCAGGATGACCAGTAGATGTTAAATATATTAAAATATAAATTAGATACACAATAAGTATACATGACCAAAACGTTATTTTGCTGTACAAAAAGAATCAGACTCTGAAATATTGTACAATTAGCTTGCACAAACATTTTTTACAATCTCTTTGGTATATAGACCTAATAGAGACACTGCTGGATCAAAGGATATGCAGAGTTTGATAGCCCTTTGGGAATAGTTCCAGTTCACTCTCTAGAATGTTGGATCAGTTCATAACTCCACCAATAATACATTAGTGTCCCAGTTTTCCCACATCCCCTCTGCTCTCAGTGGGTAGTCTGTCAGAACATACAGTGTTTGATCTGGTGTTAGGAAAATCTGTGTTTATACTACCTATGTGATCTTGGACATGATATTTAACTTTTATGCACATCAAGTAATAGAAACTTATTAGCCTAGTATAGTAGAAAGCATGCTGTATTTGGAGTAGAAAGACTTGGGTTCAGATCACAACTCTGTCCTTTATTACTCATGTGATCTTGGATAGGTCCCTTAATCTCTCTGATCCTCAGTTTTTTTCACCTGCAGAATTAAAAAATTGGTCTAGATGACTTGTAAAGTTCTTTTTGATTCAAATATGATCCATTAAATCAAAGACTAGATTGCTATACAATGGAGATATTTGCTATTTAATGCCAATTTAATGGAAAAATCTCTCTCTCCCCAATCAATCAACAAACATTAAGTTCTTACTATGTGCTAAGTATTGAAGGTTGTAAAAAGAAAACTGCCCTCAAGAAATTTACGTTCTCATGAGGGAAACAGCATTTAAAAAGATCTATGTAGGAACAGCCAGGGCATAGTTACAGAATGGAAGATAAGTATCATGTGTGAGAGATAGTAAATAGGGGAGAATGGTAAGATTTCAGTGTTGGAAGACTGGAAAGATAGGAATATAGTAGTTTGCAATGAGTTGTAAATATGAAATAGAGGAGTTTACATTTGACCCTAGAGTTAATCAGAAATCGGTGGAGTTTACTGAGAATGGGGAAGCGGATGGCTATGCTCTGGCAGTGGTATGGAAGATGGATTAGAATAGGTTCAGGCTTTGAGACAGAGAATCCAATTAGGAAGCTATTACAACGGTCTGGGCCAGAAGTGATTAGGCATTAAGACTGTAGTTGTATGAATAAAGAGCAGGGGATGTTTGAGAGAGATGTGGAGAAAAAAATGATAAGATTTGCCAATTGACTAGTTATGTGGAGTAGGTGAGAGTGAGGAATCAGGGATACCACAGTTTCTGAACCTGGGCGACTGGAAGGATGTCAATAACCCCAACAATAATAGGGAAAATCTGAAGAGGAGTAGGATTTGGAGAAAAGATAATGAATTCTGTTTCAACATGTAGAATGAGATGCTTATGGGACATCCTGTTGGAAATATCCAATAGGTTAGTGATTTAATACTAGAACTCAAGAATAAAACTAGGGCTGGATAAATAGATTTGGAAATCATATGTATGGAGATGACAATTGATCCCACATAAACGGACGAGCTCACCAAATGAGAGAAGTACAAAAGGAAAAGAGAAGAGGATCTGGGATAGAACCTCAGGGTATATTTTCTATTAGTGGGAGCAAGATGGATAAAAATCCAGCAAAGGATACTACAAAGGAACGGTCAGACAGTTAGGAGGAGAAGCAAGAAAGATGGAGTCACTGAAACCTAGAAAAGAGAGAGAGTATCTATCCAGCAAGAGAAGGCAGTTAAACACTGCAGAGAGATCAAGGAGGAGGACTGAGAAAAATCTATAATTGGTCATTTAGGGACTGTAGGATCCATTGGCTTTTTAGGGACCAAGTTTGTAGATTGTAGGGAAGGAGCCATACCATAGAGGGAGACTGAAGATTGGGGGAGGGATGACACATGGAGCAATACTCTGGAGAAGTGATGGAATGGGATCTTAAGCAAACAGAGAAGTTAGCCTTACAAGGAGAAAGACCCCTTCTTCATCAGATATTAGCATAAAGCAGTAGATAGTGGTAAATGATGTCAGGGGGATGTGAGATGAGAAAAAGGGGACAAGAGAGCCTGGGGGAATTTATATATGAGGGGGGCAAGATTCTAATGCCCTAATTCAGGAAGCATTCCTCAAAGCTGCCATGAAAACAGCATCAGCAGCCAGTGGTTGTATACTGTCTTGTACTTAGAAAGTCTACCAGCACTCCATACTGATGCTTTTGCAGTGAACGACTTATGAATAATAATCTGTGAGCTCTAGCAGAAGTATCTTTCATGACATCTCTGTAATGATGTTGTAGGAGGGGAAAGAGGAGTTATAAATCAGTCCTCAAATCCCCTAAAGGTTGAGCGGTAAGTAGTGACTATTCATCTTCAGAACTCACTGGATTTACAAGTTTATCCTTAAATAGGTTCATGACTGAGAATAAGCCTCATTAATCTTAATCATATCAATCTGCGTCCTCCAGTAAAGTCCAGGCCAGCCATGACTGCTATCAGAGACAGCCAGGACACACTTCAGACAAGAATGTACTCATTTCTCACACACACACACACACACACACACACACACACACACACACACGCTAGATAACGGCAGGAGATTTAGAAGAGATTCATTGGAGACACAAGTCATCCCAATAATGACAATAACTTGAGAGAAGATCCCAGAGCCAAACACACAGCTAATAAAACCACAGAGGTACAGGGTCAAGCCAGAGTTAACCACAGAGTAGTCCAGAATATTTCTACCTCTGTTTTTAAAAAATCAGCCAAAAAACCCAACTAGAAACCTCATGTGTTCAGAGCAGTCAATTTTTGGTCTCCATGGATAAAACAAATTTCTCCTAAGAGAAAGGGACTGGTTTCACAAGAGAACACAACTGTGCAACTTTGAGGCTTCCATGTAGGTTTGTAGAGGGCAGTAATCCAGTTTATTGGGGTTTTTGGTTTTTTGTTTTTATCTTAAACTTAGCATAGGCAACCAAAAGATTCAACTTGACTGGTGGAGTGGAGAAGAATAAACTGCCATACAATGGCAATTAATTAAATCAGTGTTTCCTATCTTTTCCACATTCTTACATACTTGTAACTTGCTAAAATAAAATATTCCAGGGGAACAAAGGATCATTTGAGTTGGAGACAGAAGGGACTCTGGAGATCAGAGAGTACTTTTTAATCTTTGTGTCACACTGGTACAGTTTATGGATGCTTTCTCAGAATATTATTTTTTCTAATAATATTTTAAATGTGTAAAATAAAATATATATGATGATAAAGGAAACTGATTATAGTAATTATCTTAAAATATATTTAACAAAGTATTTAAACATTCTTAGCCCCTACCACCCCAGCACCCCCAAGTTATCCAAAGATATCTTGGAGGTTTGTGGGCCTCAGGTTAAGATCCCCTAATCTGGGGTTTTGTCATATTCCTGCCTGCTCAAAATCCTTAAGTGACTCCCAGTTTACTTCTGGGATAAAATACAAATTCCTTACCCTGGCATTTCACTCTCCCCACAGTACAATTCCAACCTACCTTTTCAAACTTATTTTACATTATTCTCCTTCAGAGAGAATGTAGAATGCTACATTCCAGCCAAACTGGACAATTTGTTATTCCTTAACCTCAACATTATATTTCCTGTTTTTGTGTCTGTACATGTCATCTCAGATGTTTAAAATATTCCCTCATCTGTGTGTCTTAAAATCCTTATCTTCATTCAAATCTCATTCTTTGTAAAGCCTCGCTTGATCTTTCCAATTGTTAATGCTCTCTCCTTCCTCAAATTGTATTTACTTATTTGTGTGCATGCTATCTTCCTGACCTCATAGAATGTAAGCTCCTTGAGATCAAGGATCCTTCTTTCCTTCTTTCTTCCCTCCTTCCTTCCCTTCATTTCTTCCTTCCTTCTTCTCTCCCTCCATTCTTTCTTCCTTCCTTTCTCCCTCTTCTTTCTTTCTTTCTTTGTCTAGCACTTAGGATATTTTCTTTCACAAAGTATCACTTAATAAATATTTGTTGGTTTTAAATTAATTCTATAGTATAACCTATTTATTTTCTAGATGAAGAAATTAGCCCATGGACACATGAGCAGATGATCTGGGACATGAGGTCCAGTCCTCTGTCTCCATGTTCTCTGTCCTTCACTTTTAGATTCCACCTCTTCCTACTCCCTCAACTATTCTATACATATACACACACATATATGTAGCCACCTACTCTTCTTTCCATTTTCCTTTATTCACTTTCTGTTTGTGGTTGAGGTTATTGTTGTTCAGTCCTGTCCAACTCTTCACGACCTTTTTTGGATTTTCTTGGCAAAGATACTGGGATGGTGTGACATTTCCTTCTCCAGCTCATTTCACAGATGAGGAAATTGAGGCAAACAGGGTTAAGTGACTTGCCTGGGATCATATGGCTAATAGATGTCTGAGGTCAGATTTGAACTCAAGAAGATGAATCTTCCTGACTCTAGGCCAGGTGTTCTAACCATGAGATGGTTTCACTAGAAATATTAGGGGAGTTCTTGGCCTAAAATCTGTAAAGTAGAGTGAAGAAGGAAAGATAAGGATTGAGAAAAAGCTATGAGAGTAGGCAGTTAAGAGATCATTAGTAATTTAGGGATTATAGGGTTTGTTGGGTGATTTTGGTTTCCACTGTGGGTATGGGAGGACCTGGCCAGTTTGCAGGCCATAAGGAAGGAACTAGTAATTTGATAGGTGAAGATTGGAAATCTCAGTCCCAGACTATGAGACAATCTACGAATGACTTTATGACATATCAAAATATCCAAATGCATGAGAGGAAACACAGTTGATCTAGGTGATTTCTATTTGGTCTTTGATGAGTTTCTAACATGTGTTTACCACTTGCCAGAAAAGCTTCCCCTTTTCTTAATTCATCTCTGTAGATTCTGCCCATGCCACAAGTTGTACCAGTAGGAGTGACCTGGTATCAGATGGGAATGAATTAATGAATACATCGGTGATATAGTTCTATTAAGTGATTATTATATGCTAGAAATGTTGCTGTGGATACAAATATAAGCAACCGAGAGAGTCTTTACCCTTAAGGAATTTAAATTTTTAAAGAGGGGAGATGAGATAAGCAGGGGAGCATGTGGGTGGTGTCTGGAAAGTGGCTTGTTGGACTGTTCTGGGGGAGATAAAGACAAAGCTCAACCATTACATTGAACTCCCAATCCCTATATTTATGCCCACCTGCATTTTTGATTTCCTTCACAAGCTAATTGTACAATATTTCAGAGTCTGATTCTTTTTGTACAGCAAAATAACGGTTTGGTCATGTATACTTATTGTGTATCTAATTTATATTTTAATATATTTAACATCTACTGGTCATCCTGCCATCTGGGGGAAGGAGTGGGGGGGGGTAAGAGGTGAAAAATTGGAACAAGAGATTTGGCAATTGTTAATGTTGTAAAGTTATCCATGCATATAACCTGTAAATAAAAGGCTATTAATAAAAAAAAATTTTAATTATTAAAAAAAAAAAAAGACAAAGCTCATCTATCAGAGCCCTGGGTCCAAGAGGGCTCAGTTATAAGGCAGGTGGAAAGGCCCAGTGATTCTAAGGGCACATAGTAAGATAAAGGAGTCCTTGGAGTGAATCAGAATGTGAGCTGGCAATGGTTGGCAGGTCAGTCAACAAACAAAAAATCAGCAAGCTCTTATCAAACACCTACTGTATACCGGGCACCAAGTTAATTGCCAACAAACTGTCATTTCCATCTGCAGCTCTTCTTGGTTTAGTGCCCTCTCTCCTTCCCACTCCACTTTTTTAGCTTCCTTTTGTGTGTTATCTTCCCCCATTGGCATGCTAGGTGTCAGAGTGGATAGAGCAATGGGTTTGAAATCAGAAAGATCCAACTTTTTGAGTTCAAACCCAGCCTCAGGCACTTATTGTGTGTGATCCTGAGCCAGTCATTTAATCTCAGTTTCTTATCTACAAAAATGAGCTGGAGAAGGAAATGGCAAACCACTTGTTCAGTATCTTTGCCAAGAAAATCCCCAAATGGGACACAACTGAAATGACTACACAACAACAACAACATCCCCCATTAGATTGTAAACCCCTTGGGTGCAGAAGCTGCCTTTTTTCTTATTGTTATCCTCAGTGCTAAGAATGCTATCTGACACAGAAGAGGTGCTCAATAAGTATTAAATTGAAGTACAAAGGATGAAACAATCCCTAAAAAGAAGGAATTTAACACTCTAAGGGAAAGACAACAAAGTCATATAAAAATATTTATAGCATAAAGTTAATTAATATAAATATGTACAAAGTAGTTAGACATAAGGTAGTTTGGGAGGGAGGACATTAGAAATTATGGGGATCGGGAAAGGAAGAGAGAAACACTGAGAGAATAATCATGTGAGACAGCTACTTCAGGAACTGAACAGGAAATAGTCTGCTCTTTCAGGGACTCTCACTCAGGAACATATCTGTATCTCCCACAAAACATCTATTTGGCCTCTGTGCCCCAAAACCCAGTGTTTATGCTCCAGAGGACATTTGCTGTGATCTGACATATGTTATTCAGGAAATAAGACATATCTATTGGTCAGATTTCTATTGAGACATTTAACACTATGGGAATTGTTATTTCCCATTTACTAGCTCCTTTCCTCCTTAAGGTTTATGGTGCTTTACTGCAGTTATTTTCACAATTCCTCGCTAGGTAAACTGTTTCACACAGAGAATGTATGTTATCAATCTTTTAGGCCCCCAAGGACTAGGCAAAGGAGACTGGAAGTTCAGGCAAAAACTGGAATATGCTAGTCCTTAATTTCCCATTCAGGACTGAAGGCTCCTATTTTATTAGTTTTGGCAGTCAGATTCATTCCATGCTCCATGCCTGAAGTCAACCCAGATGGAACTATGAGAGAATCTGATGTATTTTAGAGCCCAGTGGGTAAGAAGAAAGAAAATCCTTATCAGGCACCTTCGTACACAGGGATTTAAAAAGAGGCTAGACCATAAAATAGAACTTAGCCAGAACACCACCAACTCCATAGGACCTATAAATCTGAGCTCTGGGAAGAAGGATAAATGGCTTGTACCCTAGGGAAAGTGATGGCTAAAACTCATGGAGGTGACCCTGCTACTGTAATATCAAAGAAACCTATTTCAATCTGAACTTACTATTATTATTATTATTTTGGTTATTCTTCTTCGGTAAGGGCTGAAGATGTTGGACACTGTGCTAAGAGGATATAGCATCAAATATTACTATAGTCATTTAAATGAGAAATCCCAAAGATATTCAGATTATAGCCAGAGGGTGAAAGGTCAATAAATAAAGCAATCCATCAATAAATATTTATAAAGTGGTTACTATTTTGTAAACATTCTGGGAACATAAATGCAAAAAATTAAACAATCCCTACTCTTAGGAAACTTCCATTCCATTGTCTAAGACAATAAATATACACATACATAAATATATACAAAAAACCAAGGTAATTAAGTGCAACTTCATTAAGGAAGGTATCAGCAGTTGTGAACAGCAGCAAAATCTTTATCCATAAAGAGGTTCTTGAATTGCATTTTGAAGGAAGGAAGAAACTGTATGAGGTAGAGATGGGAAGGAGATGCATCTAAAGAATGGACTGGTGGAAAGACAGAGGCATAAAATGTTACCCATGAAGAACAAGGAGAAGGACAATTTGGTTGGACCACAGAATATGGAAAGGAGTATATTGTACTATATAAAGAAGCTGGGAAGATTAGGCTAGGGCCAAGTTGAGAAGGGCATTAAAAAACAGAGAAGCTTATATTTGATACTAGAGGCAATAGGGTACCACTGGAATTTATTCAGTAATGGTGTGGTGTGGAGAGCTTTATCTTTAAAGAAAGTCAATTTGGTAGCTAGGTGAAAGATGGATTTTGAAATGTCAGTAGGCTCACTGGGAAATCAGTGTAGTAGTCTAAACAAGAGGTAATAGATAAGTGAGGCCTGAAATAAGGTGGTGGCTATGCAAAAAGAGAGAAAGGATTGGATTTAAGAGACAATAGTAAGATTTTGGCATTTGATTGGCTATGTGGGATGAGGAAGATGTGAGGAGTCAAAAATAACAACAACAACAAAAACCCCCAAAATAACAAAAACAAAATAAAAGAAAAAAAAAACCCCAAATAACAAAAATAACCTTGGTATGAACCTGGGAGAACAGAAGGATGGTAGAACTTTTGGCATAAATAGGAAAGTTGGAAAAGGAATGAGTTTGTGGAGAAATAATGAGGGGTTTATTTGTTTTATTTCAATTCTGAGTCTGCAGTTTTGAATTCTTTTTATAGGCATATTTAGTTTGCATGTATACATATGAGTAAATATATATATATGTGTAATTTCCAGGTAAAAGGTAAAATACTAGCAATTGGAGAATCAGGAAAGCTCTCATCCAGAAAGTTGGGTTTGAGCTCTATTTTGAAAGATGCTAATGAGCCTTAGTTAGGAGTGACCATGAGGAGAGAGCGAGCACTTTGCAAGCATGGGGGATAGTCTGCACAAAGGCACATAAATGGGAAATGGGATATAGAATGAAGGAAGGAAAGTAATGTGTAAAAAACCTGGATAGGTAGCCCGGGTATGAAACTGATAAAGGATAAGGGTTAGGAATGGGATATGGGAAGAGTTTGTTTTTTCATACCAGTAGGACACAGGGGCCTTGAGGTACCCTTTTTGTCTTTACATCCCATGAGCCTAGCATAGTGCACACAATATGCACTTAATAAATGCACATAGAATTGAATTGCTTTGAATTGAACTGTGTTTACACTGTCCTACCCCTAAAATGAAATCTGCCAGAAATTCAACCACCTCAATTATTCCAAACTTGGGTGATACAGAAAAAACAGTCAAGGGTAATTTATTCCTGGACAGAACCTTGCCAGGAATCTCCCCGGTGCCCAGACTTCCTCCAGCTGAAGGCTCTGCCCCATTCTACAATCCAGAGAACATCAGATTCACTGCTGGAATTGGCAGTTGTTCTAAACCCCTCTATTGGACCCAGCCTTAAAATGTGCAGCAGCCACAATGCTTTCCTTGGACTGGTCTCCCAGCTTTTATGAGTCTTTTGCTGTTTTTCTAGGTTAAACCCATTGGAAATTGGAGGCTCTTGAAAAGGAAGTCTATTTTGGTTACGAATACAGAGCACATGGAACAAGCAAGTCAGGTAATCCCCAGGGCTTTGAACCAAGAACCAGCTCCCAAAGATGCATCTTACTGAACTTTTATTTTAGATGAAGAACTAGGTTAAGAAGCTGGATGGACAAAAGTCCATCCAACCCAGTCTTTGGAGGAACAGAGATGATGACTGACTTAGCCAAAGGAAATACCTTGAGGAGGATGGCTTTGTCCCCCACTCCCACCCCCACTCTTACCTGTATCAAGTACACAGGTGTAACCAGAAAAAGGAGATGTGTTCGATTAAGACGAATTTTAGGAGCCAATGAAAAGACAGGACAGCTTGGCCCTCAGGATGCAGTGGGATTTTGGATTACTCTCTCTACTATATTAACCACACATTCCTTCAAGAGTACTTAGAGTCCTGGGTAGGATGTAAAACATCAACACTGAAGTGGGATCACAAAATTCCAGGAATCACAGCAAACACTGTTAAGGCAGGAGTCAAAGATGTGCAAATCAAAACCAATTTTTTATACAGATTAAAGGCTTGGGGGCCATTCTCATGCATCCAAATGTTGTTTCCCCTTGGCCATCTCTCTGTAGTTTTCTCAGAGGGAGCCAGATTATTTCCCTAAAATGCCTCCCTTCATTTTTCTAGCCTCTTTGTGAGGGAGGTGCTAGAGATATTATCTTAATGTCACAGCATGAAGAAACTAAGGTTTTCAGAAGTGTTGCTAATGTTACATTGAATGTTATGGGCAGATGATGTGAACAGCATTGGACTCCATATCAGAAGACTTAGGCCTCATATGGACCAACTGTGTGTCCTTGAGGTGTAAGTTTTGCCACTACTTGGAGCCTCAGTTTCCCTATATGTAAGCTAAGAATAATAATATTTGTATAACCTATCCCAAAAGGGGTTAAAAGCATTTTCTGAAAGATGAGTGCTAAATAAATGAACTATTTAGACCATTAGCGCTAGAAGATGATTTTAGAAATCATCTAGTCCAACCCTTTTATTTGAGAGATAGTGAAGTGTTTTATTCATGTTTACAAGGTAATTAGTAACCATGCCAGGACTATAACCTAATTCTTCTGAGGAGAACCTGATGCTAATTTTATTGACTTTTAAAATATTTCCCCCAGTTACATTTAAAACAATTTTTTTTAACATTAAAAACTTTTGAATTCCAGATTTTTTCCCTTATCCCCACCCCCAGCCTCCATTAAGAAACCACATGTGAAGTTATGCAAAATGGAAGAACCTAATGCAATGCTCTCAGTTACTTTCCAATGTATCCTAGAGCCCATTTCTCCTGTAGTTTGACCGAATTTGTACCAATTTAGAGACTGGATATCTAGTCTAACCTCAAGTGTCTTAATGACATTCCCATCATTGTGAATTTCTAAATTTCCTTTTGGTCATACCTCAAAGTTTCATCTTCTTCCTTTCTCTATATTGTTACTTCTAACAAGGCTAAAATCTTTAAGAATGATCCGAAACGTCAACCTTATTAATAGAAACCAGTCTCATCTCCATGTCTTTATCACATTACCTAATCTCTTGGCTTCCAGGACTTTTCTAGGTCTTTCTTTCTTGTGAAAAGAACAGTCCCAGCTAGAGACAAGGACAGCCCGATACCCAAAGGATTCCTGCCTCTGCTTAAATGTATAGAAAAATAAAGGAGAGGCCAGTCCTTTGAAGCAATATGGCCAACTCCCAACAATGGACACAGGCTTTTTTTTCTGTTCAGGAAAATCTGGTTCAGTTCACAGTCCATCATGAGAATGGAGCAGGGTGTTATTAATTATCAGGGCAAATAGCCATTGGCAGAGAAGGAGAGGGTATGGAAGAAAGTGGCTTTAACTTCTTAAACTTTGCCCGGATTCTTGATGTAATGGAGATGTCTAGTTTGTTCTAGCTCACCATAAAGTATATTTTCTTTCTGTTTTGTTTTAGCCTCAGTATCCCTATCACCTGGCAGTGTCTGACATACAGCAGGTGCTTAATAAAAGTTTGAACGCCGAATTGCCCCTATAGCAGTACAGCAGAGTGAATAAGCGAGTCAGGCTTGTATTCAGGAATACCTGAGTTTATGTTTTTTTTACCATTGTTGGGAATTAGTTGTTTAACTACAGATAAGTTACTTTCCTCCTCAATTCCCCAGGTATATTCTCTATGACTCTAAGTTACTGAGAATTGTTGATCTGCTTGTAGTTCTCTGTGCTTGAGGTTCTCTACCACAAGAAATTTCAGATTCAGAGTTTTAAAAATTTCTATGTTTATTCATTACATTTAAATTTCACTTCCTGAAAAGTCAGATAGGATCATGCTTTAAAAACTCAAAGCCAAATCCATTCATTTATTAGACATTTATTGAGTACCTGCTATGTTCTAGGCACTGAATCTTTGAAAAGAGTCGCTCTTTATATAACCTTGGATGCATACTTGATGTGTTTAATATGGAAAATTTCTGGGAACTAGGGTCTTAGAAATCAAACTAAAATAGTTTAAATCAATGTAACATGGAAATGTTTCCCTCTCACTGACTGAGCTCTGCATCATGTGCCTGCTGACTTCAAGTAATGGATGCAGAATTCAGGTCCTAATGTCACACGAGGTCAAGGGAGAAAAAATGGTAATGATACCTAGAAAACAGCAAAATGTGTGCTGAGGAGAGAGCCCCTATGTATACACAGATTATTTGTTCAGTCTTCTAGCAAGGAGCAAGAGGGAAACATGAAAACACAGCAGCCATAAATCGTGATACAGGAGACAAAGAGAAACTCTGGAATATTAATTATGAAACAATAAATCAGCTCTGCTGAAAGGGTAGAATTTGCAGTATCCCCTTAGCCCGGCTTTCACCTCCCTATTTTTGACAGAATAACTCCTGTTCTTTTGAGAAAAGCACATGAAATAAATGTAAAACCCAAGAGGGAAATCATCCAATATCTACACCACCTGCCTAATAAAATCAGAATAAATTTGGCTTTGGAGTTAGTTGGATTTGCTTGTATTTTAACTTAGTTTTGGAGGCAGAACAACGATCTAAAATCTACCTATTATTCTGCTTGCTGCTTCAGAAACCTCTGCATGAAGACAAAGAAATACACAGATCTAAGTCTTGTAGAAAATGAAAAGATCTCTCTCTCACCACAAATATATATTTATATATCTTTATAGCATATATATGTGTTTATATACATATACATGCACATGCACACACACATACACATACACATACACATTCCCATTCTTTGGAGACTTATTAGATATTTTAGTTTTCAAAGCAGATACATAATATCTAGATTGGCCAAACAGAATATCATCTTATTTGTTCTCCTGTATCAAGTTCATTTTTAATGGTACTAAAGAGATCCTGAAAGGTCTGTTTCCCCTCCAGCTCAGTTGTGGCCTCAGTTCCCACAGCTATAGAGCCCAGTAAGGCAGGACTAAGCAGAGTAAGCAGCTAGACTTTCTCACAGAGAAGGCTCTGTCTCTCTGTCTCTCTCCCTCTCTCTTCTCTCCTTCTCTCTCTCTCTTTCTCTCCTCTCCTCACCTCTCCTCTCCTCTCCTCTCCTCTCCTCTCCTCTCCTCTCCTCTCCCTCTCTTCTCCTCTCCTCTCCTCTCCTCTCCTCTCCTCTCTCTCCTCTCCTCTCCTCTCCTCTCCTCTCCTCTCCTCTCCCCCCCCCCCATCTCTCTCTCTCTCTGTGTTTCTCTGTTCTCTTCTCTCTTCTCCCCACCCCTCTCCCCCTCTCTCCTCTTCTCTCCCCTCTCCTCTTTTCCCCTCTCCCCCTTCCTCTCTCCCTCCCTTCCTCTCTCTCTTTCCCTTCCTCTCTCTCTCTCCCTCCCTCCTTCTCCCTCTCTCTCCCTCCTTTCCTCCCTTCCTCCCTCCCTCCCTCCCTCTCTCTCTCTCTCTCTCCCTCCCTCCCTCCTTCTCTCTCTCTCTCTCTCTCTCTCTCTCTCTCTCTCTCTCTCTCTCTCTCTCTCTCTCCCCATGTATCACTTTCCCTGTGTATGTGTTTCTCTCTCCTGTCTATTTCTCCCCTCCTCCTCCACTTCCTAGAAGCTGAGAGTTGGCTGCTACAGAGCTAATGGCTACAGGTATGAAGTAGTGACTATTCAAAAATAAACATTTCTGCTCTTTTAAAGCTCTTTTTACTCTAAATCCTGGAAAGCAGCAGGTCTCATGAAGAGCTACCTGCAAAATCCTTCCTTTGAAGAGGTACAGAAATAAGTTTAAAAAAAAAGTTAAAGGATTTGCTAAAAACAAAGGTCCAGGAAGCCACGTAAAAATGATTTGTGGGGCTGCTTGACGCCTGACTTTAAAAAAAAAAACCTTTCTATGCCCCATTTCAAAAAATGCAGGAGACTTGACTGCTACTTAAGGCCAAATACTGCCCTCAGATGTATATCTGAGGCGTCTATTCAATCTGGAGTTTACCACAGCCAAGATCTGAACCATAAAAATAAGAGTTGGTAATGAAAACACAGAAAGAACTTTAACAACAGCCGGGGCCAGATCCCTATCCTGCCTTCCCTAGCACCTTTCACTTCCCTGCACTGCCTGCCAACCTGGAGATGGGGGAGTTGTCAAGAGGTTCCCATCCGCTATCAGCCCATGAGGCATGCATTCTAATGGCTTGATGTATTTCCCTGGAGTAACAATTGTTTAGAGAAGCTGCCTTAGTAAATTATGAAGTTAGGACTTTAAGGACCTGTTCCAATAGTGTTACTGGGGTCTTCTCGCAGAAGATGGAAATTGTGGATATGTACATTCAATCCAGTTGAATCTAATCCAACACATATTTATTAATAATACACGCTTGGTATTGTACTCGGTGTCAGGCACAACGACAAAAATGGAAGTCTCTGCCCTCAACGAATTTTCACCCTAAATTCTCAACCAAAGTTCTGTGTCTGCTAAGTCTATCCTCAAGTGACATGCGTAAGAAGTATTAGGATGGTAAGGCAGGACATCTTTTGAGCACCTATTGTTGACTTGTTCTGCTAATTATATCAGTGTTAGAAATAAACGACAGTATAGAAGCAACTGGAGTTAAATAACTTGCCCAGGATCCCACAGTTAGGAAGAATTAAGTGTCTGAGATCAAATTTGAACTCAGGTCCTCCTGACTTCAGGGCCAGTACTCTATCCATTAACTAATTAAGTTATGTTGTTGTTGGGGCAACTAGTTAATTCCTTAGGCTTTTGATATGTGTGTATCTCACCAGAAGACAATATGGAGGTTAAAAAGAAAAACTACAGAACTACTCAGAACAAAGACATGACTCATGATGCTTAATTTTCATATCCACTGACTCCAAGCACTTCTGTACAATAAATAATAACCCCTAATATTTAGATAGTTTTTCACAGTTTATGAAGCACTTTTCAACCATCCTCCTTTGAATCTCACAATAGTCCTGTGAGAGAAGCACTATATTCCCCATCTTACAAATAGGGAAACTGAGGCTCAGACTGGTTAAATGCTATCCATGAATACTGAAAGATAACAATAAAAACTCATATTTATATAGCTCTTTTTCCACACATTATTACAATGGATCCTATAATAAATAGGATAAATATTTATTGGCTGATTGACCGACTGCATTTGCACAAGAATCCTCTGAAGTGGGGAAAACAATTATTTTGTAGAGGAAAAAAATCTGAAGTTTAAGGAGATAAAGTTATTTGTCCAAGTGCTGTCAAGGCTTAGATCAATGGCTAATCACTTAGAGCAATGGTTGGGTATGAAGTTTTTTCCATTTTATTTTGATTTTGCTGCTTTCAGGAGGAAACAAGCTCTCTAATCCATTCTTAGACTTAGACTAGGAAAAAACCAAACCCACCAACAAGTTTACTTCTCATTGCTATAAATTTTCTTGGAAGATTAAAAAAAAGATCTCATATAATTATGGCTTCTTTCATTTTACTCACTTTGTATTTGATCTGATAACAGTAATTTACTGGAGACCCCATTTTCTCAAAGATAACAATGGGAGAGAAAGGAGGGGGAAACCCCTATAGTTTATTTATTTTTGCTTTTCAAAGATATACTCAAATAAGTTGTTTGAGAATACCAAGACCAACAAGTTTTTGTTGGGGTTAACTCATTGTGTAGAGCCATTACAGTATCCTTTCCCACCAGTCCTTCCCATCTGGAATTTATTTTTTAGGATGGCCATTGCTTCTCACAGGTTCAATGCTACCCATTTCACACCATTTAACTATTGAGAGCACTTGAAATTCCCAACCACGGAAGCCAGAGTCAGTGTATTTCACAGTGATGCAGCTAATGTGTCAGACTTGTAAAATAGCTCTTAGTGGTAGACCTCCATTTAGAGAAAGACGGAAACTAGCTTTAAATACTTAAGGCTTTAATATCTAGTCCATTACACTGGAGCAAAGTCTTGTAAAGAGTCAATTATGGGATACTTCTGATTTGATCCACATGCAAGGGAAATCCGCTTCTTTGCCTTTAAATCCCTGTTGTAAGTGTCCTGTTTAAATAATTAGTGACACTTTTTCTTTGATCAAATTGATTCATATTGTTATTCTTCTATGCTCATTTAAAACTTAATCCATGTAGAAATCTAAGGCAGATTTTAATCTTTCACTGAGAGAGTTTTTCCAAAGTCCTTTTTCTGTAGCTTTCCAGAAAACAGATTGATTCAAAATATCATTGCTAATTGATTAAAAAGAAAATGCCATTTTTATAAGGGAATCTGTGTGTCACAAACCAAAATGGTGCTGTTACCATTGGTATGTAGGGTGGTTTGTCTCAAAAAAGAATGCAGATGGATAATAATTGTTGTATGACTGCAGTCTCAAAGATAGACTACTAATATAGCTTACATCTCTGGGAGTAATAGAACACAGTTTTAGAGGTGAGGGAGTCTCTGAATTAATTGAGACAATTTCCACAGTGCTCCTTTTGATGTCTATGATCAATATTGGCTTTTAAAGGTTTGTTGGATATTTTTCATAAATAGTGACTATTTTTTTTCCCTAGAGAGTGGGTAGGGATATGCATGGAGGTAGATGGAGAGTAAACCGCTGGGCATCCCTGAAAGGAAGATTGCTCTTGGATCTGAGGTGACTAGGTAGTTCACACTGCTAGTATAACTCATCCCTTAGAAAGCCAACTCCAAATCTAGTGAGGTGGGGGCTGCTATTTTTTGCTGAGGATTTTGCTACATTTGGGCAATAGGGCATCTAAAAAGGGATCTAGCAAATAGAAGCTGCACAACTTGAGAGAGGTAATTTTCAGTGTGAATAATTCAAGAGAGGTGATTTTCAGCGTGAATAGGCCTGATTCAAATGGGGAAGCTAAGAATTGGTATAGAGTAGAAGCTCTTAAGTTGGGGTCTATAGACCCCCCCCCAAGGATCCTTGGATAGATTTTTAAGGGGTCTACAAACTTGAATGGAAAAAAATTACATCTTCATTTTTGTTAAGCTCTAATTGAAATTCAGCATTTTCTTCAATTATTTAAAAAACATAATTCTGAAAAGAGGTTTATAGACTTTATCTAACTGCCAAGGGTTGGGGGGTGAGCCATGACACACAATAAAAATTACAAATTCCTCATAGACAATATATTCTCGTCTTTTCTCTTTTGGGAAAAAGACTATAGAAGCTGAAGTCATTGCTCATATTCAAAAGAAACTTCTCTCTATAATCATGAACAACACATTATTCTGCATTTTATCTAAACATTTCTAATTTAGTTTTCTTAACTGCTTTTGTTTAAATAACCAACAAAGAAATATAGACAATAGAACATGATTTCTAAATGGATTTTAAAAGTATGTCATTTCAAGGCAAATTCAGAATATCTCTTTTCCTTAGGTTTTCTTTTCCAAACTTAAGAATTTGAATGGATAGAATAAGAATCAAGGTCAAACACAGAGAGTGGGATTACACACACACACACACACACACACACACACAGACACACACACACACACACACAATTAGAAGGGATTGTAAAGGTCATCTAGTTAAAATCCCTTGTTTTACAGATGAGGAAACTGAGGCTCAGTGAGCTTAAGTAGTGTGTCCCAGGTCATATAGACAATAAGCAACAAAGATAGTATTAAGTAACATGGCAGCGTTGGATAACTTGGACTGGGAGAAAAATGCATTGTTTTCTACCATGATAAGACATGGAAGTTCAACCTCCTTTCCACTCCCAACATCTGCCCACAAGCTTTTTCTTCCAAAATTTCAATAGAATGTTTTTATTAATGCTTTCAAATATTCCACATTGTTGAGTCAACTTATTTCTAACACATTATTTCAGCTGTTACAAAAGGGAAGTCACGGGTTTGGGTTATTGTGAAATTTTAAATCAACATCTTACAATTAGGACTAAGAATTTTTCATTTATTAATGGCATAGAAATAGACAACTATTCTCATAAAATGACTTGAATTCCACAAGTGATGATTAAAAAAGTCCCAAAAAACAAAAAAGTCAATCCATTAGGGACTAAGTAGGGAGCTTTTCAGCATCAATATTAAAGAGGTATGTTACTGAGGACCTCTACTGTTGAGGATAGGAACAGATGAAGCTTTGATTATCTTCTTCCCCCTCTCCTTCCCTCACTCCCTCTTCCAGCTTCTGCTGTCAGCAAGCCACATGTGTGCCCAAATATGAATGCCACAAAGCCCTGTCAATTATGGGAAGTCCATATTCCAATCTCTCCCCTCCTCGACAGCATTCCCCTTCTGATTCTGGTGTCTTTAGGCTGTTCAAAGCTTTCTCCTTCCCTTCCTTAGCAAGGGGAGGGGGGAGGGCTGGCAACTTTGGAGCACCACCCAAGCCTGCCATTCCTCAAGGGCCTGGATTCAAAATTATTCCTCCCTCCTCCCATCCAATCAAAAATCACCTTCCCCAATTTTCCTAAGTCTAGCTATATATTAGGAACTTATCTGACTAAAGTAATTCACACTAAGATGTGGATGAGTGAGAGGCTTAACTTCTTGGAGTTATTTTTGTCTTTTAGGAGGAGTTCCTTAACCCAAATGAATTAGAGAAACGTATGTGGCGGAGGGCATTTTCAGCACTGTCTAACTGATCTAGGCAGTATCTTCACCCTACATCCCATGAAAACAGGGCCCTGAAATCTGGCACCCCCCTTCTGAAAAGTTATTTACTGCTGATTTTGTGGATGTGAAAGGTCTTCGGCCCACCATCCAAATCTTGCTGACATTTTTAAAGAGCATGGCTAAAATTTAAACCATGTAAGGATGTATTAGCTCACTGTCCATTCTGAGTTTAGCTGCTGACAATACTAGTTATTTTTTTTTCTCTCATATCCCTTGATCTTAGTAACTCCCAGTCTCTGTTTTAATTACGACTAGTAGAGATCTCAGGAGTGATGCTGGGCAACAGAATGGCCCTTAGTTAGGGGACTGGACTTTATCCAAAGCAATCAGTACCCATTAGTCAAGAGACCAGACCATCTACAATAAGCAAGGATGTGGTAAAACCTGATGACCCCAGTGTAAGGGCCATGCAAGTCTTCGGGTATTCATTAATAAAGTTAGACAAAGAGAAGGGGGTTTCCAATCTAAAAAGGGTAAATGGAGCCAATAGGTCATCTAGAATCACAGGCTCTCTGAGTTGGAGTAAACCTTGGAAATCATCTCATGGAGACCCTCCCCCAAACTCTAATTCCCTTTCCAAACCTGTTGGCAGGGATTCATCTAGCCTCTAATGGAAATGTTTCTATAGTCCACAGGCATGGTTATCAGATCTCAGGTTTTATGGAGCAGAATAACTGGCACTTCGATCCAGAGCATTTACATTGTATTTGGTGGGATATGACTTCTTCTTACAGTAATTCTGGGCCTCCTCCCACCATGATCTTTTGCCTTGCCTTGCTGCACTACCGCTATTCCCAGAGAGTACTGCAGGCCTTGGTACCCCTCTCTCAGGGCCACCTTTCCCCATTGCCCTTTTCCTTCTCCTGGGACTCTGCTATAATACCTCTATCTGACAGGCTTCCCAGTCTATTGCAAATGTATCCAGGGTAGTCTCTCCTTTGTGCTGTTTTTTTCCCTACTTCCAATTGGTTTTCACTCCAGATTCAAGAATTCCTAATATCCTACTACATTTTAATGCTCACTTGCAAAGTTAGGAGCATCTGGAACTAAAAACATCTTTAAAAGAAAAAAAAAAACAAAACAATACTTTGGTAGGGCCATTCCCAACCCATTTTTAATTAAATATTTAAAAGCAGAGTGTGAAGTCAAACCTCCACAGAAGATGTTTTTACTCCAACTAGAAATATATTAAGGAAGGAAGTACCCAGTCCAAGTACTTCCTTCCAGGAAGGAGGTGGGCAGGGCCTGGAGAGTACATCATTAAGATTTCAGCATTAAGGAAAGCTTTGACAATAAGTGTAGAAATATTTGCGTGGTCTAACAACAGTGTGAACTGCTGGGGGTTAAATACAGTAAAGGTAAGAAAAAGGCTTTCTTCACTGGGGAGGGAAGACTCTCTTTCAGGTACGGCATTGGTTGGGAATCTCAGGGATGACATTGGTGGGGGTTGGGGAAAGCCTCTGAGACGAAGATTGGGCCTGCCTTCCTGACAAAAGAAGTTGGGTTTTAGAGGTTTTGGCACTACACAGAAAGCCCATGAAGTATAATCTGCTTTGTGCAGGGAATTAAGAAGGAGTGTCACCTCCCATAGTCATACATGAAGGCACATGCCTGTGGGTATATGGGGAAAATAATCCTCAGTATCCCAAGTGAGGCTAAAATGGGGATAAGGATTCTATATGACCGCTTACAGCAGGTGAGAGAGAAAACCAATATTCTCAGGGGAGCAGGAAATTATCTCCTTGGTCTCATCCAGTCATGTTTACGAGATTCTCCAAAGGCATCTTGTAGTTCTGGGTGAGAGGATTCAGTAGCTCCTCTGCCCCTTTCCCAAATAGAATCTAAGCTCTTTCAGGGCAGGCACAGTGTGGAAAAAAAGACACTGTGTCTGCATATTTCTGGCACTTAGCACAGAGCTTGGTATATATCAGGTATTTCATGTTTATTGAATCAGTTTGTTGAATTTAGAAGCTTATAGTTGGGTGATATCAACATACTATCATTAAAATGTCACATAATGAACAGATTGTTTAACTCCATAGTTTAAAAATATTTAGTTACGAGGAGATTTTGTTGTTTATAGTGTTTGGGGATATTCAGTATTGAAGTTAGTGGTTTCAGTTTGTGTGCCGAGATAACCATTTTCAAATCTGTAGGTGATAGACTACAGGAAAGAAAGTTAGCAAACAGAGGATCTAAGGTTTATTGTGAGTTCTGCTTCTGTTTGGCTGGGGTGACTTTAGAAAAACACTAGAAAAACAGGAAAATCCACAATTTGTTGTGTGTACTGGGGGTGTGGGGGTGGCTGAAGGGCAGGGGTGATGACAGAAAGTATTATACTAAGACTTTCAAATGAAAGAAAGATTTGACAACTAAATACATTAATATTTATATTATATAATAACAGTATAAACAACTGGGGGCCAAATATGTCAAAGATAAGGAGGAATAGGAACCGGACCTATGATGTTCTGTTGTGAGATACTCCTGGGTGATGGCAATGTAGGTCAGTGTCTTCTCTGCAACTTATAGACTTGGAGGATTGTCTAGAACACTGCCTAGAGCTTAAGTGATTTAGGCTACATGACTGGGATATATAAGAGGCAGAGCTAAGAATTCCTGGCTTCAAGGCCAACTTGCTAGCAACTACGTTACATTGCTTTTATGTAGTGTTTGTTGTTCCATCGTCTCTTGTGATACAAGAAATCTTAATTCAAGAATCCCTTTTAGAGTGTTTTTCACTTTGGTATTAAAATTTCTCCAAATGCTCAAATGAAAAGCATTGCTATTTCAGTTTGTAAATAAATATGGATTTGGAAATTAAAATACTAGTACCTGCAGAAAAGTACAAATCACTTTCAGCAAGGTTAGTTATTACTTCCCATATCACAAGTCTGTTAAAGAGAAGAAAGAAAGGGAGGAAAGTCACCTCTAATTCTGGTATCATCATGGCACCATATAAATCTTTACATGTTACTGGAAATGCTTCATTTTTCTAAATCAGTGACTTTCTCTAGAATCTAACAGTCTGTCCTTGGCTAGTGTACTCCTCCCTGGATCTTAAATATTGACAACTACAGCAGTTCCCATTTAACTCAAGAGGGCAAATGGTGCTGTTAACATGTTCAAGTGGAAAGATGTTTAGATTGACCAGGAAAACTTTTTTTTTTCAAATCTCATATAATAAAAGGCTCTCCTAAGTCTGAATTGCAACTTTCATCTTAGAACAATCTCCCTTCTCCCTCTCCCCTCCACTCCCAGCCCCCTCAGTTGATGTGCTGTTAGAGATCAAGGGTTTAGTTTGATAAATACAGCTTACTGGGCTCTGGGGGGGAGAGGGGGGGTTCACTGACTGACAAAGCATGGGATCCAACCTCCTAAAGGTGATTATCTGGCTAAAGAAGGAAGATGAGCATCAAACAATCTTGTTTGTTATTTCACTCACTTAATCAGTCAAAGCTTATTATGCTGGTTCATCTGGATTCAGAAAACAGAATACTGCCAAAAAAATAAAACTGAAACCTCCTTGCAAATGATTACACACTTGTTTTCTAAGAGACCCAAGCTTGGACTGACAAATCTGGGTTGCAATTTCTCATATCTAAAATTTGCAAAGACCCACACTCGCCATGATAAATTCCTTTAGGTGGCTAAAATCAGAATGTGTTGGCTCTGGACACACACACACACACACACACACACACACACACACACACACAAATATGCAGGTAAAATGGCATTCCAGGAAGAAAAGCCGTCAGTAAGTTTTGAAAGTCTTTTTGTTCTTTGTGAAGGGTAGTCATATTTAGAATCATAAAATGCTAGAGGTTAAAAGCTGGAAGGAATCATGGAGCTGATATAATCCAAATTCCTCATGTTGGAATGAGAGTACTTTAAGAAATTTTTTCATTTGGTACAGAGACAAATATCCATTTAAATCTGAATATCCAAAATATATTACTGTTCATTCTTATCTTCCAATTTCACCTTTAGTTTAGTAGATATTCTATAGCAATGAAATTATGAGGATTAATGACCAGCATATCACTGGGGTCAAGAAGACCTGGGTTCAAGTCCAGATTTTGACATATACAAAGTAGTATGATCACAGCTTAGTATGTGCCAGTACTCCCAGGGAACTATGAATGGCAGATTTATACCTTTGGAGGAAGTGTCCACACTAGGAGTTCCCCCACAAGTTCAAATCTCTTTTCCCCCAAAACTTATTGGTTAAAACCACTTTTTGGTAAGTTAAATATCTATAGATACATTGCTATGAAAGTGAAATTAGGGAAGAAAATACCTTCTGAGATCTAACCCCCAAAGAATAGAAAACTACTACCAGAGACAGCAGCAAGAGTTCTCCAAGGAACAGTATTAAAGAAAGAAATAAAAATAACCCTCAACTTTTTTTATCCAGACTTAAACTTTCAGCAGAAAGAAATTTCCATTTAATAATGAGGATACTCTAAAATCTGTGAGACATCCTAGAAATATTCAGGTGCTCTCACCACCCAGAGAGCAAACTTCTAGTTTCTAGCTCTGGCTGGAGATCAAGCCTATAAGTCAGAGCTATATTGGTTGTGGAGGGAAAGAATTCTTGTACCTTAATCCTTTTTGAAAAAAACCAAAGCCCTGCAGATAATGTTCCAAACTCAAATGAACAACACAACTTATAGGATGGAAATTGCTTTTTACCTAACTAAAAGTTTAGCTGGTAGAGCTGGGAAGCCATGTCAGTTTTAGCTCAACTTTCCCACAGAAGAATAAATTAGGATATTGCAAGCCTGCCATGCTGCTTTTGATTTTCTGCCTATTATAATAAGTAATGTTGACTTGGGCCTGCTGTACTTCTCCCTTCAAAAAAATTATTTTAAAATTTATTTCATTAAATATTTTCCAATTAATTTTTTTAAAAATTAACATTCATATTTTGAAATTTTGAGCTCTCTGCTGGACTTCTTTAAAACTTCTTCCAAAGGTCTTTTAATCACACCTGAATGAACTATTAGACGGCAAAAGCTGTTTTCCTTGTCCTGGTGTTCTGCTCTCCTTAAACTATTTGTTCTAATCCTTCCAGAGAAACCTTAATGAGGCTCTCCAGTGGCTTCTGCCAGTTAGGAAGGAAAACGAAAAGATTTAGCTCTTCAGCCTGTCTCTAAATCTGCTAAATGAAAGATGATTTATGGTTCAGTTAAGAAAATGTGAACACTACTGGGTCTGGTAAGTCTCAAGCTGAATTTAGCCACCCTAAATCAATGCAAAAGACTCTGTCTTCCCAACACTAAGAGTTGCTGGATAGAACTCCACAAAGAAATTAGCTTCTGTTATTGAGCCTTTCATAAATTAGAAAAGTTCATCTACCATAGCCAAGTTTGGCCTGCTTTGATGGAGGAGGAGCCCATGTTTCTTTCACAAATGCTCTGTGTGGAGGAAAACAGTAGTTGCTTCTGAGGTGGATAAGTGAATCAGCATACAATCCACAGCAAGATTGCTACATGATGAATGTTTTCTTCAAAAATTTTTTTCTTTGGGTTTCATAAATCCCAGAATAGAGAAATAAAAGTTTACTGTATTCAATGGAATAGTAAATGAGATCCAGTTGCAGATCAGATTCAGTTTTCACAGGCAAAGCACTAAATATGCTTAGATTTTGACAGTGAACAGAATCTATTCCTATTGACCTTAGGTAAGAGTAGCTAGTTGGTATATGTAAGTCTGGGGAATATTGAATCTTTATGCATTCATGACTTTCCTCTTTCTCTTTGGTCCAAATTCAGTGTGTACCCATATCTAAAGACTTTTTTTTTTTTTTTGGTTTTAGGTCAACAATCAATAAGCATTAAATCCATCAAGGAACATTCATTAAAGACTTACTTTAAGCCAGACATTGTGTGTGTGGACAATATAGCATTAACAGAAAAGATTTAGGTTTATAATCAAAAGATGTGGGTTCTGCTCTTGGTGCTGTGAGATCTTTCTAATATCAAGCCTTCTAAAAATTTTTCTACTCATGACCACTCATTCACCCAAGAAATTTTTACATGATTCTAGGTATACAAATCAAATGTTTGCTGATAATAAATCATAATTTTATATCTCCCACATCAGTTAATGTATACCCAGTTTAAGAAGCTTTGCTCTATATGAAAAAATGAAGAATCTGGACTAGAAACAAGTGTTCTTAACTTTTATGGCATGTTAACTTAACTTATGACATGTATGGTAAAGACTACAGACAGATCCTTTCTCAGAATAATGTTTTAAAATATATAATTTCTAAGAAAAAATACAAAATGAAAAAATAAATAAAAATACAAAATATATATTTAAAGGCAAAGATTTCAAAAAAAACAAAGTAAGTTGAGATAGTTATAAAAATGTGCTTTAAAAGCAACTTCACAGTCTTGGACTAGGGATGAAGAACTCCTTGCTTATATTTATAGTTGCTTCTATTTCTAAGATCCCTTTAACCAAAGGACAAAACTTTGGGAATTCTTTGGGTTGGGTTCTCAGCAAAAGAATATTCCTTCTGGAATAATCTCTCTTAGCTGGCCTCTTAACTGAGGATGGCTAACTAGATGCCTTTGGGTAGTGCAAACAACCCAGCTTTATGTTGCATGTTTACTTCATGGTGACTTTGCGCTTTCCTTACAGAAGTTTAGGAATCAGCTGCCAGTCACTAAACTTGAAGCTTCCCTGCCTGTTTGGGGGCTCTCTGAAAAGCAGAACGAGAGGTCAGGGAAAACACGAAGTCACAATGATTACTCATATTTATGGAGTATGTAGTTTTATATCCATTAACTTACTTTAGTTTCACCGTCGCTCTAGAAGGTACTACAGGTACTTTTGACCAAAGTTGCAAAGCTAGGAAGTATTGGAAGTGGGATTTAAACTAAGGTTTTCCTGATTGCTTGTTTCTCTTTCCCGAGTTGCCTCTTGATCAGAGTGGGCGTGTAAGAGTTCCAGATATGCTATTATAAAAAAAGAGAGGTGTAGGGGGAAGAAGCAGCTCAATGGCAAAGTTATGTAATGGTTGTTACTAATATCTTCTTGAAAAAGTCATAAAGGTTATGGGGTTGACTTGAAATCAATTTTTTGAGGGTTCGATTCCTTCCTTTCTCCTTTTAGGATTTAATGAATACAGGTTGCTCAAATGTGTGATATGGGGAAGGGCAACCGTAGAGTCATTCAATATTGGTAGTAGTTAGTTCTACAGAAGAAACTTCTCGTTTTGATGTGAAAGCTTCTCAGATGATGAAGATTATTAAGATAACAGCTGTTAAAGAGATAAAGGAACCAATAGAAGATAGAACATTTCATGCTGTGTAGGTGTGATAATAAAAAAGGCATAGAAGAGAAAGGAAAGCACAAACTTGAGAGGAAGCATCATGAACGCTGAACTGGTTACTCCAAACAATATAATAATCTGGGTGGAATAAATCACAACTCTCTGTGCCTCACTTTCCCCTTTTGTCAAGAAGGGGTTATTGTTGTTCTCTTTGAGAGACAAATTTTTGATCCTATGATCTTATTGACTATTGCAAAGATGAGAGGAATGTTCCCAAACCTTTAAGTATGATTTAGTGATATGAACTGAAAGTCTTAAGATCTAGAAGATCTGAATTAAAGTATGTATTTGTTATTGATCCAGGGGAGAAAGGAGAGAGATCTTGATAGAAATTTCAGAAGTATTTTGCAGTTAATTGGTGTTCATAGAGTCTGAAAGCACATGCTGTAACTATGCAGGAACTATTGAATCTTTGCCCCTGGGTGAGAAATTTAAATGGCATTAATAGCACTATCCAGAGGTATGCTTTCCTCCCCCACCTTCACATCTTTTCATCTCTGGTCCCATTTTAGCTGTAGTCCCAATCCTCAGATGTGGTCCCACCTCTGGCAGCAGCTGGGAAATTTAGAGGGGGCAGTATCATGCTGAGCTTCTGCTATGTTCTCCCCCCAAATGACCCTTTCTCCCCCTTTCCTCAGAAGCTGCAGATGGTGGTAGGACTACCCCAGCCTTATCGACGTAAGTTGTACCCCTCTTAAAGCAGTCCAAATCAAATTAACCTTTTTGGCTGCCATTTCACATCACTGATTCATACTGAGCTTGCAGTGCACTCAAAGCAGAGATCTTTTTTTCCTTCCAAATCGCTGTCTAACCATCCTTCTTTCTTCCCCACCTGATTTTCTCAGACACTCTGAGAGTGACTTCTTGACAACTGGGTAAATGATCTTCAAGAGTTGCTGTGGCTGTAAAATTGGTTGCTGAGTAGCCATCCTGGGGATGAGTTTTAAACTCTTTAAATTTAGCTAAGTTGGTGCTAGGACCATGAACATACAGTCAGTCCATCACCGAGCTCATACTTTCTAGCTTGATGGGATGTGCCAGAGTTTAGGCTAACTAGTCTGGCTGAGCCTTCTTTAGAGATTTATTCCCATCACATGTTAGTCAGTTCAACTGGTCACTATTGAAGGCTGCAGATATGCTAAAGAGAGTTCCTTTGCCAAATTCCCAGACCCTCTTGGCTCAGAACCAAAGATCAAGACTGGAAATTCAATCAGAGATGTGCTTTCTTATGAAATGAGATCTTCTTATTATTACTTTTTCACTACCTACAATCCAAGAGAAACAAAAGGCCTGAAATGAAATGTCATATAGTAAGCACATGGCAGGATGCTAGACAAACATTGTGCATTGGGCCCAAAACACAACTCCTAATGACAACATTCTCCTGGGAGCCTCTCAGATCATTTGGTATTTTTGCTGGGAGAAGGTAGCCTTCCTGCCCTCCTAAGCGGAATAACACAAAAGCAGGTGCAGACTTTTGGAGGTAGACTTATTCCAGAGAGGATGGCTCTAGGGGGGAGACTCTTTGGTCTTTTCTCAATCCTTATAATTTCCCATGTTCCAGAGAGGTCAAACCACTCTTAAAAAAGGAAATTAAATGCAAAAAACCAGCACTAAAACAAAATCACTCAGGTTTCTCACCTCACCCCTCCAAAGCCAGGGAATTCAGAGATCATATTTCCATATTTCCACTAAGCTGTGGGACCTGAGCATTTTAAACGATGTCATTCTCTTTCTGGGGGCTCTCTGGAACATGATGTGATCCTTAGACTATTTCATATTTTGTAGGGGGAAGATCATGATTTGAATTTTCTAATGTTTATGAATAAAATGAGTTAGATAATGATGGAGCAGATATTTATATTTTAATGACCTTTTTCATATTGCAGAGCTTTATTGTTAAGCTTTATTTTCTAATTATATCATATTTATAGGTAGCCTGAGTTATGTGCATGAATCTACACTTGTGATAATTAATATAGCTGATGTGCAGAAAAAGGTCAAGATCCTGAATGTTGGACTACAGGAGCAACTACTTTTTCTTAGGTTCCTATGCAGTGAACTTTATTAGACAATACTCTCTACAGCATATGTAGCTTTGGAAGCATGTGAATATACACAGGAAGACATTTATAGAGATAAAAAGCAGAGAATTTCAATGAATACACAATCAGGTAAGCTCCAAACTTTCCATATTTACTATGGCATATATACCTAAGCATACAGGTGTCTCTAACTTCAATGAGTTTACATTCTATTGGAGAAAAGAATATGAAAACAGATAAATGAATACAAAATACATATGAAATAAATTCATTGTAATTTCAGGAGTGGGGAGAACATCGAAAAGAAAAACATTTATCATCCCTTTAGCATCTCTACCACTAATTACAAGTACAGCCATAGGGAAATTACTTAACCTCTCTGAATTTTAAGCAGTCTTTTAAGTCTTACTTATAGGAAGTAGGACTTGAAGAACAAGAGAGAGGAGAATTTCCACTTGGACAAAATTGCAGATTCTTAACATACCAGAAACATATTCCAAAAGCATGACACCAAAATAACTAGCTTGACCTATTTCTTTTCCAGTGAATTAGCCAACTCTTTTGGTGAGGTGAGTAGATCTACTTTAGTGGACTATATGGTGTAGTGGACTATTTGCTGATATTTGGAATCAGAGGAAGTGGGTTCAAATTCCAACTCTTGTGTGAGGCAAGTTATTGAACCTCTCTGGGCCTTAGGTTTCTCTCTTGTTAAAGGAGAGGGCTGAAATAGAAAATCTCTGCTAAAAAGATCTTCCAACTCGGAAGTGAACGAGAAAAATGAGTAATTTGCTTTGGTTCATTTAGTCATCATCAACATTAATCTGCAGCTTACCACACATTCCAACCTCCTTGTCATTGTTTATGTTCTTTGTGGAAATGAATGTCTTCTCTTCTTTCTTCCCCTCCCTATCTCCTCTTCCTTCTCTTCCTCCTTCTCCTTGTCTTGTTCCTCTTCCTCTTCTCTTCCTCTTGTTCCTCCTCCTCTTCCTCCTTCTCTTCTTCCAATTCTTTCTCCTCTTCATTGTTGTTGTTCTTTTTTGTTGTTCAGTCAATCAATAGGTCCTCTTCAAGTGCTCCATACAAAATTAAGCATCCAACTGGGTTTAAATTAAAAGAAACCTCAGAGCTCCTCTAGGTCTCTTCTCGACTTTCCGTTCACTGAGGCAGAGTGGCTTGCCCAAGATATGCCCAAAGTCCCAAGGCAACAAGTAGCAGAGCCAGGAATTGAATCCAGGTCTTCTGATTTCTAATCTGATACTCTTTCTACTCCACTATAGATAATTAATATGATCAAGTGCCTGTAGAAGCCATGTTCTCCTGAGACCTACTCTTAACAAACATACATCTTCTTTCCTCTCCTTCTTAAAACCCTACTCCTCCTTAAAACCCTTCCTTCCTTAAAACCCTACATCATAAACTCAATGATGCTTTCTTTTCTGAATTTAATGACTGAAGAACTGACAAACCAGAGTTTCAGCACTGGTTATGATATTAGTTGTGACTTTGGGCAGGTCACTTCTATTCACTGGTCCTAAGTTTCTCCCTCTGTAAAATGAAAGGGTCTGAGCAAATTGGCAAATTTGCCAAATGGTAGAAATGGTATTGGAGGGCCTGAGGGAAGGGTGATACATACATGAATGCACTGGTTGAATTAGTCCAACTGGATAATTCTGAAATTATACTTTAAAAGAAAGTAATGAAAACATCCTTATCCTTTGACCCAGAAATCCACAGAGAAGCATATATCCCAAAGAAATCAAAGGCAGAGAGTTCCTACCATATTCACTGAGCTATTAACAACAGCAATTTTTGTTATAGTAAAGAATGGGAAGCAAAGTACCCATGAATTGAGGAGTGGTTAAACTAATTGTGGTATATGAATATAATGAAAAATTATTGTGCCATTAAGAAACAATAAATGTGAAGAATTCAGAAAAGCTTGGGAGAGTTTGTGGGAATTGATCAGAATTTTAAAAAACAATATACACAATGACTTAACAATATAAGTAGAAAGAACAGAAAGAGGGAAACTAAACATTACATAATCATCATGACTAAGCAGGGCCTTGGAGAGGAGCTGAAAAAAGTTACCTTTCTCCCTTCGTTGTAGAGGTGGGGAACTACAGATATGGAATGCTACATAGACAGCCAGACATAGTCAATGCCTTGGTTGGTTTACTGAACCATTGGACTTTGTAAGACCTGGCCCAATGCCAGAATAACCCCTGGACATCATATTTTGAAGTTTTTCTCAAGCTTTGTATATTCTAGAAGTAGTGGAACACTGACAGCAAGATCTATAAGTAAAAGTGTAACTTTGAACTAGAAAAATGTTTAATATTTAGATAATTATACAGCTGATCATATAACTCAATACATTTGACTAAATAATAAAAAATCTTTTAACCAAATAGAAAATTATTTTTTTTATCAAGGCTACACATTTGGTTTTTGTTTGTTTCAAATGTCTTAAAAACCAAAGGAAAAAACTCAAAGGATCCATAGAGGTCTTTAAAAATCATCATTATGGGTAGTTATGTCTTTAAGAAAAGATACCACAACTCTGGGAAAGAGCACCTTTGCAAAAGGATAATCAAAGAATTGCTCTATGCTGTTTTGAGAGGCTTGCAATTTGAATAGCTGTAGGCACACCTGCCTAAATCTTAGTCTTCTCTGAATGTTTACTTGGTACCAGCACTCTTTAGTATTTTTCTTTAGAAAAGGGATTGACAAAAGGTTATTTCATTTGTACCTTTTGAAAGTTTTCCATCTGTCAACAGGCTGAGACTTCTTTTTTCCTTTCTATCTTTTGTTCCATGGTATATACTGGAGGGCTTTAGTTCTAGTGACTCACCATTGATGCAACTTGTGAAAAGTTCAGACTCACTGGTAATTAAATGGAAACATCTCAGAAAACATTACAACTTTTGTGTCAATGGGTGTAACCCTGAGATGGTCCCGGTGAATATTCCCTTTCATGTATTATGACTCTACCACATTAATAATACCAGATGGTGAGTCAATATTAAGTGTAGCTTTAATGTGCAGAGCATTATCAAATTAAAATCATTGATCTTAAGCATAAAATGTTAACAATGATTAAACAATATCACTTTGAGTAAGGGAGTACAAAATGAGCAGCCCTCATTTTATGTAAATTGTAAACTGTTTAACCTTATTCAAAGGGCATAGTTTCTATTTTCTTTGAACTTCTTTTTAATGTAGACAATTATCACTAGGATCTATTATCTATGGGAACATTAGAGAATAATGAAACATTGGAGAAAAAAAAACTTCTCGAAGTTCTTTAGTGGATTCCCTTCTCCCCAGGAGAGCTAAGAAGGTTGGAAAAGCACCTTGAATTCCAACTAAATGAAGTTTTAAATGCCACAGATTAACATTGGTATAGACATGGTTGGTCTCCAAGACAAGAAGATGCATGCTAATTAACCCAAAGAACATTTCAATGGGAGAGTTCAAAGGAGAAGCTTATTGCAGTAGTTATCAGGAGTACTGATGACTAATTATACTTGAGAGACATTAGGCCCTTTAAAAAATTTAAAAAAAATATTCCATGTACTTTCCTAAGAATAAAAAGCAAACATTTACGCTGGCGTTTCTGATGATGCAAAGACATGCTCTTTCCTATTTTTCTAGTACTTAGCACAACGCCTGGCACATACTAATTACTATTAACAAATGATAGTTAATTGACTAATTAACCATTCTCATCTCTCTTTCCCTCCCCATCCCTCCATCCCATACTCAGTTCATGGAAAGGAAAGAGTGAGACACATTTTAGCTGTGTGAGACATTACTCTAAGGATGAAAAGGAGAATCTCTCTGTACGTTCAGATTTAGCTTATACAACTTCACCTGTGCTGGGCCTGTCACACCCATATTGACATGTGTCTGCATAGGTGATTCACACACAGAGAGAAAGCTGAATCTGTATTCAAGCATGGAAGATGAACAACAAAAAATACCACCCAGGAAAATACAGTTATTGAGTCATATCATCACTACCTTTAGGCAGAGCTATGAATTAATTAATTGCCAGCCTAATGGCCCAACTTGTCAGAAGATGCTAATTAGACCAATTGGGACCATTTGGTTGCTGCTGCAGCTTGTGCTATGAGCATCAAAGCAGGTACACGCCGTCTCTGGTGAGTTGAGGGAAGGAACAGTGACATGCAACCCACTCTAGGTCAGTTCTCTCCAAACAGCAGGACAAATTTCTGTTCTTCTGAGTCATAAAAAGAGAAGCCAGAGTTTCTAGCCAACTGCATAACTCATGAACATTAGTCACTTGATTTACTTTCAGACATTTCAAAAACCCCAGGATTGTCTACATCTGGCAGGGGCTGAAGGAAGAGATGCCTAATAGAGTCATGGATAGCATTAATAGAGTCATATCTGTGTGGATCATCTGATAAATTTAATTGCTCAAAGCAAACAGGGTTGGGGCTGGAGGATCAGTCTGAGGATTCAGTTGTCGGGAGCTGTGATGTAAAAATCAACAGCATAAGGGGTTGGGTGAATAGGAGATATGGTTATGATTTAGTTCATTCAGCTTGATATGATTATCAGTATACTTTCATTCCCAAAGAATTTTTCATTTAATATTTTTTTTTCTTGAATGTACTTCTATTTTTCAAAAATTGTCCATTTCACTTATATTGCCTGAGTGAGATAAATACTCATTTCTCTACTGAAAGTTGAAGCAGATAGCCCTGTACAATATCATGCAACTCCTAGACACCATAGTTTTCAATCTGGATTTTCTTTGAGGAGTCTGGATCTCCCATTTTTACTGAAATGATAATTTTTTAAAATCTTAGTTGCAGCTCCTGAGGCTGACTATATTTCTGTTTGCCAGCATAGGGAACAATGCGGTTCTTGAAGTAAGGAACACCTGGGTTTGAATGAATTCTTCCTCTGACACTAGTTATGTGAACATGCGCAAGTTCCTGAGCCTCAGTTTCCTAATCTTTAAAATGAGGGTAATCAAACTAATAGTACCTATCTCACTAGGTTATGGCCAAGCTTATTTGAGATAATATGTCTAAAATGCTTTGCAAACCTTAAAGGACTACATTGAGAAATATACATACATAGATACATACACACATATTATATAACAATTAACATTATTATTTGAATAATCAAATACTGAAAGGATCAAACATTATTTCATTAGTTTTGTTTTTGTCTATCTTGTCTTTTACTGTCCTCTCTCTTCCCAGATTCCCTCCCACCCAATCTCAGGCCGATACGGTCTCCCTGACTTGCATCCCTTTGCCCCAGAAAGGGCCCCTGCTGGCCATTCTCCAGGGTCTTAATCTCCTTTCAGCCACCTGCAGCACATGAGTCTCCTCCCCTCCCCCAAGACCCAGTCTATTAACCATCTCTTCCCTTTAGCCATGGACCCCCTCCCAGAGCTCTAGAGGAAAACCTTGAGTAACCTCATTGTTTGCCTCAATGTGGAAGAAAATGTGGCTGAGTTTCAGGTAATCAACTTGAAGCTGGTATATTAACCGCTGAAGGCAAATGAAACATACTCATATGAGTGGGAATTTGATATATGCAGAAGGTCAAAGTTTCCCCCCTGCACAGTGGTGGTCACTTTAATTGGTCTGTAAGAAGGCTGCCCTGATACACAATGGAGGTCTGTCCCAGGCTGGGGCACATTTACCTTACACATTAGGGTGAGCACCTTTGGACCTTAGCAGAGCTCGCCACTGATTGTTTTATGCTTCTGAGTCCCCGCTGATCCCAGGGCACAGTGTGGTCTGCTGCCCTTAAAAGAAAGGCAACATAGTCTGAGCAGAAAGAACACAGCCTAAGGAGGCAGGGACCCCAGCTTTCTTCCCACCTCTGCTATTGACTTCTTGGGTGACCTTAGCCCACTCAATCTTTCCCCGAGTCTTGTTTTCCTTGGGTTTTAAGCTCCTTCTAAGGAAAATGAGTTATTGTTTTGAATTTGGGTCCTATAGATAAATAAGGTTTTAAGACATTAAAATAATAAGGTATGTGATCTAATGGAAAGGATCGACAGGACTTCAGCTTTTTGTAAATGGAAATAGTTACATCTGTGACTTTATCCAATAACAATCGATGATTAGATAATATCTGCAAAGTTCTGCTTTATATCTAGCAACTCACTTGAACTCCTCAGCAACCCTGTGAGGCGGATGCTAAAAGTGTTATGACTATCTTACAGGTGAAGAAACTGAGTCTCAGAGAAGTCCCAGAAGTTGGCTGGTATGAGAATTAGAATTTGCATCTAGATCTTCCTGGCTACCTTTATCATGCTGCTAATTACATACTATGCTGCATTTAGAACATTTTATGATCTGTCAGTACAACATTATAAGCAGTAAGAGAAGGCTGGTTTAATGAAAAACTCCTGAAATTTATTTATGTTATTTATATATTATATTTATATTAGTCATATAAACTAGGGGTCATGATTTTATTGTCCACAACTCACATTTCTATGTTAAGGTTTATAAAGCATTTTCTTCAGCTGCCTTGTGAAGGAGGCAGCACGATTACTGTCTCTATTGAACTGTGGCGGGTAAAAGATGAAATCTTTCAACTGCCACAGAACTGACGAGGAAACAGGGAGAGGTAAAGTGAGCATAACGTCACATCATTGGTAAGTATTAGCAATGGGGCATCAGTCTTCAAATGTAAGCACTAAGTGTCTAAACTGCATGCAGTGGGAGCAGAGAGACAGCTTTTTCTACAGTCTTTCTGGAAAGACAAATTACATACTCAAAGATCAAGAACAGTGCGATATTGTACATATGCTGTAGGAGTTAGAAGGAAACAATATTGTAGGCTGGGTATAATCTGAACAAGGTTTGGAGGGAGTGAGACTTCTAGGAAAGGCAAAGGGCAGAAATACGTATGGTGTCTGGGGGACAATGAACAGTTACATTCAGGGTTTGCTTGGACGAGCACATAAAAATATGAAGTGGTAGAAATAGAATCATAGAACTAGAAAGGGCCTTAGATATTATTTAGTCCAACTTCATTACTTCACAGAGGAGGGTCAGACTAGAATACGAGGGACCCTGAATGTCAGACTGAGGACTTTGTACTTAATTCTCTTGGCAATGGAAGCAATGGGGGTTTGTTTTTTGAAATGGGTAGAGGAGGGAGGTTGGGATGGCAGACATAGAGGAATGTTTTAGGAAACTTAAGTAAGTAGAATTGTTTAGAATGGTTAGAAGCAGGAAAAAAGTGGAATCAGAGTAACCAGTTAAGCTAACTCTTAAAACAAATGAGTAGGTCAGCCAATAAGCAGTTAAGTGACTATGTGCTGGCACGATGCTAAACACTGAGAGTACAGAGAAAGGTAAAAGAGAGTCCTTGCTTGTAAGGAGCTTACAATCTAATAAGGCACAGATGATGTGGACATCTGCCTATGTACAAATAAGCTCTATATAGAATAGGTTGTAAATAACCAACAGAGGGGAGGCACCAGCATTAAGGGGGGGTCGTGGTCAGGAAAGATGGGATTTGAACTGAGACTGGAAAAGAAACCAGAGGTTATGAAGTGAAAAGGAGAACATTTCGGGTACGGGCAGCAGCCAGTGAAAATTCTGGGAGTCTGGAGATGGGGTGTCTTGTGCAAGGGATAGAAGAAATCCAGTGCCGGTGGATGACGGAGCATATGGGGGTGGGAGGAATAAGGTATAAGACTTGGAGAGAGAGGAGGGAGCCAGGTTGTGAATCTGTGTGTCTTTGGGTAACAGAGGATCTTATATTTGATCCTGGAGGTGATATGGTGACAGCCCCAGGAGTTTATTGAGGTGAGTGAGTGGGATCATATGATCAGACTCATGTTTTACAGAAGGATCACTTTGGCAGCTGAATGGAGTGGGGAGAGACCAACTAGAGTTGCACAGTTCAGGCATAAAGTCATGAATGAGGAGCAGCTTTAGAACAATATGAGTCTGGGCAGCAGGAATGGAAAGCTGGGAATTGAAAATGGTTTGGGTAGAAAAATGTTGCATTTGAATACTCTTTTGAACCCAATCCTACTCTTTTTTTTAAAAAAATACTGTGGATTCATTTTCTTTTCTTTTCTTTTCTTTTTAATTGATTCTTTTTAAAATAGTATTTTATTTTTTCCAAATAGATGCAAAGATAGTTTTCAACAATCACCTTTTCAAAACCTTGTGTTCCAAATTTTTTTTTCCCTGACTTCTCTCCATCCCCCTTCCCAAAACAGCAAGTAATCCAATATAGGTTAAACATATGCAATTCTTCTAAGCATGTTTCCAAATCCGTCATGCTACACAAGAAAAACCAGATCAAAAGCACATTCTTGCTGCTATTGTATATGATGTATTCCTGGTTCTGTTTGTTTCACTCAGCATCAGTTTGTGTAAATATTTCCAGGCCTTTCTAAAATCATTATTATTTTTTACATTATTATAATATATAAAAATACATAAATAGATAATAAAATAATAATTTTTACAGAACAATAATATTTCATTATGTTCATATATCACCACTTATTCAGCCATTTCTCAATTGAAGGCCATCTACTTATTTTTCAATTCTTTGCTATGTGAATTCATTTGCAAAGAGAATTGACCAGTGTCAGAACACATGAATGATCAATGTAGAGAATTTATGGTGGCAATTTTTTCCACCAAAACAGATGCAACTTTTCTCTGACTTAGTAGATGTATCCTAGAGTATTACCCTAGGAATATATATTTGAATGACTTGCTCAAATTTCTACAGATAAATTATAAGAAGCAGCATTTTATCTACTGTGATAATGTTGCTTGGGTTAGCTAAAGTATTTAGTTTAAAAATCTGGTTTCTACCTTAGAGCCAATTTATTAGTATTCTTTGGTTTTGTGAGGCAGCTACAAATATGTTGTCTGAACAAAATAGATTTTACACTTTATTAAGAATAGTCATTCTTGGGGCAGCTGGGTGTACAGTGGATAGAGCACCAGCCCTGAAGTCAGGAAGATGTGAGTTCAAATCTGATTTCAGACACTTAACACTTCCTAGCTGTGTGACTCTGGGCAAGGCACTTAACCCCAATTGCCTCACGGGGAAAAGAAGACTAGCCATTCTCAAAGTATAGTCTAAGGACTCCAAGGGTCCCCAAGATCTTTTCAGGGGGTCCACAAAGTCAAAACTATTTTATAATGCTACTAACAGGTTTTAATTTCTATTTATGGTAAATATCAATAACTATTACCCCATAAACAAAAGCCCTTGGAGAAGCTTAATTTTTAAGAATATAAAAAATTAATTTTTTAAAACTTGAAACAAAACAAACAAACAAAAATTTGAGAATGCATGCTTCAGAAGATCAATAACTAGCCGGGATCTTATACTGCTATTTTATGGATGAAGACACTGAGGTCCAAAAAAGTTAGGTTAATAAATGTTTATAGAATTGAGTTGCTACTTTTATGACTTTGGACAAGTCCAGAGTTCAAATCTAGCTTCAATCAAGTGACTTGACTTGCCCAAGATCAAACAAGTATCAACTCAATTCTATAAACATTTGTTAACTTAATTTCTCTGTGACTCAGTTTTTTCATCTATAAAATGAAGGGCGTGGACCAGGAGATCTCAAGATTCTCTTCAGCTCTTTAATGAACTGATGCCTGAGGCTTATCAGTAATAAGGATCAGCACAGGGTTCAAACTTAGCTCATCAGACTCCACATCAAGTGAGTGCTCATTTTACTATGCCATGCTCCTTTCTTTAATGCTTACAATCACATTATCCAAATCAGTATAATTCATTTCTTTCATGAAAAGATTTTTATTATATTATAAAATTATATAAGTGTTTTCCCCTATGTGTGTTTTGGCTTTTGCATGGCACCCACACATTTGTGGTAGGGCAGGGTACTGTGTAAAAACTCAGGGAACTATGTTCTTATTGTGCTGGAGAGAACAGACTTTCTAATAGTGAGGTCCAGGTTTCCCATACCACCCAAATAAATGCTCTGGGCTGGATCACCTATGGAAATTTTCCATAAATATTTCATAGAATCATAGAAACAGATCATTTGAAAGTTGGAATGGGCCTTAGATATTAAATACAAACTTCTTATTTTAGAGATGAGAGACACCCAGGCGCAAGGGAATGAAATGATTTGCTTAAAGTGATTTAGTGGCACAGTTGGGAGTAAATCCTGTAGATTTGTAGTTTCCTTCTACCATATTAAAGTTGGTTATTTGGTTTAAATGAAGGAGGAGTTAGGACTTCTTCTGTCCAATTGGGCTATTTAGTCCCATGTAACCTGGGCGAAGGATAAAGACATTTTTACATAGGGGAAGAATACTAGGGTGTGACAGCCAGAGTTTTGTTTCAAGCAAGAAGATCTGGGGGAATTTCCAGGTCTAGGTGACCTATAGTTTTGGCATATCCAGGACACTCCATCAGGCAGTTGGCAGATACCTGGGACTAAAGGTCAATGAAAAGATGATGGCTGGATAGTGGATTTGAGATCATTTGCATAAACACAATAGAACTCATTCAAGTAGATAAAGATCAACAATAGCAAAGAGAGGGAAGAGGTCAGGATAGAGCCCTGGTCTTGGACGATGCTGAATCAGAAGACAGCAATGTCATGAAGACCCAGGGAGGGGAGAGTGTCAAGGAGGAATTTGTGTCAAATTTTGCAGCATGGTCAAGAGAAATGAGGGCTGGGAAAAGGTCATTGAATACCAGCTGGAAACAGTACTTTTTGTTGACTTAGATAAGGAAAGCTATTAACTAATGCCTTGATCTATCAGCCTGTCCACCCTTTATATTGATGCAATAACAACTTAATGAATATAAATAACATCTATACCACTTGCTCAGAATAATTTATTTTTATAACTTTAAGAGTTTATAACATCAATATCAATACATTATCACTTCATTTATCTTCCAAAGTAGAGAAATGAGGTATTTCACACAAGTATTTTCTGTGTAATTGGAGCTTAAAATTTTTTGATTTGTTTGTTTTAACTACTTTTGATGGAAAATTTTCTATAATGGTAGCAAAGTATTATGATGCTTTGACACAGAGAATGCCAAACATGATTTAAACTTTTTGTAATGACTCAGTGAATATCAATTAATGTATTGCAATATAAAGATGCCTCACTACAGAATCATAGGACCACTAGATGATGTCCTCTAACTGAGTGCCAGGCACAGAGTCAGAAATACTTGAGTTCAAGTCCATCCTCAGATATTTACTAAATTGTGTGATCCTGGGAAACTTACTTGACTTCTGTTTGCCTCAGTTTTCTCGTTTATAAAATAGAAATAATAATAGTACCTATCTCCCAGAATTGTTGAGAAGATCAAATGAGATAATAATTATAAAGTACTTAACATAGTGCCTAGCACATACTAAGCGCTCTATAAATGTTAGTTTATAATAATAATTATTATTATTATATTTTTATAATTTATTATTATTATATATTATTATAATTATTTCCACCCTAATGTTTCCAGACAGCAGTTGGTAGGTTTTTTTTTAAGTTCTCTTTTTGTTTGTTTATCTGTTTTCTTTTTTATCGCCAATGTTATGTCTTGCTGCTGTTACCCATATGTATTAGCAATTGTCCTCACTCTTCTCATATGCTGCCACTCCAAATCCACATAACTAGACTTCTTAAGATGCTTAAAATTGGGATAAATACAAATAAAGTGTGAAGGAAGGCTTGATGGGCTCTTTAATTAGTAAGGTACATGAATTTTGGTGCATAAATTCTGTGAAAAACACACAAAATCACAGAATGTTGCAGCTGAAAGGACCCTTTGAGATAATTTCATTTACTACTTTCCCCTTCCTGTCTTTAAGACTAGAAATCTAAAGGTTCAATGACATGACTTGCTCAGAGTCTGTGTTAAATACAGAGAAGAAGCCTCCCTACTCCAAATCTAGTGCTCTTTCCTCTGTGCCATACTACATCTTAGCTATTCAGAGGTATTTGGGGCTTATTTCCAGATGATTGATTACGCAGCTGGTCCAGGTTGCCAGATAAGTGATCAGTTATGGTCAATGAATCTAGTGTGTAACTAAGGGGATTACAGGAGAAAAAAGTGAGCCTGACACTTTGACAAATGATGCATCTTTGGGGATGGAGAATACCTCCCCAATTTCTAAAGTATTCTTAGGTTCTGTTCACCATCTCTGTCCTGATCCTATTTTGTTCTTTGCAACCATATTTGTTAGAATGGAGCCTTTCTCCCTAGCAATAGGGATTATATATGTACTTTCATTTATAAGATTTAACAGGAGAAAGTTAATCATACAAGTAAATGCTCCTTCTCAAAAGGGTGCTGTGGTTAACCATGGGTACCACATGTAGCAGTCAAATAGTTTCTCTTGCAATAATATTGTGTATTTGTCTACAGGTCATTGATTATCAATTATCCTATTGTTATATAATGTGGACAATGGTGCCCTAGAATTTTGGCAGTCTTTATGACCTAAAACGCTGATGTTTCAAATCTATGGTAGAACCTCAGGGCTATAGTAGTGAGGGGTACTATGGAATCTGAATTAAAATGTGAAGCTCTTTTTGATGCACACAAACAGAAAGTCATCAGACAGACTTAATTTCCTGTCTGTTTTTCATTGATGTTTGATTTCATTAGGATAGAACTCCTTTTCCATGGATTTAGTTAACTTTTTTTTAAAGAAAATTTATTTTGGTTATTAGGAACTTGACATATATCAAGAACTGGGAACATGAACCTAAACAAAGAGAAGAAAAAGAAAAAGACTGAATATGAAACCTTAAAGCTCTACACTTATAGCTTTATTTTCACATTAAAAATGATACTTTTGGATTCAACCATTCGAGAGCAATTTAGAATTATGCTCAAAAAGTTAACAAACTGTGCATACCCTTTGACCCAACAGTGTTTCTACTGGGCTTAGCTCCCAAAGAGATCTTAAAGGATGGAAAAGGACCCACGTGTGAAAAATGTTTGTGGTAGCTCTTTTTGTAGTGGCAAGAAACTGGAAACTGAATGGATGCCCATTAATTGGAGAATGGCTGAAAAAATTATGGTATATGAATGTTATGGAATATTATTGTTCTGTAAGGGACGACTAGCAGGATAATTTCAGAAAGGCCTGGAGAGACCTACATGAACTGATGCTAAGGGAAATGAACAGAACCAGAAGATCATCATATGGCAACAAGAAAACTATACGATGATCAATTCTGATGGACATGGCCATCCTCAGCAATGAGATATTTCAAACCAGTTCCAATTGCTCAGTGATACATATACATCCAGAGAAAGGACTGTGGGAACTGAGTATGGACTAAAACATAGCATTTTCACACTTTCTGTTGATGTTTGCCTGCATTTTGTTTTCTTTCTCAGGTTTTTTTTTTCTTTCTTGATCCAATTTTTCTTGTGCAGCAAGATAACTGTATAAATATGTATACATATATTGGATTTAACATGTGTTTCAACATATTTAACATGTATTGGACTACCTGCCATCTAGAGAAGGGGGTAGGGAGAAGCAGGGAAAAAATTGGAACAGAAGGTTTTGTAAGACTCAATGTTGAAAAATTACCCATGCATATGCTTTGTAAATAAAAAGCTTTAATAAAAAATTTAAAAAATGATAGTTCTAACATTGCCTTACTTGTCTAGATCCACTTCTGAACTTTCATCTGCTGTCATTTATGTATTTTTAAAAATGACTCAAGGTGCTTTTCTTTCTTTCATTATTTCATTATCTATGGTGCCTTTAAGCATTTTCTATGATTATCTCTTTCAACCATCTTCATTTTTAATGCTGCCTTGCTTAAAATCATGATTGATACCTTACTTCTTTAAATTTGTCTGACACATAGTAAATTTTATCCTCATTTTAACTGTGTTTAACTCCCTCAAATGTGTTTCTTGTAAATACTATACTGCAAGACTCTTCTTTCAAAGCCATTGCTTCCTTTTTCCATTTTATGGGTGTTTATCCTATTTGAATTCACAGTTATGATTATTAGTCAATCAGTAAGTCAATAAATATTGATTAAATGCCTTCCATGATTCAGGTACTTTGCTAAGCACTGGAAATACAAAAAGAGGCAAGATAATTCCCACCTTTAAGGAGCTTACAATTTAATGGGGAAGACCAAAAACAAACAAGTATGTACAAACAAGCTACATATAAGATAGATAGTAAATAATCAAGGGGGAAAACACTAGAATTAAGAGGGGTTAGAAAAGGCTTTCTAAAGAAGATAGGATTTTAGTTAGGTATCAAAGGAAGCCAGGGAAGCTGCTAGGCAGAGGAAAGGAGGAAGAGTATTCCAGGTATGGGGAACAGGCAGAAAAAATGCCCGGAAAAAGAGATGGAGTATTTTGTTTGTGAAACAGCAAGGAAGCCAGTATCACAGGATTGGGGATTATTTGTAAAGAATAAGATATAAGAAGTTTGGCAAGAAGAGAAGGTGAGTAGGTCAGGAAGGCCTTTGAACATCAAAGAGAGGCTTTTGTATTTAATTTTGAAGATGATAGGGAGCCACTGGAGTTTTGTGTGTGTGTGTGTGTGAATGTGAGTATGTGAATGTGTGTGTGTATGTGTATGTGAGTGTGTGAATATGAGTGAGTATGTGAATGTGTGTGTGTATGTGTGTGTGAGTGTGTGAATATGAGTATGTATGTGAATGTGTGTGAGTGTGTGAATATGAGTGAGTATGTGAGTATGTGAATGTGTGTGTGTATGTGTGTGTGTGTGTGTGAAGCTGCTGTGACACAGTTGGGCACTTTGGGAAAATCACTTAGGTGGCCAAATGGAGGTGGGCCTGGAGTGGGGCGGGCAGGCCCTTCAGCAGACTATTTTAATAGTCCAAGCATGAGGTGATGAGGACCGTGGGAGGGCGGTGACCATGTCAAGGGAGAAAAGGACTGAGAGATGTCCCAAAGATAAAGTTGACTGGCCTTGGATCAGATTAGATGGGGAGGGGAAGGGAGGTGAGAGGGAAGAGTTCAGGTTGACACCTAGGTGCAAGCTTGGGGGGATGGGAGCATGGTGGTGCCCTGACAGTAATAGTGTCTCCCTCTATACTTTTCCTTCCTCCTTCTCTGTCCTGTCCCTCCTCCCATTTACAAAGAAGGAGATAAAGGGAAGAAACTTGATTGAAATTGATCATCTAAAACTGAAGTGGCTTTTTCTTCCTCCTGCTGCCCATTCTTTTGTCACCAAGCACAGAGCTCAATCTCTGGTTCTTATTTTCTCTTTTTAATTTAGTCTTTACAGAGCTGAAATTTATTTTTTTTCGTGACTTTTGAAGATTCTTTTCCTTTTTCCTGTCACTATCTATTTGGTTTAATGTATTTCTAACACCAAACTTTTCTGTATGTATAACTCTCTTTTGTCCAGTTCAAATAAAAGTATGAGATTATGAGATACATGCTCCATCTACTTCTTCCTCTATGTTTATGTATTCTTGTGCATTTAATTTATGTAAAATAGTAAGCACCTCTCCTTTCTCATTTCTCCCCATTTTAGTGTTTTCATTTACTAATTATCCTTTTTTTCTCTGAAAATCAATTTAACCAAACAAAACTACACCCTAGTCTCATAGTAAGACTGTCTTACTTAATTCCATCCTTGAAATGACCCTTGAAAATAAATGGTTGCTGAGAGACTTGTTTTTTTCTCCTTCTGTTAGAATGTAAGCATTTCATCATTGTGTAGCTCCTTCCAACTCTTTAAGTGTTTTTAAATTTCTAGGTTTCTCTTAATCATGGTGTTTTCATTCCAAATTTCTACCTAGCTCAAATCAAAAGTCCTTGAAAATCCTTCTATTCTATTTATTAAAAAAATCAATTTTCCCCCTGTAGGATTGTAACTCAATTTCCCCAGGTACTCTTAGTTATAAATCTTTTTTTTTTGCCTTTTGGAATATTGTATTCCATTATTTCTTTTCTTTTATAATAGTTGTAGTATAGCCTATGATGATTCTGCTTGTGGTTCTTTAGTATTTGAAATCTCTCTAGTTGTTTATAGTATTTTTCTTTGAATTTGGTAACCCCAAATTTTAGTTATGACATTCCAGAACTTTCCAGTTTAAGATTATTTTTTTCAAGAGGTGATTCATGTAATTCTATTTTTCACATTTTCCTCTGACTCTAATAGATCTGAGCAGTTTTCATTACGATTTCTTGAAATATGGTGTCCATTAGAGCAATGGCCCTGGAGTCAGGAGGACCTGAGTTCAAATTCAGTCTCAGACATTTACTGTGTGACCCTGGGCAAGTCATTAACCCCGATTGCCTTCTCCTTACCACTCCCAGCAAAATAGGAAATATGGTATCCATGTTTTTTGTTGTCATGATTTTCAGGGAGTTTAAATGATTCTCAAATGCTCTCTCCTCAACCTATTTATTGGTCAGTTGTTTTTGAAAGTTGAAATCTTACATTTTTGTCTGTTATTTCAATGTTTTGACCTTGTCTAATATTTCTTATTATTTCATAGAGTCACTGAGTTCTGTTTGCTCCATTGCATTCAAGGAGGTAATTACTTGGGTAAGCTTTTCCTTCTGTTTTTCTGTTCTAAGCTATTTATTATCCTTTGCATTTCTAATTTCATCTAAAATTTCATTCTTTTAAGATGCCTTACATTACTTTACCCAACTACTTTTGTGGTCCTTATGACCAAGTAATTTTTTTCTTGAGGCTCTGCTTGTAATTGTGGCATTTACTCTGTTCTTCTGAGATCACCTCTTGGGTTTTTCTTAAGCCAATGTTTTTGTCATGTTTTAGTGTTGTCTTCTTTTACTCATATTTTCAGCCTCCATTCTTAGATTGGGTTAAGTGATTCTTGAATGGGTTGGGTCGGGTTTGCTGACCCTTTTATGGTATCACTACTGATCTCTACGGGGTAACTTGTAGAAGGCCTAACTTCTGCCTCAGGCTTTGTCAGTCTCCCAGTTGTCCACGGCAGGTTTCTGCCTTCGTTGGTATGTTTCCTTCTCCCTGAATGATCTTTAATGATACATTTGTTCCTTTCTCTCTTGCAGCACTGACAGACCTCATTCAGATATTGGGGATCCCACTGGTCTCAGGCCCCAGGCCCAGCTTCCCTTTCATTCCCACACACCCAAAAGAACCGAGTTGGCTTTGTCTCCTGGGGCTCTGGGTGTTTTGTCTGCCTGAACAGTGACCCATGGGAACTGGCTCTGTCCTTCTCCTCTGTTCTGACAGATGAAGATTGGTCTTGGCTTCAAGTCCCCATTTGCTGGAGCTCCTGTTAGCGTGCTCTCCCCTTATTCAGAGCACTAGCTGCCTTTAGTTCTATTTGCCAATACTTATCCTGGTATTCCTGCCATAGCTTTTCTCCCTATCCCTACTAGAGTTTATTCTGGCTTCCCTGGCACGACTCTTCTGCCTATCTTCACAGGGTTCTGGCCCATTTACACAAACCTTGCTAGTTTCCTTAGTATCCCTCCTCCCCACCTTTTAGCCAATCTCTGACAGCTTCTGGCTGTCTTGTTAGACTGAATTGAAGTGTTTGTTTCTCTTCAGTGTTCTTTATCATTGATTGGAGACCTTTTCAGATGCTTTCTGGTGCTTACATGGGACAGCTGGACTTTTCTATGACCTTTCCCTTTGTCATCTTAACTGACTAAAAAGGGTTTTTTAAAAAAAAATCAAGATTCCCTGATGCTGTCCCAAATTCCCTATTAAAATACTCTTACTTTGGGGAATGGAATAGGGTGCAGCCTCTTCCATGAAGACTTCCCTGATCCTACAAAGGACATTTGGTATCTCTCTTATGCTCTTATTGTGTTCTATTTGATATTTTAGTTACTAGTATATGTGTTTAATTCAATTCAGCAAATATTTAATAAGTGTCTGCTCTGTACAAGGTACTGTGCATACAAATATAAAAAAACCAACAGTCCTTGCCCTGAAGAAGCTTACATTCTATCAAAAGGAGATATTATGGACACACCTAGTAAATACAAAGAATACATATAATAATGCAAAATGACTTCAAGAGGAATCAAGTTCTGACTGAGGACCCAGGAAAGGCCTTCCATGAAGCTCTCCTTTGAAGGAAACCAGGTTTTCAGTGAGACTAAGGTGAGAAACGAGTGCATTCTAGCCATGGGAACTATTTGCTCAAATGGGTGGGAGTGAGAGATGGAACAATGTGTAGAAAGAATAGTTAATAGGCCAATTTCACTCAACTGTAGAATATATAGAGGGGAATTACATGAAACAAAGAGTTGGGAGTCAGATTGGGGAGGGCGTGAAATTTCAGGATGAAAATTTTGTACTTTAAAGGCAACAAAGAATTTTGGACTTCTGAGTTTATGTGTAGATGGGGAAGGGTTAAGGTTGGATAGAAATGAGGAAGGGGGATGTCTGTACTTTAGGAATATCACTTTGGCAGCTATGTGGATGATGTATTAGAGAAAGGAGAGACCTGATCAATTAGGAGGTTACTGCAATTGTCCAGGCAAAGGGTGATGAGGATCTGTCTGTGTTAAGTTCCTCTACCATATAGTAACTCTGGGGAGGGACTTTAGGTTATTCATCTTTGTACCTCTCCTAGCATCTAGAAAAATGCTCTTCTCTCAGCAAATTAATATATTTTTGTGGACTTGAAAGGATTCAAATATATTTGTTAAAAGAATGAAGGTAGAATGGGACCAAAATGAGGAGAGGCCTTTCAAGAAAAATTCATTTTTGTCCTACAATGAAATCAAAGGAAGATTTGTTCTAGGCACAAGACATTTTTTAATCTAGGCTTAAGTCACTTCTTTTCCTTTAGCTACCAAGGTGACCACAAGCTTCAGAATAAATCTGTTAAAATAAATAAGACAAAGCTATATAGCCTTGCTTTGAGATCCTTGTAGGTCATAAACAACCCAAAGGTTCTTTAGATGGAGATATATGACTTCTATAAAGGGGTGTTCTCTATAAGTTGGGAAGAAAAGAAAAGCAAACAAATCAAAGGCTAGTAAGTGGGAAATGTTGACATCTAAGTGAGTGTCTTCAAAGGGCCTGTAACTGGAAATACTCCTCAGCTGTCATAAATATATGTAGTATTTATTTTCCTCAAACCTCAAGTCCAAAAATGATAGCACCAATCATACTAACATAAAGGGTTTGGATGATAATGAATCTGACTAACCCAATTCCATACTGGTGTTTCATTTGACTTTGGATGCCTTTATGACATTTCTAACTTTCGAGATTTATTTTGGAAGAATTTTCTTCCTTCATAAACACAAAATGTGGATGCTTCTATACTTAACTAACTACTATGGCTGAATTGTTTTCCCAGATTTGAGAAGACAATTTGTTAGATTTCAGTTTTTCACATACAATCAGAAGCTCTAGATAGGATGAGTTAGTGTGATGCTGCCATCTACAGCCAAAAGCTGCCATTTCCTTTGATATAATTAGGAAGAAGTGGTAACCTTAGGCCTAAGTGGTTAGCATGCATTCTTGACTGTTTCTGTTTCTAAAATGGATTACCGTCCCCATATTCACCCCCAATAATAAATTTCTGCCTCCTGAAGTCCCTTCTTTATTTTTTCAAAGCTTAATTCAGGAGCCACTTCCTCTGTGTTGTCCTCCTTGATACTTCCCATCCCCAGATGAAAATTATCCTCCTCCTTTACAAAAATAGCTTCAAAGTACTTTGCCTGGATTTATCCCTTGAAATATTTTTATTATACTTTTGATGATGCATAAAATTATGATTTGGGCATTTGTCTATTTTCTTCTTGAAGTGGGATATTCTTCTTCTTCTTCTTCTTCTTTTTGCTGAGGCATTAGAGGTTAAGTGACTTGCCCAGGGTCACACAGCCAGGACGTGTTAAGTATCTGAGACCAGATTTGAAGTCAGGTCCTCCTGACTTCAGGGCTGGTGCTTTATCCACTGCGCCACCTAACTGCCCCCATGATGGGATATCCTTAAGGAGTATTTGGTGAATCCTCTGATCCCCAGAGTGCTGAATTGAATCCCAAAGTACAGTTACCAGTGGGCACTTGTTCTTTCTCATTAGACTTTCTTCTGTATCCTACAAAGGATTAGTATGCACTCTTTTAAAATATAATTATTATATCTTTTGATTTTTGACATTTCCTAATGTATTCATAGCCTCACCTCTTAGGCTGCTTCACAGAGGAATGAGGCAAGCAGTCATTTCCATCTGATCACTGAAGTAACCAATCCTGGGTTCTATTCTGGGGAAAACAAGTAGAGAAGATACTCCAACATTTACAGGTTCCCTTGTATCTTTACTATAGGGATTTCAACCAGATAGAGCTTTAGAGTTTCCAGAATTGTTTCCCCACCTCCCAGACATTTTTTGTGCAATTAATATGCACAACAGGGCAGATGTGATGACTGTTGTTTTTTAATAAAGGAGAAAAGTAATTCTCAAGAGAGTGCAAGTGGAATATTCAAAGACAGCCAGTTAGAAAATGATAGAGCAGGTATTTGAATTTAGGCCTTCTGTTTCCTGATCCACTTCACTATTTTCCCATGCTCTTTTAGGAGGCTTATTTTAGGGTAAATGCAAATCTGCATGAGGGAAAGAGGAAGAGGAATCTTTTCCCTTTCAAAAAGTGCTTGAGGCTCCATTATAATTTAGAAGTGCCTCTGGGTTCTCAAAGGCTATATTAGTGGAGCAAGAGCGCAGGGAAGTTCTATGGAACTTGAAGGGTTTTGAGGATGAACATGGCCATGGTCTGGGTTCCCAGGTTAACTAAGTTAAGAGATTATGCAAAAAATGATACATTTTCCATTTATTACAGCTCTCAAAGGTCATTTATCCATCTATAAAGGGCTGGTGCCCACACTAACACACAAATCATGGATTCTGAAATGTTGAAGGGTTAACAAATATAGAGGCTTATTTTCAACAATTCAATAAACATTAAGCACTATAAACATAAGAAACATTAATTGCAAGGCACAGGGCATAAAAACCCCCAAAATTTAAAAACCAATTCCTGCCCTGAATTAGTTTATATTCTCCCAGGACAAATGAATAGATACTTAGGAGTACTGGAATAGTGAGTGGTTAGAGCTCTGGAGTTGGAGTATGGAAGACCTAGACTGAAATCCTGGTTCAGATTCTTACTAGCTGTGTGATTTTGGCAAGTCATTTAACCATTGTACCCCATAGCTGTAAATTGGGAGGATTTGATTTCAATGGCCTCTAAATCTATGATTCTATAGGAAAATATAAGTCAACTTGAGGTGGTAGAATGTACTATCAACTACAAAAAACTGGAAAAAGCTTCCTGTTTTGGATGTAGCACCTGAATTCAGACATGGGGGAAGCTAAAGATTCTAAGATGTAAAAGTGAGGATAAGGTGACTTATAGGCAGTATGGGCAGAGACAGGATAAAGGGAAGATTAAATGCTGGGAGCATAACATAGGAGAGTTTAACTGCAACATAAAATAGATAAAGGGGAGAAAAAGGAAATAATTCTGGAATCAGGTTGTGAAGAGTTTAAATGAGAAGTGTATAGGTTTTTTTTTTTTTTTTTTTTTTTTTTTTCCCTAGCAGGAAAAGGGAACCACTTAGGATTCTTGAGTAGCATGATCAGACCTGTACTTTAGGAAGATTATATATTGGAGGGTAGATGGGAGAGAGAAGACACTGGAAGCAAGGAGATCAATTAGGAGTTTGCTGCAATAGTCTAGGGGCAGCTAGATGACTCATGAGATAGAGTGATGGAAGGAGTCAGGAAGACTCGTTTTCTTGAGTTCAAATCACACGCTAGCTGTGTACCCTGGGCAAGTCACTTAACCCAGTTTGCCTCAGTTTCTTCATCTTTAAAATGAGTTGGAGAAAGAAATGACAAATTACTCCAGTGTCTTTGCTGAGAAAACCCCAAAGGGGTCACCATGAATTGGGAACAACTGAAATGACTGAAGAACAACAATAATGAAGCAATAGTCCAAACAAGAAATTCTGAATGAGGGTGCTGGTCATGTGAGTGGTGGGAAGAAGGTGGGTAGGAGAGCTGTTGTGGAAGTAGAATTAATAAGACTTGAAAACTGATGTGGATATGGAAGGTGAGGGAGAGTAAAAAGTAGAGAATAATGCTAAGGGTGCAAATGTGAGCAACTGGAAAACTAGTAGCATCCTTGACAGAATGGGAGAAGTTTAGAGGAGAGGAGGGTTTAGGAAAAGGAGTTGGAAATAAAAAATTTCCTTTTGTTTGGTCTTTCCCCAATAGTATTTTATTTTTTCAAATATGTATAAAGATAGTTTTCAACATTAATTTTTGTAAGACTTAATGTGTTCCAAATTATTCTCCTTCTCTCTCTTACTTCCCCCCTTCCCAAGACAGCAAGCAATCCGATATAGATTAAATATGTACAGTCCTTTTAAACATATTTCCATATTTGTTATATTGTACCAAAAAAATATACCAAAGGGGGGAAAAACCATGAGAAGGGAAAAACAAACAAAAAAAGGCGAAAATCCTATGCTTTGACCCACATTCAGTCTCAATAATTCTCTATCTGGATGCAGATGGTATTTTTCATCCCAAGTCTAAACAAATTCCATTTTGGATACAATAGCAAGTGGCTTAATGGCCAATGACAGAAGCTTGAATTCTCTTGATTCCTTCTGTCTCTTCTGATAGCCACATTTTAGCCACTCAGATAACATACGGTCAGAGTCTTACAGAATCTGTTTTCTTTGATACATTTGTTCCATTGGTACCCTAGTAATGAGTAGAATCTGGATGTTGGCAGAGAGCAAAAGTTTTCTCTATTTAGGAGTGTTATTCCAGTCACTATAAGAGAATGCTTTAAAATGAGATTTGTAAATACCAGAAAATTTCTAATAATATCTTTTGATCAAATAAAAAAGGTGGGTGGTGCTCATATAATTTTTCAGCTGCAAACAATTTTGTGCCTGTTATCTATTTAATTGGGATTCTCTTCCTATTTAGTTGGAATTAAATTATTTTATTATTTTAAGTTTTTCAGTTATTTTAATTTTTTCAATTCATTCAGCTATCTCATTTTCAAATTAAATTTTTTACTTAAGTGTCCATTATGTGCAGAGCACTAGGTGAATCAACAAGGGAGATAAGTAGAATATTAAAGTTTAAATAACACTACCATCAAACAACTTCCAGTATAGTAGAGGATAGAAAATATGCACAAGTAACTATTACAAAACATTTACCAGAGGTGTGTGTAGAAGAGTGTTCAAAATGCTATGTGAGATCTGGAAGTAAATGATCATTTATCTTAAGTTAGTTTACCTGGAGGTAACACAGTGTCGTAGAAATGGTGTTGGGAAGATGGATTCAGCAGGGAATGGGGTACAAATTACATCTGTAACATCAAGTAGCTATATCATCAAGGCATCTCACTTGAGTCTAAATCTCAGTTTCCTTTTCTATAAAACAGAAATAAGAATACATGTGCTATATACCTGAGTTGTCATGGGGAACAAATGCAATAAAGCATTTTGCAAAGTATCAAGCTAGTTGTTGTCATTACTATCACCTTTGTGATATTAGCCAAGTCTCTTGACCCTCTTAGATGTCTATCAGCTCTAGACTGATGATTCCATGATTCATGGGGCAGTGAAGGTGAGAGAGGGCCTGCAGGAGCTGTCCTCTGCATCAGTGGAAAGATACCCACATAAATGAAATCACCTATCTATCCACATCAAATAAAGTTGCATACTTTGGGATAAGCAGCTCTCTTTTATGATTTGCTCTCTTAGGAGAATCTAATCAATTTATCATTTTGGATTCATTTGAGGAATCTTACCTTGTTACTCTGAGACACTGATGAATGCTCTATGGTCAAATGTATTATGATCAATTTACAGCCTATGTGGGCCACATTCTAGTGACAGCTGTGTACGCTTACATTGTGTTTCTATATGATAGCACTTCTGGATTTTCTCTCACTTGAAATGCCTTCCCAGCTAACTTACCTCTTAACTCTATTTGACAAGATAAAGAAAATAAGGCAAATAAGGGGTAAGGTTCTCACCTCTGGGTGAGGGTCCTAGCGGGGTTTTATCCAGTTTCCCTCTATCTCATAAAATTTGCCTCATTTTCCCTTGCTAATAACATTTTAAATTATAAATGAATTTGACTATTTTATTTTTTCCTCAATTACATATAAAATTTTTCTACATTTACTTTTTAAATTTTTGAGTTTTAAATTTTCTCCCTCCCTCTCTCCCTCTGCTCTCCCCTTTTGAGAGGGTAAACAATTTGATATAGATTATTCACATGCAGCTGTGCAAAACATTTGCACATCATTGGCTAATTTTTGAAGAAAAAAATTTCTTTTGTTCTTCTGTTGTTGTACTTCCACCTATAGATGTTACTGTGAATTTAGTAAAAGTGGCAAACCATTTCATCTGCTAAAACAAAATTCTCCTGAATTTTCACTCCCTGAAAAACTAACCCCACACCCCACACAACTTGATATTATCAAAAGTGATCTTGCAAAGTATTCATTACTGCTTTATTATATGGACCAAGTTAGTCAAGAGTTAGTGAACTTTTCCACAATAAATCTTTTGACATATTTCTAGTAAAAGGTAAATGCTATTATTATTAATGGTTACTGGTCACCATGTAATATGCCTATACCATTTCAAGGCCACAGATAATATTTCCCAGCTTTAAGAGAAAAGTTAAGATATGCTGCAATTTCACTTTACCTATTATTTTCTGGACATGTGTTGAAACATCCATTAATTAGAATCAATTGAAGTAGATAGCATTTTTTCATACCCTTAAATTTTCAAAACATATACACTGAATATATGAACTCTTCCCAACCTCTCATACATCATTGAAAGGTGAAACGCTCTTAATTAATCTACACTGTATAAATAAAGATTGCCTGGGAGGGATTGGTACATGGTGGACTTCCAAATTAAACTGGAAATCCTTCTGCAACAGGATATCAAACAATTTAATTTAAATCCTCCATTCCTATGCAGGATTTAAATGTTTACAATTAAACAAAGTTTAAGAAACTAGTTTAATGCATAGTGAAATCTAACAAACAGAAGCATGCAGCTTTTTATTATGTATTATCCAGACGTTTTGATTTTGTTTTGAAACATAGCTAACTAAATATTCCAGTAGGAAAAGCTTCTTGGGAACCAACAAATGCTATCTTGGCCTTTCTTTCTCCTTTTTTTTTGCCAATACCCACATTTATGAATATATATACAAAATGAAATAAACAAGCTGCATATTATTTGCAGCCCAGATAAGGGGATGCTATTTAGGGTGGGCTATCTCTTATGTTACCGGGCCAAGTTCTGAGCTCACTGTTTTGTGTGAAACTCTCCCACTGAAGTCAGTGGGGGTTGTGGGATATAGCTGAAGGCGAAATCCAGCCCAGTCTGCATATATTTATAACTTGTAGGAATTCCTTACATAGAATCATAGAATGTTACAGCTGAATCCTGATTTAAAATTTTATCTGCCTTTATTTTACTGTTGAAAGACATGATGAAAGGTAAAGATACTGTTATTGCCACAAAGTTTCTCTAAAACAAAATCTAGATAAAATACTTTAAAATATATTATCACTCCAATATATCACTACCGAGAGATTCACAAAAGAATATAAAAATAAATTCTGGGGATTGTTCTGAATTGTGGCTAAGAAAGGAGGTCTAGGGATAGCTCCTTTTGGGGAAAATGGCTTTGTAATTTAGAATCATCGAATTATAAGCTTAAAGTTCAATATTTTTCTTTCTCAAGAATGTTGTCACCTGGAGAAAGAGAATTATTATTAAGGTTTTTTTTTTACTTCATATTATATTTTTGTCTTCTCTAAGTATCTGAATCTAATTCTTATCATGGCATAGAGGTGACACAGGACTCTTGAAAGAGATGACAGTTGGAGGCAGGCTATTAGAAGGACCAAGTTGGAAAGGTTTTGAGTTTAGGCTCAGAGATGGAATCTGTTATTTTGTTCCAGGATCAGGCTGCCTACATTCAGAGGATTCATAACCAGAAGGTTATGACCACCAGAAGATGAATCTTTTTGGCTATAGTAATTCATGAAACTATTGAGTTTCATGCTGAGATTGTGGAGGGAATGCACACCCTGAAAAGATAATCATTCTAAACTTCATGTCATGTACAAATATATGGTTGATAAATATTCTCAATGATTTCTATAATTATTTTTATAAATTACTCTTCAAAATAGCTCTGTGCAGGTTAGGCATGGAGAGGCTAAGAAGTGTGGTGGACTGGAAGGGTCACAGGGTTAAGATCAAAGGACATGGGTTCACATCTTAATTCCACTACTTACTGCTTGTGGAAATCTTGATTAAGTCACTGAACTCCTGTGGGCTCAGTTTCCTCATTTGTAAAATGAATAAACTGGACTTGACAGTGATCCCTTTCATTCTAACTCCCATGTTTTACTCTTTCCCAAAGGCTCTGAAGAAGCTCTTTTTAAAGAGAAAATCCCCCAAACTTCAGAATTTATGTTTTTTATTGGAATAAAGATGAATTTGGATGCCTTTCTATAATACATCACCCTGTCTAGCCCCTTGGCTTCTTATGTTGTTGCCAAGAACTTTCCTTTATAGTATCATGTGTATTTAGCATCCAAAATAATGTGTAGCTTGGGGAATACTAAAGAATACCACTCACTCCAAAGCTTATAAATACTTCATTCTTCTCTTTTTCTTGACCAAACGGTACCATTGTGAACCAAAATTGCACATGCTTCCCAAAGTTAGTACAGGTGGAAAGGACTTCTTTGGCTTCCCTAATTCAATTCAGCCGGGTCTTTCTCTGCACATGGTGAAATCATATTCATTCTCTATTCTGTAGCAACATCCCCAACTAAGTTAAAAATAACAGAGTCACAGTATCCTAATTTCACTATGTCCAGAGTGCTGAAGTAAACCCAAACTGTCCCATTGGAATCTGGGAGGGGGAGAAATGTACCATAATGCATACTGTAAAAGAAACAAACAATCTTAAGGCATTATTCCTGCCATAAAAGAGCTTAATTATGAAGTGAAAATATTCTGTGAATAAGAAAAAAAAAGGAATTTCATAGCTTCTAAGATTCCCCTCTTGAGAAACTACCCCACTTGGTTCATGAAGCACTATTCCAGATAAGAAAACTGAACCAAGATGCATTTACTCAATCATTCATTCAACAAACATTTATTAAGTATGTAAGATATACAAGATGTTCACTGAAGTCTCACCCTGATGCCTCATTGTGGCATTGAAGTAACCCTAGTTTCTTACTCTTTACTAATGGACCATGAACTCTAGTTGTTCCTACCAAAGTGGAAAAGCCTTTGAGTATGAACCTGGTAGTGGACTGTGTAGCTATCTGTCCCTCTAAAGCCATCTTAACTAAATAAGGAGAGATTTAGCAGAAGACAGCCACGAAGTGATGAATGCTTTCAGCTCCAGTAACCTATTAAGCACCCACCCATCATTTCTTAGACAAAGATTTCTCAAATAAGCACTGCAAAGAAATATAAGAAAATAATAAAATGGGAACAATAAGAGGTCTTTTCAAGAATATTAGAAATATAAAAGGAAAGTTTCTAGCAAAAATGGGGGTGATAAAACACAAAAATGGTAGCAGTTTAACAGAAGAGATAAAGAAGAGGTAGCAAGAATATACAAAAGAACTATACAAGAAAGATTTTAACATCACTCTCAACCACAATGGTATGGTCACTGTAATAGAGCCAGACAAACTAACTGAAGAACGAAATTAAATGGGTCTTAGGAAGCATTGCTAACAATAAGGTTAGTGGAGATATGGGATTCCAGATGAATTACACAAAACCCTAAAATATGATACTGTTAAAGTGATGCACTCAATATGCCAGCAAATTTGGAAAACACAACAATGGCCGCTGGATTGGAAAAGATTCATTTATGTTCCAATTCTAAAGAAGAGCAATACCAAGGAATGTTCAAATTACTAAACAATTGTGTTCATTTCAAACACCAGCAAGGTTATGCTTATAATACTGCAAGCTATGCTTCAGCAATATGTAAACAAGAATTATCTGAAGAGCAGATTGGTTTTTGAAGAGGCAGAAGAATTAGAGACCAAATTGCCAACATTTACTAGATTATGGAGAAAGCTAGGGAATTTTAGAAAAACAAAAAAACAACAAAAAATCCCATCTACTTCTGCTTCATTAACTATACTATAAAGCCTTCCATTGTGTGGATTAGAACAAAATGTGGCAAGTCCTCAAAGAAATGAGAGTATCAGATCTTAATTGTTTCCTGAGGTACCTGTATGTGGGCCAAGAAACAACAATTAGGTTTAAGAATGGAAAAGGAATATGACAAGTCTGTATATTGTTACCTCATTTATTTAACTTATATGCAGAGTACATCATGCAAAATGCCAGGCTGGATGAATCAAAAGCTGGAATGAAAGTTGCCAGGAGAAATATCAATAATTTCAGATATGCAGAGAGTGAAAAGGGATTAGCCCTTGATGAAGGTGAAAGAGAAGAGTATAAAAGCTGGCTTGAAGTTAAACATCAAAAAAACAAACAAACAAACCTTAAGATCTTAGCAATTGTTTTAATAACTTCCTGACAAACAGAGAAAGAAGAAATGGAAGCAGTGTCAGATTTTATATTTTTGAGCTCAAAGATCACTGCAGAAAGAAACTACCATTAAATTAAAATTAAAAGATACTCACTCCTTGGAAAGAAAGCTAGGGTAAATCTGGACAGCATATTAAAAAGCAGAGAGATCATCTTGCCAACAAAAGTCTGTATAGTCAAAAGTATGGTTTTCCCAGCAGCAATGTATGACTGAGAGTTGAGTTGTAAGGAAAGCCGAGTATCCCAGAATTTCCTTCCCTTGCTACAACTGTCCTACGTGTGTCATTTGTATTTGTATTCTTAGAGGTTAACACAGTGCTAACCTTATAGACATAAAATTTTTTTCATTCAGTCATTTATTTAATTATTCACAGATTAAGTAAAAATTTCTTTATAATGGGAAAAAGTGTGGAGATAAAAAATGAGCTTATCCCCAGCTCATAGAAGAGAGAAAACTTTGGACTCACAGGAGACTGTGCCCTGGGAGAGCCAGACCTTGGAAGGTCAGCTAATCAATTTTGCCTGGAGGCATGTCATACCCTGGGAAGAACACTTTGAAGACTACACATGAAACAAAAGACTCTGAGGTAGTACTAGAGGAAACTTTGGCTACATGTATTTCTTATCCGTGTACCTCATTACCATCATACTCTAAATTGTGCCTATTCTTCCCACTGATGTTGTGTATATTAAGTGGGAGATTGTACCCCAGGTCATTTGGAGGGGATTTTTTGCATGCATTATTTTTATCATACTTTAACTTGGATCTAATGGCTGATGTTTAATGGGAATACATTGGGTAAGAGTGGTGAAATGTACATACCCACAGGGTACTCTAGGACCCAAGGTAACAGCAGCTTTCTGGGGACCAAACCTTAGTGCAAGTTGATCCGGAGAGTGCTATGCTAGGGGCTATAACAGAAATAACATATTGTCCTTGATCTCTAGGAACTTAGTGTAGTAAGAGTTATCATTTGAAAATGTAGTGTAATTTAAAAAAAGAAAGATTTCACAACTCCTGAGAGTCTTCTCTTGAATCCTATTCATGCTTTCATCTTGCTTAATTTGAGTTGTTGGGATATTTCATGTAGGATTTTTCTTTATTTCCCTGTCAATGTGACTTCTCTGCTAATATTTGAAAGATGGGAATCCTTCCCTGGTCAGATCTCAAAGATACAGCCATGTGAACAAAATGACAACCTGGTTTTCTGCCGTCAAGAGATTTGCATGTCAATCAGTGAAAATCCATCTGGCATCTGTTTTTGGTGCTCATGTCACTTAGCATCAACATCAAATTAAATCCTTGATAGTAAAAATGGAATCTCTTTTCCATACTCACAAGCACATGATCAGCTCTGATTTTATCCCCTGGCCTCTCACATTGGGAAGAATATGACCTATTATAATCGAGGGACTCATGCTATGTATCAAGGTGGTGACAAGGGCACATGGAGGACCTCTTCTTAATGAAAGACAATGAAGATTTCCGTTTCTGCAGGACCTTTGTTTTTCCAGGCAGGCTTTGCCTTATGGTCTTTCAAGCCATATATGAATTTCTCATTGCTCTTCTGAATGTGAGAGAATACTACTAGTCCTGGAATTGTCATTAGAACTGTTCTATCATTAAGAAGCTTCTGTGTCTTTTGGCTCTTTGCATGTTCCCTTCCTCGCTTCTCTTCCTCTGTTCCCAAGACTATTAGTGGAATCTTACAGAACAACAATACCTGAACTTTAGAGGCTAGAGAGAAAATTCTTGGTGTCAGGATACATCCTTATTGTTTCACAGATTTGGCATCACATTTGGTGGGAAATCATTCTGGCCCAGTGCCATTGAAACCCACACAGATTCAGGTTGGCTTTTTATATTATTATTTTTATTTCAAATCCTTGATGGAAGAAAAATGCATGTCTGGGAGCAATCACATTCAGGCATATATCTTTCTCTGATGCAATTTTGAGAAGCCAAAGCGATAAAAAGAAGTTGTGACTTTTGACATTACCAAATAAATTCTGGGTACAGTTTGAATCAATCAGGTTACTTCTCCTGAAATAAATTCAGTATGTTTACACTCTAACCACATGCCAAAAGAATGCATTTGGACTGTCTCATGCAGAGGCTCCCTTGTCTTTAAAAAAAAAAAAAGATTCAGAAGACTGCAGAATGGTTGGCTGGTACTTTTTTGATTTTTTAGTTTCTGGATCATTTCTTTGATTGCTTGGAGTCTCTGGAGGAATGGACAGTTTATAGTCTTTGCAGATGATTATTGGGTTTTGAGGACCTGACAAGCAAGTTTGTACCCAGTCTAGATGCTGAATTCTATCTTGCAAGTGCAAAAGTCCCTACCCCTAGAACCAGACCCAGAATCAGGAGAATGGTGATTGCTGGCCCTGGACTCCTAGTTATTAGCTCAAAGTGAATTATGAACTTGTCAGTATAGAAAATAGTACAGCAGTGCCTCCCACTCCTTAGTAGCCAGAAGGGCCTTTTGGTTGGAGGTGGAATAAAAAGTCATGTTTTCCCATTTCCCTACTCAGAGCTGCTACAGTATGCAGCTCCTGCCTGCACCACACACCCCTTAGCTCATCTTGTATTGTTTGCTAGTTTTTTTATGCCTTGCCTCTCCATTAAGATTTTAAACTCTTTAGGGGCAAATCTTCACCTTCTATTTTATGTCTTTCCATCTACTTTCATCCTGATGCCTAACACAGTGCTAGATACCCAGTAAGGGCTCATCTAATATACTTGCTCTTCAAAGTCTTCAACTTTCCTTGGCCCCAGGAAGCTCAAGGAAAAAACAGGGATGATAATATCAACATGCCTTATGGGAGTGAGGATCAATTAGTCAACATTTATATAGCACTTTAGAGATTCAAAGCATCATCACAGGGAGTAATTTAATAAAGTAATTAACTAACCATTTCTAAGTTCAGGCATTATAAGTCGGGACATGTTTGCTTCTGAATCTATTACTCTTTCTTCCTTTTATTGGCTTAAGTATAATACCAAACACATAGATGACTCAGTTTTAGGGAAAGAAAGAGATGTATTTTTAGTTTGGATAAGAATTATCTTATTTAGTGGCGTTAAGTTTTTTGGTTTTTTTTTCCCATAGTTCATAGAATGCTTTTTCATTTTAACTCAACACTCATTATGAACTGAGTAGACAGACTGCGTAAGGTAAACACCTGAACTAATCTCTACGTAGGAAGGCATTTGATCACTAGCTTTGTTCTACATTTGAACTGGGACACACTTTTACAAGTCAGCTGGCCCCTCCCAGGGTGGGATAATACTACCCATCTCTTTGTCAGAACACATTCACTTAAACCTCTCATTGTGTGTCCTATCAATAATTATATTTATTTTTATCTTATGGACTAGCTCCTGATCTGAGAGCTCATACTCACCATAATCCTCACTCAAGTTCCCTTACCCATGCATAAATCTTGCTTTGAGTGTGTCTTAACTTCTAGAACAATAAGGATTCTAAAATAGATTTCAAAGTAAAGGTAGAAAATTGGGATAACTAGGGACTGACAGTAATGTTAGATGCTAGGTATGAGCTAGATGAACACTGAGGTCCTTTCTAATCTCATATTTCTGATGCTTTTAGAAGGCAAAATGGACTAGGGGAAAAAGCACTGACCCAGGAATCCGAGGACCTGGCTTTAAATGCTGCTTTTGCTGCTTACCATTGTGTTGTTACTTTGGGCAAACTGCTCTCTGTCTGGGTCTCAATGTTTTTATGTATGAAGTGAGGGGGTTGTCCTGGATCAGTAGTTCTCAAACTTTTGTTCTAAGTATCTTTATATTATTTAAAATTATTGAAGATCTGTCCAAAGAGTTTTTGCTTATATTTATGGATTATATTTATAGATATTTACATATTAGAAATAAAAATTAATTTTGAATTTGTGGATTATATTTATAGATATTTATATATTATAAATAAAAATTAATTTTAAATTTGTAGGCCCTCTGAAAGTGTTTCAGAGACCCCCCAGGGTTCACTAGCCCACACTTTGAGAATCACTGGCCTAGTTGACTTCTGGGGGTCCCTTTCAGCTCTAAATCTATGATTTTATGGATATTAAATTCAGTTATTTGGCCAGACTTCTTAGAACTATTCTCTCATGTTTTTTACTGCCACTACTGGCTAAGAGAAGAATACCTAGCAGAACTATGATCTTATTATATTCTGGCACAGTATTCTACTTATTCCATCTCCTAGCCCTTTCTGTTGAATTCCTACCATTAAAAAAAATCCTAACTTAAATACTGCCTCCATTAGAAAGCCTCTGAGTTTTCTAGCATAATGCCTTTATGTGCTAATTTGTACTTAGCTGATATCTTCATCCTGTAGTACTTTGTATTCTGATTCTCTGATGTGTTCTGTGTCCCCACTAGACTGTAAGTTTCATGAGGGCAGAGGAACAGCCCTAGCCCTAGCCCTGCCTAGCACAGTGTTTTGTACACAATAGTTGAGTGAATTAAATCTAATCTTTGCCAGTAAGATGCAAAATGCTAAAATCAAGTTAAAAACAACAAAGAATAAAATGAATGGAATGCTACTTTTAAAACAGTGATTGAAACAATCATTAGAACTAAAAGTTTCTTAGAGGACCAATCTGCATTAACTTTGGTGTTGAATATTGAATGCTCAATACTACTATCTTGTAATATACATTGATTCTTAAATATAAACTGTGATTTCTAAATAAGTTTGGGTTCCAGTTTGGGTCAGTACATAAGAATGCAGGCAACCAAGATCTAGATAAGAATGCAAAGGCACACCAAGTACTTCCCACTCAGAATCTTTGAAACAAAGGTTTAGAACCCAATTTTCTTAGAGGACAGTCCAATTAAAGAAGTGTAGTAGGGACAAAGGAGATGGGAAGAGAGAATTGAAAGTCTCCAAACAGACTTTTTAAGAGGATAGGTGATATTCATGGATCATATAATCTTGCTAGTAAGAGGAACCTCAAAAATCATCTATTCCAATACCATCATTTGACGGAGGAGGAAAATGAGATCCAGAGAAGTGAAATTATTTCACACTGTTCAGAGGCAGAATAGGACTGGAGTTCTAGTCCTGTGATTCCTTAACTCAGTACTCTTTCTATTCCCAGATAGTAGTACAATGGACAGAGCACTGGGTTTGGCTTTAGGAAGAACTCAGTTCACCTCTGGTCTCAGACATTTACAAGCCATGTGACCCTGGGCAATCAATCAATAAATATTTATTAAGCATCTATTATGTGCCAATCTTCACAACTATAAAATGGGGACAATAGCACCTACCTCACAGGTAATTGCATGGATCGAATGAGGTAATATCTGTCTGTAAAGTTCTTAGCACAGTACTTGGTACATAGTAGACACTTAATAATTGTTCCTTTCTTTTCCTTCCTTCCTCCTGTCCTTCTTTTCTCCACTTCCTTTCTTCATCCATTTGATACAAGAATAGCAATAATTTACATTTATATCATGTTCTATAGATGATTTTCTCATTACACATATCTTACACTCTGAGATAAATAGTGTAAATTGTAATTACTCTCATTTTGCAGATGAAGGTATTGAGTAGAGATATTAAATGACGCTTAGTAAGGATCAGAACAGACACACAAATGTAGGTATCTTGATTCCAACTCCAACACTTTTTGCACTAACCTGTGCTGTTTCACTGAACAGGACAAAGCCACTGAAGTTTTTGCATTAGCCTGATAGGTATTCCTTAGAAACTACCAGCTCTCACAGGGTCAGGGTCAAGTATGAACCTAGGAAGGTGCTTGTTAAGGATAATAAAGAAAAGACTGGCATATGCTATCAATTTGGGAACAAGCATGTGTGTTTGCAGAGGCTTCGGGCAGTTTGTTACTCAGTACTAGGGCACTAGGTGGTATACAAACAGGAAAAAAAAAAAAAATAACAAACAAACCAGAGGACAGCTTTAAAAATCCACTCGATCCTGAAAACCACTACTCAAACTAGTTTATACATAAAACACACCACCTTGTGGAATAAATGATAAGCACTATACTATGTTCTGCCACTTGTGAATGATGTCATCACTGTAATTACAAGAACAAGAAATTTCTTAGCTCCAGATGGTCACCATTCCCTCTCTCGGGTAGCCCCAGGATTCACAAGTCAGTAGTTCTCCTGTTCAATTTGATTGTGTCAAAACAGAACCTTTTATCACTGTAGCAGGCAGATGAAACCTCTGCTTTGTTTTGCTACTCTCTACCTGTCAATGTATTTGTCTTATGATTTCTTCTTTTAGTAAATTGATCAGTTGATTTATTTGGGTAATCAAAACAGGATCTGTTGCTACCTTCTGTTCTCCAACCTCAGATTTTCTTCTATTTACTTAGCTGTATATGTTGTATATTCCCCTAGGAGAATGAATGCCTTTCAAGGGTAGGAATTTTTTGTTCTAACTTTAGAATCCCCAGCATCTAACACAGTGACTTGTATGTAAGGGACGCTTAGTAAATATTTGTTGAATTGAGGTTAGGGATTGTTCTTTTTGTTCTTTTTTCATTTTTATTAATGCCTTTTGATTTTACACAGTCAGTTCCTGATATGTTCCATCTCCCTATCGCTGAATCCTTCACTTTTAACAAAGAAAACCAGGTAAAGCAAAAACAACTGCTCCTGATAGTGTATGCAACATTTTGTATCCACAATCCTCCACCCTTTTAGTGAGAAGAAGGAAGTTTGTTTTTCTCCCTGAACAAAATCAGTCATTACAAATAATCAAAGTTCAAATGCTGTGGAAGAGTTGTTTTCATTAAGTTTTTTTTGTCATATGTAAATTGTTTTCTTAGTTCTGCTCACTTCATGCTATAATAGTTCGTATTTCCCACGCCTTTCTGAGTTCCTCATATATCTTTCAGTTCTTATGCTGCAATTGGATTTCATTACATTCTTATTCCACATTTGATTTAGCCACTCCACAGATCTTCTCTTTACCTATTACAAGTGTAGAAATCTGTCAGTCTAACGTGGATAAGAAAACATGCTCAGGTGCTTGAAATGGGGACACTGGACAACTTTTTAAAACATTGCTTTCCCTTAGGTATTATAAACTTATAGAATATCATAGCTGAAAGAGCCTTAGAGACCATCCAATTCAATTCCCTCATTTTATAAAGGAGGGAGCTGAGGCTGAGAGAAATGAAGAGAAAAAACCCTAAGTTACATAGCATATTAGATGTGGGCAGTGAGACAGTGCAGAGTCTGGAGTCAGAAAAACCTGAGTTCAAATCTGGCCTCAGACTCTGTGTGATCCAGGCAAATCTCAACCTCAGTTTCCTCACCTAAAAAACAAGGATCAAATGAAATAATAATTGTAAAACACTTAGCACAATGCCTAGCACAGAGTACTATATACATCTTAATTTTGTTATTATTTGGTTGCAGAGTGAAGGCTTTTAATTTGAATCTCCTGATATTCAACCCTGTCTTCCTTCCATTGTGACATGCTGCCTTACTTAGAAGTGGAATGAGTATGAGTTTTGGAAATGCTTGCCAGGTGGTAAAAATCATAGCATTTAGCAACTGTGCAATCCATTCTAGAAGGTAACATTCCATATGATTTTCATATTGTGTGTCTCAAAAGTGATGGCAAAGTTTCACACTGATAAAAATGAAGTTACTTTGTTTGTTCCCAAACCACCCTGGTATTCTGTGTTTTATACTTTGAGTTGTTTAAAAAAAAAAAAAGCCACAATGGAAACATACCTCCTTTTCCTCTGATAGTTGCAAAAACAATGATTGTTGTTGTTGTTGTTCTTCTTGTTGTTGTTTTTAAACTTTAAGATGAGAAAATAACGTCAGGATTTAATCTGAGGCACAAATGGATTTGGCCAGATGCCTTGTGAGGCCATATTACATCAGTTCGATGACAGCTATCTTGCAATTTCTAATTGAGGAAGCTTTAAGTAATTGTGTTGAAGCCATGTTCTGTGTATGTAACAATGAAGAAGGCCAGATCCAGGAGAGGAATCTTCCACTAGAGTTGTAAATTGAATCCAAATTCCAGTTTGTAAAGCAGCCAGCTGCAACCCACAAGAACTTGTGATCTACCATATGAAGAGGAACAGATGATATAGTTGCAAAGTTTTCTGGTGGGGGGAAAGAGTTTGAGGGGGTTGAAAACTGCTAGTTTAAATTCACACTGGGCAAATACATTTTGCAAAGGTAAAGGAATTCCTGCTTTTGCACTTGAATACTGAAATAAACAACAGCAAGAAATCCAAGTAAAATTCTTACACCTCTTAAGGGCAAGCAGTGCCTCTCGATCCAGTTTCCCTCACCAAATTCTTTCAAATAGCCTTTTAAAAAATGGAATCTGAATGCCATTTGTTACCATTTCCTCTGTTAAAAAAAATCTTATAAGACATTCAAAAAATATGTGTCATGTGTGGTTCAAAGCCCCAGGAAGCAAAAGGCTCTGAGTTCCCAGATGAGCCTTATAATAAAATATGGAAGCAAGCCCGCTAGGTTGTTTTCAAAGAAAATGTGCACTTTTATAGGGAAAAAAAAAAGTAGCATTTCATTAGAATGGAGTTCCCCCTTCTTTCTACCTCCTCCCTCTTATCACTAGATACCTCTACTACTAAACTTAGCTTGGAATATATTATTTACTGATTCCACCCCTTCCCCTTTTTTTAGTCTGGGTGCAATTTAAAAGAAATCACTATTATTTCTCTTTAACTTTAGGAACATGTGTGCCTTTTTGGGGGGTGTCTCATGATTATTTGGCTCTACTTGATGTCTCCTTCTATAATTTCTTTTTCATACATGAAGTCTCTTGAGTGGAAGAAGTATACATACAAAACAACTTGGGAAGGAAAATGTAGCCAAAATCCTACTCATACATGTTTATTTTTAAATAAATAACCAACCAATCAGTCCATTAGTTAATAAATATTTGTTAGTCATCTTTGATATGCCAGGTATTCTACCAAGTGCTGGGCATATAAAGAAAAGCAAAATATAAAAATCAAAACTGTGATGTGGCCTAGCAAGGCATTTGATCAAATTCATTTGTAAATCAGATTAAATTCTGATGTTACTTTCTCATCTTAAAATCTTAAAATAAATTAATATTTTATATATATATGTATAAATACATTAATATATATAATAAAATAGAAATAGAAAATAGAAAACAACAATAATAATTGCTTCTGCAGTTATCAGAGGAAATGGAGGTATGTTTCCATCTTGGGTTTTTTTTTTTTTTTTTTTTTGTAACAAAACTCCAGAAGGCCTCAAAGTATAAAACACACAGCTCTAAAGTATTTTTGTCTGGGTCAAGACACTTATAGCCAGGAATCAGAGGACTAAGATTTTATTTGGAGTGATTACTTTGTCACTTTGGGAAAGTTTCCCTATCTGTATTAGTGGTATAATAATCCTTCATTTTAAACTGTTTCCCAAGAAGCCTGAAAAATTAATGGTATAACATTTCACAACACTTTGAGTCCCATCAGATTAAAAAAAGAAACTTGGGCAAATAAAAATCAAATAAATAAAAGGATGGGAAAGGGGTAGCAGTATAGCTATTTTAATCCTTATTCAATCCATCTTTACATGGGATATTCTCTTCCTGAATGTTGATTATATCAAAGAGTTTTTTCTTATTGGAAAGATTGTGATATGTGTGTGTGTGTGTGTGTGTGTGTGTGTCCAATTAGCCAATTAATAAGCTATTTCCCCATTGCAATGTAGGGACATTGGAGAGCAAATCACGTGATATATACAGGTAAATTTTCTTCCAACCACAACTCAAGGATCACTTCCTTCAGGAAGTTATAGTTATTTACTATTATTATTTATAATTATGTACATACAATTATAATTATTATATATAGTTATTTGTGCACTCTCTTTTTTTGAAATTATTCTGTATTTCTTTGTCTGTGTACATGTTGTATCCCCTAATTAGAAAATAAATTCCTTAAGAATAGAGATTTTTGTTTTTGTTTTTGTGTTCCCCTTGTCTAGCAGTGTACATATAAATGAGTGTGGAATTGAAAAAAAAAAAGGAGCTAAACTTTGTGATGAAGATTGGAAACAGATTCTTCTGATCATAAAATAAAATTCTGTGAGATCCATCTAAAAGATAAGCAAGAAGAATGCCCAGAAGAATGGAAGGAATGGTAAAGTGGTATTTTAACTTTTAGTGTAGAGAATGATCTTATATTTTATATATATTTATATATTTGATTTAATATTATATTACTAATATTTGTAGATATAGTTGATTTGAGATTCCTGGGTTATACCAACTTTCTTAATTTCTCCAAACATTTTCTTTCTCTTTGGGGCAATAAGTATGTTTTCATACTATGTTTCTGTTTTACAACAGGCATAAACCCTTGATGGATAATGTATCAACTGACCTATCCAAGGCAAACTATACTTGGATCTTAAGAGCTCAGAGTTAAAAGCAAACCCGGCTACATTATCTCTGTCAGAAGCACTCCATATAATGACACTGCAGAGATGGGACGATAACAAAGAACCTTATGAAAGCTGGGAGACTGATGAGCTGAATCCTATAGCAAACTCCAGACCCAAATTTAGAGTCTGTACCTGGATAAGTGACAGATACACCATCTGGATATCTGACAAATTCCATCAACACCCTATGTGTACCAGAAGCCATATCAAACAAGAAAAATTCCCCATAGACAAGCATAGTCATCTCTAAGGAGTGGAAGAAATCATGGAAAATCACTTTGTGGGGCAAGTCAAAAGAGAACAGTTCATAGTAACACTTGAACCCTAGTAATAGGGATACAGTGACCTGAAGGAATGTAGCTGTTCTTAAAAAGACTTGACAGGACAGCAAGACTCCTCTGTTTATCATTGAAATCTTTCACAACCTCTTTCCAACCTTATCCTATATCATTTCCTTTCACAAACTCTACGATCCAGACAGACTAATCTTGCTATCCTCACATACAATGTTGAAAGGCCAAAGTGGGAGGTGGGGGTGGGAAATGGTAGGGGAGTCTCAGCTGAGATTCTATCTATGTAGTTAGTTGTTCAATAGAATGTTGGGTCTGGAGTCAGGAAAACTCACCTTCTGGGGTTCAAATCTGGTCTCAGATATTTACTAGCGATATAACCCTAAGCAAGTCACTTAACCCTGTCTGCCTCACTTTCCTCATATGCAAAGTGAGGACCTGAAGAAGGAAATGAAAAACCAGTATCTCTGCCAAGTAAACCCCAAGTAGACATGATTGGAAAATGAACAAGAATACACACACATACGGAGAGAGAAAGAGATAGTGTGTGTCACTATTGGTTTTTTTTTTTTTATCACTAGCATCTCATATAGTGCCTGATATATGGTAGATATTTAATAAAAGCTTATTAATTGGCTAATTGGATTTCCCAGCCAACAACCACAGACTTAGAAAACAGCAGTGTTTTTTCCTTCCCCCTCCACTTAATAGTATTTTATTTTTTTTCAGTAATATATAAAGATAGTTTTCAACACCCACTTTTATATGACTTTGAGTTCCAATTTTTTTTCTCCTTCCTTCTTTCACCCTCCCTAAAATGGCAAGCAATCTGATATAGGCTGTACATATATAGTCACATAAAACAATAGTTATGTTGTGAAAGAAGAATCGGAACAGAGGGGGAAAACTATGAGAGGGAAAAAAAACCCAAAGTGAAAAAAAATGCTATAATTCACATTCTGTAGCTCTTTCTCTGAATGTGGATGACATTTTGCACCACAAGTCTTTTGGTACTATCTTAAATCACTATATTGCTGAAAAAAATTAAGTCTTATCAAGGATGATCATTGTACAATGGAAACAAAGTATTCCAATAAGAAAAGGATTGGGAGGAGGTGATTGTTGGAAAAGTGCCTTAAGAGAATGGGGCATTCAGAGCTAGTCAGTGGGCACTCATAGACCAAGCAGAGTTAAGATGAGAGAGGTTGAACTTTGGGGAGTGCTGTAGGACAGACCTGATTTAGGGTGATCTGGTGCTCCTGGTTTAGATGTGGAATAGAATGAAACACTTGCAGATCATCTAACAGTAAACAAAAGGTTTACTTAACCATAAAATAGGATAGATGCTTGATTCAGTGTTGGTTCAGTTGAACAGCAGCTTCCTTATTTTGGTGTTGGCCATGGCAGCAGAGCTGGAGCAGGGGTACTTTCTGCTTCCTTTTGAGCTGGCTTTTGTACTTAAGCCACCAGGAAGCTACATCAATAGCCTGAGCCTTAGTCCCTATTAAGTTTCAAGGATGGTTTTGATGGCTTTTAAGGAAAAACAGAAGCATTAGATGGGACATTGGATAGAGCACTGGACTTGGAAGTAGGAAGACCCATCTTCATGAGTTCATATCTGAGTTCAATCACTTACTAGCTGTGTGACCCTGGAAAGTCACTTAATCCTGTTTGCCTCACTTTTCTGATCTGTAAAATGAACTGGAGAAGAAAATCTTTGCCAAGAAAATCCCATATGGGGATTAGAGAGTCAGATATGACTGAAATGAATGAATAACAAGAAGGAAAAATTAGGCAGGCTTCCAGCATAGACATTGCTCCTACTAAAGGACTATACCTAAAATATGAAGAAACTTGTTATCAGTAGGATACTAGTTATAGAAGTGTTTCTCCAATAGTAGGGATGGATTTACATCCATCACAGTACACCCTGGTATCAAATGACAAGTAGGATGTGCTTTTGAGATGTATGATCCAGTTGGAGGTATATCCTATGGTGGCAGAGTCTGATTTTATCAGCTCCATGCTTCAAACAGCTGAATAAATCTTACTTCATGAAATTGGAACCTGTCAGGGATAGCATCTTTGTTAGCAATAGATGACTTTTTCTGTTCTATGATTTCATTTGCAGGGGGAGAAATGGCAGAGGGAGGTAATAAAAGGAATTGTACAGAAACTTTTAATCTGTGAGTAAAAATTATTGCCAAGATTAATACACAAGTATTGAGTACTTCAAAACATTTAATTAAAAAATATTTTATTAAATATTTATTATATGCAAGGCATTGTGCTAGATACAAGAGATACAAAAATGAAGAAACATATTATTCCTGTTTAGGAGCTTAATCTACAGGGGAGTAGGGTAGTGATATATCATGAATACTAATGGTGTCAAATTCAAATAGAAGTGGATTCCTATAGTTCACACATTGACTTGGAAATGACAAATTAAAATTATCTATGTTGTACCATATTTTTATTTTGTTAAACATTTTCCAGTTACATTTTAATCTGTTTGGGGGCACATTTGGGAATTATCAAAAGGGAACTCAGGCCTGGACCTCACTGGTGCTAAATATTTAGATTTAGCAGTTATCTGTAGAAAGATATTAATGAAAGCCAATTGAGCAGGTGAGGTAGTAGGAGAAAATCTAAAGAGAGAAAATAAAATGGATAAATACAGAATCATCTACATTTAGGGATCAGAAGGATGATGAAAACAGGAAAGAAAAAAGAGTGGTAAGACTGGTAGGTGGACGAAGAATCTGAGAGCAGTGTCGTAGAAGCAAAGGGAGATGTTATCCAGAAGCACAGGATGGTCAATGGTAACAAATGCTGAAGAAAGGTCAAAAAGAATGAGGAAAGTATTTGACGTATGTAGAAGAGGATGACTTTTAATGAAGCATATGGAAAAATTTATATATCTCAATATATAAGTACTGTTCTTTGCAAAAGAGTTATCTTGGAAGACCATATTTATTTCAATGCTATGTCAAGTACTTTAATATTTTTTTAACTGTGAATCACACCAGAAAAATCAGTTTCATTATCTCACTTTTAATTTTTTAATGGAATCTCCAGTTTGAGCACCCACCCACATGAAATATGTATTCCTTTTCCTTTACTTCATGTTACATGATTTGCATAGTCTTCATTCTAGTCAAACAGGCCTAGAAGCTATTTCCCATATATAGTGTTCCACTTCCAACCTTTGTTTGCTTGTGCATGTGACCTTCCAAGCCTGAAATATAATCTTTCTTGCCTTTGCTTTCTAGAATCTCCAACTTCCCTCAAAATATAAGCCAAATTGCATTTAAAAAAGGCCTTTTCTGATCATCCCAATTATCTTTTTTTTAAAATTTATTTAATAACCTTTTATTTACAGGTGATATGCATGGGTAACTTTACCATCCCAATTATCAATGTAATGAGCCGAGTGACAAAAAGGATCCAGTTACTGACAGAGAGGATCTATCTAATCTTCAGGACCTATGTGAATTTGCCCTTTCCGATGGGTTATGCAGTGTAATGTTCTTGTTGGTTTTCTGGAGGTCTTGGGACCAGCCTTCTTTTTAGCAGATTAATCACCACAAGAATAGCCAGGTGTTAAAGTCCAAATTCTTTATTGTCTCCTTGCCTGGGGCCCAGGCTAGCTTGGTCTCAGTGGAGGAAATGCAGGAGATCAGGCCAGCCACCACAGTGGTGGGAGAAGGAGTGAATCTCCTAGGCTCTGAGAGCTTGAGCTCCCACCTCCAGTCCTCTGTCTTCTCTGAGTCTGTTTCCGAGTCCTTTCCGAGTCTGTGTCTGGCCCTTCTAAGTCTGTCTCTGTCTCAGGTGGGTCTTGGTTTCAGTGGAGAAATGAAGGAGGACAGGCCTGCCACGACGGTGGTGTGAGATGGAAATAAATCTGTCTGGCTGAGTTTATCTCAGCTTATATGCTCTCTCATAATTACATTATCATAGGTGTCAATTTTGTATAATAGGTGTCAATCTTGTAGAACTATATTAAGTACTAAGTGATGAGGATAAGGGTACCAAAGAAGAAGTTAGGCAGGAATGGGTGAGGTTTCCTTGTTCTCCAAGGTGGGAGTTCACAGCGAAGGAATTTCGCTAAACTCAAAGGCTATGGTAAAAAGGTTTTATTGTTAAAGAGAACACCAAAAGATACTTCCTTGGTGGGCATATCATTCTCAAGAGAGAAGTGAGACATTTTCTGAAGACCCATTTTATACATGAGTCCAAGAATTGACATGCTGTCAGACTTCCTCCAAGCGCTTATGCAAGACCATTTGGGTTTGAATATCAAAGAGACATTTTCTGAAGACCCATTTTTATGTATGCGTCTAAGAGAATCCTGTCTTCAGATAATGCAAGACCATTTGGGTTTGATATACATTTTGTTGGTGATTTTACATAACTTTACAGGGCTGTCTCAGATCAAGCAAAGTTTTACTCTCATCATCTGTACATGTACTGAACTAGAGAACTATTAATCACCATGCTAAATTAGATAACCATTGTCTTATCAATTCCACTGACTTAACATCTGGTAAGAATCCTTGTTTCAAGTACAGAGTTCTGGCCCATAACAATGCAGAGCATGTGCAATCAGTGTTCCCTGCCTGTTTTCAATCCAAGTAATCTAGATGAGTCTCTTAATGGCCACGAATGCTTGAAGGGTTAGAATGGTAGCAAAGAATCTTCTAACTGGCTGAGGAACCAGATTGAGGGTGTGTATAAAAGATCTGAGAATATGATCTCTTTTGGAAACAAAATTCTGAACACCCCAAAGGGTGCCGTAAGTGAACAATCTTTATTTTTTTTCCCTTGTTTCTTTTTATTTATTTATTTATTTATTTTTTATTTAATAGCCTTTTATTTATAGGATATATACATGGGTAACTTTACAGCATTAACAATTGCCAAACCTCTTGTTCCAATTTTTCACCTCTTACCCCCCCACCCCCTCCCCTAAATGGCAGGATGACCAGTAGATGTTAAATATATTAAAATATAACTTAGATACACAATAAGTATACATGACCAAAACATTATTTTGCTGTACAAAAAGAATCAGACTCTGAATTATTGTACAATTAGCTTGTGAAGGAAATCAAAAATGCAGGTGTACATAAATATAGGGATTGGGAATTCAATATAATGGTTTTTAGTCATCTCCCAGAGTTCTTTTTCTGGGTATAGCTAGTTCAGTTCATTACTGCTCCATTAGAAATGATTTGGTTGATCTTGTTGCTGAGGATGGCCTGATCCATCAGAACTGGTCATCATCTAGTATTGTTGTTGAAGTATATAATGATCTCCTGGTCCTGCTCATTTCACTCAGCATCAGTTCGTGTAAGTGTCTCCAGGCCTTTCTGAAATCATCCTGTTGGTCATTTCTTACAGAACAGTAATATTCCATAATTTAGTGAACAATCTTTAGATGGATGAGTGAAGCAGTATAAACTTTTAATATGCTCCTGTAGAAGCAGGTGTGGAAACTCCATATGAGTACACACACATACAGAAGGGAAAACAAGCTTTTATACTGTAAGGTTAGTCCTATTCCTTGCTTCAGTATTCCAGTTGGCCCGAGCCCTTCCAGGTTATAATCCTCCTTGTCCATCCCTTATATGGTGCTTCTCCCTGGTCATATGTCCTATGTTAAAAAATGGCAGTTAATCCTGCCCTGAGGGTGTGTGTTGAAGTTCATTAAGCATGTGCACTTACAAAAAGCTTGTGTTCTGTCATTGACCTCAGCCAGTTTTAGCCACCTTAGGCCTGGATCCCCTTTTCAGAAACTTTGTGATTTAGTTAGCTTCTTGACTCAAAGTGATTTGTTGGAGATATCTTAAACATGATATTTCATCCTTCCTCCTTGTCCTTCTTTGCAATGTTTGTGGAAAGCTAACTATCAAGATTTCTTACAATCATTGTCTCTCTTCTTATGATTTGCTATGACTCATCAGGTGTTCCTTAGGACATGGTACTTATTTCTTTTCTGTTACTCTTTATTGATCATGGGTGCATGAGTATCAAAGAAAAGAACCAATCATGTTATGCCACTGTGAGCTTTGAAAGAGTGGAGGAACCATTAGCAGTTTCCTCAGCTACCAAAATCAATAAGCCAGTATAAGAGCCAAGTGACTGGACTGATCTAACCATGCTGTGGATTTGCCCAGTTGTAAAGACACCATATCCTGAAAGGAGCCAGTTCATCTGAGCAAGGATACATTTGTCCATTGCTACTCTATTCCGTGAAGCGACTTTGGTGGGAACTCTGTAAAGAGAGAAAAGGACTACTAAAACTGGAAGTTGAATTCCCTACATATGTACCTTACAAGCTTTATTTGTACTTTAAGATTGCGCTCACTCTCCCTAAGGACCATGTAGGAAAAATGGGAGAGTGCACCCCGCTTTTCCACTTACGGTAATATTTTATAATTTGTCTTTGATATACCTTTTTAGTAAATACCCTCTTGTAAAAAGCTAATTGATTTCAACTGACTGCTTGATACTGTGGGGAGCACATCAGATTGGGATGTGTCAGCTATAATATCAGAAGCTACAATCCCAAAGGTTATACCTAGGATATTGAATGGATAATTCTTTGGAAACTCAACCTATCAGTTTGAGTGAGAGATGGGAGAGTGAACTTGGAGAGGGCAGGCACTACATCAGCATTCTCTCCCTTATATTGTGGCTACTTTGTATGGATTTTGTATTTGTTTTCTAGGATATTCATTCTGTCCCTTAAGTAAATTCCCTGAGGTCAGGGAGGACTTTTTTTTTTCTTCTCCTCATCTCCAACTTCTAGAACAGTGTCTTTTGTACAATAGCAGGGGATCCATAAAAATTTGTTGAATTGAAATGAATTTGGACTTGAAAAACTTTGAATAGTTTTCAAAAAAATCAAAATCTCTCTCCAAAGACAAAGATTGTCATGACTAATGGTACTTAAGAGTAAATATGATCTAAAGAAAATCATAAGATCATAGATTTGGAGATAAGGAGTAAGTTTGAAATATGCTTTGAGCAATGACAAAAATTACTGGAATAAGTGTATCACTTTCCAAAACTATTAATTTTCAGGTATCCATTTGAATTCAATTCAACTGGACAAATGTTTATTAAGCATCTACTTGTTCCAGGCACAAAGGTAGGCAACAAGAATCAAAAGATAAAAATAGTGTATATGTATATATCTAAATTATTAGATATCTTTAAAAAATCTATTTAGTTAATTTATGATAACGATATACATAAACATTATAGATGTATATAGACTAGATACACAGTACATGTATATATATATACACATTTAATATATACATTATGAATGTGAATGTCATTACATATATATATACATACATACATACATACATACATACATATAATGAAGAGAATAGGCTGGATTATATATGGAAAATTGTGCAGAATTTTCAACAATACCAAGAATTTCCCTGCACAAAAAATACTGATGTTTTTCTGGTGATATGATATCGCTGATAATCATGAAAGTTACCAAAGAATCAAATTTGTTGGGCAATGGCTGGATGCATGGTAGGTTCCAGCAAATTACTTACATATGCAAGAAATGGCATAAAAGTTATATTTAAGAGATAGCCAATCAGAAAAGAAGTAGTTCAGTTAGCATATGGACAGCCTGGTACATGAAGAATGTTAAAAAAAAAAAAAAGTCAGGAGAAGATCTCCAATTTGTTGAATAGAACCTCTATGGAAAATTTATGAAAGAATATGGACAAGAAGCATAATAATAATAAAGAATAATGCATGAGTTGCAATCTGTAATGTTGGAGGGAGTACTCGTATCAATGAGAGCACTGGCTCTGGGGTTAAAAGAATCAGGATTCAAATCTCACGTCTGACAAGTAGTATCTGTGTGATCTTAGATGAGTAACTTAACTTTCCAGGGCCTCAATTTTATCATCTGTAAAATGAGAGGGTTGAACTAGATGGCTGTTCTGTATCCATGATCCTATAATTGGTGATTTAAAATATCAAATACACTAGAATTTTTGACCAAGAGTAACAGCAAGATTGCAATTCCACTAAATCATTAATATATACATAGATTATATCTTCATATAAATGTACACATTATATATGTGTGTGTTTATATTTATCTATACAGATATATATACATAATATATGTAATAAACATGAAGATAAAAAAACAATAAATGAATCTAAAACTGTATTTGTAGCCCTTTTTCAGTTAGAGACATCCACATCAAATGAATTTTCCACCTAGACTTCACTCTTTTCATGAATTTCAGGAGCCAAGAACTGTCTGGCACCATCAGCTTTGAGATATGGTCATTTATTTTGCTGATTTTCAATTTTAACAGAAAATCACATAGTTGATAAGCCAGTTTCTTATTATTTAGATTTAATGATTGCAGTTTGGCCCATATCAGAAACATGGTAATTCTGAATAACTATAAATATGTTTTGTAAATGAAATGAAGTATTCCAATTTCATTGAATAATAAAGGATGATTAATTTTGCATGCCAAGTAAAGAACTGTATGAGGCCCTGAAGACTTGAGGGTCAGAGAAATAATGGAATGCTGATTCAACATGATCATTGAGCAAGGAATGATTCCTGAAGTCTCTAAAACCTCTGTGATTTCCCAATGGACCATGCCCTTCAGTTCTTTATGGTCACATTATTATACCTTCATCAACCTTTGCAGAAACCCTTCAAATTGAAACTTACTAGTAAAAGATTTTATTTTCCTTTATTAAAACTCATGTCATTACTTTGAAACCCTCAACCCTAGTTTATAAAACCTGAATTTATTAACATCGTAAGAGGTTATCCCCTCCTCATTGGACCATCTTTTTCCTTTCTTATTAATCAATTGAGAAAGATAAAGAGAAAACAATAAACAAAACAAATATTAGCCTAGGATAGCTTGTATCAAGAGACGTCTCACTCACAGCAATCTTTACCTGTTTTCAACCAGGTTACACTCAAAGAAAATACCAGTTTTTCTTTCTAGGTTAAGTTTTCATTCTCTGGAATGGCCTCAGATGGGAAGTCTATTTGGTTGTCCTCTATCCCTGTAACAGACTATGATTGTAATGGGACTTAGAAACTCTCCGGTAGACCAATTTTCTCCTTTCATCAGCTTTCCAAAGATGTTATGGATGCATCAATTTTCCAGGGAGAAAGAAAGCAAAGCATCAGGGAAAAGTGCAGTGTCAGGCTTCTGTTCACTCCAATTTTTATTATGGTTTTTCTGAATTGGCCTTTTAGCTCTTGTAAGTATGTATTAATATTCCATCTCAACATTATAATCAGTTTAGATCTGAAGATTAAATTGGATCTATGCCCTCCCTCGGAGCCACGCTAGCTAAATACATTTTCTGCATAGACCAAAGTTGGGGACAGGTGTCAGGAGGATGCAGCATATCACACAATTTCAGTACTCTGAACTGAACAGTTATTATAATGGGTACTTCCATTCTTTCATCTCTTTCATCATTCTCATTCAGCTTGAATACTTCCCTTCCAAAACTCATGATTACATCTGGCCAGAAAATGTGGAAGACAAAAATGCTAAGCATTTAAGTGTGTAGCAGACGATATTATATAGAGATGCTGGATTCACAGTCATTCTGGCTCCTATCCATAAGAATTCAAAATGAAAGATATGCCTAATGACAGCTTATTCAGAACTTCTGGGAAACCACTCTGGATTTTCTGTGTGTTGTTTTTTAATTCAACTCTATTATTTATCTCACAGCAGTAGTCCCAAAGTGATCCCCATAAGTGGCCAGCTTTAATTTATGCACCATGGGGATTTGTAAGACTTGTGGATGGGTTTCAATGACTGCTTGACCAGTTACAGGAGAAATGCAGTAGTTTTGAATTAGCTAAGTGAATAAAGGCACACATTTTATCAATACAGTAGTGTTCCAGAATAGGCCACATGGTATAATGGAAAGATTTCTGTATCTCTAATACATGCTAGTTTTATGAACATGGGCAGACCCCAGTTTCTTTCTTGAATATGCTTTTTATACAGAGTAGCTCCCCTCTTGCCACAGGGGAGAAGAGAGATTTGCTTAATTCCTTTCAGTGTATGCCTACTACATTTGCCTGTCCTGCTAGTTAAAATTTTAGCATCCCTGCAAATTACTTAGTCTTTCTAAGCCTCAGTTTCCTTAACTATCAAATGGGGACAATAATTATGTGTGTGATTAGGGTTATTGTAAAGTTCAAATGAAATTATGTATGTAGAGTGCTTTTCAAAACTTCAAACAGTATATAGATTTTTTTTCATAATTATAACTTTTTATTGACAGAACCCATGCCTGGGTAATTTTTTACAACATTATCCCTTGAACTCATTTCTGTTCTGACTTTTCCCCTCCTTCCCTCCACCCCCTCCCCCAGATGGTAAGCAGTCCTATACATGTTAAATATGGCACAGTATATCCTAGAGTATATAGATATTAATCATTATTCTGATTATTATATTTTGCTTATAATTGGGCAGCTGTTATATTATTGTTTCCTATATGCTTTAGTCCTGTTTTAGATCCTTCTTCTCTGGAGTTTTTGGAAGAGAACTCCCTCTCCCACTCTTGCACATTGCCATTATAAGAATCTAAGTTTGTCTCATTTTAAGTCTACACAATAACCAATTCCTAGATTTGAAATATGGATACAATCCAGACTCAGCTTCCTTTTCATCTAGAATTTCACTTGAATCTTCCCTGAATTTGTAATTCTTATTCTTTGGTACAACATGTCTAGCTACAGAACAAGTCTGGGACCCTATAAAGACAATGTGTTACAATTTTTTTGCGCCAATAGGAAACCTAAATAAGCTTCCCAATGAGCAAGAGGGTAAAAACTCTAGATTGTCTAGGAAAAAATACCCCATAAAGGCTCTATTCACTAGCCATAGTTAGACAGGTAGCATACAGGTGGGCCACATATGGAAAATCTGGGTTAGAATCTAGATAAAGAGGATCCCAAGTTTGGCTATAGCATTGCATAATAGGAAGGCTACTAGGGCTATCTTGATCTGCTTGGACAGGAGAAAAGGAAAGGATGTCTGCCCCTCCAATGCCAGCCACTTTGGTTTTTCAGGCCTCAAGAGAATACCAGTAAAACCTGAATCTTTGGGGAGTTAGTTCCATTTGTTCTAGGGCACCCATGAGGTCAGAACTGGGGCTGCAAATCAGTGATACCTAGAATATCTGCTCCCCAGCAGAGAATAAAGCATATACAGATATGTCAATGAGTCATTCATTGACAAATGTACTCAGATTATCTGGCCAGTGACCAGACTAATGCATAAAGCTCCACGAATGATAAGTAATTTTATTACCCAAGTAGCTCATTTGGATTTGTTGGGACAAGGCTGAGACAAGATAACATAAAAATGCTAGAATATTTATAAGATTTATCACATGTAACTCTAATTATGAATGACCAATGGATGCTGTATTATTTGAGATTGGGTGTGACCTATGATTTTGGTGTAGTTACATGTAATTTCTATATGTGAGCCAAGCATTTTATATATGTACCTAAGGAATGCACATTGGTAATTGACATGATTTTTAGGGACTGAAAATTTTAATAAAGGAAGAATGTGATGGAAATGCCACAGGAATTGGGTAAGCCCCTCTTTTGCATAAAAGACTGATGAAGAACATGAAAAAGAAATGAGATCAGAAGGGCCACAGATTTCCAAAGAAGACACAGTTTGGAAGAAATAGCAGTATTCCTGAAGGCAAATCTGAAGGCATGTGTTCTTTGAGCCAAAGGTGAACTCTAATAACTGACAAAGATAATGATGTCAGTGTAGCAGGAAATGGGGGGCAGAAATGAAGAAAGGGGAGAAGAGGGGGAAAGGAAGGAAAGAAAAAAGAAGAAGGAGAAGGAGGAGAAAAAGGAGAAAGAGGAGGAGGAGGAGGAGAAGAGGAGGAAAAGGAGAAAAGAGGAAGAGAAAGAGAAGGAAGAGGAGGAGAAGGAAGAGGAGGAGGAGGAAGAGAAGGAGGTGAAGGAGGAGGAGGAGAAGGAGGAGAAATGGTATGAAGAAATGGTCTTCTACAGGGTGCTGTGATGTATTTAAAATAAGACTAGAATTTGAATTCTGATTCTAACACTTAAAGACTTGGTCAAGTTATTTTATTTCAATTTAATATTATTTATCTTTAGAGTTACAGTGAGGAAAATGCTTTCTTAACTCCATAATGCAAGATGTATGTGTGTTATTATTATGATGACCTCTAAGAAGTGATACTCCAAGACTTGCAACAAGGGAAGCCAGTGCTACTGAATTCCATCATCTTGCTGCAGACACCAGTTGGAATAAATCTCCCTTATGCTCCTGATTTTGACTGGGTAAAAATACCCAGTTTTAATATAAGCTTAACAAGACAGTCACCCTGAGTAAACTACAGGGATTTCATCTGTCTTTGTGAACAAATTAATCTAAACCCTTACACTACTGATAACATATTAAGAATATCGTCAACCTGATTTGGCAGGACCTATTTAGGAACCATGACTCAGGGGCTGTCCCAACCCCAAAACAAATTCAACTACCTACAGAATGAGCAGACAATTTGAACATTTTTAAAAAAATCTATTTTAATAGCATTTTATTTTTCCAAATACATGCAAAGATAGTTTTCAAAATTCACTTTTGCAAAATTTTGTGTTCAATTTTTTTCTCCCTCTCTTTTCTCTTCCTCCTCCCCAAGACAGCAAGCAATCTAATATAGGTTAAATATGTGCAATTCTTTTAAACATATTCCCATATTCATCATGCTGCACACATACACAAAAATCTGATCAAAAGGGAAAAAAACATCTGAAAGGAAAAAAAAAAAAAACAAGCAAACAAACAATAACAACAAAAAAGGTGAAGATACATGCTTTGATCCACATTTAGTCTCCATAGTCTCTCTGGATGTGGATGGTACTTTCCATCACAACCACTTATTGGAATTGTCTGGGATCACCTCACTGTTGAAAAAGAGCCAAGTCCATTACATTTGATTATCACATAATCTTGTTACCATATACGGTGTTCTCTTGATTCTGCTCACTTCACTTCACTTAGCATCACTTCATATAAGTCTTACCAGGCTTTTCTGAAATCAGCCTGCTTATCATTTCTTAAAGAAGAATAATATTCCATTATCTTCATACACCATGATTTATTCAGCCATTTCCCAAATGATAGGCATTCACTCAATTTCCACTTCCTTAACCCTACAAAAAGAGGTGCTACAAACCTTTTTGCACATGTGGGTTTTATTCTCTTTTTTCCTTTCTCTTTGGGATACAGACCCAGTAAAGACACTGATGGATCAAAGGGTATGCAGAGTTTGATAGCCCTTTGGGCATAGTTCCAAATTGTTCTCCAGAATAGTTGGATCATTTCACAGCTCCACCAATAATGTATTATTGTCCCTGTTTTCCCACATCCCCTCAATTTGGCCATTTTTAAGAAGTCACTCCTACTATATTGGTTTTATGACTGACTCACAAGCATACAATTTGAGTGACAGTCCCTTTGGGACAAACAAATTACATTTCCAGTCTGGCATGAGAGTTCTCAGGGTCTACTTCCAAGATAATTTATAAAGGGGATTCCTACATCCCACTACCTCTTCTACTGATGCTCCAATCTTTTTTTATGGAGAAAGAAAGATGGGGGCTTAAGATTCTTTGTATACTTATATGAAGTATAGTAGAAAGAGCTCTTGACTTGAATTCCAGTCTTAGCTCTTCTAGTAACTAGCTATGTGGCCTGAGGTACCTAGTTTAACCTCTCTGTGTTTCAGATCCCTCATTAAAATGAAGTGGCTGATTAGATGCATTCTAAGTTCTCTGCCAACAAGAACACCAAGAATCTGTGATTTCACTGGTATATGTGAATCCTCTGTTACTTAGTAGAACTGAATGAGAGAATTCTACCTACACATTGCAACAATTCTAACACTTATCTAGAGAGTTGTCTGAGGTACATATAGATTACATGACTTGCCTGGGGTCATGTAACCAATAAATATTAGAAATAGGAATTGAATTCTAGTTTTTCTGACCTATAGACCAACATTCTATTTACTATACAACAGTATAGTACCTGAACTGTATAAATCTATTTTTAAAAGTATCAATTGGGATATGAAAAAGAAGATGACTGATTTTGGGGAAAAAAAACAACATGATGAAAGCTGGTTAACTTTATGCAGTTCATGATTACTATAGGAAATCTGGACGATAGCTTAAGGAAACCTTCATTTTCAGCTTTTAAATTATTCTTTTTTAAAGAAATTATTCACTTGTGACAGAAAGATATTGAAAGTTCAGACCATATTTACTGAGTGATACTTTGGGTACTTTCTTAGTGGTGAATTATATAACTACAAATAGTTCCATGAATATAATCCTCCAGGTCTGGGGTATACAAACCTCTCAGCTAAGTTATTTTTTTCCATGTATAATGACAGAAAAATCCTAAATGTGCACATGCATATACACACATACACACACACACACAGAGGGATTATGTTGCATTTCATCAGTATCATATTTACATAGTTCTTGCCAAATACAAATAAAAGTTTTACTGTCAACTAACTGCATGTTCTGCTCTTAATACACATTAAATCTGTTGGGGTCAGCCCCTAGATACAATAGGTGTTAAAATGTTGGGAAGAGTGTGTTTAAAATTGAAGTTAAATGTATTTGCCAAGAGATGGCTTTTGTCTAGTGACAAGTGTTACAGCTTACAACTTCAAACAAGATAGGCAGGGAAAATTATAGTAGAGAATCCCATGGTTAGGTACACAGACCATGAGTACAGCAAATTTTCAATTTACACCTCTCTTTGCTCCCAAATCAGAACTATGACATGGGAATTTGTGGGTGGCCGCAAAATGAAAGAGACATGTAAGAACTACATTCAAATATGTTGCACAAAATTGAACTTTTTAAAGCCACAAACTTCCTAGTATGTTAGGATAAAATATGTTTGTTTTTAGGGAGCTTTCCAAGATCAAGTTTGATTTACGCTGTTCAGATTTCTTTGGCTATTATTCATTTCTATGAGGCAGAAATGAATTTTCATGGCACATCTTAGCCTTTTGAAGTTTGACCTATTCTTACAGGTCTATATGACAGAAATATCTGAAAAGCTGTGACATTTGAAGGGGAGGATGGAAAGGTAAGGGAGATAGAAAGGAGGAAGAAGAAACTGGAGGACCTCATTGGATAGCATGACTTCTAGGAAGATGTTACATCTTGTTCCCATTTTTAGTTGCAGTGAAGGCAGGCTTTGGAGTTTGTCATCTAAAGGCAAAATTCTTACTAGGCTTCTGCCATACAGATGTGTTTAGCAGCTGTTACAGTTGAGTTTGTCTTTATGTACTTTCTGTGTAGTGCTGTGTCCTACTTCAGAGGTTATGGGAAAGATTTGAAATGTTTGGGATAGTTCTTTTTATCTCTACCCTATTTGGGGACAAGCTGGAAGGGAGCTCCTTAGTTTAACTAAATCACTGCAGTAGGAATGTGGGTAGAACAAAAAAAATCTTATTATGTAATTAGAAGGCTTACTGACTAGTTTAGAGGAAGCTTGGGACTATAGAATAAGCAAATGACTTTAAGAGTACCTAGGAGGGATAGAATCCCAAACTATTATGGAGTGGTCTGGGATGGAAGTAGACATTCTTCTCAAGGCTAAATAGGCCTAAGAAATTGTAGTTAAAGATTAGGTCAGAAACCTTAGGTACTATTGAGTCAACAAACATTTATTACACATTGACTACAAGTGCACCATGAGAAAAAATGTGGCTTAGTGGATTTGACATACAACTTGAGAGATTGAAAGCCTGCCTAAAATATGTACTGGCTGTGTAAGATCAATTATGACTTTTAACTTTCCAGTATTTCAGGCAATTTTGTAAACTTATAAGTATCAGAACAATTGTTGACCTGCTTTGGAAGAGAAGGTTTCCTTCATGGGAGGTCCCCCTCTAGCAGTGAAATCTTGGCCCAGTGATAGGGACAAAGGAGAGAATCAGATGAAATGTTCTAGTTGATGACACTTTCAGCCAGAGGGATCAGAGAAGAAAGCTCCTTGAATGAGGAGAGGTAGAGAGACTGGGTACTAAAGATTCTGAAAGCTTAGGGACTATGGAACACAATTCTAGCCAATTCTAGTGTATGAACAGCAGTAATGTGAAATGAGGCTGAAACTAAATTTGAACTAGGTGACATTGGGGTTTAACAATCAGGCAAAAGGGTTCTGTTGATGGCTTCTGAAAAGGTGAGTGACATAATCTAAATTGGCTTTATTTTAGTAGCTGTTTAGAGAATATATTGGAGAAGGGAAAGCCTAGGGGCAGGGAACCAGCTAGTATAACAGTCCAAAAGAGAAGTTATCAATCAATCAACAAGCATTTATTAAGTACCTACTATGCATCAGGGTCTGAAGTAGGATGGTGGATTTGTGAGTCAAAGAAAGTAATATGTGTAAGAAGTAATGAGGAAGTAGAATTGATGGGACTTAGCAACTGTTTGGATATGGAAAGTAAGGGAAAGTGAGAAGTTGGAAGTGGCTGTTTTGAATTTGGGTTGGTAGGATTTGGTTTCAAAAATAAGAAAGTTGGTGGGAAGATCTGATTTGAGTGAAGGAAGATGAGGTCAGTGGTGGATCTGTTGAGCATGAACTGCAACTTAGGACATTGAGGTTGAAGGAACTAACAAGCAGCTGTGGGAATGTGGGGTATAGTTCAGGGAGAAGATTAGATTCAGATGTGTAGATTTGAGAGTCTTTTCTATAGAGGTATAATTGAATCCATTGAGGCTTATGAGAGAGAAGAAGAAGAAGAAAAAGGAGGAGAAGGAGGAGAGAATACATAAACAAGAAGAGAATATAAAACAGAGCCCATGGATAGAAGTTTGCCTTTATATTTACTTTCTAATTCTATATATATATATATATATATATATATATATATATATATATATATATGTACCTGTCAATGCTCTTCTGTAAACAAATTTCTCAAAACATATCTTGTGGACTAGAGTATATAGTGGACAGGAATGATAAAGTAAAAGGTAGAAGTATTGCCCGGGGCAAATGAAGCAGAAAGGGTATTTAGCAGATTTCTGAAAACATGGAACCAATCTGAATAAGGGGCCAAAAAATCCAGGAAGCTCAGTGTCATGAAGAGTGATTCAATAATCAGTGAAGATCAGGTCAGTGAAAAGTAAAAGTCTTAGGCAAGGCCTTAAGATTGGTTCCAAGAGGTGGGGAAGGGGGGAATCCTCAGGAAGCTGCCCAAGATCAGCAAAGTTTTAAGTTGAAGTTGAATACTTTAAGGCTTCAAAGATGCTTTGAAAATTAGCAAATGTGCAGATAAAAATGAAGAGGATTATATATTTTGGACAGTAATGAGTAAATACACAAGTAAAAGGCAAGACAAACTAGAGACTGATGGAAGTTAAAACCTAGGCATTGTAATAGGTGACAGGTTGCTTAACCAGAAAGGTAACAAAAGTCAAGAATATGCTACATCATTATGGCCAAATCATTTGTGTTTCCTTATGATTGCTCTATTTTTGTACTCTTGTTAATTAGAATAAGATCTTTTTATCTTTTTTGCATGTGGTTTCAGTGATTTTTGAGTCCTATGATAATAATTTTGCAGAACAAAAACCTGAATTTTGTTAAGCTATGTATTTTTAAAAGGCATAAAGAACAGTAGCAGACTTGAGTCCTTTTAATTACTGCATGTTCCTCTGGATGTTTCTTCATGGGATTACTGGATCATACTGGAGCTAAAAGTTCTGATTCAGTCTAACCAACCTCCCCTATATGTTTGTGTGTGTGTGTGTGTGTGTGTGTATGTGTGTGTGTGTGTGTATAACTTGGGAAGTCTTTGGACTTGAACTCTTGTCATCTACAAATTGGCAGAAAAATCAATGGGTGAGTGATTTAATCCCTCAGTGCCTCAAGCAATTCTCTGAGATTAGGAGACTTCATTGCTGGATGGAATGTTTAAAATTCAGTTAGTTATCCATATGTGTTGAAGTATTTGAATGTCTTTTGTCACAAATATATTAGCCATTTTAAAAAAAATTGAATTTTTTCATTTTTAGTTGAAGTTTGGCAATAGATAGCCTACGATTTGATATTTGAAATAACCTAAATAGCCCCATGTTGGACAGAAAAAGGCAAAATTTGGAAACTGCTTTGCCAGAATTTTTTAGAACATATAATTATTGAGAAAATGCAATCCCACCCAGAATTATAAATGCTTCCATTGTTTATATTAAGCTGTGTTTTAGTGTTTCTTCTGTTGAAAGAGTACCAAAAATTGCCTCACATTGTGACTTAAAGCATTTATAGGCAATGGTTCATAACAAAGTAGCTTCAAGCACAGAAAAATACATGAGTTTGGGCTTCTATAACTGGCACTGGGTGAAATACATCTCTCATCACTTTCTGAGATAGGTTCCCCACTAAACAAACACTTGGACTAAGAGAATGACTGGATGAATGGAGATTGCAAGTCTGGGCTACATTCATATTTACTGGATTACTTTTGATCTACACTATTATTTCTTGTTGAAAAGTATTCCATTTAAATATTTTCAAATACAACATACTGTCACATTTTAACACATAGTATGAATATTCCGGACCATGCTGCCCAAAAGTTATCAAACACTAGTGACTTTTTGAAATAAGACTTAATCTTTTATAATATCTATGTGCATTGTTTATTTTCATGCTAAAATAAGTTACTCTGTTAAAAACTGTTTTGGGTATTTAACTTAAGGAAAATCTTTATGTCTTCCTTAAATTAAAAAAAAAGAACATTTAAATTAAGAGAATCAGTCACAATAAGGGAAGAAATAAGTTATATATTAATTCTAAAACAGGGCAACTTAACTCAGCACCAAATCGTGTCACTGCTACCTATGATGAAAACTTTCGAAACTCAAATACCTGATAAATCATGAATATACTTGAACATAAACACATACCAGATACACAAGCAAATGGAAACTGTAAGAGAGATTTATTAGTCAGTGGATGTTCCTAATTATTTGAAAAACTTGTCATGTCCAATGGCAGTAGCCACTGAGGGCAAGTTTCTGTCTCAAGAAAAAATAGTCAAATTATTGTAGATGTAAGCACAACAAAAAAAATTTGAATTAAGCCTGAATTACTGTGTGAAACAATCTTTTGGTTGAGGTTGGCTGGATGGATTCTGATAACATATTTGTATCAGTCCTCTACCTACGTCCCTAACAGCAGGTTTGCTATACAAAGAGATAAAATGCAGAAAGCATACGTAGGTGGAGGTAATAGAATAGAAGGGGCCAAGATTTATTACATTCAATTATTTTTGTTAAAACTTTCCTCTAGGGCACAGGCACATAATATATTGTACTTTCCATTACTTGGTGCAAACGTAAAACATATCTGAAAAACACATTTCATTCTCATAACATATTAAAATAACAAGTAAGATGTCATGACATCCATTTGATAGATGGACTGTCATTTACCAATGTTGTACTACATTAGTTAACAGCAAATTAATATCATCAGACCCAATTTTATTTCACATCTAGAAAATACTGGGATGGAAAAAAGGGATCCATATGTATTCTTAGCAAGGGATATTTGATTTGTTGCATTAATTTACCATAGCAAAATGTATAACTGAAAATATATAATAACTTGTGAATATAACCTAGATAATTAAAAATAGCTAATTGAACCACCACTTGAGATTTTAAAACAAGTCGATACAATCTCAAAACTCTGACCTTGAAGACCTAACTGTTTTTTCTCTACTCTGATATTGATTCTTTTTGACAAGCTCACTTGTATGTTATGAATTGGCTCATAAAAAGTTTCAGCGTATTGTATTGGGTTTGCTAAAACTGTTCATACTATAAATCGAAGCCAGTACCTTTTCATCAACACCAGCTGTTAAATAAACTCAAGTGACAAAGTAGATTCATGATTAGTTCATTGCACAAAAAGCAAGAATATAGTGATATAAATTTTATTTCATTACATCTTTTAGGTCCTTATGTCTTTAAACCAAGCAAGAACGACTGCTTTATTATAATACAATCTTGATTTACATGCTCTCAGAGGTTAATGCCATTTGCCCTCTTTGGTACTTAATAGATGTAAATTCTTCATGTTCTATCTAGATGTCTGAATTTTTTTGTCTATTTTATCTTTTTAAAAACATTATTTTAACAATCCTCTGATACTTCTTTGTGGAATGGAAGTCACCTTAGGTTCTCAGAAAGGTGCAAGATCTGGTAGGTCCCCCAATACTAGGAAAGGTTTTGAGTTATGGATCCAATAACAGACCATACAGAGATTAATCAAACACTTGCCTAACTCAGTTTGGAGAGGCTTAATAACAGAGAAGTTGGTTACAAAGTGATGAATTTTTCCCTAACAATAGCAACATATGAAGTTTACTATGATGGGAAGGAATTACTATCTACATTGAGGGATGACACAGCCACACTGATGAAAACTCAGTTCCTTTATACTGATAATTCAAGGCTTTTTATGGCTCCATTCATGGAGGAGATAAAAGCTGTTGAAAAATTTCAAAAGAAGCACTTTACTCATCTGAGTTATATTGGGAGATTCTTCTATGAAGCAAGGGCCTGGATAAAAGACTTCAAGAAGATTTGGCCTTACAGCAAAGTAACTGTTTCTGAGACATGTGTGGAGTTGACATTGGTAAATGTATATAAGATAAGCCTATGTTCTGAGGTCAAGGAAAATATTTGTTTAGTTGGGAATTTTTACGAAATATTAATACATGAATGCATTCAAGCAGCTAAAGATGGCACAGTAGATAGAGCACCAGGTCTAGAGTTAGGATAACCTGAGTTCAGATTTAGCCTCAGACACTTACCAGCTGTGTGACCTTGGGCAAATCACCAAACTCTGTTTGCCTTAATTTCCTCATATATAAAATGACCTAGAGAAGGATATGTCAAACCATTCCAGTATCTTTGCCAAGAAAACCCAAAATGGGATCATGAAGAATAAGATAGGACTGAAGACCGAACAACAATTAAAAAAAAAATGTGTTTATTCCCCAATCAATGAGCACAATAAATCCTGTTAAAATTAGTTTGGTATATAAACTAACAAAAACCATATGATCATCTCAATAGATGCAGAAAAAGCATTTGATAAAACCCAACATCCATTCCTATTAAAAACACTTGAGAGTATAGGAATAAATGGACTTTTCCTTAAAATAATCAGCAGCATCTATTTAAAACCAGCAGTAAGCATCATATGTAATGGGGACAAACTGCAACCATTCCCAATAAGATCAGGAGTGAAACAAGGTTGCCCACTATCACCGTTACTATTTAATATTGTATTAGAAATGCTAGCTATGGCAATAAGAGCTGAGAAAGATATTAAAGGAATAAGAATAGGCAATGAGGAAACCAAATTATCACTCTTTGCTGATGATATGATGGTATACTTAGAGAACCCCAGAGATTCTACTAAAAAGTTATTAGAAATAATCCACAATTTTAGCAAAGTTGCTGGTTATAAAATAAACCCACATAAGTCATCAGCATTCTTATATATCACTAACAAAATCCAACAGTCAGAGTTACAAAGAGAAATCCCATTTAAAGTAACTACTGATAGTATAAAATATTTAGGAATCTATCTGCCAAGGGAAAATCAGAAACTTTATGAGCAAAACTACAAAACACTTTCCACACAAATTAAGTCTGATCTAACTAACTGGAAAAATATTAAATGCTCTTGGATTGGGCGAGCAAATATAATAAAGATGACAATACTACCTAAACTAATCTATTTATTTAGCGCTATACCAATCAGACTTCCCAAAAACTATTTTGATGACCTAGAAAAAATAACAACAAAGTTCATATGGAAAAACAAAAGGTCAAGAATTTCAAGGGAATTAATGAAAAAAAAAATCAAATGAAGGTGGCCTAACAGTACCAGATCTAAAATTATATTATAAGGCAGCGGTTACTAAAACTATCTGGTATTGGCTAAGAAAAAGACTAGTTGATCAATGGAATAATTTAGGTTCAAAGGACAAAACAGCCAATAACCTTAATTATCTAGTCTTTGACAAACCCAAAGACCCCAGTTTTTGGGATAAGAACTTACTGTCTGACAAAAATTGCTGGGAAAATTGGAAATTAGTATGGCAGAAACTAGGCATTGACCCACACTTAACACCGTACACCAAGATAAGGTCAAAATGGGTTCATGATCTAGGCATAAAGAATGAGATCATAAATAAATTGGAAGAGCATAGGATAGTTTACCTCTCAGACCTGTGGAAGAGGAAGGAATTTATGACCAAAGAAGAACTAGAGATCACTATTGACTACAAAATTGAAAATTTTGACTACATCAAAGTGAAAAGTTTTTGTACAAACAAAACTAATGCAGGCAAGATTAGAAGGGAAACAATAAACTGGGAAAACATTTTTACAATCAAAGGTTCTGATAAAGGACTCATTTCCAAAATATATAGAGAATTGACTCTAATTTATAAGAAATCAAGCCATTCTCCAATTGATAAATGGTCAAAGGATATGAACAGACAATTTTCAGATGATGAAATTAAAACTATTACTACTCATATGAAACAGTGTTCCAAATCACTATTGATCAGAGAAATGCAAATTAAGACAACTCTGAGATACCACTATACACCTGTCAGATTGGCCAGAATGACAGGGAAAGATAATGCAGAAAGTTGGAGGGGATGTGGGAAAACAGGGACACTGATACATTGTTGGTGGAATTGTGAATACATCCAGCCATTCTGGAGAGCAATTTGGAACTATGCCCAAAAAGTTATCAAACTGTGCATACCCTTTGATCCAGCAGTGTCTCTACTGGGCTTATACCCCAAAGAGATACTAAAAAAGGGAAAGGGACCTGTATGTGCCAAAATGTTTGTGGCAGCCCTGTTTGTAGTGGCCAGAAGCTGGAAAATGAATGGATGCCCATCAATTAGAGAATGGTTGAGTAAATTGTGGTATATGAATGTTATGGAATATTATTGTTCTGTAAGAAATGACCAGCAGGATGAATACAGAGAGGATTGGCGAGACTTACATGAACTGATGCTGAGCGAAATGAGCAGAACCAGGAAATCATTATATACCTCAACAGCGATACTGTATGAGGATGTATTCTGATGGAAGTGGATTTCTTCAACAAAGACAAGATCTAACTTAGTTTCAATTGATCAAGGATGGACAGAAGCAGCTACACCCAAAGAAAGAACACTAGGAAATGAATGTAAACTGCTTGCATTTTTGTTCTTCTTCCCAGGTTATTTATACCTTCTAAATCCAATTCTCCCTGAGCAACAAGAAAACTGTTCGGTTCTGCACACAGATCTACTGTAATTTATTTAACATGTATAGGACTGCTTGCCATCTTTGGGGAGAGGGGGGAGGGAGGGAGGGGAAAAATCGGAACAGAAGTGAGTGCAAGGGATAATGTTGTAAAAAAATTACCCTGGCATAGGTTCTGTCAATAAAAAGTTATTTAATAAAAAAAAAATTAGTTTGGTATATTTGGAGAATTTTTTTTTCCAATTCCCTCCTTGGGGAATATGATTGGTTGTTTAGTTGTCCTTTGTTCTCAAAGAGGACCAAAATGACATCATTATGTTAGAGTCAAGTGAGTGTTCAACTGTGCCTGATAAGATCAATATGAATTTTTCTGTACAGGTTGGACACAAATAGTCCCCCCATTTGGGGTAGATTTGCACATCTCACATTTCTTCTCAGATAATCCAATTCTGCTTTGCTCATAGGTGCTTTTGCACCTTCTCTGAGGAGGGCACACCATGCTAGGTCATCCTGTGCCAATGTTTCCCATGTCCTACAATCAATTCTGAAGTTCTTAAGACAGCCTTTGAAAGTGTCCTTGTTATCACTTTTTCTATCCAGCTTGTGAGCATTTGCCCTGTGTGAGTTCTCTATAAAATAATCTTTTTGACAGTGTATATTAGGCATTTGAACAATATTTGGAGTTGTGCTGTCTAGTAGATTTGGAATGTTTGGCAATTTAGTTCAAGAAAGGACCTTAGTGTCTGGTATCTTATCTTGCCAGTTGATCTTCAGAATCTTCCTAAGACAATTCAAATGGAAGCGATTCAGTTTCCTGGCATGGTGCTGATATACTATGTAGGATTCACAGGCAAAAAAAAAAAAAAAATGAGGTCAGCACAATGGCTCTCTAGACCTTCAGTTTGATAATTAAACTAATACTTTTCTCCAATAATTTCCTTCAGAGCCTCTCAAACACTGAGCTAGCTCTGGCAATGCATGTGTCAACCTCATGATCAATGTTTACATCCCTGGAAAGTATGCACCAATATACTGGTAAATGAACTTAGCCACAGCATTCAAAACCTCACCATTTGTTGCAATCAATAGTTTCCACATATGGATGGTATGGTACTGACTGATGGAGTACCTATGTTTTCTTGGGGATAATTGTTAGGCCAAAATTAGCACAAGAATATGAAACAGAAGAATCTCTGAGTCAAAGAATATAGACACTTTACTAGTTTTTCATAATTCCAAATTGTTTTCCAGAATGGTTATAATAATTTGCAGTTCCACAAACAATATGTTAGTGAAATATGTATACTTTTATTTTAAAAATCTAAGAGCTTTGAAATTAGTTTATATCATTTATTCAATTAATAACAGAATTAGGAACCTCTAGTCTGCAAACTGAATAATGACTTAAATACCTGGAGCCTTGAGCAAGGAAGAGGAAATGGTTCACATTATGCCTGTAGATATAAAAACACAATCCTATTTTCTAAGCTCTTAGTAGTCATATTCTAAAAATCCACAAGATGTAACTCCATGAAAGTATGTGTGATAATAGTAGTATTGGTTGTAGTATTTGTGGTTGTAATAATAGTAATAACAATGATAATATAAACTACACTTTTTCTGTAAAATGAGCTATTCCGTATTTTTTAAAACTCTAAGTTAAGAGTGATGACCTATGGCATGAATGGAAGGCTGGAATTGGAACCAGAAATCAATCAATCAATAAGTATTTATTAAGTGCCTACTATGTACCAGACACCAAGTTAAGACCTAGGTTCAAATTCTACCTCTGATGCTTATTAGACATGTGATCTTGAGCAAGTCACAATCTCTATAAGTCTCTTTCCTCTCATCTGTAAAAGGGGGTAATACATATAAAACCATAAATCTCTATTTTGTATTTGTTTTTAAAAAGTTATCTAATAAATTCCACACATCCAACACTTTTCCCATTACATCATGCTGCCTTTCGGTACTAGAGGGTATTTAATAACTTCTTCTTTATTTGATAAAGTTGGATTTTTTTTGCTTGTTTTAATCCAGAAGACTATATTTTCACCAAGAATATTATTAGATATTTTTTTTTCCTGCCTCTTTCCTTGTCTCCCTCTGTCTTTCTTTCAATTGTCCACCTGTCTCTCTTCTTCCTCCCACTTCTTTCCCCAATTTTCAATATCTCTAGACTCTTTCTGCTTGCCTCCATGTCTCTCATTTTAATTGCTATCCCCAATCAGAGAAGGGCAGTTGAATAGTAGGAGAGTCGTACCTGCTGCCAATAGCCCAAATAATAGCACCAGTCTTAGAATAAGAAAGGGTCTTAGAAATAATAATATCTTAGATTTAGTGTTGGAAAACATATTTAGAATTAATTTTATTTTATTGTCTATGAGTAATTCACTGTGTTATAATCCTGAGGCTGAACTAAGCTTGGTACATTTGATAAAGTTGGCAGAATTGTAGTGCAATAACTGCATGGTTCTCATGATTGAAGTGAGCAAAGGGAAATAAAGAATAAGAAAAGATGGAATTCTGGCAATTCTATGCTTCTTGCTCTTCTATCCCTATAAAGGAAACCTTCCCAATAGGATAAAAAGGGCTTCCTCCACTCTTGTAAAATTAGACTGGATATAATGATAGAGAAATTAAAAGTTGTTAGAATCCTAGTGTTAACAGAACCTGAAACAAGGTACTAAGTACAACTGATAGAAACAATGCTTGTGTTCACACCTTTAGAGAACTCATATAAGCAAGAAGTATTTAAATACTCATTGGAGTTCACACTTTTGGGAGATTTCAGAATTTAGTATGAGATATCCAAATTCACACCTCCCTTAATCCCTGCCTCCAGAAGGAGGAGTTAACCTTTGGGAGATCATATATAAAGAGGCTCTTAGCTTCTGGTGAATTACTTAGGAACAATCCCAGGGGTCAGAGAGGAGCACTCTGGGAGGAAGCCCACAAGTGCTCTCTTGGAGGCAAGAGAGATTCATTACAATTTCCACCTTTGTGCTGGCTGGAGGCTGAAGGACAAACCTTTGGATTTGGAGACATTTGGAGGGAGCTCTTGGAACCAAGCAGAGAGATAGGCCTCTAAGAATCTAGCTATCTGGGCCCAAGGAAAGAGACAAGACTTGGAAGGAGAAAATAAACGTTTGCATTTTATCAGCTGGCTGCTTTTGGGTGATTATTACTTTTAACTGAAACTAAGGCCACCTCCAGAAAACCTCCCCAAGAAACCTTCTCCCAGTGAGAACCATTATATTTTAAAGAAGAAAAACACCACAAAAAGTATTGTGAAAACTAGTATCCATTGGTTTTTATTAATGTTTTAGAAAAACTAGAATGGCAACATAAAGAAAATGAAAATAAATCATCTTTGTCCATTTAGTAAACATATGGATGTTTTTTAAGGACTGTATCTTGAAGACAGAAGGGTAACATACAAAATAATAGAACAAATGAAAAAAGCAATGGTAATTAGGTTGGGGACTTATAGGCTATAGGTAAGAAGCATGCCTGTAAGTCAGAGCTAAGCTGAGGACTATAATAGAATGAGGGCAAAAGCAAAGATCAAAACTGGGACCATCACATCTAGTAAGAGAGCCTCAGGAATTTGGTTCATCTCATTGTTGAAGAGAGTCACATTCATCAAAATTGATCATCATATAGTACTGTTGTTGAAGTAAATAATGATCTCCTGGTCCTGTTCATTTCACTCAGCATCAGTTCATGTAAGTCTCTCCAGGCCTTTCTGAAATCATCCTGCTGGTCATTTTTTTTTTTTTACAGAACAATAATATTCCATAACATTCATATACCACAATTTATTCAGCCATTTTTCAATTGATTGGCATCCTTTATGGCAACTTTTATGCTGGTTATTGTGGTACAATTAAGTGGAAACCCTTAGAGTTGTCTGAAACATCCCATGCAGTTTGTGTTTTAAAATGATATGTAAATCATACATGCACGCACACATACACACATACACAAGTACAAGGTATCTGGATGCATTAGACAACAGAATTCATCACTATGCTATTTACATGAAACTCACTCGACATAAAAAATGCAGGATTAAAACAAAGATTTGGAGCAAAATCTGTCATGCCTCAGCTGAATTAAAAAAAGCAGGGGGAGCAATCATAATTTGAGACAGGGCAACAGGAAAACCAGACTTAATCAAAAGAAAAGCTAAACAAGTTATAGGAAAAAATTGACATTATAATTCTACTGTCTTCATATGGAATACTTCATAAAACTCTTTCAGAGAGATAAATTTAACCAAAACATAAACAGGAAGAGACATAAACAGAATTAATTGAAACAACAACTTCAGGAAATTTGTAGAATATAAAATAAAATCACATAAATCATCAGCATTTCTTATATGATCAATAAAACCTAGTAAGAAGAGATAGAAGAAAAATCTTTAAAAAATAACCCCAGAATGTATAAAATATTTGAGATTTTACTTACCAAGATATATATAGGAGGTATATGGATACAACTTTAAAACACTATGGGAATAAAATGTTTACATAATTATAGAAATATTAATTGCTCATGAGTAGGACAAATCTCAGATCTTAGTGCTTTTCACAAACAAATTAATTTTGCCAGAGGCTGAGACTAACTAATATAACTTAAAAATTCCATTCCAGAAATTTACTATATTTAAATTTGTGTGATCTTGGGTAAGTCATTTAATCTCTGTCTCAGTTTCTTCATCTGGAAGATGAGAATAATAGTAGCACCTACCTTCCAAAGATTGTTGTGAGGATAAAATAAAATATTTGTAAAATACTTAACCCAATATAAATTCTAGCTATTAAGAACAGGAATTGAGGACTGACTCTATCATCAATATAGACATGAAAAGTATGATGCCATATTATTGTAGGCATAGATCATATAATCATCTTAACTAAAGATAAAAATGCTGCTTCTCTTCAAAGACATCTCTTGTACCAATTGGAATATTTATTTTGATACATCATAATTGTATAATCATTTTTGTAGTTACACCTACAGTATACAATTATACATCATAATTGTATAATCTTGTGTGGTTCTTTTCTTGCATGCAACTGGCAAAATAATTATAATTTTTATTTTCTCTCATCTTAGGACAAATAGCAACTGCAATTGATACTTATTCAGGATATGTCATTATAGTCTAATAAGTAGCAGTATAATCAAAGTTCTTATCTAGAACAAATTATTCTTTCTTATGGCTCCCCAATGCCATTTTCCTCTGATAAAGGCACCCATTTTATTTTAAATTCCTAGTAGAGACTATGAGTAAAGATTAAGATCACACAGACACCTCTATTCATTCAGTTACATGGAGAGAATTTTGTGTCACACTAACTAAAAGTGGATGGAATTTGATAATTAAAAATCAAATTCCATCTCACCCTTACTCTTCTGAAAGATGTTCGATCAATTAGTGATGATTCTTGGAAATTCTATTTATTGAAGATACTTCTTTCTTAACCCTGAGACCTAAGAAGTTGATAGTTCTGAACTACGATTACCTAACGGCAGGATATTAAAATGTACAAGAGACAGGCTAATAATAATAGGTTGGTGTTCCCTTGGCTCTTATGCTATTCTGTGATTGTAAAGCTGAATCTATTGAAAAGAGGGAAAAAAAGGGAGCCAGGTAATACTTAAAACAAAAGAGCAGTCAAACTCCCTATAGTAGAGTTCTGCAGGATCCATAAGCAACAGAATTTTAGGATTCAAAACATGTTTGGGATTCAACATTTATGAGATGCCTACCATGAGGTACCTACCAAGCACTGGCTTGGTTCTGAGTACACAAAAACAAAAATAGTCCCTGCCCTCAAGGAGCTTATGTTTTACTAAGAGGACATACATGACAATTATACAAATTGTACAGTAAAAAGCACAATAAAAAGATAAATAAGGAGGGAGAATACACTAACAATAAGAAGGGATCAAGTGAACAAGAATTTTCCCAGGGACACACCCAACACAGAGAAATGTAAATGCTGATGTACAAGGTATGTTTTTGTATACTCGGAACTAGCCCAACCTTTATACACAGTAGTTGCCTAATAAGTGTTTGTTGAATTATAATGCACAGGCCCATGCTTTAAACTGCCTAAGGTCTTAGGCACAGAATATACCAACTCTGAGTGATTATGATTCTTCACCACTAGACCAGTTGTAGCTGTATTCAGGACAACACTTTTTGAATCTTTCTCTATTATCTCAGGTATACATGCTTGTGTCGTAAGTCTAAAGATTCTTGTAATTAGCAATTGTGGGATCATGAAAATAATACCAGTCCCACACTCTATCCTGACAATTTAATCACAGAAGGTCTAATGGAAACTATTTACAAACAGGTAGTAACTCGTGTTGTGGTATAGCAGGACTGTGCCATACAGGTGAATATGGCAGTTCTACTAATACACCAGCTATACAAACATTGCTACTGTTTAAGTCTGTCTTGGTTTCCCTACTCATGTTTTGGGGGGCAGCATAGCCATGTAAAGATTTTAGATATAACCACAAACATTTTATTTATTTATTTTTAATTTAATAGCCTTTTATTTACAGGTTATATGTATGGGTAACTTTACAGCATTAACAATTGCCAAACCTCTTGTTCCAATTTTTCACCTCTTACCCTCCACCCCCTCCCCCAGATGGCAGGATGACCAGTAGATGTTAAATATATTAAAATATAAATTAGATACACAATAAGTATACATGACCAAACTGTTATTTTGCTGTACAAAAAGAATCAGACTCTGAAATGTTGTACTATTAGCTTGTGAAGGAAATCAGAAATGCAGGTGGGCATAAATATAGGGATTGGGAATTCAATGTAATGGTTTTTAGTCATCTCCCAGAGTTCTTTCTCTGGGTGTAGCTGGTTCAGTTCATTACTGCTCCATTGGAAATGATTTGGTTGATCTCATTGCTGAGGATGGCCAGGTCCATCAGAACTGGTCATCATATAGTATTGTTGTTGAAGTATAAAATGATCTCCTGATCCTGCTCATTTCACTCAGCATCAGTTCGTGTAAGTCTCTCCAGGTCTTTCTGAAATCATCCTGTTGGTCATTTCTTACAGAACAGTAATATTCCATAATATTCATATACCACTGCCACAAACATTCGTGCACATACAGGTCCCTTTCCCTTCTTTATAATCTCTTTGGGATATAAGCCCAGTAGTAACACTGCTGGATCAAAGGGTATGCACAGTTTGATAACTTTTTGAGCATAGTTCCAAACTACTCTCCAGAATGGTTGGATTTGTTCACAACTCCACCAACAATGCATCAATGTCCCAGTTTTCCCGCATCCCCTCCAACAATCATCATTATTTTTCCTGTCATCTTAGCCAATCTGACAGGTGTGTAGTGGTATCTTAGAGTTGTCTTAATTTGCATTTCTCTGATTAATAATGACTTGGAGCATCTTTTCATATGACTAGAAATAGTTTCAATTTCTTCATCTGAGAATTGTCTGTTCATATCCTTTGACCATTTTTCAATTGGAGAATGGCTTGATTTTTTATAAATTAGAGTTAATTCTCTATATATTTTGGAAATGAGGCCTTTATCAGAACCTTTGACTGTAAAAATATTTTCCCAGTTTATTGTTTCCCTTCTAATCTTGTCTGCATTAGTTTTGTTTGTACAAAAACTTTTCAGTTTGGTATAATCGAAATTTTCTATTTTGTGATCAGTAATGATCTCTAGTTCTTCTTTGGTCATAAATTCCTTCCCCTTCCACAGGTCTGAGAGGTAAACTATCCTGTGTTCCTCTAATTTATTAATAATTTCATTCTTTATGCCTAGGTCATGAACCCATTTTGACCTTATCTTGGTGTACGGTGTTAAGTGTGGGTCAATGCCTAGTTTCTGCCATATTAGTTTCCAATTTTCCCAGCAATTTTTGTCAAACAATAAGTTCTTATCCCAAAAGCTGGGGTCTTTGGGTTTGTCAAAGACTAGGTTGCTATAGTTGTTGACTGTTTTGTCCCTTGAACCTAACCTATTCCACTGATCAACTAATCTATTCCTTAGCCAATACCAAATGGTTTTGGTAACTGCTGCTCTATAATATAATTTTAGATCTGTACAGCTAAGCCACCTTCATTTGATTTTTTTTTCATTAATTCCCTTGAAATTCTTGACCTTTTGTTTTTCCATATGAATTTTGTTGTTATTTTTTCTAGGTCATTAAAATAGTTTTTGGGAGTCTGATTGGTATAGCGCTAAATAAATAGATTAGTTTAGGTAATATTGTCATCTTTATTATATTTGCTCGCCCTATCCAAGAGCATTTAATATTTTTCCAATTGGTTAGATCAGACTTAATTTGTGTGAAAAGTGGTCTGTAATTTTGCTCATAAAGTTTCTGATTTTCCCTTGGCAGATAGATTCCTAAATATTTTATATTATCAGTAGTTACTTTAAATGGAATTTCTCTTTATAACTCTGTTGGATTTTGTTAGTGATATATAAGAATGCTGATGACTTATGTGGGTTTATTTTATAACCAGCAACTTTGCTAAAGTTGAACCACGAACATTTTAAAAAGAGCAAACAAAGTTGGTTCATATTGTATGCAGAATTCTTTTGGGACTGGGGTGGCAATCTTTGAATTAGGCCATTCTGTTATAAGGCCAGAACTCTGAACTTGAAACAAAGGATTCTTACAAGGTACTAAGCCAGTGGAATTGATAGAGACAATAGTTATCTAATTTAGCCTGGTTCAGTATGATTGATTTAATCCTACAAGGAGATGTTATGGGCCAGAACTTGAAACAAGGTACTAAGTGGAATTAAGGAGACAATGGTTAAATCTAGTTTAGCACTGATTTAATCCTATAACAAATAATGGTTTGCTAGTGATATAATGATTGGTGTGTAGCATATAAGCTAGAAGTCTCAGCCAGGGAGATTCAGAGACAAGTGGACAGAAGGCTGGAAGCTGAAGGCTGGAGTACAAGTCCTTGGACTCAGCCCATCTCACACTACTTTGGTGGCAGGCTCTCCTCCTCGGCTTCTCCACTGAAACCAAGACACCAGAAGGCCCCCAGAAAACTAGCTGACCCCCAAGTGAAGGAGATAATAAAGGATTTGGACTGGTGATTACTGAACTGAAAGGAAGGCTGTTCCTAGAGACCTCAAGAAAACCTCAATACAGAACATTATATTTTTTTCTTTTTTTATTATAATAACTTTTTATTGACAGAACCCATGCCAGGATAATTTTTTACAACATTATCCCTTGCACTCATTTCTGTTCCGATTTTTCTCCTCCCTCCCTCCACCCTCTCCCCTAGATGGCAAGCAGTCCTATATATATTGAATATGTCGCAGTATATCCTAGATACAATATATGTGTGCAAAACCAATCAGTTCTCTTGTTGCACAGGAAGAATTGGATTCAGAAGGTAAAAATAACCCGGGAAGAAAAACAAAAATGCAGTTTACATTCATTTCCCAGTGTTCTTTCTTTGGGTGTAGCTGCTTCTGTCCATCATTAATCAATTGAAACTGAATTAGGTCTCTTTGTCAAAGAAATCCACTTCCATCAGAATACATCCTCATACAGTATCGTTGTTGAAGTATATAATGATCTCCTGGTTCTGCTCATTTCACTTAGCATCAGTTCATGTAAGTCTCTCCAAGTCTCTCTGTATTCATCCTGCTGGTCATTTCTTACAGAACAATAATATTCCATAACATTCATATACCACAATTTACTCAACCATTCTCCAATTGATGGGCATCCATTCATTTTCCAGTTTCTGGCCACTACAAACATTCTGGCACATACAGGTCCCTTTCCCTTCTTTAGTATCTCTTTGGGGTATAAGCCCAGTAGTAGTACTGCTGGGTCAAAGGGTATGCACAGTTTGATAACTTTTTGGGCATAATTCCAGATTGCTCTCCAGAATGGTTGGATTCGGAGAACATTACATTTTAGAGAGAATATTACACCATTCCTCTTGGGGAATTGCCTAATAGGGAATGCCTATTAGTCTAAGGTAGAATTTCTGAACATTTGGAAGCACTATCCCTATTGCAGATAGCATGCAGCTGATAATAGCACTTCTACAAGGAGATGCTTTGATGACACACATAAAGGGATTCCATCCATTGAGAGTTGATTACTGAACAAAAGATCAAGAATTTCAAAGGAATTAATGAAGAGAAAAGCAAATGAAGGTGGCCTAGCTGTATAAGATCTAAAACTATGTTATAAAGTAGTGATAATCAAAACCATTTGGTACTGGCTAAGAAATAGAGAACTTGATCAGTGGAATAGGTTAGGTTCACAGAACAAAATACTCAATTTCTGTACAATCTAGTATTTGACAAACCCAAAGACCTCAACTTTTGGATTAAGAATTCACTATCTGAAAAAAACTGCTGGGAAAATTAGAAACTAATATGGCAGAAAGTAGGCATAGACCCACACCTAACACCATATACCAAGATCAAGTCGAAATGAATTCATAATGTAGATAGAAAGAATGATATTATAAACAAATTAGAAGAACATAAGATAGTAAACCTTTCAGATTTGTGGAGGAGGAAGGAATTTGTGACCAAAGAAGTACTAGAGATCATTATTGATCACAAAATAGATAATTTTGATTATATTAAATTAAAAAGTTTCTGTACAAACAAAATTAATGCAGACAAGATTAGAAGGAAAGCAATAAACTGGGAAAACATTTTTACATCCAAAGGATTTGATAAAAGCCTCATTTCTAAAATATATAGAGCATTGATTCAAATTTATAATAGCTTAAGTCATTCTCCAATTGATAGTCAAAAGATATGAACGGACAGTTTTCAGATGAAGAAATTGAAACTATTTGTAGTCACATGAAAAGGTGCTCCAAATCTCTATTGATCAGAGAAATGCAAATTAAGACAACTCTGAGATCATTACATACTTGTCAAATTGGCTAAGATGACAAGAAATGATAATGATGAATGTTGGAGGGGATGTGGGAAAACTGTGACACTGATACATTGTTGGTAGAATTGTGAATGAATCCAACCATTCTGGAGAGCAGTTTGGAACTATGCACAAAAATTTATCAAACTGTGCATGCCTTTTGACCCAGCAGTGTTTCTACTGGGATTATATCCCAAAGAGATACTAAAGGAGGGAAAGGGACACACATGTGCAAAAATGTTTGTGGCAGCCCTCTTTGTAGGAGCAAGAAACTGGAAACAGAGTGGATGTACCCATCAATTGGAAAATGGCTGAATAAATTATGGTATTTGAATGAATGAATGAATGAATGAAAATTATTGCTCTGTAAGAAACAACCAGCAGGATGATTTCAGAGGCTTGGAGAAACCTATATGAACTGATGCCAAGTGAAATGAGCAGAACCAGATCATCATACACAGCAACAAGACTATATAATGATCAATTCTGATGTGGCTCTTGTCAACAATGAGATGATTCAAACCAGTTCAGTGATGAAGAGAGTCATCTACACCAGACAGAGAACTGTGGGAACAGAGTGTGAACACTCTTTGTGTTGTTGTTTGCTTGCATTTTGTTTTCTCATTTTTCTTTTTCTTCCTTCTTGATCTGATTTTTCTTGTGCAACAAGATAACTATATAAATGTGTATGCATATATTGGATTTAATATGTATTTTAACATTTTAAACATGTATTGGACTACCTGCCAGCTAGGGGAGGGGATGGGGGAAGGAGGGGAAAATTTCAAACAAAAAATTTTGCAAGGGTCAATGTTGGAAAAATTACCCATGCATATGTTTTGTAAATTAAAAGCTTTAATTTAATTTAAAAATTTTTTTTTATTTAATAGCCTTTTATTTAAAAGCTTTAATTTTAAAAAGAGAGTCATTTATCTACTAGGAAGGGGTATCAAGGAAGAAAATATAATTATCCCTTCTACAATGCAGCCTTCTCCACAGCAAGTTTCATCATGTGGGTTGGTATAAGAAATTAAATGGGGGTTTTGGAGGAGTTTTGAGGAAGATGGCACTTAAAGGCCAACAAATGATACAGGAATAGTTTAGGAACTCAGAAATACATAAAATATATGTATGGTATTGCTTAACAACAAGGTATTTTATCTTTTAATATCATAATATTCAGTCGTCTTCTCTGATATGAAGGGAGGGCCAAAAAATTTTACATAGATTTTCTAGATTATGAAGATGCTGTGTTCCTAACTCCTGAGATGTAGAAGGGATAACTAAGAATGACTCAAATGAGAACTTAACTACTTTCAAGATATCCCATGCCTAGGTAATTGGTAGCTTTAAGATCAGATTTGACTGAAACTACTGAATAACAATTGAGAGACCAATACAGATGAATGACCATCAAGTATAACAATGGCATCAAAAGCTTCTCTCACAGAGATTATAGATAGTGCTACTATTTTTACTGTATTTATAACAGCTAAGAAAATCTTGAAAAAATGGGTAACTTTTATCCTGGAGAGATTACTGTCTGTGATTTGAGAAGAGGGGATGGTCTTGATACCAAGAAGGCTGTATGGAATCACAAGAGTGGCAGGACACCTCTGAACCCATACAACTAATAATTTCCATATCCTAAAGAGTAGCAGTGCATAGTTTATCATAGTCTATACTCCCAGTTTGGCCCCCTTTAATCATCCATTCTGTCAGTCAGAAAGGTTCCAGATTAGGACCATGGAGGACGCTGGAGAGGATAGGAGAAGCCAGCCAAAGAACGATCTCTCAATTTATTCACAGAACAGGTTTACTAGAATTGGTACTTCTGAACCAATTTAGAGAACCAAATTACCCTGCTCAGGGGAGCAAATAGTATCCAGTAGGGGGAAGGAGACCACCAGAGATAAGGAAAGATGTATGGAGAGTAGACAGAAGGCATTACCCACCTTCTACATGTTCCAAGAAGTGTCTGGGGACTTATTAAATCAAACACTTGCAAATCCTGATTGATTCTGAGTCTTTGGAATGTACTATATGCCAGAAGAAGATATCTCTGATATAGAGTTATCACTACGGAAAGGAGAAATCATAGGAAGTAGAAATGGTACTGCAGGAAACCATTCAGCTGAACTGGTATAGAATTAGATAGTTTTAGGGATAGTCAACATAGCTTTACCAGGGATAGTGCTGGGGCTCTATCCCAAGTGGCACAATCCCTATTTTTTATTAGAGCACAGGTTGGAGTATTTTCCCCAAACCTTACTAATAAATATATATCTCTGACTCTTCCAAGATTCCATTGTAGTGGCCAAAGTTTTGAGTTAAAATAACCTAGGGAAAGAGCCTGACTATATTATTCATTATAAGGATATCAACTTGGGGAGCCTTGTTTACAGCAGTAAGGAGAGGCTCTTTAGGAATATAACTTTTAAATTCAAGGTTTTGGTTCAGATTGATGGGCCTTTTGCTGACTGTTTATCTCTCCTAGAAGAGCACTAGTGATAAAAAAAGACATTGGGAATAACAGAAATAGTAGTTAAGACAAGCAAGTCCTTGGAGAGGATGGGGAGGATGTATAGGAAGAAACTAAAAGGACACTTAGGCTGACCTTGGGAGGACTATGATGGCTGAGAAGCTGACTAGGGGGAGGTGGCCTTAACTGTGGCCAAGGTGACTGGCCAGCCACAGTCAGTTGGAGAGGCACTGATAATTGTAATGTCCTTAGCAGGTTTATTAGCTTCCGAGTTTCAAGATGACAATGGTATCAAACAGTCTCCACTTCCAGGAACTCAGAAATAGGAAGGCGAGTGCTTCCTTTATAATGAACTATTTCTCTGGGTATCCTTCAACCTCCCTCCATCTTGGGAAGATGATATGGAGATGGCACCAAATATATGTCCAAATCTAAGTAGGGTATTCAAATACTATGTAGTTATTGACTCAGACACCTGGAAAAAAAAAACTTTTATATTATCCAACATCCATACCTTAATGACAAATCATGGAAGTTGCTATCACTGTCACTTAATCATCCCAAGATGCTGGGGTATAGAGTCCACAATCCATTAGTTCATTGATGAGCAAACTTTCTGATTCAGAATCTGTAGGCTGAGGCAAAAAGTCTCTCTCCCCTGTTACTTCACCTTCTGTGCTCAAGGCTACACCTTTATAGTGTACAGTATTCTTTGTTATTTATATCCACAACAACAGAATGTAACATCCTTGAAGATGGACACTAGGGTGTTGTTTTGCTTTAGTTTTTATATTATTGGTGCCAGATATGGTGGATCAATAAATATTTCAACAATGAGGTGATTCAGGTCAATTCCAATAGACTTGTGATGGAGACAGCCATCTGCATCCAGAGAGGGGAGTGTGGGGACTGAATGTGAATCACAACACATAATATTTTCACCTTTATTGTTACTGTTGTATGCTTGCTTATTTTTTCTTTTTCATTTTTTCCCCTTTTGATCTGATTTTTCTTGTGCAGCATGAAAAATGTGGAAATGTTTAGAAGAATTGCACATTTAACCTATATTGGACTACTTGCAGTTTAGGGGAGCGGTGAAGGGAAGAGAGGTAGAAAAACTGGAACACCAAGTTGTGCAAGGGTGAATGTTGAAAACTATTTTTGCATGTGTTTTGAAAAATAAAAGGCTGTTTTTTTTGCTGAAACAATTGGGCTTAAGTGACTTGCCCAGGGTCACACAGTGAGAAAGTGTTAATTGTATGAGGCCAAATTTGAACTCAGGTCTACCTGATTTCAGGGCTGGTGCAATAGCCACTACACCAACTAGCTGCCCCCTATTTTTTTTTTAAAAAGACTGTAACACTGAGGTGCAGTATCAGAGAAGTTTTTCTTGTATATCTATATTTGTGTTTTGCTCTGTTGTTATGTGTTCCTGGGGAAATCTTGTATGTTGGGCTGGGTTGTAAGCTGAGGTCTGAGGTACAGATTATATTGATAAGCCTAGATGATGATGATTCAGTCACACAAGATTACTGACAGTAATATCCTCGATATATTTCTTGGTTCTGAACACAACTCTTTTAGATTTACCTGTGTCAAAGTTTGCAGAATCCTTGTAGTCAAAATTGGAAGTTCTCTCACTTAACATGGTATGTCATGAAGTATTTTGAAATTATTTGTTGCACTTATTGAATAATAAGTTTTGGATTCTACTTTATTAATTTAAAGAGTGATTGAAGACATTGTATGTTTCTCTCATTTCCATTTTAAATATCCAGAAAACCACTGTGCATTGTCTTTTACTTATGTGGACTTCAATTAATTTTTTCCCTCCTGTGATACTGCTTGATTAAAAATTATTTTCTACCCTTCATATGATAGCTTCTTCAATACATTATCTCAGAGTATATTAAATAATTTCTTTTACATTTTTATTGGGAGAATTTGTTTTATTAGTTTCTTGAAAAAACTTAAAAGTAAAATTCATGCATTGCCATACCATTCTAAGAGGTGATGGTATCTAAGAAGAGAAAATGCTTTTAAGTCACTCTTGTTTTCTTCAGTTAGTGAAGAACTTGAGCAACTGCCCAACTTTACACCTTCTACATTGCCGATCTTCACAGTTTCTTGAGACTCTGGAATATCTAATAGGAATTTAGAAGACTCGATGGGGAACAACTAGTAAAAAGACATGGTGATGAGAAAGGTAATTTTATCTGTAAAGCAGAGAAAAGGTTACTTTTGGTAAATCATGGAATACAGAAAGGTAAACAATGTATAACAGGCATGGGGAAGATAGTGAGCCAGTTTGTGAAGAGCTTTAAAAGTCAGGCTGTATTTTATCCTAGAGGCAACAGGAGTTTGTTGAGTAAAGGAATGATATGGTCAGACTTGTACTTAAGGAAAATCAGTTTGGTACTAGTGTGGAGGATTTCTGCTGTAGGGACAGACTTGGGCAGAGAGACTAATTAGGAAATAGTTATAATAATCACAGTAGAAGTCATGAGGGACTGAATTAAGATTGTGGGAATGTACAATAATTGATTATATGCAAGAAAAAACAAAATTTGGTAACTTATTATAAATGTGAGAGTGAAAAAAAGAAAAAGGATAATGCTGAGATTATAAATTTTGGAGATATTGAATTGGCAGGACACCCCCAAAAGAACTACAAAAAATTTAGAAGTGGGCTGGGGGAGTAAGTGAATGAGTTCTGTTTTGGGCAAAACAATTTCGAGATGTCTTTGGTAGATCCATTTTGAAATGTTCAATTGGTAATGAGAACCTTAAGCTCAGAGGAAATACTGGTGCTAGATTTGAGAATCATCTACAAAGAACACTTGTGGAAGCTGATGAAGTTACTAAATGATAGAATGTAAAGAGAAAAGAGAAGATGGCTCAGGACAGAGCCTCTCAAAGACATGGATGTGTTATGTGGATGATGAGTCAGTGAAGGAAAATGAGAACAAACACTTGGACAGGTAGGAGGAAAACCAAGAGAAAGTAGTGTCTCAAAAATCCAGAAAAAAAAGAATATTCAGGATTAGAAGGTGGTCAATGATTTCATAAGCAGCAGTTAAATTGAGAAAGAAGACTGAGAAAAAAACCATTGGATCTTGTAAGTAAGAAATCATTGGTAATGCTGAAAAGAGTTTTAATAATGTGATTCAGTTGGAAGCCAGTTTACAAAGAGTTGAGAAATGAGAGGGAAAGAATTTGAAGCAATGAATTATAGGAAGCTTTTTTTAAGAGTTAGGTTGAGAAGGAAAAGAGAGATATAGATGATAGCTTGAGGAGATGATAGGGCCCTGTGAAGATATTTTAAGGAAATCATATGCCTAACATCTTCTAAAACTTATCATTACAATCCATAAAATTCTTGGTGAGGATTGGCACTAAGACCTGGGCCACAAAATCTCTCTGACTCTATACAACTTGGAGGTGGTTACTTGTGCTATGCTCTAAAATCCACTATCCCTTGGACTTTCAACTCAGGACTTACTTTGAACCAAGAATTTCCCTTATGGGTCCACACATAAAATCACACGCTCTGTAAGAAGGTTGCACATGAACAGAATTGAACAAAGATAATGAATCTGAGAAGAAGAAATGAATGAAGAAGAAAAGCATTTCAGATATGGGGCATAGTGTGTGGAAACTTCATATTTAGGGATAGCTTCTTAGCAGGTCTGTGGTACCAATGGCCACTATTGGGGCAGAAGTAATATACAAATCTAACTATGAACTATCTTCCCTGGGGGCACAGCTGCCATCTCTTCAAAAGCTATCAACATAGTGGCAGCTGTGGTGCAGCTGAAAGTACCAGCCAGAAGACTGGTCAAAATCTGGTATGGCTCTTTATTATCTGCATGATCAAAGTCAAGTTACCTCATTTCTCATGTGTCCTCATGTTTTTCTTATTTTCCTCATATATCCTCAGTTTCCTCATATGTAATATGGGGATAATAATAATCTACCTAAAATATTGTTGTGGGAATTAAACAAGATAATGTATATAAAGTGCCTTGACAAACTTTAAAGTTATATTCTTCTTTTTCTTTATAATTTCTGATCATAGTTAATCTATTTATCCCATAGGGTTACTGAAGAGAAAGCCCTGTGTGAACTTCAGAACATTATGTATTTTCATTTTTACTCTTAAAAATAGTGTGGTATAATGGAAAGAGCATTTTATTTGGTATCAGGAGTCAGGGTTTTTATCTCATCTCCAATATATTCATGCTTTGTGACTATGGTCATTTAACACTTCAATTAAGTTTCCTTGCCTATCAAATAAATAATTGCCTAACTGAGTTGTTCTAAGGGGAAAATGTGAGCTGGTGTTATCATCTATAATAATTATATTAATGATATTGATAGTAATCCATTCAAGAAACACAGTTGTTAGTGTGTGTCTGTATATATATATATATGTTCAAAAGAACACAAGTATATGCATACACATATGTTTATGAAATCATATGAAATATGAATATAAAAATTCATGAATATGAAAAAATATGAAACATATGAAAATTATTTTTGTGCCAGAATATAGCAAGAAGAATACTGCATATTGTATGTGTAATGATCAGCAGAATTTGGGGTTTGAATTCATTCCCTGGACATAGATACTAAGCTATTAGTGAGAAGTATCTTACTGACTTTAGATGATATCACCAGTCAGTTATATCTGTAAAAAACTTAGAGTGAAATTCTTCAACAGGCAGGGATTCTGTCTATTTAAACTATTTGATATCTGACCTAGTACATTCATTTGATCCCCTATGTAATTTTTTTTTGTTGTTGTTGTTAATGATGATGAAAAACATAAGATGCTACATACTTATAGCAGGGGATATTAGCATTTGTGATGCTATTTCACTAAAGGGGTCATCCATCACTGTTCACTTACATGTAAATGTAGAATGGGAAAATATTTCAGTTTACCACAATCAGGACAATATCGCAATATGATTGATGTTAATTTAGTATCATTGCCATATGTAACATTTTATCAAAATGATTTGTTTATAGATCTGCTTGCGATTTATCCCTCCCACAGCATGTATCTGTAACTGTATCTATTGTATGGAATAACAAAGGCTTTTATCTTTGGAATTTGTTCCCCCTTTGCTCCCCCAAGTGTTACTGTAAACACAACTGAAACTGCCTTTAAAGAAAAGCAGTCTGAGAGTGGTATCTCAGTCATTTCTCTGGTTGATTTATGATTTTACTTTCATCCTAAATCATAAAATGAGCTCCAATATAGACTAATAGTAAAAAAAAAAAAAAAAGTTGCCTACTAGTAAGCATTCAGATTGCATAGAACATAGAGAACATGGGAAGAAAGGCTACAGTGTACCAATTCAATGGTCTTTATTACAGTGATTTTTACTGAGGTCAAAAGGGAAGGCCAATAGACTATGATATAATGGAAAAGGAAGAGATAAAATACCCCCAACGTGAAACACGAGAAATTAAAAATATAAAATATATTGCAGTTGGACCTTTTTTGTTTCATGAACGTCTTTGTAAAGTGTCTTTGCTTAACTATAAAATGTCAATTCTGCTTTTTATAGAATTTACATTAAATTCTAGATAAAAAGCATTCTGCTAATTTTCGTTTTTACAATAAAAGATGCACGGCAATAAAAAAGATTGGATTACAGATTAAGAGGGCCCTTTAACACACAGGCTACACTGAGAGTTAGAATTTTTGTAAACACTGCTGAATGCCCCATGTCTCAAGGAATTATCCCCTTTAGAGGCTGATGAGAAGCAGACTAGATCCACAGGAGAATTGCCACAAGGACCAGGCAAAAGTCTAGGCCACTAGTTTCACAAATCCTTCATAGCCAGCAGAAATGAAACATTTAGTATTTCCCAAATTTGGAGGGGTACAGAGAACCAAAGAAGGTGGGGGAGATGAGAGAGGAAAAGGGTAGGAGAGAAAAAAGTGGGGCAAGAGTGAGAGATTCAAAGAGACAGTGACAGAAACAGAGAAAGAGATTAGCAAAGAACAGAGAAAAGAAATGATGAAATTGCATGACAGAAAGAAAAAACAAATCCAAGGTCATTTTAAGACAAAATATACTTGACAATTAAAATAATTCCTTCAGCAGTAAAATTTAAAAATACATTTTCCAGCACACCTCATCCACTTATCAACACAGTATAAGAAAATAAGTGGATTTGAGTTTGGCAATTGAGCCCCCAGCCTCAGCTATTCAATAAACAAGCTTGAAATTCCAAACTCTAATAAGGAAAGGGCCCTAAGTGAAATGATGTCAACCTTGGATATGAATCTCTTAGCGACATGATGAAAGCCCCACTTGTAGAGCTGCACTTCTGGTCGGCAGCTGCATTTTTGTTTTAATAAAAGGGGAAGGGGTGCCAGCCCTCACTCCAGTGCGATCCAAGGCATGGCTGTTACATATGTGGCGGAATTAATCGCTTTTCCAGAAAGCTGGAATGAGTTCTCCTACCACTGTCCCATCAGGCCCAGCTTCCATAAAATGAGTGTAATAAGATAATGTATTACATACTCCAGTAATTCCTACTTGCAGTATTTTGCTAAACAAAGTCATACATATTTATATCAATCAATAAAAACCTTCATTGGCTGCATATATTTCAGACATTGCGTTTTAAAGCAGTGTCCTTAAGGTGGAGATTATTAAGGTGGGAAGGCTATAATAAAGGAGTAGAAGATTGTTTTAGTTCCTGGGAGATCTATCTAGTCTACTTCTTTAAGACCTTCTTACTCAATAAGAAAAGGTATAATTGTGCTTGAAATTTTGAAAATGTGGTAGTATCAACAAGAAGATATTAATTATAAAAGAACTATAGAAAAGTCATAGAGTAGTAAAAAATCTCAAAGAGCACTATGCACTATAAATTGTACCATGATAAAATTCAATTTAATAAGCATTGATGAAATATCTTTTTATGCAAGGCACTGGAGATACAAAAACAAAATAGTCCTGCTTCAAGAAGTATACATTGTGCTTTACCTCCTAAGACCTACATCATCTCTGAGAGCTAAATAGGAAGACCTGTGGTTCATTTTAAGAATAAGGATTCATAGGCATAAGAACAAGAGAGATAATAACTAAGAAGGACAAAGTTACACTCAAAGTTGCAACTCCACTGGAGACAAATAAAAACAAACCTTAGTCCCAATGAAGCCACAACCTAGATATCTATCCATCAATTCACATGGTCTTTCCAGGTCACAGCTGAAAGGATCCAATTTGTGGATATGGGCTTGATTCTGAATAGCTAAAGACATTCACCTATTTAACCATTATATGTATCTTATTCTAATAAACTTTAAAAGTTGAAGGCCTGATGGGCTATAGCTATAGCTATATTGAAATATACATTTAAAAGTTATGCAAAATCTGACAGACTCTGAAATTATGAAAATGATCCATTGTACTGTATTGTCCTTCCTTTCCAGAAGAGTAATTAAGATTGCTGTGGCTTAGTGAATTCTAGACTAGATTTAGAATAACCTCTTTAATCAAAGAGGCTGTTTAATAAAACAATATGGAGAAAAGAGTACTGGATTTCAAATCAGGAAACATGATTTTGAGATCTAAATTTGCCACTTAATAGCCTTGTGACTTTCAGCAAGTCAATCAATTTAATTTCCTCATATAAGGAAAATAGTGCCTACATTAACTGTCTCATAAGTTGTAAGGATGAAATAAACTAATGTATCTGAAGGATATTGTACATGATGAAGTGGAATGTGGTTTTAGACTTTTTGCGTATGTAGGGCTGGGATGGGTCCTGAACTGTAGTGATTCTATGTGTATAGGAAGCTAAAAAAATTCACTCTACCAACACAGAGCAGCAACTGTTCTGAAACCTATCATGTTAGAGAGTTGCCTGGGGGTACAAAGAAGTTAAGTGACTGCTCCAGAATCACACAGCCAGGATGTAATCAAAGGTAGGTCTTGTTGAATCCACATTGTTTTGACCTGAAGGCCAGCTCTGTGGACAGTATCATGCCATTATAATCTAAGATGTTATTATTATTAATGAAAAGCATTGTCTTATAATAGAAAAAGCACTGGTCTTATAGGCAGAAGACTGGAGTTCAAGTTTAGCTCAAATCAGCTATTTCATTTTTAGCAAGTTACTTAACCTTTGTGGAATTACTTTTATAAAATGTTGATAATAATATGACTTCATAGAGTTTTTGTGAGGCAAGCCCTTGACAGGTCTTACAGTATTTAAGAAATATAGGCTATAATTATTGCAATAAAAATAAAAAAAATTTTTTTTGTTTTTCCCCTCACTTCCATTTTATACCAGACCAATGGAGGTAATAATATTCCCAGCAAGGAAATGTCTTTTTAAAAAGCCACTTGAAAGAGACAAGTCATCTCTCAGATAGTCATCAGTTCATCAAAAAGTTGATAAACAGAGCAAAAGGAAGAAAAAGTCCTTCATATGAATTCCAAAGGACACAGAAGCCAGAAGCCATTGGAATGTATAGCTCAGTGAAAAGTAAAACCTATTACAGAGCTACTTATCAGTGATTTGAAAGCAAATGATTCATGCAACAAGGGTGCTTAAGAAATTGGACAATGAAAAGTTTGGCAAAACAAAAGAGTCATCCTCTTATCCACATTCTTTATCTAGGAAAGCCAGCACTCATTTTTGCTTCTTTACCTTTATTTGTACTGCTATGTTCTCAATAATAAAACAAATATGTAATTATAGTACATAAAGAATTACCAACTTAGAATTAAAATGATTTGAAAAGAAACAAAAATTAAACCCATCTCTATATCTTGAAAATCTTTTTAGCTTGCAAACAATAATTACAGTGTAGAAATGAAATTTGGAATAAGGCAGAAACTTTTAATTTGCTTTAGTTTTGTTCCATAAATGGATAAATCAATTGTTATGCTGATATCCCTGATACAGTGAAGAAAAAAAATCAGTTCTCCTCCCAAGTTCATTATGTATACAATAGTTTTTCATTCATTCATTTAACAAGCACTTATTAAGCACTTACTACATATAAGGTACTAGGGCTAAATGCTAAGAATAAAAAGACCAAAGGAAACTGCATTCTATTGGAGGAAAAACACATACACGGGAAAAGTAAATACAAAATATAAATAAAGCAAATAAGTAAATTGGAGGTTGGATTAGGAAGATTACTAATGATGGAAGATCAAGAAAGGCTTCTCTTACAGTGGCACTTAAACAGAACTTTGGGGAAAAGAAAGAAAAAAGGCATTTCAGGCATGCAAAACAGCCTGTGCAAAGGCATGGAAGAAGATAAAATGCTACGTCAAAGGCACATCAAGAAAAGAAATTTTGGAAGGTATAATATGTGTGTATGTGTGTGTATGTGGTATATTTATATATCCATGTGTCTTTATTTGTATTTATATGTCTATGTGCATGAGTGTGTGTGGGTATGTGTGTATTATACTGTGTTTGTGTATTTGGTAATTCCATACATGTACATTTATGTATGTTGGGGGGCAGGGATGTCTAAAATGAAATAATCCCAGAAAGGTAAGACGGAGCCAGATTATGAAGGATTTTAAATGTGAAAAAACATGGATAAAGATTGCACAGAGCGAGTCATGGATGAGTTGTCTTTATGGATCCACCACAATCCTATAAAACATAGCAAAGCAATATCTTCAAACGTAACAACACACAGTTGTTCAAATTTTTCAAAGAATAAGCTTTATACTAGTTTTGTTCAAAATCTAAAAATGTTTAACAATATCAAGTTATTCTTTTTTTAATAACTCCAATATTCCTACCTTCATTCCAACCTTACCTACACTGAGAAAGAACACACAACACTATCATCCCCTATTATGATTTCTCTGATGATTTCCAAATGTTTCTTTGCTATGCAGCATAAGTATACAGTTTCTGATCCAGATGCTTAAAAGAGCAAGTCTAACAAAGAAACTTAATCCGAGCTGAATTTGGCACAGATTCCAAAAAAACCTATAGGACGATGTTTTGGAAGCAGCTCAAACAAAAGCTGAAACAGAAATATGCATCTACCACGCTCTCCCTGGCTGTGAGCAGAAATGAAAGCCGCAGACGGTTTCCATAAGCATGAGTGAATGGGAGCTGATGTTTATAAGACATAGTTTAAGTGTCAAAGCAGCATTTGAGATCCGTGCTTCCTTTTTAAGAATATAAGCATCTGTTTAATTCACAAGGAGCAAAAGAAAGAAAGAAATATAGTATTCATGCTTCCAAAAGCTAGGCAATAACAGAATAATTTATGAGATAAAGTAAATTACTATCCAATCCTCAAAAACTGTTTGTGCCTTAAAAGAATTTTTTTCTTTGCTCTATGTGATAAGCATAGATATTCATAGCATGGAAGCCTTAGAAAGTTGTGGTAATGAATGTTTTGGGCATCTTGAACCATATTCTCCCAGAGAGCTATCTTTTGGGAATAAGTTGATCACTTGCAGTGATGTATTAGCTTTCTGAGTCTACTAAGGTATTATTCCAATGATTACATATTTGTTTTTCAAAATATGTGATTTCTAAAACATTATTTTCCCCCTTCCCAAGCATTTTACAATAATAATAATATATAAAATAGTGTCACAGGGGCCTCAAAGATTAGTACACCTTTCAACATTGCCCAATATAGTCAACGATTTGTGTCCTTGATCTTAGTCTGAATCACTGAGAGTCCTTGGAAAACCCACAAACCTATCTGTGCATAAATATTCTCTTTTGTCAAAGGAAGTAAATGCACAGGCATATCTCATAGATAAAAAAAAAAAACCCAGCATAATCAAATCAAAGATGAGAAGATTAGAGAAAAAAATGAAAAGACTTGTTGAATTACCTTCAGTTATCTGGCAATTTCACTTATTCAGACATATCTAGATTCTCATTTCCTTAGCCATGCTTGATATGAGAGAACCACAAAAATCTCTCATGAGAAAAGATGAGTTCTAATCAATAATATTGGTTTTACTTATTAAGAAATCCAAATTATTGTTAGTACCTGTCATTTTTTTCCCTAGTAAGTGGATGACCCAGACGCTGAACTTCTTTTTTGAATTCATAACTTTCAAGACTATCAAACATTTAGTCAATGATATTTAAATATTTCAATGACTATGATATTTAAATGTGCTGAAAAGTCAAATTAGACAATGTGTAATATTTTCTGCAAGTCTTTGTGTAAATATTAGCCATTATCAAACAACTCAATTTAATACTTATACAAGTATCAATGCGAGAAACAAATAGGCCTCTGAGTTTCCTTCTGTTGAATGTTATTTTGTTTTGAATTCATACCCACAATAGCCAAGATATTTCCCATACTGTCCACAAAGAGCAGTTTTGTTACTGTGTTTTGAGGCCAGAGGCAGCTGTATCCTGCATCCATGACACAATCAACATAAAGTACTGGCCACTACAATAGCTGCTCATTAGGAGATAAAACAATTGCAATGTTTAATTCTTGGTTTCAGCAGCTGCTGTTTTTTTTGGCTTTCAGAGCAACCTGTTCAAGGGTATCTTTGTTTTCTTTCTTTTTTCTTTCCTTCCTTTTCCCTTTATTTGTTTCTTTTTTCCTTCCTTTTTTCTTTCTTTTTTCCTTCCTTCCTTCTTTCCCTCCTTGTTTCTTTCTTTCTTTGTTCCTTCCTTCCTTCTTTCCACTTTTGTACTTTCCTTCTTTCCTACTTCTTCCTTTCTTCCTTCTTTCTTTTTTCCCTTTTCAGGACTATTTTTTGATGAGCCCCACATGTTTTAGTTCAGTAAGACAAGGAAGCATTAAATGATGGCAGACCACACCAAATGCATATTTGATTACTTAAGTTCCACACAGGTGTCAAAATTTTGCAGCAAAATTAAAAAAAAATAATAATGTGCATTATTTATCTTGGCTGATAATTATTACAAGGCAGAGTATGATAGCTTCACTGTTGCAGGGATCATGGAAAATGATTATTTGTGATGGGGAAAGCTTTATGATAGTCTAAAGAGAAATATCTCTTTATCATCGGACAACATAATTATTCATAGTTTTCTAGGGGACAGTTATTCAATGTACAACATGAACGATAAAACAGTGTATAGACACTGATGAGTTTGGGCTAAAAGCCCCTCTGTAGGCCTCAGATTTGTCATCAACAAAATTAGGAATTAGTACTAAATGACTTTCAAGTTCCCTTTCAATTCTAAATCTTTGACTCTATAATCTCATTTGACTAGCTGTCCCAAAGAAATTAACTGTATCCTTAAATGATTTAAAAAGCTTAAAACATCTTGTCATGACTCCATCTGATGGCTAATATTATACTATTGCTTATATTTCTATTGTAGAGTTAGCATATTTCATTTTTAATTGAAAGAAAAAACTTTAAGTTCCAAATTCTCTCCCTCTCCCAATCATTGAGAAGCCAAGAAATATAATGCCTATCATACATATGAAATCATGTAAAACATATTTCCACATTAGACATTTTCTTTAAAAAAATGAGAAAAAGTAGAAAAAAAGTTTCAGTTTGCACACAGAATTTATCAATTCTCACCCTGGAGATACATCCATTTATCAGAGTTCTTTGGAAATATTATGGATTATTGTATCTACCAAACTAGCTGTCTTGCACTGTTGATTATTGTTATAATATTACTGTTATGGTATACGATATTTTAGTTTTGCTAAAGTAGAATACGATATTCTACTTTATGAGTTTGCTGATTTTAAATAATTAATATTTTAATATTTCCATTAGGGATATTAATATTTTAATTTCAGTATTACTAGCAACTAATATTAATTAATTAGGATGTATAAATATTTTTATTTATTCAGGTGTGGGAAAAATTGATAGATCATTCAAAGAACAAAGTAAATACAGCAACATTATCTGATCTGGACAGGAAATTAAGATTTCTAAATAACCGAATATTAATACTTTTTAGCTATTGAAAGATTTTTGTTTAAAAATTTAAAAACATAAGGTTATTCCCCCAAAATGAAGATATTAGCTAAAAAAGGACAATTACACTAATATACCATTGGTGGAGGTATAAACTGGTCCAATAATTCTGAAAAAGAATTTGGAATTGTTCAAGAAAAATTCTTAAACTTTCCCACACCTTGTGATCCAACAGTCCCATTACTGGACATATATCAATTTTATATCATCAAAATTTTCATTTTATCTTTAATGATCATCACTATCCCTTGTTTGTTTTTTTAAATTTATTTTTCTGGGTGTTTTACATCATCATAGTTATCCCAAGCATTCCTCCTCCTCCCAAACAGTATCCCATATGACAATATTTTTAAAGAGGAAAAAAAATCAGTCCAACTGATCAACATGTTGAAAATGTCCAAAAACACATGCAATATATAACATCTCTGGGCCTCCTACCTCCACAAAGAAGTGAATTGGTAGAATGTCTTCTCATATCTATCCTTTAGTCAAAAATGTTCCCTCTAGTCATTGTTGTGAAAGGTTTCTCCTTTTAATCCCCCATAATTTATCATATGAGCTTTTATATTTAGGTCACATATCCATTTGGAGCTTATTGTACTATAATAGGGAACTGGCTATTGAGGATCCAGTTTCCAGAACTCTTGCAAGGGGAGTTCTGCTTGTGGCCAACCCATGTGTGAGATTTGTTGCTAGAATTTCCTGATGAGGTGGAATACACTTTAGGTATTCTGGAACGGTTTCCTGTCTGCTTACTGGAAAAAAAAAAAAAAAGAAAAGAAAAGAAAAAGAAAAAAACTTTTAATTGGCTGAGCCAGATTTGAATGTGCATAAAAAAGCACTAACCAGCCAAATAAAGTTTTCTTCTTCTGCAGTTAGTAAGACAACACTGCTTTAGGTCTCCTGGGAGAGAAGAGAGGAAGGAGCTTTTCTGATCTTAGGTGAAGAAGGATTAGAGGCTGAATGAACTTGTAAACTCCAAAATGCCAGAAAAGCTAATTTGTAAGAAGCAAAATTCTGCTGAGGTCTGAAGAGTGACCTGTTTAACTCTAAGCCCAGAATGGATTGATCTGGCTGCTGAGCTGCTATGTTCTACAAACAAAGGAATCACACACCTATTGCCTATGCTGTCCCTAGAAGTGAATTTGGTGGTGGGAAGATTATTTCTAGCTACTAATTTAAGTTTGTGCCCTCTTTTCCAAGGAACTAAAGTACTGAAGGAAAAATGTACCTGGAAATCAAGGAGACATTTTGCACTTAGATTTTTGCTATAACTTTTTCCCAACAAATAACTCTTTGCAAGTCTAATTGACATAAATTGGTTAATTAATATTGAAGAAATATGAATTGACATACTTGAGGAGAATACATAGGAATATGGGCTCAAGCTAAGTTTTAGAAAGACACTCTAACTCTTCAGGTATCCCTAAAATGCTGCTGTAGGTGGCTGAGCTCTGGCAACCTGACTTGCTTGCGTATGTAGAGATATACATATATATAATGCTGGTCTCAACCCAATTTCTACCAAAATGCTTCCTGGTTTTCCCAGAAGTTTTTGTCAAATAGAAACCTTATAATTACATTACTGTGTTACTGTGCTTTCCTCCCCCTGCACAATCCTCTACTGCTACAATCTACTCATACATAGTGTAAAACTTTTTACTGACTTTTGAATGATCTTCAACATTGGTTGGATCTCTTCTCTAACTTTTTTTGGAATCTGTAATATTCCATGTGGGGAATAAAAAAGAAAGAGGAAGGAGAGAGAAACCTAGGCTATGGTCTTTGACCTGAAGGGAATGACATCTCATTTAACATGTTAAGACCTAAACACATCAAAAACTTAGAGAATATAAGGCAGTAGGTTTAAATTCCAAAAGGTGTGGTATGTATTCTATAATAAATGATGAATGTGAAAAATTCAGGAAGGAATACAAAGAAGTATAACAATATAAGTATAAAGAACAAAAGGAAACTAATTTTTATATAATTATATTGTGTGGTTCCCAGACAAGAGATAAAAAAATACACCTTCCTCTTTTCTTCATACAGCTAGAAGACAGGACATGGAAATTGCACATTCTGTTAAAATCAGTTATGTGCTGATTACTTTTGCTAAATTGTCTTATTTTCTCTTTCTTATTGATTATTTGTAATAGGGAATGATCGTATGGGTAGAGAAGGAGAAAGGAATATATTTGGAACTAAAGGTAGTATAAAATATAGTATATACTATATATAATATTATATAGCAGTATAATATTAAAATAAAAAGAAAGAAAACAAGCTAACACAAAACCAAAACATGTGGCACAGATGGTAAATATTGTCAGAGAAAGGAGTGATTAACATGGACCAGAATAGTTAGGAAGTCTATCTGGAGGTGGCAGGCTTTGGCCTTTGAAGGATGTGTATGAGCAGAGAAGAGGACATAAAAGGAAGGAAGTTGGATTTGATAATCATTAAAGTCCCTTTAATCTCTAGATTCTTACAATTTTATGTACTGAAAGTTATAGAGTCTCAGAATTAGAAGGGATTTTAGAAGTCATATACTCCAGAGTAGGAATCCTTAGGTCATTTTTCAACAAATAGTTGAATGGTTGAAATAGTTTGCTTAGAGCTCCAATGAGAATATACTCATTAAATCCAAGGGCAGTATAATCTCTTTTTTTGGCAAAAGTCTGTTAGGAGGTTTTTCTTTTCTGCCCTCTAGCAGACTAGGAGGGATGGTAGTAAGGTATTAGAAAGTGAGGGAACAATGAAATGATAAATGAAATCACCTTAAAATTATTTCTCTTGGCATGTTAGTAATGAAATCCTCTTAGATGGGGTACAAGATGGGCCTGATTTGTGCCAAATTCTGTTCCAGAGTAAATAATATTATAAGAAGGTTTGGTGTAGGTACTGTCAAAATTTTCCCCCTTTAGATACAAATATTTGGATTAAAATAGCATAATATAAACCATTTATATTGGTGGTAGCAAATGCTCTATTTAGAAAATACTTGCTAGTTTTGATGTAGCCCAAGTGAGAATCCAATCTTCTGATAAGCTAAAAACAACACAAATTCTCTTTCTTAAAACTACTAACCAGTACATGATATCACAAATATTTTAAAATTGTTAAATGAAAGGGAAAATTATGAGCAGTACAATGAAACTCTTGGTAGAAGCCCAGAGAATTTTAGCTAACTGAAAGATTTTGAGTTTATCTTTTTAAAAACAATGTTTGTCTCTCTCTGTATACATCTATTGAAAACTTCTAAACCAGATTATAAAGCTAAATCCACTCAAACCCTTAATGGATGAGGATTTCAATTCTAGGACTGGAAAAATTTCATTTGTGGCCAAGTCTTATCAGCTCCAGTGGCAGACAGATTACAGAAGATGTGCTGTGGATCAGTGGGAAGCACAACCAGCTTAAACCAATTATACACTTATGGCCAAATTGCTGAACCACAGATGAAGGCCAAATGCATGAACTTCATTATCTACTATTATATTTGCTTATAAAGAATGATACTGTAAATTAAAAAAAAAAGTCTAATCATTAAAATCCTTTCCAAGAGATATCAATATTCAAAACTGATATTTTAAAAGTAATATTTGATTCTATATAGCTGATGAAGTTCACTAGTTTTTTTTTTTTTTTTAAAGAATAATGTAAGGGAAAAATGGATTGCTTCTTAAATCTGTTTTCAGGTACCTTACTTTCTATTTATTAATAATTTTAAAGAGGAAACTGATAGATAAGTTTGGTTTAAATAGCATATTTCTAATTTTTATACAATTGTGATTAGGAAAAGAATTGATTAAAAAAGCATCTAAGAAGAAGACATGCTTAATATCTGTTTTGGGGGGATTAAAATACTATTTTAACCTTTGGCCTCTAAATAGGGTCATACTTAAAACATATTGAAATGAAAAAGGAAGGAGAAAATTGTACAATTTGGTACATTCAATTAGTAATTATTTCATGCATCATTTAGTATAAAAACTGCTATGAAGTAAGGGGAAGAAACTATAATGAGCTACTTCTAAGGCTGTTTTCTGGGCTATGTTTGCATAATAATGAGGCCCAATCTGCTGGAAAACAAATAAAGGACAAATTAATAAGGTTGCCATTTTTGTCTAATGATGCTTAATGCAGTTTTAGCAATCTGCTCAAGACAAAGGGCAGTCTCTCAGACATAGCCAATTATGCATTCGCGTGGCAGATGAAATCTTTAATGATGAATCTGATTAACATGTGACAACAAACATCCAGTCTGCAAAAATTACCATGTCACCTCCTGCAAGCATCTCTCTCATCTTTACTATTAAGGCTTTACTCAGATTGAGGTCAGACTGGTATTCTCAAAAGGCGCATTAAGATAAAAGTTTGCCAAATGTGGCAACCTCGAGAAAAACAACATCCTATTATACAAAGTCCAATTTCTTAACAGCAGACTGTTTAATAGGTTATGAAAATAAGCGCCTAATAAGTTCTTTAAAGGGTATTTAAAGGATTTAATATTTTAGTGAAGATTTTTAAAAATCAACTATGCATCATCTGCAAACACCCAGAGTATGGTATAGTTATAGAAGAGATATTAGAATCTTAGTGTTTGATTCCAGCACAAATGGTCATAAGACATAAAATTCTCTGGATCTCTTTCAGGAGTAAAATAATTATGACAAATATTGATATCATTCTAGGTTAGCAATCCTTGTGGTCATATAGAGACCTATGATAGAGAGACTATAAACTCCTGGAAGGCAGGGAGCCTTCTCCATTTTTTTATTTTGCACAGCACTGAGCACAGTGACTTATACAAAGATAGTATTCATGTATGCAAAGAATAAATGTTTTACTTAGTCATTCAAGTACCAATAAATGGGATGTAAAAAACCAGCTGCATTGGAATAGCATATGCTACATTTAAAATCAAACTGTTATTTTTTTTTTAACAAAAAAACCTTGTTATTATGAGTTTAATAATCAACAAATGCAAACATTTTGATATAAAAAGAACAAAAAAAAGGATTACATAAGAAATTGTGAACTGTTGTATATGGTTTCTTCATGTATATATTAATTTTGAAAGGCATTAATAATATACTTCCTTTGTACCTACTGTTGAATTTTTTTTCCTTCCTGTACACTAAAAAAAAAAAAAAAATTCAACCTAGCTGCTACTTCTGAGTTTGATTATCAACTGTGGAGAAATTCATATTTAGGACCAAGTTACAATCCAATTTTGGAAATCTTTCATACTCCACCCATCCATAACTCTAATTTTGTAGCTTAAATGTCACATAAAATTTGCTGAGTTCTATCTATAGAACATTCTGAAGATAGTAAGTTCTGATATTGAAATTTCCACTTTATAAAATTAAATTCAATAAAAGTTGGAACCTAGAGGTTTATTTCATGGTTAAAAGACATACATATATACATACACACATAATATATATATATATATATATATATATATATATATATTGTGTGTGTGTATATATATATATACACACACACACACACACACACACACATATATATACACAGAGAGAAAGTAACAAGAGAGCTGCCCCAAAATGAAGAAGGCTGCCTTAAGAGATGTGGGGACTTCCCATCTCCCCCAGTCTGTGAAGGGCCTTCTTATTTAAGTATGAGTTGGACTAGATGGCTTCTAACTCTGAGATTCTATGAAACTTCCTTCAATTTTTATATTAATATTTTACATATTCTATAAATAATGTAACATGATGTAATTCACTAGAAAATCTGATATTTTGAATTATATATATATATATATATATATATATACGTACACAAATATTTTAAGATCTCATCTCTTGAAGAACTGCAGTTTAAAAAAAATACTGACATGATTAAAAAAATTCTTCAGTTTTCAATATAAAATTTGATTTGATAAGCAAAGTTGTAGATGATACGAGTATGGAAAGGATAACTAGTGTAACAACCAGCAACAACCAAAACATACAAAATTAAAAAAGAGAAGAGTGATATTTCAAAAGAGATTTCATGTGGAAGTGGGTGCTTGGGCCACCAAAGATTACAGGGGTGGAGGTTAGGACAGTATGCATTCCAGGTATGAAGGGTCAGCCGAGCAAAAGCACAGTAGTAAAGGATGGAATTTTGTGTATAAAGAACAGCAAGTGAGTGAGTAAAGCAGTCTGACTGGAATTGAGAGTGCCTCAAGTGGAATAACATGAAATCTGACTAGAAAGGAGATAGATGGTAGATTATGCAAAGCTTCAAATGCCAGACTGAAGACTTATAATTGATCCTAGACGTATTGGGAAGCTAATGAAGATTTCTGATTAAGGAAATGGCAAGGTTAGATATAGGCTTTAGGAATATCAATTTGGTAGTTGTGTGGAGAATACAGAAAGGGGCAAGATAAAGCTATTGCAATATTCCAACTGTGAGAATGCAGAGGAGGGAGTGGATGTGAGATGTTGTGTAGGTAACTGATTAATTATGGGGGCTAAGGAAAGAAAAGCGTTAAGTGTTTGGCATAGAGAAGGTACTTAAAAGTTTGTGGAATGACTGAATATAATCTGGTATGTATTTTTATAAAAGGCTACACAAGTATTTATATAAGTTAGAATATGGTATGAGAGATACAATGTTATAAGAATTCAAAACAAGGACTTGTGACTAAGCATAATGGTATTCTTAATAGAAGTAGGAGGAGGAATGGAATGAGGGAGAAATCAAATAACTTATGTTTGGGACAAGAAGAGTCTGAAATGCCCACAGGCTATTCAGGAAGACAACATGCTTATTCTGCTCACAGGAATTGCAGAAGTTGCCAAAAGGCAAAGATAGGCCTGAGGTCATGAAAAATGTAGTAATAAAAGTTGTTTCAAAGTAGAGAGGGCTGCCTTAAGAGATGCAGAGACTCCCATCTATCCCAGCCTGTGAAGGGTCTTCTTATTCAGATATGAACTGGACTAAATGGCTACTGAGAACTTTCCAACTTTGAGATTCTATGAGACTTACTCCAATTTTTATGTTAATATTTTACATATTCTATAGATAATGTAATATAATGCAATTCACTATGAAATCTGATATTTCAAATTGTACATACAAAATCAAGAGTAGATTACATTTTCTAATGTAATGTAGTGTTGATAAACCACTTCAATTATGTGCTGCCATCAGCATGTAACAAAATATTTAAAGCTCTCTAGACTTGAGACGAAGAATTGTCATTTCCCTTGATTTTTAAAAACTCTACATAAGATATACCACCTTCTTCATATTCTTACAAATTCAGTTCAATTCAGTAAATATCTGTTAAGCACCTATTTATTATTTTAAAAGTGTCATTTATCTTAAACAGTGACCATAAAAAACATTTACTGAATGCTTACCATATGCTATATGAAGCATCTGATTCATTCAAAAATAAATAAGAAAAGATCTCTGCTTATAAGGAAACTGAAATAATTTTGATGATGATGGTCATTTATAGGACTTTAAGTTTGTAAAATGTTTTGAATACATTGTCTCATCTGGTTTTCACAATAACTGTGAAAGGTAGATGTTACTAATAATCTGTTTGTACCAAGGAGAAAACAAGGTCTTAAAAAGAGAAGTTAATTGCCTTGACCATGGACATACAACTGGTAAAAGTCAAAGGTAGGATTTAAATCCTGATCTTAAGTGACTCCAAATCTAGAGCTCTCTGAACAAAGTCAAGATGCCTCACAATGGCTTCTTTCCAGTTCCAGGTAAAATCCTACCTTCTACAGCAAGCTTTTCCTGATCCCTCTTAAATCTAGTGTCCTTCCTTCTATTGGCTATATTCAATTAATCTTGTTTATACTAAATTGTTTGCATATTGTCTTCTTGAGCACATAGTGAGCTTCTTGAGGGCTGGGGCTGTCTTTTGCCTTTCTTTGCATCACCAGCATTTAGCATAGTGCTTGGCACAGAGAAGGTTCTTAAATGTTTATTGAATGACTGAATATAATCTGGTATGTATTTTTACAAAAGCCCATACAAATACTTCTATAAGTTAAAATGTGGTGTGAAAAATACAATGCTATGAGAGTTCAGAACAAAGAAATAATATATCTAGCTGGGGCAATGAGGGAAGGTTCCATGGAAAAGTAGCAGGTTTTACTCAGAAATTTGAAAGGAACATTTAGGCTTGCTGAAAAATAAGTAGCAAAACTAATAAAATGTGTTATACATATCTTTAATCTGAAAAGATGAATGAAGCTATAGAGGCAGTATCTGAGTCTGACTTCAAGAAGTATCCTAAAGAAACAGACTTGTAAATATTCTAAAATGAATTGGTTGAAGAAAACAACAAATAACTGAATTTGGTGGGTTTTTAAAAAAATACTTCTATTGATATCTTTTGTTTTTACATCATCTACATTTTACAATATATTTCTCCCTACTTTTCCTTCTAGAAAGCAATTGCTTATAACAAAGAATAAAAAAGGAAGGGGGGAGAATCAGTTTAGGAAAACTAACCAGAGTTTTGGAAAAATATGATATTATAAGCATTTCAATACCCCCGATTTTCCACCTCTTCAAAGAAGCACAAGTTGATGCTGGAAAGGTTATTTTAAAGAGCCACTGAAGGCATTAGTTGCTAAAAGTGTTTACATTCACAGTTTCCTATAAGGATGAACCATTAAAAACATATATACATGTATGTATACATACACATACTTTATTATATGGATCTTTTCTAAACTCCTTCCCAGTGATATAGTGACAAGAACAGTAGTTGGGAGTTATCCTAGCTCTGCGTGATCTTGGGCAAGCAGCCTATTTCTCTTCCTCAGTTTCCTCATCTGTAAAATGAGGGATGCCTTAATGAAACCATCCACCTCTGAGATTCTATGCAGCATCCTCAGATTTTTATAGAGGGAACTAGGGTCATGATATGATTCAAGATGACATATGATATCTCAAATTGACAATGAATACAAAAACAAAAGAATGGTTTACATCGTTCCATACATATATTGGCCCACATTATATGTTTTGATTTGAGTATGAAATTATTTCTCAATCTATGACATGATCCTATGAAATGTATAACTGACTGAGTCATTAAAAACATAACAAATAGAAATTAGTAAAAAGAAATAAGGGGACAAAAAAACTCTTTTCTGGAAGCATGAAAGGCACTAAGAATGGAGAATTAATGAAAACAATCCTTTCAACAAGCCTTTTAGAGATAATATATTCATATTTTCTCTCTCCCTTTCTTCTCTCCTTCCTTCCCTCCCTTTCTCTCTCTGTTTCTTTCTGTCTTTCCCTCTATGTTCCTGCTTCTGATGAAACACAGAGTTGGATGTGTCCCAGGATTCTTAGCTCACTCATCATACTGCTTCAAAGATGCTGCTGTGGCAGTCACAAAGGATCCCAGGGTATGTTCCAGTTTTTTAAACAGAAGTTCTGCTCCAACTGAAAAGTATTTGTATGTTTGTGGTCAACACTTTTGTTCTGTGTACAAACCCACACAAACCAAAGATTCTCTTATTAGCTGCCAGGCTGGCTGTTACCCCCTGCTTGACAGTACTCCCTGCTTTTTCTGAAAAAATGTCCTTAGATCTCAAGACCAACTTGTTCTGATCTCTGCCCCAGTCTTGATCTTTCTTTCTCTCTCACTTATTTTCTTATATTTCCTTCTTTTCAAATAATGTCATCTTTGTGAAAGTGATTTTTCATTCACCACTCTCTTCTTTCAAGTGCAGGTTTCACTTCAAGATATACAAATGAAACTTCAGTATACTGATGTGCAAAAAAAGACAAAAATTTCCCAACCAACTGACCATATTTTCTTTAATATTCTCATGACCTAATATTAAGGAATGAGAGTAAACAAGTAATTATTCTTATTATTGGCAAAACTAGTTTTGAATAGAAGGAAGAAGACAGATGAAACACCAGGAAAGAAATAGACCCATATTATATGAAAAGTCCTAAAATATCATTTAATGGGTATGTTTGCAGTTAAAAGAAAAAAAAAAAAAGGGAGCGGTTAAGACTTTAAAGTGATGGGGGGGGGGCGAAGTAGATTGTTTACTTTACACCATAATAAAAACACAAAGTATATAAATCTTAGAGCAGCTGATTATACAGGAATACATGATGCACCTGGGTTTAAAAAAAATCAACACCTTCTGAACACATGCTTTTCTGTACTGTATCAATGGGATTGCTGACATTAGCTGAACAAACTAAGCCCAGGAAAAATAGAAATTGCAGAAAGAGTCTCTTTCATTTGCACATACTAGATTTCTGGACATCTGCATCGATTAAAATAATCACTACTTTGAAAATAAACCAAACTCGATTATTTGCATTTTGGTACAGTCATAACAAAGCAGAACATCGAAATAAGATCATGTTCCTAACCTAACCTTCTAACTAATATAATTGTTTTTATTTACTATGTGAGATGAGTAATCTTTATTCACAGTTCATAAGAAATGTATTGTTCAGTCATTGTTTAGTCAGGTTGTACTCTTTGTGACTCCATGAGCTATATTGCCCATGGAGTTTTCTTGGCAAAGATATGGAAGTGGTTTACCCTTTTCTTCTCTAGTGGAGTAAGGCAAATAGGGCTAAGTGATTTGCCCAAGGTCACAACTATTAGAAAGTGTTTGAAGCTAGATTTGAATTTAGATCTCCCTGACTTGAGGCCCAGCACTGTATCTACTGAGCCACCTCACTTCCTCCTTCATAAAGAATAGTTATATTTATATTAGAAAAAGGTATGAAGGCAGGTGGATATTATATATGGGGAATTATAAAAGGAAAAGATATATCTGAAAGGTAATGCTCACTAATCTGCCCTTACTATAGAATTATGTTACAAAATTACAGCATTGAGACAATTTCTTATACTTGAATTTTTTATTCAATTCAGTTATTGAAACCAAATTGAGTTATGATTATATTTTCAAATTTTAATAATGAAAATACAACTTAGGCAAAATTATTCAGTGTTTCTATATCTCCAATTCAACTCCCTTGCAAGGACAACAAAATTTTCACTTCTTCCCATAATAAAGCCTTAATTGCAGAGCATAATTCACCACCCCATGAAGGAACAGGGTTTCACTGTAACCCTTCTGTGTGCAGTTGATTAACTGTAAGCTTATAAATAGCATTTCTACTGAATGGATATTGAAACTCACCTTATAAAGTCCTCAGCAGTAGAGCATTTCTTATTGCTAAGGGACTACAACATTATTCCATGATGCAAAAACAGGAGCATTATGTGACCTGTCCATAAGTTCATCGAAAGGTAAGAATTCAAAAATTTTAAGAGCAAGCAGTTCTAGGTTATCCACTATGCTGAGGGCAGGAGCCTCAGCATTTTCCTCTATAACCATTAGCTTGATCTGCAGGTGGTATCAATGAAACATTAAATAAATCACATAATAACTCATTAGCTGAATGAGAGCTTAGTCATAAGATAAAATTAATTATAAAGCAGTTCAGATAACATTTCCCCTCTCCTCTAGCCTTAGACCATCTCAGAACTCATCTGGGACAACTGGGGAGGAGGTGTTGGGCCCTACTTTTTTTTTTTTTTTTTTTTGCTTTGTCTGGGATGCTTGACTTTCCACAAGGTTTGAATGAGACAGAAGTCAACAATCTTATTCCTTTTGTTAAAACGGTTATTTGGCTACTATGCCTTACCACCTGCCCTGTGACTATGTTCTAACTACTTAAGTAACCTAAGGATCTCTGACCCTTGCCATCTACCTCACTGTTACTTCTCCATCTGCCCAGAAATTGTTCTTATATTCCCTATCTCCATCAGCTAGAGCATTTGATCTCCTTGAGCTCAGGGACTATCCAACTTTTTCTCTTTTCATCTTCAGCACTTATTTAAACACCTAATAAATGCTTTTTAATTGATACCCCAAATTGCCTTCAACAACAGTCTGCTGTTAACTGCAATTACAAACAAATGTTTTAAACAACTATTCTAAACTTGACCTTACTCAGTAGCCTGGTTTGAGGAAATAGGCTAATAGTTTGCACTGCATTAGAAAACCTTTAGGACATATCTTTTTTTCCCCCAGCTTTCAATGATTCAACCCTAGTTGTGTTCAAATAACTGTTTATGTTTAATTGTGATGTTTAAAACACAAAAAGAAACAATGCTGTCAAGATGCAATTTGGAGCACTTATTTAACTGTAGTGTGAAAGTTCAAAAGCCAAATATGTGCATCTTTTCTCTATGATGTCAAGTCACTAGGCAAGTTAATGTTCATAAAGGCCCTTTCAATTTCTTTGAAAATAATTTTAAAAGTTTCAAAACAAGTTTACAAAGGTAACAAAAAAAAAAGTAAGTGCTAAGCTGGGACTCACCAATTCCTAACTATATAATGTACTTTATATCAGATTATTGCTCATGAGATAAACTAGACCTTTTTTGGATTTATTCACATTCCATTGAGTGCATTGTTTTACATCTTTGATTATCAATAATATAGCTATGCATGTGCACCCTATTGACTTTCAAAGACAATTAATATGTGGTATAAACTTACCCTGGGTTCAGCACTGTATCTAGGGTCAATTATTTCAGCCCCTATTAAAGGACATGGGAAAAGAGACTGGTTGATACAGTTTCTACACTGTAAGTAGCTGGTTAAAGAACATTCCTTCATATTCCAGATGGCATTTAAAGATAAACCTGTCTCCTTTCCTATAAAAGATAAAAAAAAAAAAAAAGTCTTTCAGAAATGCAGGGCTGCCTTTACAATACCAGAATTAACATCTCAGTCTCATAACTTAAAACTCTTGTTGTTAAACCTTGAAAATATTAACACTGAGTAATGTGTTAGTGGATAAAATGGAGATTTTTAAACAACTTTAATAAATAACCAAAACTAAAACATAAGCTGTTTCATGTTAAAAAAAAAAAAAAAAAAAAACCTGATATAAAATGGAGAAAACTATTGTGAAAATTTTCCATTTTACCTAATTACCTAGACCCACCTCTTTATTCTAGGTTTATATCAATTAAATATGAAGAAATTCCATCATAAAAGGGGGCTATAAAATAGACTTATTTCTTTGGTTCTAGTTTGGATTTGCTTCCATAGATCATGCTCCTTCAGCATTCTTTTATTCCCAGGAGGATGTTTGTCAAAGAAAAAGACTTTATACATCATTAACTTTTCCTTCAGGATACCAAAATAGCAAAAATGATTTGGGTTCAATGTCCTATCTCAAAACAAATCTAAGGGAAGGATGTTATCTCTTTTCTTTCAAATGTAAATTAGTAATAAGTGTTGTGACTTCAAATAAGAGGCAATGAATCATGAAAAATAGAAAGCTGGCCTGGACTTAGGAAGAACTAAGTTAAGAATCTGCCTCAGAGACATGCTAGCCAGGTTCCCTGACATAAGTCACTTAAAACTCTCAGCAACCCAGGCAACTCTAAAGACTCTGAATTGCAGAACTGATCTACATCAGGGAAGGGAATTTCTCATGAGGAGATTTCTACATGTACAAAAGCACAATCTTGTCCAAAGCAGATTGCTCCCTGAAGACTGGGAAGCTCTACCCTGTTTTCTAATCGTGAAGAAGTTCGAACCCTCTAATCCCCAGAGGCCAAGGACAACCATTTTTGCTCAGTGGTTCCCTCTTGTGTAAAATGAGCAGTTCTCAGATTCTCTGGTGGAGGAAGTAGAAGCAATTATGAGTGAATGAATAACTTTTAAGAATGATTTTCAAAGGTGTGTTGACTAAAAATATGAAAAAACTGCTAAGACACAGAGAACAGGTAGCAGGACTACAGAAAGAAGATTGTTTGTGGAGGCCTGAGTTAGAGTTCTGGCTCAGCCACTAGACAAGTCTGCTCCTCTCTGGCCCTCTGTTGTCTTAGAGGGATTGAGGGCAGCTTCAGAACCAGGAATACCTAGATTCAAGTCTTGAGTCTGCTACAAACTAGTTCTTAATTGCCGTGGATCTTTTAAAATTTTAGACAATCTGTGCAAGTTACAGAAAAGTTGTTAATCTGTACCATTGGAAGGAATTTCATACTGAGAATTCCCCACACTCATGAAATCAGAGGCCTGGACAAAATTTTTAATGTCCAAGTTAGCCTCTCGTACTTCTCTTCTGCTCTCACTTCCTATAGAGTCAAATTATTTTTAAATCCAGAGGATAGTTTTTACTGCGTGAGCAAGTTGTAATTTTTTAAAGTGCTAGAAAAACAGTTCAGAAAAATTAACCACGTGGCATCCTGTTTTAATATTTTGGTTGTGTTTTGAAAAACAAAGTATTATGGGTGAGAACAGAACCTCTATTTAAAGATCTAGCTATGATTTGGAACTACGCTCAAAAAAGTTATCAAACTGTGCAGTTTGATCCAGCTTATATTTCAAAGAGATCTTACAGAAGGGAAAGGGACCTGTATGTGTAAGAATGTTTGTGGCAGCCCTTTTTGTAGTGGCCAGAAACTGGAAACTGAGTGGATGACCATCAATTGGAGAATGGCTGAATAAATTGTGGTATATGAATGTTATGGAATATTATTGTTCTATAAGAGATGACCAGAAGGATGATTTCAGAAAGGCCTGGAGAGACTTAAATGAACTGATGCTGAATGAAATGAGCAGGACTAGGAGATCATTATATACTTCAACAACAATACTATATGATGATCAATTCTGACGGACATGGCTCTCTTCAACAATGAGATGAACCAAATCAGTTCCGATTGTTCAGTAATAAATAGAACCAGCTACACCCAGAAAAAGAACTCTGGGAAATGAGTGTGAGCCACTATATAGCATTCCTAATCCCTCTATTTTTGTCTGCCTGCATTTTTGATTTCCTTCTCAGGTTATTTTTACCTTATTTCAAAGTCCGATTCTTCTTGTTCAGCAAAATAACTGTATGGATATGTATACATATATTGTATTTAACATATACTTTAACGTATTTAACATGTATTTGTCTACCTGCCATCTGGGAGGGGGGTAGGGGGAAGGAAGGGAAAAAGTGGAACAAAAGGTTTTGCAATTGTCAATGCTGAAAAATTACCCATGCATGTATCTTGTAAATAAAAAGCTATAATAAAAAAATAAAGATCTAGCTATTTAAAATCTCATTCCTTCACTATTTTCTATCATTTATTAGACCAAAGAATTTTTTAAAACCACACAACTAATTTTTGATAAACACAAAAAAATTAATTTCTATCACAATTTTCAATTTAAAAAACACCAAAATTGGACAAACTGAAAAGTTAAAAAGGGATAAATGATCTGGTGTTCTGGTTATCAAGTATCTTATAATTGAGGGAAACAGAGCTGCCAGCAGATTTTCCTTCTTAGAGAGTCAGTGGCAGGGAAAATTCCAAAATGATCATTCTAAACAGTGGCTACAGTCAGAAAATGTATGACTGATAATCCAGATGTTGATGTGAATAATTTCACTTTTGTCTGACTCTTCATGATCTCATTTTGGAGTTTTCTTGGTAAAGAGACTGGAGCTGTTTGTCACTTCAACTCATTTTTACAGAAGAGGAAATGGAGGCAAACAATGTGAAGTAACTAGCCCAGGGTCACCTAGTAAGTGTGTAAAGCTGAATTTGAACTCAGGTCCTCATGACTCAAGGCCTAGTTGCTTTATCTACTGCACCACCTAGTTGTCCCAGGTGAGACTGAACTAAAATGAACATAAGAAGATATGATGGAGAGCATAAACATAAGGAGTATGATGGAAAGTGCCAGTTTGGGGTCAGAGGATCTGGGTTCAAATTTCAGTGCTATCACTTACTATCTGGTCAATCTGAGACAAGCGTCAGCTCTCCTACTTGTAAAAGTGAGGTTGGACTAGATGATCTGTAATCTCTAAATCTATGAGTTTATGATTTATGGCAACAGAGGGGTATAAAGAACTCACAAAAGGTCAAACTCAACCTGAAGAATATATATGAGGGAAGAGATATCTCTCCAGCGGGTTGGCCACCAGGGCACTAGTTCCTAAAGCAAACCTAGCTAGTTCTAATGGCACTAGCTGATGGAACCATTTACTCCCTTCCTTCCTGTTTTGGCTTCCTCGAGTCCCTATCAACACAGCTAGAGTACAGTCCCCGAAGCACGAGGCTTTTCCCTGAATTTTTGTAGTCTATTGATGGCTGTCTCTCTCTCTGTATCTTGCTGTTACTGTCAGACACTGGAATTAAGCTAAATCAGCCACTGGTCTGGTCTAAGAAATGTTGGCTTTCAGTTCCAATGATTTTGTGATGAAGAGAGCCATCTACATACACCCAGAGAGAACTGAGTGTGGATCACAACATAGCATTTTCACTTTTTCTGTTGTTTGCTTGCTTGCATTTTATTTTCTTTCTCAATTTTTTTTCCTTTTTGATTTGATTTTTCTTGTGCAGCAAGATAATTATACATATGCATATGCATACATTGGATTTAACATATATTTTTACCATGTTTAACATATATTGGATTACTTGCCGTCTAGGGGTGGGGTAGGTGGAAGGGGGGAATTGGATCACAAGGTTTTACAAAGATTAATATTGAATTATCCATGCATAATTTTTTTTGCATAATTTTTTTTAAAAAAAGCTTTAATTAAAAAATAAAGAAAAAGAAAACGAACGAAATGTTGTCTTTGTTCCTATGTCAATAAAATCTTAAGTCCAGTGGTGTACTGTGAACATTTCTAGTACATTCCAAGCACAGAAGGTTCCAGAAAGGAAAGGAGTTACAGGCAGAGAATGAGGGATTATCTAGAGCAGAGGTAACTTATAGGAAGAAAGTCTAGGCCCATGTACTCAAAAAGGTTTTGTAGTGTATTATTGTTTTTCAGTTGTTACAATTTTTCATGACTCCATTTGGGGTTTTCTTGGCAGAAACTACTATAGTAGTTTGCCATTTCCTTCTTCAGATCATTTTACAGATGAGGAAACTGAGGCAAATAGAGTTAACTGACCTGCCCAGAGTCATACAGCTATTAAGTATCTGAGGCCAGATCTGAATTCAGGGAGAGAAGTCTTTCTGAATCTAGGCCAGAATTTTCTATCCACAAGCTGCCAATCAGCTTTATTTTTCTACTTTTCAGGTCTTGGATATGAAAATATGACCAAAAAAAAAAGTTTTTAGACTACTGACATAAAAGAGGTGATGAAAAACATATCTTACTTAAATAGGAAGGGTCAAAAAACATATCAAGAGAACCATGTGGCCATTCAATAGATATTACCTTCATTCTTCACTGTAGTCTGAAAAACTGTTAAGGTATTTTTTAAATGGCTAAGAGCAGCACTATCACTGATGACATAGAGCATATTTTCTTCTTCCTTCCTGCCACCTAATTCATTTGAGCACTGACAAACGGATTCTATGACACTGACTTCAACATTGAAGAAGAGTTTCTGGATTTTTATCAGTTCAGCATTTCTGGAAAAAGCTTTTTTTAGAATTCCTAAGAACAAAACAAATTTAAAGAGATTGAAAAGAAGTTATCGCATTGTTTCTAAATTTATAAGATATGACATTTTTTTTTTCCTTTTTACTTATAAACTAACATTTTCCAGGATCACAGAATTTAAGTTCTGGGAGGAATCCTTAGAGGCACTCTAGACTAACTTCTATCAGAACAAGAATTTCCTCTAATTGCTGACAAGGAGTCATTCAGTCTTTCCTTGAAGACCTTGTGTGAAATAGAATTCATTACCTCTTGAGGCAACTCAGTCCACTTCTGGAGAGCTCTAATTCTTTTAAAGTTTTCCCTTATATCAAGTGTAAACTTGACTCTTTGCAACTTCTTAGTGTCCTTTGGGATCAAGGAAACCCAACCTAATCTTTCACATGGCAGTCCTTCAAAAACCTGATGACATTACTCATATCCCTACTAAGTATTCTTAGGATTGAACACCTAAGTCCTTTCAGCTGAACTTTAGGTGACACTGGTTTGGGATCCTCACCAAATTTGTTGCCTGCTTCTGGGGTATGCTTCAACTAACCAATATTCTTCCTAAAATGTAACATAATACTACAGATGTGATCTGAAGAGGTCAAAGTACAGAGGGCCTATAATTTTTTTTTTTTTCTGGAAGTGAAGCTTCTTGGAGCAAGATTCAAAATTGCTGCAGCTTTCTTGGCTGCAATATCAAATGCTGTCTCCTATGGAACTTCAAGCCCACAAAAACTCCCAGAACTTTTTCAGACAAGTTGCTGTATAACTGTGTTCCCCAATCTGTACTTGTGATGTTGAATTTCTGAATATATGTCAGCTATTTATGCCCAATGAATTAGATTTTAATCATTTCCAACTCCATGTTCTGGTTTGTCAAGATCTCTTTATCTTTTGTTATCTAATATGTTGGCTATGCCTCACAACTTTGTGTTATTTGCAAAATTGATAATCCTATTATCTATGCCTTCAAGTTTTTGATAAAAATGTTATCCTTCATCATTAAGTTCATCAGCTTAAACTATGGTTCATGATCCCATATGAGGGCTCATAACTGAACGCTGGAGTTGCAAAACTATGAATTATTATCAGCAAATGTTTGACTTGTACACTTATTTTATATACCTATATACCCAGGATCACATAAAAATTTCTTGGGCAAAAAGAGGTTGCAAATGGAAAAAGTTTAAGAAATCCTGGTATAATGGAAGTAACCCCAATAAGTAGCTCATATGGGTTTTGCTTCACTATTCTGACAGTGCCACAATCACTACCACCTTCCCCACCATCCCTGGCCTCTCCATACAATGGCTCCTTAGAACCTCTAAAATCAAATATAAAATCTCCTGGTTGGCTTTTAAAGCCAACCATAACCTGATCCCTTAGAATCTTTCCAATCCGCTTACACCTTATTCCCCTTCACATATTCTGCCATGCAGTGGTAGAGGCCTCCTTGCTGTGCCTCAAGCAAAACACTCCAATTTCTTGATTGCATTTTGGAGGTCTAGAATGCTGTCTTTGTCTTTTTCTCCTGACCTCCTTCAAGTCCCGGCTGAAATGGCATCTTCTATAAATAGGAAGCCTTTCCTAATCTTCCTTAATGTTACTGTCTTCCCTCTGGTGATTATCCCCAATTTATTCTGTATATCTTATTCAGATATAGTTGTTTGAATGTTGTCTTTGTCATTTGACTGTGACTTTCTTGAGACCAGGACTTTTTTTCTTTTCTTCCAGTTTCTTCATATATAAAATAGTACCTAACATCATCCCAAATGATACATTTGGAATTCTTAGAATTAGAACAACCAGAGGAAGATTACCAAAGGCATTGGGTCAATTTTTATGAAAGATTTATGAGGAAACATGGATGAGAATCACAGAGAATATGAAGATATGGAAGGGTTGCAATTTGAACATCTGGAATATTTACACTATGAAAACTTCATCTCCACAGGATTGGTCACTAGGCCAACCTTATCAAGGCAAAGAGGGGTTCTGATCTCTTTTGGAGAAGGTATATCCAAGTTAAAGAAATCACAAATTACTCAAATAACTCAGACCAATGACAAAGCTATTTTTAGAAGCAATCCAATAAAAAGTGTCCCTGGTAGTGGGTTTTTTTTTCCCTCTGCTCTTGGAATCTAACATTTATTCTTGTCCTATCTACTTATGTAAATATAACTCACTCAAACTGGTTGACTTATTTCTTGGGAGTTATTAGTTAGCCTAACACCTTGATGTAATAAGTTGAAACATTTCTTCTGGAGATCTCTCTCTGTGAAAAAGGTACAGACTTGTGTCATGTAATGAACTTGACCTAAGGTTAAACTGATGATCATGAGACCGTCATTATTGATAACTATCTTCAAGCTTCTTAAATGAATAACAGATTAAGTTGCTCCCCAGAAGTCTAGGAAAAATTCAGGAGTACTAAGGGCTATTAATAGACTTCATTATTTTGCATATTCAAAGTCAGCTCCCTTGAGCCAAAATTCAGTTCTGTTTCCACTTTCCCATGAAAAGGCTGTGAGAATTGCATATGCTCTCATCCCTGTGCCTTTGGAGAAACAGTAGTATAACTTCTCAGCCTGAGAGATGGCTTATGTGGATAGAGGAAGTGATGGGATGGAATAATCACATCCTGCTAGTAAAGGAGGTAGATGGCAGGGCACTTTCTGGGAAGAAAGGATCCTGGGACTCAGCCTCCTATACAAACAGCACTCCTGGGAGGTGCCAATGTCTTAGAGAGAGAAGAGAAACACATAAGTCTAGCACTCCTGTCACTCTCTCTCCCTACCTAGTAGTTAGATTAGAAGCAAGGGGCTAAAGTTACAATATGGGGGAACAAAAAAATTGAAACTCTACCCTCAGCTCTTGTCACATTTTTGTTAATTTCCCTTCTGGGGAACTCCAAATCTTCAAGATAGTATTGTACAGTCTCAGGTGTGAAAGGGTCTTTAGAATGAGAAGAACAACATAATTGCCACTCTAGGTACTCCAGGTTTCTTTTCCTTCTAAAGAGTCAAAACCACAGGGTGGTAAGGGGATAAGTGTAGAGGATCATAGGGCCTGGAGAAAGGTGATAGTGATCTTCTAAATTCTACTTGTGCTTTCTGCCTATCCTGTGGCATGGAAGAAAGAAAGACTGTTCTGTACTTGATATATGCACTGCTATCTTAAAGGTTGGTTTGCGAGCTGGAGATCCTTTACATATGTCTTTGGAGATATGTATATAACCCAAATTCGAGGTAATTTTGGGCAGAGGTAGAAGTCAAAGAGTGGTTTTTGAGGGGAAAACTCCCAAGATTTAACCAAATCTGTCTAAGTCCACAACTTGGGGCAACTATATGTTATTTCAAATGTAGCCTCTTTTAACTTTTCCTTACTCCCTCTAGTCCCATTAATGGAGGCACATAGTATGCAGAGAAACAAGATTAATCTGAACTACGATATTAAAGTGTATTAAAATAAGTGATGCAGTAGAGTGGAAAGAGCCCTGCATTGGGGAGTCAAAAAAAGCTGGGTTTTGCTTCCCATTTTTCAACTAAGTATCTGTATAACCTAGGATAATATTTCACCTTACTGGGCCAGTTTCTTCATCTGTAAAATGAGAAATTGAGCTGCATAGGAATTTCTAAGGTCCTTTCCAATTCCAAAGCTCAAGAATTATTTTAACAGGAATGAATATGCCAAAATAACAACTAAATAATGGTCATTATTATTTTAGTAGCCATGTAATAGAAAGAATATGAAGTCATTTGTCAGAGGAGCTTGGTTCTGGTTCCAGCTTTGACACTAATTAGTTGTTATCTTAGACAAAACACAGTACTTTGCACATAGTAGGGACTTAATGTTGAATTTGAATTGCTTATTTGTGTTCTAGAAAGCGATCTTCCCTCTTCTCTCTTGCAACTTAAACTCTCATTTGATGAGTTTTTTAATTTCAGCTTCAAAGCAATCTTAAAGAAGCTTTGTTATAAAAGCAATACACTGGATTCTGAAAAAAAAAAAAATTCCCCAATCTCCTTTAGATCTTGCTACTGCTTCCCCTTAAACTTTTGTCTTATCATTCTCCATCCCATCTACTACTACAGTCCTTGAAAACAGTCTCCTTTATGGCCTTCTTTTCCTTATCATTCAGGGCCATCCCCAGTCATCCCGATCTGTATCTTGTCACTGGACCCAGATGGCTCCAAAGAAAAAAGCGAGGTTGATGATCTTGCACAGTCTTCTTTCCCTCACTGAAACCCAATTCATTTGTATGTCATGGTTCTCTTCTAGAATGAAGGACAAAGAGCAACACTGGCAATCCTTATCATCCACATATTCTGTAACTCCTATCATTTTACTTTCACCTATACCATTCTGTGGAAATTCCAAATCCACAAGACTTTCCCTCAGTTTTTTCTCTTCTTCTTGAATTATTCCACTGCACATATTCTTCAGATCCTTCTTCCCTTGGCCTCTGTGGTAGTATCTTTCCATGGTTGTCCCATATTCTTTGATTGTTCTTCCTCTTAGGTCTTGGTAGAAAATGTTCTACAGGTTCTGTTCCATATGAGCCTACTGATTTCTGGTCTGTCTCTAACGACTCTTCAATCACCAAGTGAAATGCCATTTTCTCCATGAAACTCTCCCTTCATACCAGTTATCTCTGTGCATGTTGTCTCTCCTTACTAGACTGAAAACTTCTTTGTATGTTGCCAATAATTTTCCCTAAGCATGAATCTGACCATATCACTCCCTTAACTCAATAAATTCCAGTGGCCTGAATCTAATGTTTCTAGGATAAAATATAAACTCCTCTGTTTGACTTTTATAGTCTTTCACAAGCTGGCCCCATTCCAGTCTCATTATGTTTTTCCTTTTCCCGCAATCTATGGTCCTGATAAATTGGCACTTTCCCATTTCCTCATGCAAGCTCTTCCATCCTCACCTCTGCCTCATACTTCCTTCAGGATTCAGCTTAAGCACCTCTCTTTCTATACAAAGCCATTTCCGAAGAAGAAAAAAAAGAATAATCAAGAACTTAACACTGTGTTAAATGCTCAGGAATGAGCAGAGCAAAACTGTCCTGGCTCACAAGAGGCTGACCTTCAAAAAGGGGAGGGCACAAATAGTGGAGGTTTTAGTTACCAGTAGGACAGAAAGCCCTTTAGGGTTCAATGGTAAAGCAGATGGCAATGCATGTATTTTAATGTTTCATTTCCATAAATAAAACCATATTTGTGATGTTGAGCTGTATGATGGTATCAAGTACTTTGGTGGAAAGAATATGCTTTTCTTGTGTTCAATAGCGATGACTATGGAGGAGGCCCAAGCTGCAGTACCTAAAGATGCCCCCAGTCTCTCACCACCTAATCTTGTATTTAATTACTTTGTATTTATTTTTATCTATTCCATATATATTTATAAGTGTACATTTCTCCTCTGCAAAACTCCTTGAAAGCTGGGATTGTTTTATTTTTTTGTATCTCTGTGCCTAGTGACTAACACAGAGTAAGTACTTAGCAGCACTGAGGAAAATGAGTCCTGTTTTGGATACCAAAGTACAAATGTTCATTAGAATAGCACAAAACATGCTTTTGCACAGATCCTACCTTTCACTGTGGGTAATAATTCTGCTCCACAAGCAATACAGCAAAGTCCTGACTTGCAAAGCTGGTTACTTTTGTCCTTTTACAATAGACAAAAATAATGTTAATAACTTCAGAGGAGATGTTTAACATCTAAATATAAAGATCATAATATTCATAAAAAAATAAGCCCTAACAAAGTGATATCCTAACCAAAATTAATATTAAATTTAAGGGTTCACCTTATTGGAAACAGTAACAAATATGAATTAATACTTAATGCAGGGGTTCTTAACCTGGAGAATGTAAACTTTTAAAACATATTTTTGATAAGTACTTCAATATAAATGGTTTCTTTTGTACTCCTATATACTTTATTTTGTGCATTTCAAAACATTACTCTGAGAAACATAGATTTCACCTGACAAAGAGATTCATGATATAAAGATTAGGAAACCTTGATTTTAATGCTTTTAAAATTCATACTGCTTTAAAAATCCCCATACTGACTTAAAAATGCCTAGAAGGGGCAAGCAACTATTTCATTTATGTAAGGCCAGCTGTATAATTTAGTGAACTTTACGAAGAAGGTCTAAGATTTTAACTGCAATCAGAGAGTGAGTTTTGATTATTAAGTGTTTTGACTGAAAAGTAATCAGATGGCTGTCTACATAAGAAATTCTTCTCAATACATAATAACCACATTGAGCTGGCCATTGAGCCACGAAGGCCTGAGTTCAAATTCTGTTTCTGATACATACTGGCTACATGAACCTTACTACATAATCTCTTAGTCTCTCAGCAACTTAGGAAACTTTCCAAGAACATAAATTACAGGGCATTGCTCTTTCCAATGAAATCAAGGGTGCAGGCCCTATCTCTATTAAAAAGAGACAAAAATTAATAGGGACAATAATTGGATTTTGGATGTCCATGGTAAAAAGAACTCCCTCTATTAATATATAGTTGAAAAAGCAAAGGAGCTTTGTAGAATCAGGAGGTCCAGTCTGAAGCCAAGATCTGCTGCACATGATTGATGGTGGCCCTGGGCAAGTCAATTTCCTCTCTGGACATCAGAGAGACCATCCATCTCTGACTTCATCCATAAAATGAGAATAAGTATCCTTTCTACCTTACAGTCATATTGAAGATTAAATAGAGTGTTTTATAACTTGCAAGTTATATATATATGCTAGAACAAATGATAATATATGTGTAAAATGTATATAAAATGCATGTAATATAGTTAAATTTATAAGTAATAATAGTAAATAATATATAAACACACATACATTCATATATATTATATATGTATGTATAATACACACACACACACACACACACACACACACACACACAGAGTTTTAAGCTTTTCAAGCAATTAGAGAGTAGATAGCCAGCTTTGCAGTCAGGAAGACTCATTTTCTTGAGTTCAAATCTAGCCTCAGACACTTACTAATTGTGTGACCTTGTGCCAAATCCCTTAACCCTGTTTGTTTCTGTTTCCTCATTTGTAAAATGAGCTGTAGAAAGTAGTGGCAAGCTGCCTCACTAACTCTGTCAAGAAAACCTCAAATGGGGTCAATAAAGAGTCAGATACACTTGAAGTGATTGAATATTACTTTACAATATACTTACATGTATAATCATCTAAGAAAGTAATTGTCAGCGTTATAATTATTATAAACTGTTAGTGCCAAAATGGATGTTTGACTTCACTGAGCCCAATTTTCTCATTTAACAATTGATGTAACTGGTATCACAATGGAGAAATATCTTGCCTGAGGCCATATAGCTAGTTAGTAGCAGAACTCAAGTTTTCTGAATCCCAATATTTTCCATAAATTTCATGGTGGCAGCAGTAGTAACAGCATCAGCATCATTATTCCATATACATGTCTACCTGGTTAAGTACTTTATTGTATTTATGACTGATATGTATTTTATAATATTAATTTTAATAAATTTTAATAAAATACTAGTATTATTTTAACCCATATTAATTTCAATGTGAAATCATTTCCATTTGTGCAAAAAGTAACATTTAGTTAGATTAAAACTTACCAAAATCTGATGAAACTTTTTACAAATGAAGACTAAAATCACAAATATATTCTAACACTTTATTGTAAAAATCATTTTGACCAATTATACCTCACTGACAAGAGCATTTATTCAAATAAGTGTTCACCTTGATTTTTTTAATCCAACCAGTTTTATTATTTTGCTTCATGATTTTTTTTTTTAATAACAACAACAACAAAAAACAAAGGACCATGATCATTAGGAAAATGGAATTCAGAGGGTCTTTGAATAGCCTCTGACAGGCATCTTGGTGACTATCTTTGGGAAGACTCAGTATCATGCAACAGCTTTCTCAGAAACTGATCTAGGTCAACATTCACTTTCAAAGGTGAAGCTTCTGGGAACTACAAGTTTCTCTCAGTCCTATCCCCTCCCAAAATACATTGGAATCTGACTATAACAGTTTGTTACAGAGAGGAATTTGGTAAAAGGTAGATTGTCTTGGACTCCATCCAAGAGGGTTTAGTTACTGAAAGCACCTCATTATTAGGTGGTCTCACCAATAAGGTGATCCATTGGCATAAACCTCATGGATGTTATAACAAGGCTTCATTGTAGTTAATACAGGAAGCCAAGTAGTAATGGTTCTATCAAAAGAAATAAGAAACAAATTTCCTTTTGTAGATAGAGAAAAAATCTTATGTGATAGAGGATCATGTGGCTGGATCCTTTGCCTAAATATTCATTCTCCAAAGCAATGCTCTTCACTGTTTTCTGACTTCAGTTCTCATTTGATCCATATTTTGGAATGCTTTTAAGGATTTATCTTCTGATAATTCTTTCCTATAGAGACATACAGTTAACCACATTTAGTAAATTATCGCAGTTAAATATAATTAGAGGACAAGGAATAAAAAGCAGAAATTCATGCAAATTTAGGTACACTTTCTGCTTAAACAAAAGATATTTGAAGTAGATGGGTGGCTAAACAGAATTGGAGAACAAAAGTGTGATAATCAAATATAAGAAGAAAGCCATCACTCTGATGAATTAAATGGGCCTATGATAAAGAACTCCCTTAAGACATCATATACTAAACAACTTCAATTTGGTGAAATGTTTTCATAATGATTTCTCAAATACTGAATATTATGAGTGTATTTTATTGCAGAAAAATACCATGTAACAGCCATGCTATTAGGGAAGTCTTATAATAATGTCTTATGAATTAATGGGCAAGTATAGAATGCTCAGAGAAGATTTAAAAATAAAGCGTCATTCTGATGACAACGAAAAACAAAAAACCAAACCAACCCATGATAATCAAATAGATTTAGTAGGAACAAAAGGAAAAGAGCAGTCATTTATTTTATATACATCTTAAGAAATTTGGTGTAATGTTTTACCTCACCATTCCAACACTAAAATATTTAACCCTTACTCTACCTTCCTTCCTTCATTAGTTCCATGAATGAAGCCCTTTCTCCAATGGACAGCTTTCCAAGTCCTTTGTCTGCGTGCTCTAAATACTTTCAGTCCTTGAATAAATTCAATATCACATGGTTACTTTACACATAATGAGTATAGAGAGCACAAATCATCTGAAAAACAACTACTTTTATCTTACATATCCCCTATATCACCCTAAAATAAGTCATCCTGTCTTCCAGTAGCTATAATTTACATGCAGTTTACAAAAGCAATTAGTTATCTTCAATAAAAGCTATTTTCTTTAAGCAAAGCCAGGATGATCACAGATCTAGATTTGTGTTAGAAGAAAACTAATGTTCAATTCATTCATTTTACAGATGAAGAAGGTAAGGCCCAGAGATAAGAGATAACTAGCTGAAAGTAATTCACTATAGCAGAACTGGGATTTGAACTTAGGGACTAAAACTTTCAAGTTTAGAGCTATTTCAAATGTAAAAAGTATTTCGCTTTCCTTAATATTTATTTTAAGATTGTCATGCAAGTGAAATTCTTGTGATTTCAGTCATGTTTTAAATGTTCTTTTAAAGGAACGCTGTGTAATTCTATTGAAAGTTGAGAGTTCTTTAGAATTACAAATAATCTGAGACTAATGTAGAAGTTTTGAAAGTCCATATATTTCATATATTGAGTTTTATAAATGAGGCCTTAGACCTGAGAGCTCTTCCAGGTCTAAGTTCTACATCCTACGAATGGTAATGACATTTTTATAAGCATGCTACTAATGTCCTCATTGTGATCTCCATCCAGTATAAAAACACTAGACACAGAAGGGATGGGTTCTTATCCCAGTTCAGCTAGGAACTGATCCTGGATCCCATTCCTGGGCCTTTCTTTTTTCCCCTGTACAGTGAAGAGTTGGTACTAGTTCACTTTCAAGGCTCCTTCTTTCTTTAAATTCTAGGACTTTATGATCATTATAAGGCATTACAACAAAGCAATGTAATTGTTTTTCCATAAGGGCACCTGCATTATACTTCCAAAAGAGTGATATCCCAACTAAAGAAATCCTTTTAGGAGCTGGTACATATAATGGTTCTCAAAAGGCTTTCATTGCTCCTCTTTTGGAACTGCCTTAATAGCTTTAGGCACATACATTTGAATATTCCCTAGGATAGCAAATTTTTCTTTTGGGGGAAAGAGGAAACAGCCTCAGATAATTCAATCATCTATTAAAGAAGATCAATGATTAAGTAAGATTGCTTGGGATCAAGAATGGACATGGCTAATGGGAATGATTTTGTGTGTCTCATGAACTGACTCAAAGACAATTTTTAAAGGGATACAAGTAAACTTTAAGCAAAAGCAGAATTACTGGGATAGGGGACAATCCTGATTGGAACAGGATTAATGTGAATTATAAATGAATATATTTGTTTTTTAAGAAGAAACTGTCAAAAATCCAATTCAAATTGACTCCTAATAGAATATCAACAAAATGTGGGATTTTTTTTTTCACCACTAAGAACTTAATAAGTGTCTGTTGAATTGAATGTGATATGAAGGAAAAAAACGCAAAACACAGAAATACCTAAATTCAAATCCCTCATTTTACAAATGTGGAAACAGATTCAACGAGAAGTAACTTGTGCTTTAAGTTTTTCAAAGCTTAACATGTATTAATTTTGAATAGGTGAACCTGTGTTCAAATCTCATGCCTGCTATTTATTTCCTACATAACGTAGGACAAGCCACTTAACTTCTCTGCATCTCAGGATCCTCACCATAAAATGATGGGATTGGATTAGATTTGAGGATCCTTCCAGTTCTAAAATCTAGGATACTGTGATTACAAAATTACTTTTAATCTGTTGTTTATAGTTAATTGTCAATGACAAATAAAAGGAAAAGACAGGCTATGAAAAGGAATTATTTTAGGGATATAAAATCTTTAATTGGTGAATAATAAACTAAATTTTTTTGAACTCTGTTTAAAGCTGTTATGTATAACTTCATATTACTTGATGAGAAATTTATTGGTGTCTAGTTCAGTATGACATCAAAAAACACAAACATGATCAGAAAGGCACTTTCAATTTCAGTGATGAGAGGAAGAGTGATGGGATATAATGTGTGGGAAAACAACCAGTGGATTTGGAACCTGGTTTGAATCCCAGCTCTGGCTTGTGTGTATCCTTGGACTAATCACTATTAATTAGTCCTCAGTTCTTTATCATTAAAATGAGGGAGGCTGGTCAAGATCTTTATGGTCCTGACATAATCTAAATCCTATCATTAGCAACTATCTGATGAAAGAATACTTTCTAGGATATGTCAGTGTTTTTTCAGAATGATAATCTAGCAAAGCATATTTTTCAATAACTATTTTTGATGAAGAATACATGTTCATTTGCTCAATACATGTTCATGTGAGCTCACAAATATAATTTATAATCCACATTAATCCTGTTCCAGTCAGGATTGCCCTATCCCAGTAATTCTGCTTTTGCTTAAAGAATAGATCTTTTTGGACATTTGGAAATGAGGAAAATAAATAACAGACACGTTCATCTGGCCACAAGGGGGCACATTTCAATTGGGCTCATCTTTAGACTCATTTTTCAGCCTGCTTGAGAATGTTAATTTTGAAAATTAAAATCTGTATATAACTCTATTGGCTCTGTGTGAATTCTGTTGGTTTCAGATTATCATATCATACAAAAAGGGTAAAATTAACTGTAATTACAAAATATATACAATAGCTTAATTGCTATTTTAAATTTATCACAAGCTGGCAAAAAGAATTTGATATGAACTTTAAAGAGAGAAGGAACTGCTCACGGGAATGAGATTTCTATTACATGATGTGTGGTAAAATTAACAAATGAATCAGAACTGACATTCATGATAGAAGTACTCTCTAAACTTTATATCTAAATATGAAAAAAAGAGGAGGGGATTACAAGATTTCTGTGCTAAAGTAAAATTGGAAGCAGCCTAAGAAAGTCCATATATTTTTTACCATGTTAAATAGGGAATCTGTTTCTACAAGAAAGTTTTTCTTTTAGGGGAAAAAAAAAAGCTTCTTGTACATCATATTAAAAAATGAACTGGAGAATAGCATAATATATACTTTCAAATAGAAAATAAGAGTTTATAAAATTGAGTGCCATTTTAACCAATGCTAAACACAGCTTGAAAATGAGGCTGCCTACTATTTTTTTTAAAGCATCTATATCATTTATCAAAGGTAGAGTAATCATTTAAACTGAAGTTTGGTCCAGAAATCTTAAACAGTATGGGGATCATGTGTTGATGTTACCTATAGGGTCCATTTCCTGAGTCCTTTGCAGCTCTTGTTCACATATATTTGCCACCTTTACATTATTACTAAGGTTGTCAACTTTATATTCTTCATTTTGCATGTTTCTAATCAACCACATGTCTGTGTAATCTGAACCCATTCCTTTGGTGCAATCAATTTCCAAAAGATTTTCTGCTATAACGTAATTTGAATTCTCAGTCCTTTGATTTATTCCACCATTTTCAAGTAGCTCTTCATTTTCTTCTGCATTGGATTCTGCATCATCATAAAGTTCTGGTGTGAAAAAGATAGATTCATCCTCTTCTTTTGATTCAATATCTTCATTTACTTTGGAAAATCCAGCTTCTCCATGTATAGGACTCAGATCAATGTCTTTATCCAGAGCTTCTTCAGGGCAGAGAAACTGTTCAGCAGGATATTTTTTACTATCAGCATTAGTCCTTTTTAACAATGAAGTGATTGTTTCTGATTGTGGGCCTGACAAGGAAGAGGACTGGCCTCTATTGGTGAGAGACAGTTCAACTGTACTTTCCCTCTTTTCCTTTTTGGAAGGGAAAGTACTGAAGTCATCATTCTTTGGAAATCTGTGCAGAGGTGTGGAAGTCAGTGACTTGGGGCTAAAATATTTCTTCCCAGAGTTAGATTCAGGACAGCTATTCCTTTCTGTTTGTTTATTAAAGGTTGGACTTGTGGATCTGGATATTAAAAAATTTTCCCTCTTTATTTTCTGGGGAGAATCTTCCAAAAATAATGAATCATCTGTAAATACAAAGAAAAAATTAACTTCTTGCCTTTGCTTGTACTGACCATTACTATATTAAGATGATCCTATTTCATACATAGATAATTAAAAGCTACATAGTAAAGGGGGAATCAAAAGTAGATAACACTGAAAAAGTTATTTCTTTTATAGAGGTTCAGAAAAAGGAAGTGATCTATCTATTTTCAGTTTATCACTGTAAGAGCTAGGATGTGCCCTGATTGGCAATCTATTGTTTTCTATTTAGGATAGAAGTAAAATATATTTGCATCACATCCCAAGTAGATGAATAACTATGATACAAGGCAGAATTTGGGATGCCCAAAAGAGAAGTAAAAATAGAATAATAAAATTTAAACAGGAAAGCATCTTAAAGAAGATCTAACATGAGCCTTTCACTTTCCAGATGAGGAAACAAAGCTCAGCGGGTAAGTAATCTTGGTCATATTGATAGCAAGTGGTAAAGATGAGGTTAAACTTGGCTCCTAAGACAAGTTTAGTGTTCTTCCCATTTTACTATACTGTTTACCACATAAAGTATCTTGAGAAATTTGAAGAGGGAAAGATCATGGAAGAAGGAAAAAAACCAGGGAAAGAAGAGAAGTGTTTCAATAGACAGAGATGGTGAAGAGTAAGGAGAAGAAGCATTTCTTCCATGTGGGAGGCTACAGCATAAAAGGCACAAAGAAAGGACAAGGAAGGTTATAAACAGTATAGTTTGGCTGAAACACAGAATAAATGAAGGGGAGTGGTATATATTCAAGTTGGAAACAAATTGTAGAAGGATTTAATTTGAATGTTGGGAAGAATGATATGCTTTATTGGATAGGTAATAAGGAACATCTGAAGATTCCTTAAGAGAGTTATGTCATCAGAGTTTTACAGTAGGAAGATTACTTAGGTAGCGTGAAAAGAATGAGTAAGAAAAAATAGATAAAATAGGCTACTGCTATAGTCTAAGCAAGAGGTAACAAGGCCCCAAAATGGAGTAGTTGTTGTGGCAATGGAAAGAAGAGACAGAAGGGAAGGATTCTGCAATGTCATTTAAGAACCACACTGCAGAAAATGGTTATAATGCTAAGTTCCATTACTTTTCTAATTTACAGTCATTAAGGTCCTACTTTTGACAACTGGAACAAATGACAACTCAGCTACCACAGATGACTGAATATTAGAGTTGGTAGGGATCTCAGTGACTTTCTAATATGAAATATACCAGAAATGAATCTTCCCTCCCTCACCCACTCACCCATCTCTCGGTCATATCCAACAAGCAGTCATTCATCCTCTAATCTCTTCTACTAAAGGAGTGGCTAATTCCACTTTTGAATAAGTGTAATTTCTAGGAAGTCCTGTTCACCCCTCCCTCACCCTCTCTCTTGATATCAAGCCTAAATTTGCTTCTTGGCAACATTTACCTATTGTCCCTAGTTCTGACCTCTAGGATCAAATGGATTAAGTCTAACCTCTTTTCCACTGGAGAGGCCTTTAGATACTTGAAAATGGCTCTCAAGTTCTCTCCAGGATAAACATCTCCAAGGTCTTCAATTGATCCTCATATAAAAAGGGCCCTCAAGGTCCTTGACTCTTCTGGTTATCTTCCTCTAGATACTCTCTAGTTTATCTAATATCCTTCCTAAACTGTGACAGTGAGAACTGAACATAATACTCCAGCTGTGATCTGATCATGTCAGAAGACAATGAAATGATCATCTCCTTATTCCTAGAAGCAATGCGAGCAGAGATCACATCTGGAGTTTGGGCTATCATTTTACACTAATGATTCAAAACAGACTTACATTAAAATCCGTGTCATTTTTTAGATAAGATATTGTCTTATCAATCTCTCTCCTATTATGATGAAACAGATGTTTCTCTTTAGAGTGAACAATGTCTTAAGAGTATGGAAAGACAACCAGACTAGGGTCAGAAGCCTTGGCTTGACTCTTGACCCTGTCAAGCACTATCTATAAGACCTTTAGACAAGACTTGTAATCTTTCAGGGCCTCAATTTAAAAAATGGAAGTGTTGGGTTGGGTGACCTCCAAGCTCTAATGCTGTGATTCCATGCCACATACTTTTATTCTGGGCTGTGATGATGTTACACAGGTGACTATGTAGTTTGAATTCCACCGCCATCGTTCTAGGAGCCTGAAGTTCCTGGACAAAAGGCTTCCTTTCATCTTTTTGAAGAACATTTGGTGATAGGTGAACTGTTGATTCTAATAAAGATGTCGAGGACTCATCCTTTAAAGATGCTACTTCTTGCACAGATTCATTATTATCTGAAGATGACACATCAATGATTTTTTGATGCTTTTTAGAAAATGCAGCCAAGGACTCCAGTGCACTTTCAAAGGTTGAATGGTGCTTAATCTGTTGACGAACCCATTTGGAAAGACCTAAGAAAAAAGCAAATCCAAGCAGGACAGTTATGTTGATTATACTTTCAGAAGAATCATAAAATTAATTTTTCAATTCTTTTAAAATAACATGTTTTGCTTTACAGGAATTCAGAATGTTTTTATATCAGAAAAGATAAACTATTACAGAAATAAAAGTTGTTTCTTATTATTTGGAGAACCTGGGGTTGGGGTAAGGGAGGAAGGAGGCCAACAACGTCCCCCATATTGTTGTTGTTGTCCATAATAACTAATCTTTATATAGTGTTTTAATGTTTGCAAAACATTTTACATATGCTATTTCATTTTATTTTCATAAAACTCTGCAAGACAAGTGGTATTATGATCTCCATTGCACATATGAGAAAAGTGAGGTTGGGAAAAGTTGTAAATTGTCTAGAATCATACAGTTACTAAGTGGCTGAGGCAAGATTTGGACTTGACTTGCTATTTCCAAGTCCAACACTATACCCATTTCAGCACCTATCTTATTTACAGAAATAAAATCAAGATTCCATATTTTCATTAGTTTTATCCCTAATTTTCTTCCAAATACAACTGGACACCTTTATAATTGTGTTGGAGTGCTGACATTAACTCGGGCCAATGATTTTATATCAAAAATCGGTAGAGTATAGTTAGTTTGGGGAGAAGTGATTTGGCCTGTGCTATATCCAGATCCCTGCAATAAATATGAATGTGTACTATCACAAGAGAGGCAATATTAGGTACTGGGAATAGATTAAAGTCTTTTGAAAGTCACTGTGATATTCAAGGTTAAGGGAAAGAATAACATTACTAAAAGATGGTCAGCTATATGTTACTCCATTTTCCTTTGGCTTCAAATTTTCCTTCAACTTTTTTCTTGCTTTATCTTTTCTATCAATGCTTAATGCACTATGAAAATTGAATTCAAATATAAATGAGCCAGCACATAGACTTTATTTCAAGACACCAGTCGATATAGTGCTAACCCCTGAGTCAGAAAGATCAAAAATTCAAATCTGGCCTCAGACATTTTTAAGTTGTGTGACCTTGGGCAAGTCACTTAATGCTTGTTTGCCTCAATTTTTCCAACTGTAAAATGAGGTTAATAAAACACCCACCTCATAGAGTTACTATGAAGATCAAGTAGGATGGTATTTTATAAAATCTCTAGCAATGACTAGTACGTGGTTGTTGCTGGTCAGTTGTTCAATCATTTCTGACTCTATGGATATGGGGTTGGGTTTTTTGTTTTGTTTTGTTTTGTTTTGGGGGTGGCACAAAGATACTGGAATAGTTTGCTATTGCCTTCTCCAGTGTGTATCCACTTTTACAGATGAAGAACTGAGGCAAATAGGGATTTAAGTGATTCACTCAAGAGTCATATAGTAAGTGTCTGAAGCCACATTTGAATCAGATCTTCTTGACTCCAAACCCAATGTTCTATTCACTGCACCATGTAGCTGCCTCAACCACATAGTAAGCATGATATAAATGTTAACTATTAAATTCATTATTATGTTCATGTTAGCATTATTGAGAAATAAAAAAATTGATAAGATGTAAGAGAAAAGTAAATCTCCAGTTCTGCTAAATCTCCTCTAGAAATCTGTAATTTAGTTGTCCACCAGTACTGTTTATGTTGCCTTGAGTAAATAATAACCTTTTAGTATCAGTTTTCTTATCTGCAAAAAGTGGTGAGATTGAAGGATGTTGGACTAGATGACCTTTCAGGTCCCTGACAGCTCTCAATCTGTGTATCTGACATTTTTTAATAGACTTTCTGTGTCTGAGAAAGGTAAAAAAAAATACTCTGAGATAATGTTACAATGATAAACCTGAGCTACATGCTAAAAATTTAAGTTGATCTTAAAATATATATGTATAATATATATAATATATAAAATATAAAATCATTTTAAACATATCCTTTATGTTTTTATTTATAGAAAGAACTGTAACTTAAATGCAATTGAATATTACAGTTGTTTCTTCAGTTCTAGCTTTCTGTAAGCAGAGCTGTTCATCTGGTTTACATAAAGCTCTTGTTTACTATTACAAATATAAAGGAATCTGAGCTCCACCTGCTGACGAGATATTGGCATTTAACAGCTATTTATTTGCCTTTAGTTATCTATTTCTTAGCCTCAAATTAAAAGTGGTTGTTTTTTAATCCATCATAGGAACAACCTAATAAAAGAAATAAATTCAACTTTGATATTGATGGTCAAATTTTTGCATCAATCTGATTGTTAATTAAGAATACTGTGATTAAACTGTTAGTAGGCCTGTAAACCTGTTCGATTATATTAGAAAGTAATTAGAACTATGTTTTTTTTTAAAGTGATTTGAATGTTCTTTGACACTGATAATTCCACATGGGGTCAAACATAAATAAAAGCCTCATATTTAGCAAAATATTCATTGTACCACTTTTGTGGTAATGAAAAACTGGAAATAAAGTAGGTCTCATTTGACAGGGGACTGGCTGAACAAATTGTGGTATATGAATGAAATGAATTGTTACTTTACTGTGAGAAGCAATGAAATGAAGAATTCAGAAAAAGATATTAAGACTTATTTAAACGGATGCAAAGTTGAAGTAAGCAAAATCAGGAAAACACAATTATGACAATATAAGCAAAAAGACTAATAAAATTAAAGTGAAAGCTGTGCAATTAAGTGATCATAATTGGGTCCATGGAAGAGTTGAGAAAAGGTACCTCCTTCTTTTCTATGTAGAAGTGAGGGACAGGACTATGGGTGTGAAATATCCTGCATACTATCAGATGGGGTTGATATGTTGGCTGATTTTTTTTAAACTGTCTTTTTTTTTCTCTTATTTTTGTTATATGGGAAAGCTATCTGGTGAGAGGGCATTATATTTGGAATTGTATTAGAAATGGATTGTATTTGGAAAGGGTTATATTAGAAAATAAATGATCTGAAAAGAGGTAATAATAAAAAAATTTCCTTAATATGCTATGATTGATGTTTGGGGGTAGTTAAGTAACATAATATACAGCATACAGGGTCTGGAGTCAGGAAGATTTGTCTTTGTGAATTCAAATCCAGTCTTCAGACTAGCTTACTAGATGTTTGAACCCGAGCAAGTAACATAGTTTCATCATCTGAAAAATGAGCCAAAAAAGGAAACAGAAAGCTATTCTAGTATCTCTGCAAAGAAAATCCCAAGTTGGGCTCATGAAGTGTCCAACATGACTGTAAAATGACCAAGCAATGTGAGCAATGCTGGGTGGTTCAGTATACAGAATACCAAGCCTGTGTTCAGAAAGATTTGAGTTCAAAACCTGCTTCAGACACTTTCTAGCTGTGTGGTCCCAGGCACATCACTTAACCTTGTTTGGCTCATTTTTCTCATCTGTAAAATGAATTGTAGAAGGAAATGGAAAACCACTCCAGTATCTCTGCCAAGAAAGTGGACAATGTCTATGGAGTCATATAGAGTAGGATATGAACAAATGACTGAACAGTAGAAACAACAATGATGTTGTGGAAAAGAAAAATTTATGTTTACACTTAAAATTACAAAAATGAAATACACTCAATTGCTGATATAGAATAAGTCTAGAGTGAACTTTTAACAGCAGTAAAAAAAAGTACCAAGTATTTCCCTCATTTCTTGTTTGTTCCTTGCTTGAACTCAACTTATATCTTCTCAGCATTAAGATGAATGAGACTGGTGTGGGTGGCATATCGGAAAGATGAATTTACTCAAACTAAAGCAAAAATATAAGTTATGTCTTTCTCTACAAAGCTGCTCTACTCTTGTTTTATTTTGTTTTTTGGAGGCAATCAGGGTTAAATGACTTGCCTGGGATCACAAAGTTTATAAAAGTATGAGGCCATATTTGAGTTCAAGTCCTCTGTATCCAGGATCATTGCTCTTTCCACAATACCATTTAGCTGACCCTGTGCAGCATTACTTTCAAAACAAAGAAACAAAAAACTTGTCTTCTATTCAACTACATCCTACTTCTCGGACACATAGAACACTTTTTTTTTTCTTTTTAACCAAACACTACCTTCTCAGAAACTTTATTAACCATAATGTAAATCACAGAAGAAGTACAAATCTTCATAAAGCAAACAAGATATATCACAATCTGTGCCCTTGTACTTTATCCAAAAGCTTCTCAGATCGTCACTTATTTCATACACAATTTTAAGAGATCCTTTTATCTGTTTTCTATCCCATAAGCAGATTAGGCAAATTAGGAGATGTTAGAAGAAAGCACACTATCAACAGTAAGAAGTGACAGCTAACAGTTTGACAGCATATAAAGCACATAGAAGAACTAAAAAAAAAATCACAGCGGCCTGGGATCATTTTGTGTAATAGTATTTGCTCAATACCTCTCAGTAACCACAGAGGGCCTCTGATATCCCAGAGCAAAGTATAATAACTGATGTTTCCAAATGTGGTGGGAACTATGTTTGTTTTGTGAGGACTTCAAGTATAAGACACTGGGGGTTATGGTAGGGAAGGGCTGTTGAGGCTTCTGTCTTCACTTAATCCAGGACTCTTCCATCTTACTCCTCTTCTGCTTTGGAAGCCCTTACCCATCAATGACCTATATCAAGAGCATAGCTTTTAGCTGATAACTTAAGGGAGTACTCAATAAACTTTTTTATTTCCTGACTTAGAAGAGGCCTAACACAGGCTCTCCAGAGCTCCAGTTGCTCAAGGAGACCTTCTTCCTAGGTTCCTAACCTGGTTATCTGTGTAGATTGAGGAGAATACCATTTGAATATTTTTAATTTGAAACTGCATGCTTTTGATTGTTTGTGATTATTAAAAATTGTTTTTGTTGCATTTTATGATTGATGAGTGTGTCTTGTTGCATTTTAACCCCTGAGTCTAATTTGATGAACTGGCCTGGGTTAGGCCTGATTCATAATAATAATCATGATCTTGATTCATTTTTAAAAAAGGTTGAACTATGTTTAGTATACTGTGTTTAGAAAGGCAACAAAGTATGTAATTTCTTTGAGTAACATTTTCATAAAAATATTTAAAATAGGAAAAGTTTGTCACTTAAAGCAAATTATAAGATAGGGAAAAATCTACCATACTGGGATCTATCAATCCCCTATGAAAACCTCTAGAAAGATGACTTGATCTGATAGATGGTTAACAGTATCTTTGCAAAGATGTTTTCAGAAATAGATAAAGTTTAAAAGATTGTTGGGTTTTTTTTTTTCATGGAAAACATTTCCATATTAACTATATTGCAAAAAAAAAAAAAAAAACAAACAAAAAAGAAAAAGAAACATAATGAAAATGAAAAATGGATGCTTCAATATATATATATTCAGAGTTCATCAGTTCTCCCTCTGGAGGTAAATAAAAGTTTTCATTAGGCATCCTTTAGAATTGTCTTTGATCATTGTCTTAATCAGAGTAGCTAAGTCTTTCATAGTTGATTATTGTTATAAGATTGCTGTCTCTGTAAAAATGTCCTCCTTGCTTCACTTTGCATCAATTTATATAAATCTTCCCCGATTTTTCTGAAACCATTCTGCTCTTCATTTCTTATAGAATTACATTATTCTATTATAATCATTGCTCAGTCATTCCCTAATGATGACCATTCCCTCAATTTCCAATTCTTTGTTACCACAAAACGAGATGATACACCCAATTTTTTAAATATCCCTTTCTTTGTTCTTTTTGAAATACAGACCTAATGGCAGCATAGTTAGATTAAAGAGTATGCAAAGTTTTATTGTCCTTTGGGCATAGTTTCAAATTGTTCTCCAGAATACTTGGACCAAGTCACATCAACAGTGTATTAATTTAATGTCCTTATTTTTCCATAAACCTCTAGTATTATAATTTTCCTTTTCTTTCATGTTAATATGATAGGTGTGAAGTGCTACCAAAATCTGATTAATTTTGAATTAATCAAAAGTAATTCAGAACACTTTTTAATATAACTATTGATAGTTTTAACTTTTTCTTCTAAAAACTGTCCATTCATATCCTTTGACCATTTATCAATTAGGAAATGGCTCCAATTTTTGTAAATTTGGCTGTTTCATATATTTTTTTTAAATGAGACCTTTATGAGAGAAACTTGCAGACTATTACTCCTTCCCTCCCCTCAATTTCTTGCTTTCCTTTTAATTTTGGCTTTTAATTTTATTTAAAATAATTTAATTAATTTTTCTTTTAATTTAATTTTAAATTTCCTTTTAGTTTTGTTTGTGCAAACGCCTTTTAATTTCATATAATTAAAATGATATTTTACTTCCCGAGACCCTCTCAATCTTTTATATAATCATAAACACTTCCCTTATTCTTAGATCTTACAGGCAAAATTTCTTATGCTTCTTTAAATTCCTTATGATATCAACTTTTTTTTTTTTTTTAATTTAATAGCTTTTTATTTACAGGATATATGCATGGGTAACTTTACAGCATTAACAATTGCCAAACCTCTTGTTCCAATTTTTCACCTCTTACTCCCCCACCCCCTCCCCTAGATGGCAGGATGACCAGTAGATGTTAAATATATTAAAATATAAATTAGATACACAATAAGTATACATGACCAAAACGTTATTTTGCTGTACAAAAAGAATCAGACTCTGAAATATTGTACAATTAGCTTGTGAAGGAAATCAAAAATGCAGGTGTGCATAAATATAGGGATTGGGAATTCAATGTAATGGTTTTTAGTCATCTCCCAGAGTTCTTTTTCTGGGCATAGCTGGTTCAGTTCATTACTGCTCCATTGGAAATGATTTGGTTGTATGATATCAACTTTTATGAAAAAAACTGGATTTTCAAACAAAATACAGAACATTTTTATATCTGGGAGTTCCAACTTCAAGAAATATTTCTTTAAAAAGATAATGCTAAGTAACAAAGATTATTACTATATTGTTCTCCTGAGTTTCTTACCAGATATATATCGATCTGGGTTGCTTCTGAAGCGATCATCAACTAAAATAAGAGCTCCCCAATCATTTTTGTGCCGAATACACCTATGGGGAAATAGCGAAAAGGAAAATATTTGAAGTAATTATGTGATGAAACAAAATAAAAATTTTAGTTAGATAGTCAAAAGCATGAAGATAGTCTAAACATGTCAGTTACACATCCCTATAATGGAAACTAGCTTTAGGAGAAAGATGTAAAAGTTATCCAGAAAAATAGTTAAATAAACTAGGTATACCTTATTTAAAAAAAACTTCTCAACTAATAGTTGATACCACAAAGTTAGGTTAAAAAGTTTCTTTGCATACAAGAGAATTTAATTATTTGAAAATTTTTCCCCCAAAGTATACTCATCAATTCTACAGTTTTTAAAAAAAATCCATGTATTTATGCAGATGCTCTTAAATAATATCTACATTTAAATAAACTTTGCCTGTCTTTTTGTGGGTCATAGATCTCATGGTAGGTCACAAGATTATGGGTTCCTAGATTGAAGGATGGGATTAGAAAAAACTGAGGTCCAGAGAGGCCAAGATGACTGGCCAGAATGCTGTGAAAAATCTAAAATCTCAATGATCTTGTGATGGGGTTTTGCAAGGGTTAATGTCAAAGAATCATCCATGCTTATATTTCGAAAAATAAAATAAAAGGCTTTAATTAAAATATATATTAGCTAAAAAAAAAAAAAAGAAAGGAAAAAAAAATCTAAAATCCTGTCTTAGCCAGTCAAAAGTTGATTAGCCTATGAGTGTCATGCTGTTAGAATGGAGATTTTCAAGAAGTTGGAGCACTACTAATTGGGGATGTGGTAGACAAGATTCCTGGTCAGGTTAAGGTTGAAATCAATCATCTCTGTGATTCAGTCACAGTACCATGGGAGTAGTCTTTTTAGGGGGGAATGGAAGGGTTTGGCAATCAGGGTTAAGTGCCTTGCCCAGAGTTACACAGCTAGCATCAAGTTTCTGAGACTGGAATTGAACTTAGGTGCTCCTGACTTCCTGGTTCTCTATTCACTGAACCAATGCCTCTGAGAGCAGTCTTTGCTTTTTTCAATTTAGTTTTGTACAGAATATGATGTAAATTTTTTAACAAGTTCTAATTAGTACAGCATTCAAATTAGTTTTACTTTAACTTCTAATAAAAAATGAAATTTATATTAGTTTTATGTTGTCAAATTCTGATTGACTAGAATGTTCCAAGAAAGAAATAATCTAAAGGAATTTTATGATTTAGTGTTGCTTAATTCTTTAAGCACTATGATTTTTTTTTTTAAATTTCAACCCTTCTTAAAAAGTCATGATAAAATATACCATTATATTTTTCTGCCTTAAATAGTACACTGTATATTAACTGATCTTTCTTTTCTCATGATTCAGCAAGTTTATGCTCATGAACATTAATTCTCATTATGTAGCACTAATGCTACAAACATAGATGGTGTAGAAGACTGGGTTGCATCTGAACTTATCCCAAGACATATTTCAGAAGTACACACACACACACATATACATACACACACACACACGTATACGGCTGTTGTAATTTTAATATATATTTATTTTAAAAAGCTTCATTCTTTTAAGCGTAATTTAAAAAACAGATAATTGGTCAACTTTGTAGACTATGTAATATTGTTATTTTAAGTAAAAATTAATTATTGAATCAAAGGATTTCTTCTGTCCATTCTAAGATTTCCCCTACTATTTTTCTTTGTTTCCCTTTTGTGACTTTTCTATACAATCCTCTCACCATCTTCCTTCTCTTTCTGCCATTTTTCCTCCCCCCTCTATAGCCATCTCCTGTGATCTGGTACTCTCTCTTGTGATCTGGCACTGTCAGGATCCACTTTTTATAGTTTCTTGCTTGGTCTGACCAACCAGTCAGACCTGCATCTGCACTGAATGTCGTTTTGAATTTGCCCTTCAAATGCTACATTAACAGACTTCCCATTATTGTCAAGAGAATAGTATCCTCCTTGTTACTCAGTCTCAACCTTGGTATTATGCTCACTCCTTATTTATACTCATTCTACATAACTAATTTGGTGCGATTAGTTTCTGCTTTTACAACCTATTTCAAATATACACCCTTTCCTTTTACTCATTCATCTAGGACCTCATGCAGGACTCATCATCTTACTCTTGGACTATACAGCCCCTAGTCTGTTGGTTGGGGTCTCCCTTGGACTATACAGCCCCTAGTCTGTTGGTTGGGGTCTCCCTCAAGTATCTTTCCATCCTAAGTCATTCTCTACTTAACTGGCAAGGTGATTTTTCTAGGATACACATCTGATCATGACATTTCCCCCTAACTCTCCGATTCAAATTCCAATGGATACCTATCACCTCTAAAATTAAATAGAAAATGTTCAACTTAAAGTCCTTCACAAATTGGCTCCCTCTTACCTTTCTAGAATTACTTTTTACCCTTTTCCATGTACTCTTATGATCCAGTGATAATGGCCTTCTTATTTTATTATTATTATTTTGGGAGGAAGGCAATTGGGCTTAAGTGCCTTACCCAGGATTTGAACTCAGGTCCTCCTGCCTCTAGGGCCAGTGATCTAGTCATTGTGCCACCTAGCCGCCCCTTGACAGCAACTCTCTTGCTATTCTTCTCACACAAGTTTCCATCTCCCAATTCAACACGTTTTCTTTCTTTTTTTTTTTTTTTAATTTAATAGCCTTTTATTTACAGGATATATGCATGGGTAACTTTACAGCATTAACAATTGCCAAACCTCTTGTTCCAATTTTTCACCTCTTACTCCCCCCCACCCCCTCCCCCAGATGGCAGGATGACCAGTAGATTCAACACATTTTCTTTGGCTATCACCTCTGCCTTGAATTCTCTCCCTCTTGGTTTCTTTTAAGACTCTGTTCCAATGATACAGTCTGTGCAAAGTTTTTTTTTTTTTTTTTTGATCCCAAGCTCCCTTATGGCCACTTCCACTAACGCCAGCACCTTCCCTGTGGTTTGGCTTCCAAGTTACATTGTGTGTAACTTGTTTGTTCACCTTGAGGGCAAAGATTGTGCTTTTGCCTTTCTTTGTATCCTCATTTCTGAGTACAGGGACTGGTACACATGAAGTGTTCAATGAATGTTTCTTATTGACTGATTTGGTTTTTTTTTCCCCAAAAATGTCAGCTTTTACACTTCAAAATATGTTAATTGGGTTCTGAGATATTATGGTTTTATTGTCTCTTATTTTACAAGGTATGGAGCAATATGACTAGTCTTCAAAATAGTCTTAGTTTAGATAGTTCATCATTTGATATCTTACATTCCGTAATTCCACTTACCTGCCAAGTGCCTGGTTCAGGGCTCTATAAGCTTGAATTTCATACCACTGGCGGCCGGGTAAAAGACCTCGTTTTGAATGTTGGTCATTGTATTTTCTCTTTAATTCAACCTAAAGGTAGGATGGTACATATTATTATATTATTATTACTTCGGTTAAAAAAAAAAGACCAAAAGGAATAGGTAAATATTTAGCCTTTAAATTACCTACAGATAATTTTCAGCTTCCTCAGAGTGTTATTATGGGCATGCATTTCATAATTTAGATCCAGCTATCTAACTTTTTTTAATCACTTATAAATGTCAATCATGAAAAGTAATATATTAAAGCATTTCATTATATCTCAGGGACTTCAAAGTCTTCCATTTCATCTACCCTAAAAATATCTAATCAATACCTTAAAAGTGAACTTCACAAATCCGTTGTTACAAATACACCATTCTAAGTGGGGTTTTTTGTTTTATATATGCACATTTTGCCTCTTTAAAGAGATTAGATGTTCTCAATAGTCAAAAGATAATATCTTTTATTATTATTATTATTAAAACAGAACATTTTGCATAAGAAGGAACTGAAGGCTGGATTGCATTCTAATTGTGAAATTGTGATTTGACAATACTTCTAAAATCAATAAGTCATTGTTTCTTTCAAGAATTATGATATAAGTAAATAAAAGGTGCTCTTTAAAAAAAAGTATGAAACATTTCAAAGAATGACATCTCTAATTATTCTCTTCAATTATTTCTAAAAATAGTGATATAACTATGCTTTCTGGACACTGGAGGGCTTTTTCCTTAATTTTAAATAAGAATAACATGGAGGTCTCTCTCCTCAAACTTTGGTTACAGTGTAGGAGTAATAAAACTGACATTAGACTCTATTGAGCACCTGGATGGAAAGTTACATTCCTGCCCTAAGTTTCCTTAAAAGGCAAATGGAACTGGACTCAAGACTACATTAGTCTAGGTTTAAACAACAATTTATTGACATAATTTCTCAGTCATCTAAAACCCAACATATAAGTAATGAGAAGATCAATATATAATGAGTAACTCAAGCTTGATGGATTCTCCACTGCTGTGAGAATCAACACACTCTTCAGAATGGATGTTCAACTGTGAAGAAATGGGCTAAGAGGGAGGGAACAAATGAACCAGTTCTCTACTCTCTTTTTTTTTTTTTTTAAATAGCTTTTTATTTTCAAGATATATGCATGGGTAATTTTTCATCATTGACAATTGAAAATTTGTTCCAATTTTTCCCCTTCTCCCCACCCCCTCCCCCAGATGGCAGGTTGACCAATACATGTTAAATATGTTAAAATATATGTAAAATACAATATATGCATATATGTCCAAACAGTTATTTTACTGTACAAAAAGAATCAGACTTTGAAATGGTGTACAATTAACCTGTGAAGGAAATCAAAAATGCAGGCAGACAAAAATAGAGGGATTGGGAATTCTATGTAGTGGTTCATAGTCATCTCTCCCAGAGTTCTTTCCCTGGGTATAGCTGGTTCGGTTCATTACTGCTCTATTGGAACTGATTTGGTTTATCTCATTATTGAAGAGAGCCACATCCATCAGAATTGATAATCATATAGTATTGTTGTTGAAGTAAACGATCTCCTGGTCCTGCTCATTTCACTCAGCATCAGTTCATGTAAGTCTCTCCAGGCCTTTCTGAAATCATCCAGCTGGTCATTTCTTACAAAACAATAATATTCCATAATATTCATATGCCACAATTTATTCAGCCATCTCCCAATTGATGGGCATCTACTCAGTTTCCAGCTTCTAGCTACTACAAAAAGGACTTCCACAAACATTCTTGCACATACAGGTCTGTTTCCCTCCTTTAAGATCTCTTTGGGATATAAGCCCAGTAGTAACACTGCTGGATCAAAGGATATTCACAGTTTGATAACTTTTTGAGCATAGTTCCAAATTGCTCTCCAGAATGGCTGGATGTATTCACAATTCCACCAACAATGTATCAGTGTCCCAGTTTTCCCACATGCCCTCCAACATTCTGCATTATCTTTCCCTGTCATTCTAGCCAATCTGAGAGGTGTGTAGTGGTATCTCAGAGTTGTCTTAATTTGCATTTCTCTTATTAATAATGACTTGGAGCATCTTTTCATATGGCTAGAAACAGTTTCAATTTCTTCACCTGAGAATTATCTGTTCATATCCTTTGACCATTTATCAAATTGGAGAATGGCTTGATTTCTTATAGAGTCAATTCTCTATATATTTTGGAAATGAGGCCTTTATCAGAACCTTTGACTGTAAAAATATTTTCCCAATTTATTGTATCCCTTCTAATCTTGTCTGCATTAGTTTCATTTATACAAAACTTTTCAATTTGATATAATCAGATTTTTCTATTTTGTGATCAATAATGATCTCTAGTTCTTCTTTGGTCATAAATTCCTTCCTCTTCCACAGATCTGAGAGATAAACTATCCTATGTTCTTCTAATTTATTTATAATTTCATTCTTTTTTTTTCTTTCTTTTTTTATCTCATTCATGATCTCAGATCATGAACCCATTTTGACCTTATCTTGGTGTACAGTGTTAAGTGTGGGTCAATGTGTAGTTTCTGCCATATTAATTTCCAATTTTCCCAGCAGTTTTTGTCAAACAGTGAAATCTTATCCCAAAAGCTAGGGTCTATGGGTTTGTCAAACACTACATTATTAAAGTTATTTGTTCTTTGAACCTATTTCACTGATCAACTAGTCTATTTATTTCTTAGCCAGTACCAAATGGTTTTGGTAACTGCTGCTTTATAATATAATTTTAAGTCTGGTACAGCTAAGCCACCTTCATTTGAGTTTTTTTTTCATTAGTTCCCTTGAAATTCTTGACCTTTTGTTTTTCTACATGGTGTTCTCTATTCTTGCTGAGTATCCTTTCCATGATATTGCTGCATAAATTAAATATTATATGGGCTACAAGTATCTTATCTCATTCAAATTCCTAGCTAGAATAACTAGACTGGTCTGAGTTAGGCTTGACTCCAAACACCTGACACATAGCTGCAAGAATTGGTCTAGACAGACCTCATGGAAGAAGTAGGGAAAAAGTGATGTGAAGGCCTCAGTTGGATGCAATCCTCATGGTCAAGCCAGGAGATATAAACTATTCATTTCAGGGGCTTATTATCCCTAAAAGAGGAAGATCTTGCAAATGAAAATTAATCTAAATAATCAAGACTCCTACAATTTCAAGAAAACAGGAGTTGGATTTCTTACAAAGTATATTAGGAAACTTTTTCTTTCAATTTTTATTGGCTACAGAAGATGGGTTTTCTAAGCTTGCTCTGTAAGCTGCCCTGACCTTCAACAAGACCAACAAGATGCCAATTATAAGCCTCCATAACAAATATCTGCTTGGTCTGTAAACATTGTGGGGTCACTGTGGCACCCAGGCAGACTGAACCCAGATGAAAAATCAACCACATTTTAGAGAGATGTGTTTTTCCACACTAGAATAACAAGGCAATCTAATAAGAAAAAGGCAAAGAATGCAACTGCAATAAATCATTGGTAATATATACACTGAATGCTTTGAGGGAAGGAGAAGTGATTTAAACAAAGACACTATGAAATTCAAGGAGAATTGGTTTTCACTACTGGGAGGAAAAGTAATACCTGGTCAGAACATATGGCATCCTACATTTTTGATGTGGATACAGGCATCATCTAAATATTGCATAATACTATAACTACTTCAATGTTCAATTTAACAAGCATTTATTAAGTATTCACTATGTGCCAAGTACTGTGTTTCTTCCAGAAAGGTATGACTCCAGGCTACCAAAATAACTTGTGATATAGGGTTTTGTGGACTATGAAACATGCAAAGCCATAGTCATAAAGAAATAAAGAATTGTGGCTTTTCCATCTGACTTATAGATCATTCCATTTAAACGGATGAAAAATTCTGTATACAATAAGGAACCTCCTCAATATAATAATGACTTAACAGCAGTAAGCAGTAATTTACAAGTTATATTAAGTCACAATCTATAAGCCTATGTTGGGTCTGTAGGATAATAATTCAAGTTAGGGATACATGGCATATTTGGAAAGTTATCAAATATAATATTTAAATTACAAATTGAAATAATTTTATGGAATAAATTCATTCAGTTTTCACATGTTATCCATGTAACAAAGTGCTGAGTGCGAGGGGAAAATTATAGAACAGGTTACTACATTGCTTTTCTTAAATAAAATAACAAAGCCAAAGTTTTCAGATGCAAGATCAAACACAAATGTAATTAATTTAACCTATCTAGTAGTTGTTCTTTCTTGTTGTTCAATCGATTTCTATCATGTCCAAGTCTTTATAAATCCTTTTGGGGTTTCTTGGCAAAAATTTAGGAGTGGTTTGCCATTTCTTTTTCCAGCTCATTTTGCAGATGAGGAAACTGAGGCAAGTAGGGTTAAATGACTTGCTCAGGGTTATACAACTAGTAAGTATCTGAGGCCACATTTGCCCTCTTCTCTTCCTGACTCCAGACCCAGCACTCTGCCTACTGTGCCACCTAGCTGTGCCACTTAACTAGTACTCTCAACAATTTGAAAATGTTTAGATGGATCAAACCTAAATGACAAAATTTGCAATGCATGGGAGTGTTCATTTAAATTCCATGCAATGGAATCTGTTTTAAATGAACCACCAGAGAAGTATAAAATAATTCCAGGATTCTATCGATGAACAAAGGAATTAAGATGTAAGCTACTTTACCTGCAAAAGATTTACAATCTAGCTGGTAAGATAAAAAAAAAAATAAAAATACATGAAACAAAGAGTAAAATAGTAACAAAGACTAAAATATAAGTGCTAAGGGGACACTTATATAGATGTTTACCAAAATAATATTCTGTATGGTGAAGAGATTGGTCTCTTCCTGGAGGAGATCAAATTTGTTGGATCTTAGAGAAGGAATGGACATGAGGTAGCATGAACAAGAGAAGATCTATTAAGTCAGTGATAGCAAAGGATTATGATTGGACATGCTGACATCCATAAATGGTGACAAAGCAGTATCGTGTGTTGTAACAAATCAGGTGGCAAGTATTGGTGAAGTAAAGACATCATCTTGTTATCTTTCACAAAGTTAATCGGGGGTGAAAGTAGGTGCTTAATAAATGTTTGCTTTATATAAGTAGAACCAAGAAAAGTAATCATGTGGCTAAGTGAGCCAAGTCACACCAAGGTGGTTCAGGGTGCACAGAACACTGAACCTGGAGTCAGGCAGAGCAGAATTGAGATCTGGCCTCAGCTACTTCCTAGCTGTATGTCCCTGGGCAAGTCATTAAACTGTTTCTTTCTTATTGTAAAATGGCAACAATGACAATACCTCTCTAGGCTATTGTGAGGGTCAAATGAAATAACATAGGTAAAGCACTTTGAAAACCTTAAAATGCTATATGAGTGCTAGTTATTATACACAGGAGTGAAGATATCGAATGCAGGGCAAGTTAGTGAACAATGGTGTGCCTTACTTTCCCTATTTGAAAAATTGTAATAATTATTATTCTTGCAAATGAGTCAGAAAGGTTGCAAAGTTAAAATAATCAGAAAATTTCCAATTTCAAAATGCCACATAAAATATTAATTAATAATGACAAATGACAACCAGTTACATATAATGTATTTATCCATAAGCAACCTCTGAATAAAAAAACAACAACAACAAAAAAAAAACCAAAAAAAAAAAAAAAAAACCACCTCTGAATAAAACAACAATGGCTGCCTGAAGATACAGGTTCCAGTTTCTTGGCCCTTGTTGAAACTTCCACAAACATGGGCCCAGGAAGACTCTCTTTGTAGTTGGAATCAGCTATATAAGAACCTCCCTTGCTTATCAGACTGAATCACCCTAGAAAATAAGAGTATTATAGATACAAAAGAACTGCTTCCTTGCAAAAATTTTCCAGTTTTGTTGTGAACCACTGACATCAATTGTTTTAACAAGACGCAAAACTACTCAAGAAAAACGAAAGGCATGTCAATGTTCTTTGGTATAGTGTTAACCTTTTAAAACTGACAACCAAAAGAACATGCTTCAGGAGAGAAAACAGAAGACTCCTAACTGCTTCTGACAGGTAACTTTCAATTTGAATTTGGTTAAGAAATTTTACATTATGTTCTTATGCCCTTTAAAAAACAATCTGTCAAATATACCAAATCAAACTTTGTAACCAGAAAATAAATTTACTTTGATTTCATAGATCTAAAATTTGTTTAGTCACAAGTCAACTGTTCAATGAAGAAACATGTCCCCTTATATTCTACTGAGGAATATAATGCAAATGCTAAATAATAAGGTGCCTCAGAAAACAAAAAAACCCTAATATACATTTTAAATAGAAAAACATACATAAATTAGAATTCAGCAATAAGAACTCAGGGAATGCTAAAAGAAAAGAGGTGTGTGTGTGTGTGTGTGTGTGTGTGTGTGTGTGTGTGTATTTAGGAAAGATTCTACTGTATTTGCAAAAATCTCATATGTTGAACTACAGTTGTTTTGAAGACATTTCCTTTTTTCTTCTCATTATGTAATTTAAGTGGTTTCTCAAATGAGATTTTCCTTGAAGGAGTTTGGTATCCACATGCCTTTTGCCAACAGCTTAGGGGTTTTCAAAGTATCCTGCCACTCCGATGATTACATATGACACTACTATACATGATAATAGTCACTTTCCCTTTGATAACAATTACTGCTTGAAGTATACGATTATAAAGTAGCCAGAGATTATTTAGCAGTTCCTAGAACAAAAAAAAATTATAATTTTTCTAATCTTTCTTTTTATATTAGACTATAATCTCCTGTCCCCAATTAACTATATTCCATTTCTTGAACACTGTCAAATAGCTTTTTAAAACCAGACTCCACTAAACTTAATATTAAAATGAAGTGAACTCTGGGTTTTCAAAGGCTATATTAATAGAATATACACTCAAATAGGTCCATGGAATCTGGAAAAGGTCTAGTGATGGGGTTAGTGACAGAGAAGCCTAGCTAAGAAATTCATTATCAGTAGACTGGCCAACATATGGGGTCCTTTTTTGTTTGTTTGTTTTGTCTCATTTTTGTTTTGTTTTGGTGACAGCAATTCATGAAGACTTGTCTTCAAAAAGAAAAAAAACAAAGTGACTAATACATAATTTTTTCATTATTATAAAAATAATTGAATAAAAATAAAGCATAATTGAAAAAAATAAAGCATAAAAAACTAGTTATCCTTAAAGAGTCATGTTTTCATTGGAGGTAACTGATGAGTTGAGTCACTTGAAGATTAAACAGACGCCTTATTGTTAGAGTAGGAAAGGTGAAAGGCTAGTGCAACCCATTTTAATGGAAACAGAATCTATTTCATTGTCTATCTATGCTATATCAGGCATCAAAATCCACGCCCGATTCAAAATGGCATGTTTCATATGTGAAAAAGCCAGTTTCTCCTGCTAGCAAATCTTTTAAATGTGCAGTAAACCATAGGCTATAAGGGATTAGTTAAAATGTCAAAAGACAGCCTTTTACTTTTACCTGCTCATCCTTAAAAATATATTCTTAGCTACCAGGCATGCTTTCCAGACAAATACCTTTAGCAGGCAGAAGCAAAAGGCCCATGGCAAGCTCCGCCATCTTGTAGCTGTCAGAGAAATTAGTCTTTGATCTGTCTGGGAGGTCACAGTCACATTTACATTAGCTACATAATCTAACAACATCATACCTGTTACTCACTGCTTCTTTTAATGCTTAAGGAGACAGACTTTTCTCTGCTATGGGAAATTAACTGTGAATGTTTTTTCTAAGTTCTGACAAAAAGTAAACACCATAATAAACTTTACCTGACTGAAGTTTGGAAAGATGACTTTTTAGAACAGTTAATATTGCATTTCAAATATACTTGATAAATCCTGTCTATTTTAAACTATAATTCTATAGCAGGGGTTTAAGCATAAAATAAAACTACTAAGTAAGGATTTTTGGAATAGTCTAGAAATAATAAGGATTACGTGATTCATTCTTTCATAAAATTGTTTTCTTTCTAATAACCAGTTAGATGTTGATGAGAGGTGAATAGCAAACTGAATTTGATGGTCTCTAGACAGCAGTGAAATCATGTCCATATCTAAAGTTCACATGATTGACATGAGCAGATGGGAAGCCCCTGAGAACGGCAAAAGTTGGGCAAGTCAGACTATTTTCAGAATTATGCAATAGGCAGAAAAACTAAGGGCAAAACAATTAAGATATAAAATAAGTGATTTCTGGTTCCATGAAACAGAGTAGAAAGAATGTCAAATCTAAAGTTAAAAGATCTGGATTCAAGTCCTACTGAAGTTGTGTACTATCATTGGGATCTTAAGCAAGGTATTTAATCTCTCTAGACCCGAGTTTCTTTATATATAAAATAAGGGAGATGGGCTATTCGGTCTTTAAAATCCCTTCTAGTTATAAAAATGTATGAATTCTTTAGCCTGTAATATTGCTCATGTTATAGCAAAAAAAAAAAAAAAAATTATCTTTGGACTGGGAACAATCACAGTAACAAAGACCACAGCTGTAGTAGGTGAAATGAGAGAAATAACTCTCATGGGCTAGGATGGATATAATGTCAACAAATTTCACTAACATAATTCCTTTTTTGACTTGGTTGCAACCAACAGTCTTAAGCCCAATAGTAGCTGTGTACAAGAGCAGTCTTTTAAACATTTAATTAATAGCTTCTAAAGAGAAACAAATGGTGTGACAAATACAAGCTAGAACTATAAACCCATCACTTTATTTTATGAGCCACCTCATCATGAAAGACAATAGATTTTGTCCTCATTTATATAAATATGCAATATGATTTCGGTAATAAATGTTTTCTTGTAAAGCTGCCACATAAGCAGTATAATGCTATCATTCTTTAATCATAAGCAAGACTTTAAGACAAGAGTTCAATGTTCCAAATAAGACAAAAAACAAATCAGTTAAACTTACCAATTAAAAGTATTAAGAAAACTTTGCTTCAGTAAAAATAAACACATTGTCTAGCAGACACTCATGAAGAACAGTTTTATCTTTCGCCAAAGTACAGGGCCTGAAACCCAAACATTTATAGCAATCCCAAACTAGAAGACAGACAATGTGCATTAGGAGCATTTACTGCTCTATATCACCATAGTGTAAACACATTTATCAGTGCAACTATCACAATATAAATTCCAATGGTTAGAGGAACAACTCAGAGGTACAAGAGCTTATATGTGGAATAATTTAAATAGATAAAAAGAATATGACGGGTTTTATTTCATCTGGCATACTTTCAAGATTTCTCAGGCACCACTTTAACCAAATACAGTACAATATTTTGCTAAAATGGAAAAAAAAAAAAAAAAACCCCTTGGGTTTCTGCCAAGAGTTAACAAGCCAGGCTCCCTTTTAAATAAAAAAGCACTTTCAGGACCAGTTTTTTCAATTGTTACTTACTTTCTCTGTTGGATTAGGCCCTGACTTATGATACTATGACCAACATATTGCAACAGAATATTGCAGGCCAAAGAGTGACATTACTATACAACTCATGTGTACATAGGCTGCTTTGGATGAAAAGCAGCTTCTGCTAGAAAAACTAGAAGAGAAAACTTTATTTTGCATCTCTATGGTGCTGAATTAGCCCAAAAAAAAAAAAAATTAAATCCAAGGGCTAGAATAAAATACGATCTCTTCAAAAGAAGCATCTCTAATTCTGAACATAGTCAATGCCAACTAATATGCAATTACAGTTATTTGGAACACAACTGATGCCCAATATTATTTATTTGTTGCCAAGAAACAAAAAGCTTCAGAATAAATGCTTTTTTATTATATTAGTAGAAAAGCGCCTCTCTACTCCTCTTTTCCTTATTAGTAATGTTTTGGCTAATATTAAAAATAGTTTATTTATATGGTACTCTGGTTACAAAGCACTCTATATACCTTAACTCATTTGATGAGGTGGATAGGAAAAAACCCATTAAAATGAGAAGAAAAAACATTCAGACGACTTTAGAGCAAAAGAGCAACAGAACTGAACATTTAAAATCAAAGGAAGAAAATGTGATGGGAAACTGCTATCATAAGATCTGCATTACATACCGACTTTTCAGCATGCTTACTCTGCAAAGTGTTAAGTAAAAATATGCAAACATACACACTCACACACATATATGTGTGCTTTTAGAGAGAGACTAACAGACAAACAAAAAGAGAGAGGGGGTAGGGGAGGCAGAGAGTGTCTGTGTGGGCTGACTGGGTTTTAGAACATCTCTCACATTTGTTCCCTTATCTCTGCTTACAAAGCTACCAGCTTAGTTTGGGTCTTAATCATCTCTTGCCATAATTAAATCATACTTCTTTCACTAAAAAATATATTCACAGTCATATAACCAACTCCCCCTTACAGATTCTAAGCTCCATCCAAACAGAACTACCTACTGTTCTCTACAAAAAACATTGTCTCTTGCCTCTCACCATGGTCTTTCTCCCCATGTCTGGAATGCTTTCCCTCTCCTCACCTGGGGTCCTTAGAATTTCTAGCACTATTCAGGAGTCAGATCAAGTGCAATCTCCTGCATAAGGCTATACCTAATTTCCCCAGTCATTAGTGATTCCCCCTCTTCCAAAATTACTTATATTTTCTTTGTGTATATTTTGTACTTACTACTCTGTACACAGAGCTTTTCCTAGTAAAACATAAGCTGTTCAAGGGCAGGAATATTTTTATAGCAAATGCTTAATTATTGAATTTAGGTGATGGTAATTTCCCATCCCATGTTAGTGTCAGTGGCTACTTGAGCCACAGACCTTGACATCTTTTCAGACTGAGCTCTGTGTCTGGGCAATTAAGGTTTACAGACCTTAAGGAGACAAAGCAGCTCATCTAATAAATAACATGGCTAGAACAAAGAAAAACACTCTCAGAGCTTTTGCCATGCTGATTGAAATGTAAATATGACACTTATAAAATTAGTTTTAATGTATCTGGCGCAGTGATTGCTTTTTATGATACCAATGAAAATCTGTATGCTGGAAGTCCATCTAGAGAATCTTGTTTTAATCATTTTGAAACCTGACTTTTTTTATGTGACTTGCATACAGTGATCTGAATATTATTGAGCAATATAATAGATCCATATCTCAAAGATGGTCAAGATTTAATAACGTTTTTCAAAATTCTTTCTGTGTTAGCATCATAGTATGTTAGACTTATCTTCTTAAGGGCAAGGACTAAGCTTTTGCTTCCTTTTGCATCCCCACTGCTTAGCACAGTATCTGGCTTATAATAGGTACTTAACAAATGTTTACTGACTATTAAATGACTGACTCATATATTTATGACTCTACACTCTTGGCATGTGTATTCTAAGTACACTTGCCTTCAAAAATACCTGTATTTTAATCATTTTTTTGCAGTAGCCACTGCCTCAACTCACTACCTCTTAAGATTTGTGTTTTGTTTTTTTGAAGCACAGATGCTGTTGTGGTCCAGGACTGACTGAAGTTCTTCTGATAAGACTGGAACAAAATAAGACACTAACAGACCATTTAATGGTTAACAAAGGAAGTTTACTTAGCAATAGCCTGAAAAGGATATTATCAGCAAGAATACTCTATTGATTCATTCCTACATTTATGTTGGCCATGTGGGTATGCTAGTCAGAAGCCTGCTCCTTATGCTCTGGCTTTTGAACCTTCACTACCAGGAAACCAAATCAGTGGATAGAGTCTTTGTTCCTGAGGCCATCTAAATCTCAAGGATGGTTTCAATATCTTCCAAAGAAAAACTAGTCCAGTCTGCATGGGATATAGCCTTAGCACATTTACTGTTTCTTCCACAGAGGCATATAAACATGAGTTAGAAAAGTAAGTACAATTATCTTTATCACCCAGTAGGAGCCTCAATATCTTTCTATTCAAATATCTCCTCCTTAGGTCTCTATTTGTTAAACATGTGTACCGGCTTTTGAACAAATTTTTCCATACAAATTACCAAAATGAAACCATCTCAAGAAAGACAGGCAATGCTATAATAAAGTCATGGAGAATTAGTAGAAGGAAGGAATTTTAAGAGAAAGTACAAGGGAGAAAGGATTAGGGTATCCAGGCTGGGCATATGAAATAGCCACTGGAAACTACGTTTTTTCATAAGTCACCAAATGAGATTATGTCTCCCTGACCATTTAGATTTCTTCTTCTTCTTCTTTTGCCATTTATTTCCAAAAAAGCAATTTAAAAAATACCTCATACAAGAACATCTTTTATCCTCAACTATGTAGTCTCTGAGCATTAGTTATAGAGAGCTTAATTTACCCCTAAAGCAATTCAATCCTTGGTTCCAATGACAAAGAATAAGAAAAGGCTTATATAAGTCACAACCCTTGAACACTTTCAGTGATGTCAACTATAGCTTGTGCTATCTTGGAGAACTTGAAGCTTTATAGTTTGACAAATCATGTAGCACATTCACCGCAGGCCCATCTACTCATCTCAGCCTTGTAGGCTTTAAGGAACTCCGAACAAGTGGCTTGATTAAAATCTAATACAACCAAAACCTTCCTCAGAAGAAAACATTCAATCTCTTTCCAGTGAAGCAGAAAAAAAAATCAAACCATTTCCCTTGAGGTACAAAGCTGCTGCATCTGCTCAGTGTGACAATGTCTAAGGTGAAGTGGTGAGTGTCAGTCATCCTTACAAGTCCTCAGGGTGATAGCTTCACTTTTAAAGCCTTCAACTTATTTTGACAGGAAAGCAAAAAACTAAAGGTCACCATTACTTGCTAAGGACAAGATAAATGCAAGAAAAGCTTGGGAGATTCTTGTAAACAAGAAAAGCAACCCAGCAAAAGATAAAGAAGTAATTTTGATTTGTTGTAATATTTATCTGAAGATTTAACTAAATAATAAATTTCATCAGATACTTCTCTCTAAAATTAGTTTAACATAGTTTAACATAGTCTTAAACATCAGCTTTAAGTCAACAACAAAAAAGTATCAAAATGTATCTTTATCTTTAAAGATTTAGTTTTTTGAACTCAAAAATTTGGCAGTTATTCCTTCCCAATGTGTCCTTCTTCCTCCTTTCATCACTATCTACAAGTCTGAAGATTTATATTTCAGGAGAATAATTAGTACAGTAAAGTAGAAGATGAATTACAAAAGCATTTTCTATAGATTCTTTACTAAGGGAAACAAGAAGCTGAGACCAATGCTTTGGTATCTGTCGTTTTTCACTGTCTAAGGTTAATATATAACTTGTCAGCCTAAGTAATTTAACAAAATTTAAGCTACTTTAAAATTTTAAAGTCACAATATGTGCTTAGAACCTGTTTTTAATAACATCTTTGGAAAAGCTATTCATAAAAAAAGGGTCCAGCTGAAAAAAAAAAAAAAAACTTCAGAGCTCTGAGAAGACAAAAAGGCTTAAAAGATAATAATAACAATACTTTACCTATGTATAATAGCACTTTATAGTTAACAAAGTGCTTTCATATACATTACTTCATTTGATTTTCTAAACCAATGGTTTCCAAAGTAGACTACATGCACCCTAGCACATATGCAAGATGATTCCTTGGGTTGAGGGAAGAACATGCTAGAACATATATATAAATTTTTATCTGTATACTGAAAAAAATATGGAAACAGAATTTTCATTCCTGTTTTTAAAAATTCCAAAGAGCTTTAGAGGGTTTTGAACTCATTTACTAAAAGATATGAAAATGCAATATCTCAATAATCTGTAAGAATGACTATTTTATATCAGGAAAGATGGAAATTTATATTGTGAATTTCAACAAAAACTTTTGCAGAATTGGTATAAGGGACTGAAAAATAAATATCATGATGTAGTATGTAAAGCAAATGATGAACTTCTATCAAAGCTTATTTGTGAAATAACTTATTCATCTCTGATAGTATCAAAATAAACTCAACTTAGAACCCAACTTTCTAATCATTCCATCACAAAGCATTAAACCAAGATTTTTGAAAATAATGAATTCAATCATATCACTTAGTAAAAATTATCATTAGCAAAAATTTTAGTGAGAATAAAAAGGGTTTTATACTATTAATAAAATATTATTTCACTATCTCATTCTTTTAAATTTATTTGTTATATATTTTGTAATGTACATGATTAAATTAATTTGTACAGTCATACTTATACATGACTTAATAAATATACATGTACTGAGAAATGGGTGCTTGAAAATTTTTTTTTTTTACTGATAGGAGTATATATGTAAAACGTTTGGAGAATAGTATCTAATTAAAAGACACTGTGAGATAGGAAGATGACAAAGATTATTTTAATTAGGCCCCCATTTTGCCCAATCAATATTAATCAGTTCAATATGATTCCATAGAGGTAATGATGGTTAGCAATTATTAGCAATATACTCACCTAGTATGCATTTAGACAGTTTAGCCAACTAATATTAATATAAAATATATTACTATATATTTTATAGAAGATTTTATTTTATATTTTTTGTACTTTGTATTTTATATTTTATAAACTGTATTAATGTATATTTTAAATATATAACATAGGGATAATTAGATGAGATAGATTCTTTCTTATAGTAGGCCTCAAACTTTAAAACTTATGAATTCACCATTTACACCTTATTTACCAGATATAAAGTTCACTTGCCTAGCCACAATAATGCTAATAACCAAACCTAGCATGGGTAGGATGTTTTGATATAATATGGACAGTCTCCCAACATATTTTTGTACCTCTGGATCAATCTCTCTTGCCCACCATGAGGAGTGGCCCATGTTCTAATCCCTTAGTGGGGATGATCCTTGCCTTGTCCACTCTGTGAACATCCATGCTGATGCAGCCTTCCTGGTTCTTCTGGTCAAAAGCAAGTTCTATCAACCAATAAGATTCTATTTTACTTTGCTTCTTCTGAGTGTCTGGGTATCAAGCTCTATAAAAATAAAGCCCTGGGGAAAGGGGACATCTCAGACTGTGAGGAAGATCTGAGGTTCACATCATTGGAGGGGGCCATGGACCCTTTAATAGAGTGCTAGTGGTTCAGAGCTCTATCTCAGTGCTTTTTTCTTGCAGAATGGATAATTTTGGATCCCACAAAAAGCAGATATGTTTATTCTTTCCCTATTCTCTGCCCCCAAGTAGCTAACTCTGAAAGAACAGAGGCTTGGAGGGGTTAAATGATTTCCCTGAATTCACCCCTCCCCAATAAAGAGTAAAGAGTAGAACAAGAAAGAGAAGATAACTTTTGAGACCTGATTCCATGTCCTTTTCATCATATCATGTTCTGAAGTGAGGTACACTGGTCCAGATTTTTAGAAAATAAAGGGATAGAAAATTTTCTCCATCTAACAATTACACCTACAATTTAGCACAAATGTCTTCTCTCTGTGTGTATGTGTGTCACTTTCTCTCTCTTTCCCTACCTGTCTCTGTCTTTCTCTCGCACTCTCTCAGCAATTGAGGTTAAGTGACTTATCCAGGGTCACATAGATATAAGTGTCAAGTGTCTGAGGATGGTAATATTAATCTCTAAATACCTATTGAGACCTAACAAATTAGGAAATTCAACTGATAGTAAAGGTCATAACAGATCAGATTATAATAGGAATATGACTTAAATGTTTACAATTCACTAGATAAGTGATCTCGTCTCCCCCTAGGCGTGACACCTGTGTGAAAATCATAATCCATCTTTATCTTTTCAATGAACTGATTCTTTTGTATGTCTTTCTGACAATCTTCCATAGAGAATAAACTTAAAGCTAGAGGTTTTCTTTTGGTTCTTTTTATATTTCATTGATACCAAAACAATACCTATGTTATATTTACTCTCCTCCAGTCCTAGATATATTGTACTCAATGACATGATTTGTTGGTATTAGGTTACAGCCTGTTTACATATACCTATCATGTGGGAAATACTGACATTCTCAAAATTAATCAGAAGGTTTTCAATATTCCAATGTTAAAAGAAAATTTCAAAAGATTTCAGGTCACTTAGAATATTAATGATGAAAATACAACCAAAAAAGAATGTTCAAATCTACTCTAACTTAGTAAGAGAAGTTGTTTTATTAGGTTTTTTATAAGACGACTACTAGTACATACTTATTAATGTTGTCTTGATGTAATAATATAATAATATTTCAGTTCCCATTCATTTTCTCATGAATATTCACATTAGCAAGTGCTGTCAAAGTAGTAAGAATAATCAAAGAACAATTTGGTTTCCCTTAAAAAAAAAATCTCAGCCTAATTGATGTGGGAATTCAAATACTGCCAAAACCATCACCTGACAATATTTTGATATCCTGAGGCCCAGGGTTTCATCTATATTGTATCTTATTAGCACTGTAATCCCATTGGGATAGAAGCCTTGTTGTCTAGATGGTTTGTAAAATGGCACACTACCTACAGGGCTCAATAAATTTACATAAGTGTCCCTTTTTCTAGGAAAGTCTGGCTTTATAGAAAGCCAGAAGCTAATGCAACAAAGCTGAAACAGAGGTCCATGTTTTTCAAGCATGAGAAAAATAAAAGAAACCATTTGGAAGGGGCAACAAAGTCAAACAGTCAAGCACTTTCTGAGGTAAGGAAAGTATGCTAAATGTAAAAAGGCAATAAATTTGAGAAAGAAATCTAAACTTGGATATTTTCTTCAACAGCAATAGAGCTAATCTGCTACTCAAATTCTCATTTCACTGATTTTTCAAGAAGTCAAGAAAAAAGGCAGTTATAATAACAAGTTATTAGAATCCACAGAACTATAAATATGATATTCTCTTAAAAGAAAAATGAGATGCAAAACTAAAAAATTCAGTGCTATTTTTTCCTTGCTTAAGTTTTAATCATTGTATGAATCCTTCTAGCCCCTCAGTACAACTACCAAATTCTATAATAAATTCAACATGCAAGTTCAACATGTTTGGGGTATATATTGTGTCAGGCACATGACTTGATTTCTGTGATTTTCTCATCACAGAAGTAAAGAAACATCAACCTAGGAGCTGAAATATTTCTATAGACCACTAAACTATGCTAAGGCCAAGAGATGAAAAGCAAATTGAAAATATAAAATGATGTGTCCCGTCATGGCTCACAAATCATGTACATGGCACCAATTTGAGAGGTGCCTGCTTGAAATATGAAGGTAAAGGCTTTTGCATTTAATAGTTAGATCATACTGACTAGCTAAGGGATTTATTTTAAATGTTCATTAAAAGGGCAACCTTGTAACCATTATAATCTTAATTGCTTAGAAAAAAATCTTGTTTTTTAAGGCTTTGCTTATTTTCTTATATTTACTTATGTAAAAGGGTTTAGTTCTTCTCCCCCACTTTTTTTTTTTTTTTTTTTTTTGCCATTGTTCCCTCTACTCCTGAAGGGAAAGAGAAAAAACAGCATGCACACAGAGACACACATACATCCACACACACACACACACACACACACACACACACACACACACACACACAACTTTAGGTTAGTGCAAAGTATTCTTTTTAACTCTTATACGATTAAGTATGTTCTACTATAGAATGATCAGAAGCATCTGGGAAAGGTGGAAGTGAAAAAAATCCTCTCTGGGAAAGTTCGCTTTAATGCCTGCACTTCAGAGCTGCCCATTATCAACATTTCATAGTGAGTTTCTTTCTTTTCAAGTCCCTGAGGTAAGAGCAGTAAATTATGATTTGAACTAAACAAGTCACACTTGGCTCCAAAATCAAATTTTCCTACCTCTATTTTCTGGTCCCCAAGGTGGGCAGAGGAAATCCTGGTCACAGCCAAAGAAGTCATATTTTTGGCTCTCAAATACATTTTCCTGCTTCTCTAATAGCCAAGTCCTACTATTGAGAATACCAAAGCCTTCTGTTAGTGCTTTAAAACTTTCTTTTCATTTTTGCTTCTACCTCCTGATTTTTCAAAGTTAGGAAGTGATTTTTTGGGGGGGATCATAAAACCGGTGCCATTGCCCCCTTAGTTTTTATATGTCTAATTTTCCTAACATGTTTAGTAGCCAATAGTAACTGTCTTTATTATTAATTCAAGTTAGAGAGAAGAAAATGATGTACCTATAGTCTTTTTCATTTCTAGCAATAGGGAAAGGATCTAGACCTTGGAATTCATTAGCATAGGAAATTCTAAGGTGAGGAAACTCCCCCTTACCAATGAACCTTTTCTGAGAATTATAGTCTTAGAGAAATGAGAGGTTAAGTGACTTGAATAGAGTCTGGTGTGAGAGGAGAACCTTGAACCTGGGTCTTTCTGGCCTCAGTGCCAGCTTCTTATTCAATACACCTTGCAGCATCTCTACTATAAATAAACAATTAAAATGCTTACATTAAAATAAGTTCTCTACATTATTATATCAAAGCTTTAATTTAGAGGAAAAATGAAATATCTTGTTACAAGGCTATAATTATTTGAGTTTGGTTTTATCTGAAATCATAGAATTTTAGATTCATAGACTGGAGATCATCTGTTCTGGTTCCTGTGGGCATTTTAAATACTTGACAAATATTTGCCAAAAAACATGATATGAAGAAATGGGTGAAGGGGGAGGTTTCACACTCTTTTCTGATTCCATTTGTATTTACAGTCTTGTAATAGACAAATTAGCAACTCATTAAGATATACTTTACTGAAATCCCATTCTAATTCCTCATTATGGCACAGTGGCAACTCTGAGGTCTCAAAAGCTATGTCAAGAAAATGAAAGCTCTGACAGTGATTACCTGGACTTACTAGAAAGCCTATAAAAACAGAGAGAGCAATGAAGTATATATCTGTGCCCAAAGTATGATCTAATAAAATAAAATAAAACAAGTCACTAAGTTTTGGGGAAACGGTACACTTACATTATAAGAAGAGTTTTCTTACCTGGGAGTTCCCTATGCCAGTGAAATTATAGGTCTAATTCCTACCACTATATATGGTTGAAAAAATTAATTTCAGTCAGAAGAGAATATTTTGTGGTATGAGGATCCAGAAAGGCCTTCCAGAGAAGATGTCATCTCCTGTAGGCTAAGGCTTCTGAGAGAGATGGGTGCACTGCACTGCAGGCTGGAAATGGAATGTGTAAAGTCAGGAAATGGAAGGCAGTGGACAGTGGGCAGCTTGACTGCTGGCCAGGATGGCTACAATAGTAAATATATGAAGGGAACCAACATAAAATGGGCCTGTAAAGGAAGGTGGGAGTCAGATCGTGGTGGATTTTAAGTGCCAGGTGAGGATTCTGTGAAGCGGTGGGGAGTGACATGGTTAGATTCATGTTTTTGGAGAAACAGCCTAGCTGCTGTGTGGAGGAGAGATGTGAGAGGCAGAGCAACTAGAAGACTATGGCAAAAGTTCAAGCAAGAGGGGAGGCCAGCCTGAGAGTCTCTTGGCATTGGGAAGAAGAGGCCTGCAAGACCTTGTGGAAGCAGAAGAGACAAGGCTTGGTTACTGGTTATAGGAAAGAAGGAGAAACACGAGGCACAGAAGATTCTAAGGCTGCAATCTCTTTTCAATGGATGGAGATTGATGCCATTAACAGAACAGGGAAAATGTTCAATTTAAATGTCCAGATGTAAGATATTCAGCTGGAGATGACCACAAGATTGTAGATAATGTGGGATAACAATACAGGAGAGAAATTAGGGCTGAATACATGGATTTTTTTTTATTATAGTTTTTTTATTTACAAGTTATATGCATGGGTAATTTTACAGCATAGGCAATTGCCAAACCCTTTGTTCCAATTTTTCTCCTCCTTCCCCCCCACCTCCTCCCCTAGATGGTAGGATGACCAGGACATGTTAAATATATTAAAGTATACATTAAATACAAAATAGTTTACATGTCCAAACCGTTATTTTGCTATGCAAAAAGAATCGGACTCTGAAATATTGTACAATTAGCCTGTGAATGACATTAAAAATACATATATGCAGGCAGGCAAAAAATATAGGGATTGGGAATTCAATGTAATGGTTCTTAGTCATCTCCCAGAGTTCTTTTGCTGGGTGTATCTGGTTCAGTTCATTACTGCTCCCTTGGAACTGATTTGGTTCATCTCATTGCTGAAGATGGCCAGGTCAATCAGAATTGATTATCATATAATATTGTTGTTGAAGTATATAATGATCTCCTAGTCCTGCTCATTTCACTCAGCATGAGTTTGTGTAAGTCTCTCCAGGCCTTTTTGAAATTATCCTGTTGGTCATTTCTTACTGAACAATAATATTCCATAATATTCATATACCACAATTTTGAATACATGGATTTAATGTAGAATTGTGATCTCCCTACCAAGGTGACAATTGAACCCATGGGCACTGATATGATCATAAAGAGAGAAGAAAGAGGGGTAAGACAGAAGATTTTAAGACAGATCCTTTGGGGGGAAGCACGATTTAGTAGGATGGAACAGGATGATGATCTAAACAGAAAAGACTGAGAAGAAATGGACAGACAGGTAGGAAAAAAAACCCAAGAAATAATAATGTCATGGAAACCTAGGGAAGAGAGAGTATCCAAGAGAGGAAGAGAGAGGGCAACTTTGTCAAGAGCTGTAGAAAGGTCAAGCAGAATGAAAACTGAGAAAAGGCCAATGAATTTAATCACTTAATCTTGGAGAAAACAGGGCCAATAAAGTATTTTACTGCTATTTTGCTGTTTAAAAAAAAAAAAAAAAAAAAAAAAAAAAAGGACCAGAAACCAGATTTCAAGGGGTCAAGAAATGAGTAGAAGAAGATGAAAAAGAACTAAATGCAAGAAATCTTACTACCAGAAAGGTTGAACACCAAACTGGAAATTCTTTGAGAATGGACCAAAAAATGGGTTGTATTTTATGCCTGTGGTCTAAAGATGAATCTATATAAGTTCAGAGAAGTTCATTAGTACGGAATTGGCTAGCAGATAACAAACTTTTCCTGTCACTACAACTTATAAGAACCATATACTAAGGCATAGAGAGAAGGGTTGTGATCTGTACTAAAGAATTAAGTCCCCATATTGATGACATAATGTATCACTGAAAAAAAACACGTCATTATCATGTGATACCAATTAAATATGCAATATAGTTTTAGTGAGAAAGTGTTCTACAGTCCTCCTAAATATGTTCAGTCCTCCTAAATAATCTTTAAGTTTCTTGTGAGTAAAGAGCTGTGTTTTAGAAACTTCAATAAATAAATCCTCAAGAAACAACGTCAGATGTATGAAAAAGAGAATAAAAATTATTTAAAGATGAGCAGGATGATTTCAGAAAGGCCTGGAAAGATTTACATAACTGATGCTGAATAAAGTGAACCAGAACTAAGAGAACATTGTAATAATAACAGCAACATTATGTGTTAATCATGATAAGTATGATAAACTTAACTCTTCTTAGCAATACACTGATTCAAGACAATTCCAATAGACTCAGGATAGAAAATGCCATCTGCATCCAGAGAGAGAACTATGGACACTAAATGCAGATTGAAGCATACTATTTTAACCTTTTTAAAAAATTTGTTTGCTTTTTCTTTCTTGTGTTTTTCCCTCTTGTTCTGATGTTTTTCACAACCTGACTAATATAGAAATATGTTTAAAATGACTGTACATGTATAATCTTTTTCTGATTCTTGATGTCTTGAGGAGGGAGGAAGTAAGAGGAATGGAGAAAAGAAAATTTGGAACACAAAATCTTACAAAAATGAATGCTGAAAACTGTCTTTACATGTAATTGGAAAAATAAAATACTATTAAAAATTATTTAAAATAATTTCCCCCAGGTTAAAGTAAATGATGGCAATTACAATTAGAATTGTACGGGCCTAACACAGCCACAATAAAAGACCATAGGATTTGGAATCATACCTACCAACAATCAAAAGAACTAGGGCTGCAGCCAAAAATATCTTATCCAGCAAAATCATCTATAATATTGAATGAGAAAAAATGGACATTCAATGAACTTGCAGGTTTTCAGGACTTCTATCAACCAAACCCAAACTTAATAGAAAATTTAACAAAAACATAACATATAAGCCAATATAAAAGATCAATTTCAAGGAACTCAATATGGATAAATTGCTTGTGGGTTGGGTTTTTTTTTTTAACTATGGGAAATGAATACCACATGTTTAAGATTGACATCAACAATAGGGCAGCTTAAAAGAAAAATTGGAGCAGAGTTAAGGTAAAAACCGGTAATTGTGTCATACATATAAGGTGCAGAGAAGAATAGACACAGAGGTATTAGAAGGGGGAAGAGAGCTTGTAGTTTTAAAAACCTACTCACACTGAGAACGGGTTAATAGGTAACACTACATATATACCATGAAGGGTATAGCACTCTCCAAAATCTATAAAGAATTAAGGGAGGAGGGATGGATAGACTGGGAAGCAAAGGATGTGGGAAGAAGACAAGAGAGGCAAGGCAAGTTAGGAGCAGAATTAAAGCAAGGAGTCAGCAGGGATAGGAAAGATATATGTGTGTCCTCTCATATTGGCTAGGATGACAGGAAAAGATAATGATGAATGTTGGAGGGGATGTGGGAAAACTGGGACACTGATACATTGTTGGTGGAATTGTGAATACATCCAGCCATTCTGGAGAGTGATTTGGAACTATGCTCAAAAAGTTATCAAACTTGCTGAGTGAAATGAGCAGAACCAGGAGATCATTATATACCTCAACAACAATACTATATGAGGATGTATTCTGATGGAAGTGGATTTTTTCAATAAAGAGAAGATCTAACTCAATTTCAATTGATCAAGAATGGACAGAAGCAGCTACACCCAAAGAAAGAAAACTGGGAAATGAATGTAAACTGTTTGCATTTTTGTTTTTCTTCCCAGGTTATTTTTACCTTCTGAATCCAATTCTCCCTGTGCAACAAGAGAACTGTTCGGTTCTGCACACATATATTGTATCTAAGATCTACTGTAACCTATTTAACATGTATAGGACTGCTTGCCATCTCGGGAAAGAGGTGGAGGGAGGGAGGGGAAAAATCGGAACAGAAATAAGTGCAAGGGATAATGTTGTAAAAAATTATCCTGGCATGGGTTCTGTCAATAAAAAGTTATTAAAAAGAAAGAAAGAAAGAAAGAATATAAAAAAAAAGTTATCAAACTGTGCATACCCTTTGATCCAGCAGTGTTTCTACTGGGCTTATATCCCAAAGAGATTTTAAAGAAGGGAAAGAGATCTGTATGTGCAAGAATGTTTGTGGCAGCCCTTTCTGTAGTGGCTAGAAACTGGAAATGGATGTCCATCAATTGGAGATTGGCTGAGTAAATTATAGTATATGAATGTTATGGGATATTATTGTTCTGTGAGAAATGACCAGCAGGAGGATTTCAGAAAGGCCTGGAGAGACCTACATGAACTGATGCTGAGTGAGATGAGCAGGACCAGGAGATCATTATATACTTCAACAATAATACTATATGATGATCAATTCTGATGGACGTGGCTCTCTTCAACAATGAGATGAACCAAACTCGTTCCATTTGTTCAATAATGAAGAGAACTAGCTACACCCAGTGAAAGAACTCTGGGAAATGAGTGTGAACCACTACATAGCATTTCCAAGTCCTCTATTTTTGTCCGCCTGCAGTTTTGATTTCCTTCATAGGTTTAGTGTACATTACTTCAAAGTCCGATTCTTCTTATGCAGCAAAATAACTGTATGGATATATATACATATATTGTATTTAACATATACTTTAACATATTGAACATATATTGGTTTACGTCTACCTGCCATCTGGGGCAGGGGCGGGGGAAAGAGGGGAAAAGTTGGAACAAAAGGTTTTGCAAGGGTCAATGCTGAAAACGTACCCATGCATATATCTTGTTAATATCTATGATAAAAAAAAAAAGATATATGTGTGTGTTATGTATGGGGATGTGTATATATATATATATATATATATATATATATATATATGCATATGTCTACATATGTATACATAAATATATCCTTTTAAAAACTATAGCCTGCTTAGGGTTGGCATGGGGATAAAAGGGAGAAAAAAGAATAAAATAAAAAACGTGAGCAGCACAGAACAAAAGAATAATTTACAAGGAAGTTAAAAAAAAAAAAGATGGACACTCATGAATATGGTGTCTTCTGCTAATATGCATATGTTCCTGATCTGGTAATATATTGTTATATATATTGTTATATATCTCCCTGATGTTCTGCTGGGCACATGATAATGTTCTTTTGTGTTTTTTCCCTCACTGTGTTTTGTATTCCTTTTCTGTTTTTCTTTTTTCTTATTCTTTTTTTTTTTAATAAAATAAATTTTTAAAAAATAGAGTAAATGATACCAGTGTTCCTACCAAATTTGCAAAGTCTCTTCAACTTAATTCAACAGATTTATTGAATATCTATTATGTGCAGGTGGGCATTCTGAAATGGCTTCCCTCAGTTTATCTGCCATTATTCTCATGCCTATAGCACTTAATATCTCATTTAAACCTCACAATAACTTTGGGAGAAAAATTGCTAATATTATCTGCATTTTAGAAATGAGACCACCAAGACCTAGAGAGACAATGTACTCAAAGTCATATAGCTATCAGTGACAAATAAAAGATCAGTACCTAAGTAATTTGACTCCTGTGTCCTTTCCACTGGGCCACATTACATTACCCCTGCCACTGCTACCACCACCACAAAATGTTTAAAAGAAAAAAACCAAACACAATAAACAATTGTTTATCCAAAAGTCAAACAAGAAACTCAAATGATTAAAAAGATCAGAGAGAGTGATAACTGACATTCATAATAATGACTCCTAATCCTATAATTTAACTGGAATTATTCTCTCCTAAATTATTAATGATCTTTTGTCAAATCTAAAATCTTTTTCTTAATCTTCATCCTTCTTGATCTCTATGTTGTTTCCCCTTTTGTCCTTTCTATTCTCTTCCCTTTAAGTTTTCAGGATGCTGTTTTCTCTTCATTCTCTTGGCTATTCCATTCTTTATTCTACCTGATGACTGTTTCTTTTGCCAGATCTTCATCCAGGACATGTCCACTAACTGTGGATGTCCTCTAAGGCTCAATTCTGGGTCATCTTCTCTTCTCCCTCTATACTGTTTCACTGGGTGATCAGCTCCCCTGGTCTTGATTATCATCTCTACATGTGACCTTAAGATGGACTAGTCCAGTCCAAAACTTTCTCCTTATCTCTAGCCTCACATCTCTAGCTGTAGATAATTCGAACTAGATATTCCACAGCCTTCTAAAATTGAACTCAGCTTTCTCCCCAAACTCTCTCTTTCCTAGTGAGGGGACCGGGTCTTGTACTACATTTTTCATTCCCTTGCATCACCCTTATCCAATCAGTAGTCAAGTCAAGCCATTTTTTACCTTTGTAACTGCCATCATCCTGGTGCAAGACCTTGTCATCTCACACCGACCCTACTGCAACTGCCTGATGACCAGCCCCCTTGCCTTAAGTCTCTCTTTACTCCAGTTCATCCTCTACTCAGCTGCCAAACTGTTCTTCCTAAAATGTAAACTTGCCTGTAGTATCTCTCTATCTAGTGACTCCCCATTTATCTTGGATCAAATACAAAATCTCCAGTTTGGTTTTCAAATCCTTCCATAACCTGGCCTTTTCCTATCCTTGATTCCCTTCCATATGCTCTTTGATCCAATAAGATTGGCCTTGTTCCTGGCTATTCTAGGAAAGCTGATCTGGTTATTCTGGGAAGGTTGGGCTGGCTGTTTTAGGAAGATTGGCCTCCTGGGAGTTCCTTGCACAACACTCTGTCTCCCAGCTCTGAGACTTTCCCCTGGCTGTCCCCCATGACTGGAATATTATCCCTTCCAAAGAGGAAGCAAACCTCTTTGCTTCCCTGGCTATCTTCAAGTCTTTCATACTGGTAGAAACCTTTCCCAAGCTTTTCTCTGAAATTGTCCTCAATTTATCTTGTATGTATTTTGCTTGCACATGATTGTTATCTTGTTGTCCCCCCATTAGAATGTGAGTCCCTTGATAGAAATAATTTATTTTTGCCTTTCTTTGAATCCCTAACACTTAGCATAATACCTTGATATAGCAGTTGTTTTAATAAATTTTAAATGTTTGATTGACCAAGAGGGATTAAAGGATCCTAAAGTTTCTTTTAAATTATGAAGGTATTAAAAAACCCTTCAAAATTTATAAATTTTATTCAGTCATTCCTCTAAACAGCATAAACAGAATATCTAATTCATTATGGATTAATGAGAGTTATCAAGGTAGCCAAATTGAGAAGGATGCGGTATACATAGAAAACCTTGACTTAGCAAGGCTATTGATTCTATTTTATGCAATATAGTTATTGACAGACTTTCTGAAATGGTATAGCAGTAGCTTGCCAAAGATTTCAGTGAAGCCAGAAGTTAGAGGTGGTGGTGAGACCAGTCATGCATTGATTTCAGCAGCAACCAGCAGACCAGTAGAGCAGTTCAAGCCAAAAACTATCTGGCAGCATCAAGTGGAACAAAGTCTGATGAGGACCATGAGACCAAAATCAGCAGAAGTAAAGTGCCAGAGTATCGTGTATTTCCTCAATTTATTTACAAGGGTCCTGGGAGGGAATATTTTCCTAGATTCAAGGTACCTAAAACTCCTAAAACTAAAGCTCTTGAGCCTCCATTGTCATATGACAATTAACCCAAAACATAGTAAGAAAAATATTAATATAACATCTCTCCCATTAATCTGGAGTGTACAAATATACCCAACATCAGTCAGGACAATAGACCCAAATAGAGGAAAGAGAGGGTTTGGGGAGAAAGATGAGTTCAATTTTAGATATTCCCTGAGAATGTTCAAGGGGGACAACTAATGCCTCTAATGTTTCATGATTGCAAGTGCATATTAGTATCATTTCTCTAAAGCAGATCTTAGGCCAGATGTGGAGGCATATGTATATAATTGGGGAAATCAAAACTTGTGGATTGCTTGAGTTCAGGAATTCTTAGTTGCAGTAAGCTACTAGGCTGCCTACAGAGGGATAAACCAACTCAGATTAGAAATGGGTCAGGTCAAAGTAATAAATAATGAGATCAGACCTACGAGTAGCTTTTATACCCCCAGCCTGAGCAAACCAGGGAGATTGATGAAAGGAGAACAAAAACAACAAACAGAAAGGAAAAAGAGAAAGAGAAAGGAGAGGTATCAGTTGGCTACTCTATGGCTCCATTCGTCATCTCTGTGACTTCCAGGATAAAAACATCTTTCCCTAGACATTACATATTGTTTCTTTCCAGTAAAATATAAACTCCTTGCAAATGAGAATTATTTCTCTTTTGTATATTTTACTAGTAGAACTTAGTACAGAGCCTTGGTACATATTGAGTTCTCAATAAATGCTTTTTTCTTTCACTCACAGAAAAAGATGATCTGGATAGAACAATGAAATAGAATGAGGCAATGGCAAATTGGTGTAATATCAAATGGAAGGACCAAGTAGTTTTATATGCTTCTGTTCTTTTGGGTAGTGAACAGGATGTCATACCATGAAATCCTAACTCAACTCCAACCCACATTATTAGACAATTTTGGAGCATATAAATTTCTGGTGAGGAACAAAAAATGAATCTTTAATTCCTTGAAATGACACTTGACACCAAAGGGGATGTTTTGTTTAACAAAAATATCTATAACTGAAAAAAATTAACTTTTTCTAAAGATAACAATTATGCCTCTTATGATAAATCTAGAAGCTCAATTTCTCACTACAGGGTCATATTGGTATATTTAACAGAAATACTCAGAAATAAATCAGTTCCATATGCATATTTCATAGCTCTACTTATAAGCTAGTTTGTAATAAGCCTTATGAAATGGAAGAATGCATCATGTAGGTAAACCAATTAAAAGTAAGGAAAATGTCCCTTTATATCATGTACAATACGCCAGCACTGCTAGAATCACTTTAAAAATATCTTTTTTTGATGGAAATTTTTCTGAAATGGATTATATGCCAATCCTTTTTACCTCTAAAAATTTCTGGATAGTTTCATTTATTTTATTTGCTGCTACTAGAGTCTCCTCCTTTTAAAAATCCCACCTATCCTTTTCTATATGTCACAATTTTTAATCAGCAGTACAGTGTAATCTAGAAAGAACTAACCAAAGTTAAATAGAGAATTAAATTTATTAAATCAGTAATCTTAATTTTCTTTACAATCAAAAAATGCATAAGTTCTGACCCAAGAATAGGCTTACTTCCTCTCCTGCAAGTTACTTTATAAACTTTGTGAGAACAATTTTCCAGGCCTGTTCAGAGACCCTTTTTCAATTACACAAACATTTATTGTCTACTATGCACAAAAGAATGTGCTAAGCATTTAGAATAGAGACTAGCAGTGTGACTTCACTGGGAAAGGGAACTCCTGGGTAAGAAAATTGCCTCTATCAATTCAGATTGAAATCTTCTTGAAACTGTAGTATCAGAGAGTTGCCTAGAGTACAGATATTAAACTCAGATACAAGTGGGGGCCACTAAACTGGATCCCTGCAGACTGTATATTGCCTTAGTTGTCTTCTTATTTATTTTGCTAAATACTTCCCAATTACATTTGAGTTTGGTTTGGAAGCATTCAGGAATATTTCCTGTGCTATTACAACTACAGAGAAAAGTAAATAAAAAGTAATTTGAGTTAGAGATAGCCAGGGAAGAAGATGGAAAAGGTGAGCATCAGAAAAGTTTTTGAGAAGTGACATGAGAGCTAAGCCTTGGAGAAAGGTAAGGAGTCTAAGAGGTGATGAAGATAAGGGAGGAGTGTATTTCAAGTCTAGTTGCTAGCTTGATGAATGCAGTATGGTGGGAAATATATGATTTCAGAGACATCTAGAAAGTCTAGTTGGCTGTCAAGTAGACTTTGTGAAAGGGAGTAATGTGAGAAAGGCAAGAAAGAAAAGTCATCTCATCAGTACCTTCTCTCCCTCTGATTGGAAGGCAAAACACTCTAAAACCTCTATTTAAGGAGGGAGGCCTAAGCCAATCATCTCTTCATTCCTATATCCCTAACCCACTTACCCTCCATGTATTTGTATCCCTAGTAATCAGCACAGTGCCTGGCACATAGTAGACACTTAATAAAGATTTACTTAATTGAAAATTGAGGAATTAGGAAAGACCTAATAAAAGAGAAAAAAATAAAAGAGGTCCTGAAGTGGGCCTTGAAGGAAAAGAAGGGATTTGGAGGAGAGTCTACACCTCTAAGGGAGGAATTCATTGAGTGCACAGAACTGGGAGAAATAAAGAAGCAGTGAAAAGATAAAGGAATTAGAATAAGTAATGAGAAAACCAAATTATCACTCTTTGCAAATGACATGATGGTATACTTAGAGAACCCCAGAGAATCAACTAAAAAGCTATTAGAAATAATCCACAATTTTAGCAAAGTTGCAGAATATAAAATAAATCCACATAAATCATCAGCATATTTATATATCACTAACAAAATCCAACAACAAGAGATACAAAGAGAAATTCCATTTAAAATAACTGTCGATAGATAAAATATTTGGGAATCTATCTGCCAAGGGAAAGTCAGGAACTAAGTCAGATCTAAACAAATGGAAAAATATCAAGGGCTCTTGGATAGGTCGAGGGAATATAATAAAGATGACAATACTACCTAAACTAATCTATTTATTTAGTGGTATACAATCAAACTCCCAAGAAACTATTTTACTGACCTAGAAAAAAATCATGACAAAATTCAACTGGAAGAAGAAAAGGTCAAGAATTTCAAGGGAACTAATGAAAATAAAAATCACAGGAAGATGGCCTAGCTGTACCAGACCTAAAACTACATTATAAAGCAGTGGTCATCAAAACCATTTGATACTGACTAAGGAATACAGAAGTTGATCAGTGGAATAGGTTAGATTTGCAGAACAAAATAATCAATTTCTATAGCAATCTAGTGTTTGACAAACTAAAAGACCCCAGCTTTTAGGATAAGAATTCACTATTTGACAAAAACTGCTGGGAATATTGGAAACTAGTCTGGCAGAAACTAGGCATTGACCCGTACCTAACACTATATACCAAGATAAAGTCAAAATGGGTTCATGATCTACAAATAAAGAATGAGATTATAAGTAAATTAAAAGAACATAGGATAGTTTACTTCTCAGACCTGTGGAAGAGGAAGGAATCTGTGACCAAAGAAGAACTAAAGAATATTACTGATCACAAAATAGAAAATTTTCATTATATTAAGTTAAAAAAAGTTTTTATACAAACAAAAACTAATGCAAACAAGATTAGAAGGGAAGCAATAAAGTGGGAAAACATTTTTATATCCAAAGGATATAACTGAGTGGATGCCCATCAACCGGAGAATAGCTGAATAAATTATGGTGTATGAGTGTTACAGAATATTATTGTTCTGTTAGAAACGACCACCAGGATGATTTCAGAAAGGCCTGGAGAGACCTGCATGAATTGATGCTAAGTGAAATGAGAAGAACCAGGAAATCATTATATAAGGAAACAACAAGACTATAGAATGGTTAATTCTGATGGATGAGGCTCTCTTCAACAATTAGAGGATTCAAACTAGTTCCAGTTGTTCAGTGATGAAGAGAGCCATCTATATTCAAAGAGAGGTCTATGGCAACTGAGTGTGGACCACAACATAGCATTTTCACTCTTTCTGTTATTGTTTGCTTGCATTTTTGTTTTCCTTCTCAGATTTTTTTTTCTTTCTAGATCTGATTTTTCTTGTGCAGCAAGAATAAATATGTATACATATATTGGATTTAATATATATTTTAACATATTTAACATGTATTGGTCTACCTGCCATCTAGGGGAGGGGGTGGGAAGAAGGAGGGGAAATTAGAACAGAAGATTCTGTAAGGGTCAATGATGAAAAAATTACCCATGCATATGTTTTGTAAATAAAAACTATAATAAAAAAAAAGAAGCAATGAGAAGATAAGAAGGCCAATTTACCTGATGCATAAGTTCATGAAAGAGAATTGTACAAAATAAAACTAGGAAGGTAGATGAGAATTAGACTGCAGAGAACTGTGAATGCCAAGACAATAAATTTCTCAGTCCCAACTTGAAGTTAAAAAGCCACTAAAAAATACTTCCTTACTATGGCCCACCCCAATAGCAAAAAAAGATTCAAATTGTTGGATTAGCAGTAACAACAGCAGTGACTCTTTGCTATAAAGCCTAATTCAAGGTTTTAACAAACTTATCTGAAATACCTATATTGTCATTTGTTTTCTCATACATAAAGTGATCATAATTATTAGAACCAACCTACCATCAAGGGTTTCTTCAAGAATTAAATGAAATACCACATTTATAACACTTTGCAAACTTCAGAGTACAACAGAAATGAAGGTAGTTGTTGTTGCTATTGCAGTGTTCAGAAAGAACTCTGTGCTATGAGCATGAACAGATAAAAAATTTAGATAAAACACTGTCTCTGCCTCCATGGAGTTTATAGGGACATCTGTAAGTTAGCAATCTACCAAGTTGGAGGGATGTGTGTATATGTGTCCGTGCATGTATGTGTACTCACACACATACATGTAAAGGAACAATGCACAGGCTAGGTCTATAACTCAAATGTACACTGGAAGTGTTGTCTTTTATGGTGCTTTATGTCCCAGCTTCTTAAATTGTGGTTCTCAATCTCATACGAGGTCTCATAACTGAATGTGGCCATTGTGAAATTATGGCTTATTATCAGTAAATGTTTGATTTGTATAATTATTTTATATACTTATATGCCTGGGATCACAAAAAAAAAAATTTGGAGAAAAAGTTTAAGAAGCCCTGCCCTAAGTTGTCAATAAGTATCTGCTAATGATATCTTTCACTTATATGTTTTGGTGAAAATCTCTGGCTTTTTAGGACTTTACTGGTAGAGAGGAACACATGACCCCTATTTTCCTCAGGCTTATTCCAAATGCAGAAGAATCTATAACTGCTTGCACAGCCTTAAGTCTTATCCCTATCAACACTAACTACCTCCTGTAATATTAATCTATATCTTTACTTGACCTAATTCAAGCAGGCAATAACACTTAATGAATAAACAGCAAAATTCCATTGTTGAGAATTTCAAAAGAAATGTTTAATATTTTGGAGCTCACAACTCAAACGGGGAAACAGAATATACATAAGAGAAAAACAAATGAGTATTTATTATTTAGTATTATTTATGAGTATTTCATAAAGAAAAATATAAGGAGAAGTCCATAGGGAGAAAAAATGATCTTCCCAATGTAGATAATTCTTCAAGGATACCCACCCAAAGCCTGACTTAAGATTAATTTCCCCCCTCTCACCTTTCCATCATCCTGCAAAATAATGAACAAAGTAAAAAAATATATGTTCATATATTTGTATGTTCTCTTTATAGTTCATCAGTAGTTAAGTAAAAATATAGCATGCCTTGAAAAGATGGTATATAAATGAGATATCTCTGATTTAAACCCAACTAGAAAACAAAATAGGATAAAATAAAAATACATATTAATTTTCACTCCTAATGTGTGACAAGCATTTAATTAATTATTAATGAAGGCTACTAATTACTGACAAAAATGTGGTTTCACTATTCTAATGAAAAATCACTTCCATAGGTTTCTAAAATCATTACATTTTACATGTACACAAATGTACATTACAAAAACATATATTACATGTTATTGTTGTTTGAATCATTTGTGTCTGCTCTGTCATGACCTCATTTGGAATTTTCTTGGCAAGAATGCCTGCCATTTTTTTTCCTCCAACTCATTTTATAAATGAAGAAATTTAGATAAACAGATTTAAGTGACTTATCCTGGATCACCCAGCTAGTGAACAGCAGAAGATCAGTCTTCCTGAACTGGCCCTCTATTTACTGTGCCACCTAGCTGCTCCAAAGAAATGTCTATGAATTTAATTTTTTTTAAATGAAGGTTATTTAAATACTACTCACTTGGGCAGGTTCTTCAATGTACAGAAATGAGAGGAAAAGATTATTAATAGAATCTTTATAGCAAATAAAATGTTTAAGACCTTTGATAGCTTACCTGAAGATCGTTCACTTTTGGAAATGGGATCCCTATAGTTATGACAGCACGAGCATTCTCATCTGAGAAATCCAGTCCCTCACTCACTTTACCTCGGCAAACTGCTATAAGGAGGGCACCATCTTAAAGCAAAAGAAAATAAATATTTAAAAGAAATATCTGTGAGAATTTTTCAAATTCTCGAATATTCCCAAATATATAATATATATACTTATATATTATATAAGATTATATTCTTATATATTATATAAGATTATATATAAGAATACATATTCTTATATATAAGAATTTGTCATTCTTATAACTTCTAAAACCAGTTTTATTTATAATTAGAATACAGAAAAAAAATTTTTTAAGTAAAATAACAGACTATTATAACAAAGTATTGTAGAGTTTTAAAGTATTTAAAATAATCTGTCTTTAAAAAAAACTTGTAGAACAGCTCTGCCTGGACCTATTTAACAAGTTATTAATTCTGGGGAGAAGAAGGGAAGGAAAATGGACAAAAATAGAGTGACTCCATGACTATTTTCTTGAAAAATCTAAGCAATGCACAAGAACAACCTCAGAAAGGAGCACAGTAACTACCTTAGCCAACTGTCACCCTATTTGCCAAGTGAAGTGCTACACCAGCCAAAGTCTTATAACCAACCTATTTTTTTTTTCCATTTATAAAATTCCCAGATATCTTTTACATTTTTTTTTTTTTTTTTGGTGTGGAATTCCTTGTTAAAATGCTGCAGACTACTCTTACCCAACAGAAACTTCTATTTTTTTTTTTATGACCTATTCTTTTACTTCTTCTATAAAATTCCATATAGCCACACCAGATTATCAGGAGAATACTTTTTTCAAATGAGCCTTTATTTCAGTCTGGGGTCAATGAATGCACTTCTCTGTTCCTCCAGTGTAATAAAGCATGTTCTCATATATAAATATAAGAACAAACTTCCTGTCAGAATTATCCAAAATGGAATGAGTTAGTTTGGAAAATTACAGGTATATTACCTCCCCTCAGAGGAGGTTTTTAAGTAAGATTAGATGACCACATGTTGGAAATGTCGTGAAATCTAATGTTATTTTGATTTGGGTTGGATTTGATAAACCTCTGAAGTCCTTTCCAACTATGAGATTATGATTTTCATCCAATTCTGGGCCTAGTTCACTGTCTATTATAATGCATAAAATTAATGTGCTGACAGATCAGCTCTATGGGACCATCTATTCTATGTTCTATCACAGTATGGAAAACATGTATTTTTCACCTACTTCATCTCTTTTTGTGTGGAATGTTAGAACAATTTTCTGAGGGATTAATGATCTCATATAGTACGTGTTATAATGTTCTAAAGTTTTATGAAAATAAGAAAAGAGAAAAGATGGACTTTTGTAAATGATTTACTGTAGCAGAACACATTTTTATAATCATTCAATTTACAGAGGGACGAGAAAATAAAAAATCCAATTTATCGATATGAATGTAAAACAAAGTCTTAAAGGCTTTACTTATAAAAATTATTTCCTACATGAATATCAAAATCATACAATATTTTAGATCAGTTTTGTCATACAAAGTTCAATGATAGTTGAGATTGTGGAAATAGCTTTTATTAATGATCTCCTGAGCACTGACACTGAGTGAAATGTTAAACATGGAAACATATGTTCAAATAAGAAGTTCATCAATATTATAAAAAATGTCATATTAAAGTCAAGACAAAGGATTCTGCATTGATGGCAAGGTTTTCTAAACACTTATAATCATAGATGTTATATTAATTGCATAAAATTTTAAAATGCCACAAACTCTGTTTTGTGAAATTCATAACAATGCAAAAAAGATTGGTATGATCATACACATAGGAAAAACAAAGAGGATAAAAAAATACTCATTGCTCAAACTGACATATTAACTAAATGAACAAATTTCAAATTAGCTCATCATTGCTTGCTTCTACATAAGCCCATCTCCTTCAAATTATCACAGAAATGCTATATATGGTTATGAGTCACATATCATATTATCACAATCTAGGAAGAATTAAAATTCCAAGTAACACAAGACAATGGAAAAAACCCTTCAGAATTTTTAAGCAATAAATATTATGCTACACAAAAATGGCATAAAGACACCATCAAGGATAATGTTTAATCAAAAAACGAAATAGGCTAGTTACATAGCAAAACTGAGAGGTAACAAATGAATAGTAAGAAATACTAAAGAACAGGAAGACTTTCAGAGTTTTGATGAGCCCTCTATTTTTTTTTTATGTAAAATATTTCCATATTGGTCATTTTGTACAGGAAAACCCAAGTAAAAGAAAAAAAAATTTAAGAAGGAATGTGAAAAATAGTATGCTCCAGTATTCACTATCAGTTCTTTACCTAGAGGCAGATAATATGCTTCATTATTAGTCCTTTGGGATTATTTTGGGTCATTGCTGAGAATAGCTAAGTTACTCACAGTTCTTTATCAAACAATATAGCTGTTACTATGTATTATATTCTCCTGGTTCTGTTCACTATAGAGCAGTCACGTAAGTCTTTCCAGGGTTCTCTGAAATCACCCTACTTGTCACTTTTTATGGCACAATAATATTCAATTACAATCATAACAGAGCTTGTGTAGTTATTCCCCAGTTGATGGGCATCCCTTCTATTTGATGTACTCTTTACTGAGGAATTATGATAAAACTTTGATAATAACTGCAGGGAACAAGAAGATGTCACAAGTTTGTGATCTGTAACAGTGGAGGGAATATTCATATTGATGAAATCACAGATCCATTAAATTATCAAGTCTTCAAAGAAACTCAGCTGGAAGAAAGATTACAATTACAATAGGATGATATACATATTCACACATGAAGTCTCTTATATGACTTCATGAAACAACATTGTAAGAACAATCTTAGCCTGAACTAATTGTAATTTTGACTAAGCAATCAAAATTAAAATTATAATCACTACTTTTACTTACTATATTAGTTCCCTGAACAATTTAAAATAGCTTTAATTCAGTGTCCTTAATTTTCTATAACTTCTACATCAAATACATAAGTAGCATTGTAAAAGAACTCAACCAGTTAAGGATTTTGTCATGGTATATATGTACACACATTTCTTTTTCTTTTGGGTGGTGGTGGTAGTGAATCCCAGATTTCTGATTTCATTAATATAAGAAATATCTCATATAGAAATTCCTTTTTCCCAATGCAATAGTCATAATATGGATGAGAAGCAGAACTTGAATCCAAGTCTTCCTTTCTCCAAGGCTAATGCTTTAGGCCACACCACCTCTTATTATGTGTCATTATTCATAGGATATTACTATTAGACTACTTATAGCTTGTTTACATGAATTATTATATTAGGGAGTGCATTCTTTAATTCCATTTTTGAACAAGAATTACATAGAACAAGAAGGTGGGGTCTATAACTTTACCAGAAATCAGAACTTGTGGTCAATAAAGAAGAGGAAATCTAAATGCATTAAAATATACATATGATAGAATTTATATGAGGCAATGCCAAATGAAACCAATCACCTAGGCCAAGAGATAAAATTTGAATACATATAAGACATTCAAATATATAACACAAAGTAAATACTGACAAGCATGAATCTTTTTGATTTTTATCAATATTTTATCTATAACATTTATAAATTTTATCAATGACAGTATTAATTCAGTGGTCAAGAAATACATGTACCTCGGTCTCCTTTACACTTGATCGCATCATAGTACACTTGTAACACTTCATCAAATATAACTTTCTCTCCCCTTTGTGGTTCCGTAATGACTGTTTTCACTAGCTCAAGGTTATGCCATAAACCAGTATGTATCCAACGTTCTTTTAATTTGTCCAGTAACTAAAGAGGAAAAATAAAGGGAAAAAAACCTGTAAATTTAGATAACTAAATAAATTGCTCTCTTCTTCCCATTGGCACATTTACAATGTAAAACACAAGAAGTAGAAACCTAACTTAAGGAATTAGGCTATCAAAATGGCAAAATATGGACATGAAATTTCTTCTAGTTAGTGGAAGTGAGGTAATTTCAATAATCCCTGATCTTCTTAAAAAGCAAATATTCCAGTAGAATATCTACTCCCTTCCCGAAAAAAGCTTCCTGCTTTCAGTACCTAGTGCTTATCACATAATAAGAAGTATTGACAGAGAATCAGATCTTGAAATTCACTGTTATATTTTAGTACTATTTAAAATTTGAACACTGGCCTTTTCTGGGGGAACGACTTATTAACTTACTCAGATCATTTCATTGAAAGGGAATGCTTCAATACTCAGCCTCAGCTTGGAAAACTCGCTGTCTCTTTCTCTCTTTGTTCTTCTGTTTCTTTTTGGGAGATAGGATGGGAGTGGGGGTTGATGAGGGGATAGAAGAGGAATTCCATATTGCCCAAACATACAAGTTTGGGAGTTGTACCATCTCTAAACTCTTAACCCAAATATCACTTCAAAACCCGTAAGCTGAAACTCAAGACCATTCCTAAACTCATAAATTCTATCTGAAATACTTTCATCTGCATTCTAAGAATCTACATATTCCTTAAAAACAACACCAGAAAAAATGATATAGTACTTGAAGGTTAGTTATGTTTCTATTGAGCACCTTCTCTCTCCTTTTTCAGGAGCCTTAATAAAGTGAAATAAATACTACTCGGTTCATTTCATATGAGTTAAATTAGAAATTCTTAATTTGGGGTCCATAAACTCGTGTTTTAAATATATAGTTTGGTCTTCCAATTCAATATAATTAGTTTCCTTTATAATCATGTTTTGTTTTATATATTTAAAAACATTTATTTTGAAAAGAAACTCAAAGGTTTCTTCAGACTGTTGTCAAAGAAGTCCATTACACAAAATGGTTAAGAACCCTTATTAAATAATAAAACTATTATTTTGGAATAAGAAGCTGGAATAACAAGTAGGATTTTAATAGTTTTAAAAGTCAAAAGCAGTTTCAGTTTTTATTTCAATGCTTAGGTACTTTAGAAATCAAATAAATTTGTATGGTTTCTAGCATTGATTCCTGCTAGCAATTTGTCTAAGCTTTGACATGAATTAATGTATGCTATTATGTATACATACATATACACACACATACATATGCACATCTAGGGAAAAAGAAAGCCAGAAAAGCATTATCATTTTTGCATTTTCTTTTCTCAATAGCAGAAGTTGTAAAACACATCCTATTGTAAAGTAGCTTGAATCGTTTCTTTTCAACCTTTCAATAATATCACAAGATACTCTATATGCTCTGTCAAATCTAACAAGGTATTAATAGAAAACTCTCCTAACTAAAAAATTTATATTATCATTCGTAATCACCTCTTAGCCTATTATTCATACTTAAAGAGCAACCAAATTTGAATATTTTCAGAATTCTTATTACAAATTAGTAAAGTGAAAGCAAATTTGCATACTAATGAATGGACATGCTTGTTGGTTTTTACATAAAGAATAAAATCTTGGTAGAATATCTGATATCTTTTACTGTTGCCAAATTTTTCAAGACTTCCATATTCAGTTAAGTTGATCCCAGATAAGATCATGACTCACAGTTTAAGAAGCTTTAAACTAGAGTATAGCCTTGGACAATAAAACAACTGCTATCTATGCTACACAACTGATGTACTTAAAAGAATGAGTTTTGTCCTGACAAATTATTATATGCATACATTTTAATTTTTCAGATTTTGAACAAGTTAAACATAATGTCTTGGAGGTGTCTAATTTTTTTGAGGTATCTTTTTAAAAGCTAAAAATCTTATATTAAAAACTGTGTCTATAGGTAGGTTTTTCTTATGTTTTGGGTTGTCTCAGAATCTCTTAATGTTTGGCTAGAGTGAAAAAGAGGGAAATAAGGATAAAAAGAGATCATTTTTTTCACTCTTTTATCACTCTTTCCCTGCCTCCAAAGGTTTTGTCCTCAAACCCGCTATTTATAAAGGGAAAAGAGGAGAAAAAGGCAGTGACTTTTCAATCTGCTACTTCAATCTCTCTTGCTTCATTGACAAGGCAAAGAGTCTTATCTTTGTTCAATGTATTTCATCCCAAAACTATTTGTCTGGTTTTCCCAATATCTCCAGTACAAGAGAACTGAGAAGTTTAATTGCTGCATTCACACTTGGGTAGCACTAGCTGTGTGATAGGAGCATCTTTTGAGAAGAACGATGATCAAATAGAATAGAGCAAAGGGGTAAGGAGTGCCTTTTACTTGATTTCCTGAATGATTCCTTCACCTAAGAGCCTTTTCCCAGAACCTGATCTCTTGTTTTTGTGTTGCAGTTCAATGGGAAAATAACAGTCTTCTCATAAAAAATTAAAATGAGGAAAACTTGGATAAAATTGCATAGCATAATAAGGGAGGATTGTCCCTGATGAGCTTCTTCTAAATGAAGCCATATATAACTTGAAAATGTAACTGGTTAGTTAATTATTACATTGATAAATTTTAGAGTTCTGTAGGTAACAGAATTTCTCTGGGAGTAGAGAGATTTAATGGACTAGCAGAACACTGTTTAGCTAGGATGCCTAACATGGATAACTCTACCTTCAGTCTTAAAAGGACTTCATCTCTATCTCTTCATGAGCTTTGGATGGTACAACAGATTTTTTTTCCTTTCTTTTTTTTGTTATTGTAGACATTCCATCCCCTTTTTCTCTCTCTCCCCCTCTGTCCGTCTCTGTCTCTGTGTGTGTCTCTCTCTCCTGAAGTTATGATTAATCACCATATTGATCAATTTTGTTATTTGAGAAACAGAGTAGCAAAATAGAGAGCCGGCCTCATGGATAGGATGTCTTAGGTTCAAGTACAGCCTCAAGTACATTCTGGCCATGTGACCTTGGACAACTACCTTAATCTCTCAGTGCAATTCTTTATGGCTCTAAGCTACAGAGAAGGGGCTGCTTTGTCTTGGTAGAGGGAGTATTCTATATCAAAGGAAGCACAAAATCAGCCACCATTCTTATTCCCTATTGTAGTCATCCTGTAAATTGTTTTCCTGGTTCTACTTTGCTTGATATCAGTTCATACAAGTATTGCCAAGTTTCTATGTATTCTTCATATTCATCATTTGTTATGACACAATTATATTCCATTATATTCATATGTTACAGTTTGTCCACACACTCCCCAAAAGATGGGCAATCATTTTACTTCCAATTCTCTTAAAATTCTATGGCTTCTTCTTACCTTTAAATTTAAATACAGGTATTAAATGAATGTTTAACATATTCATAAATAAGTATTTAAATATATACATGATAACTACAAGGTAAAATTTTGGGGACAGGATGCAAGGATTCAGCAGTAGGAGAGAACAGGAAAGACTTTGTGTAGGTGGTACTTCAGCAAGTATTGAAGAACACAAAGGATTCTAAGATTCAGAGAAGGACGGGGAGTAATGCAGGAGTGAGAGATAGGTAGTGAAAAGGTACAAAGACAGGAGACAGAATGTCGTGGATACGGAAAAGCAAGAAAGCTACTTTGGCTGGATCACCAGAACAAGAAGGGGAGAAATCTATTATAAGATTAGGAAGGTAGGATAGGGCCAGATTGTGTTGGGCTTTAGAGGCCAAAAACTAGGTGACTCTATTCAAGCCTAAAGGCAAGAAGAAGCCATAGAATTTTAAGGAATAGAGAAATGACACGATCACACTTGTATTTTAAGAAAAGCTCTTGGATAGTTCTATGTGGTATAGTTTGGAGAGTAAAGAGACTTGAGGTAATGATTTAGTCAAAAAACAAGATCCTGACTGAAGGGAGTAACTATATGAGTACAGAGAACAGCATGGAAAAGAGAAGAGGGCCTAAAATAGAGCACTGGCAAAAAGCCACAGGTAGGGAATGTAATTTGGATGATAAACTAGAAAAAGAAACTTTAGAAGAGTGAACAGACAAAGAACCAAAAGAGCAGTTCCATGAAAAAGCAAAGGTGAAAGCACTGAGGAAAGGATAGTTAACAATGTTCAATGATCACAAAAGGAGGAAGAATAAGAAAAGACCATCATATTTAGCAATTAAAAAATCACTGATATTGGAGGGAGCTGTTTCAGTTGAGTGATGAGGTCAAAAGTTGAGCACTGAGGGAAAAGAAAGTAGAAGTAATAGATAAAGGCAATTTCTTCTAAGGATTTGGTTGTGGGGGAAAAAATGAGTTAAAAAAACAGATTAAGGGAATGGTAAAGTCTAGCAAGGGTTTAGTTGTTTTGATTTTTTTTTCCCCCAAGATAGAGGAGATTTGGGCATATTTGTAGACAAGAAAGGCTGAAAAAGATAAGGATAAATTGGAGAAAGGATAAATTGGAGAAAGGGGATATTGGAGGGGGTGTGTGTACAAATTACAATTTGATACATAAAGTAGGAAGGGAATGGGATCAAAGATACATGCAAAAGAATTGATCATGGGGAGCAAAAGTTACCTCTAAGCCAGAAGTTGGAATAAAAAAGGAGACATAAGGAATGATGCCAAACTGCATTTTATCAAGATGGAAAGGAGAGAGAGTGCTCATGGCAAATGTCAATAAGTCAGCAATAAGTCTTTGTAAGTATTTACAATGAGCCAGGCACTAAGTAGTAATATATAAACTGAAGCAAAAAAAAAGAGTCCCAATCCTCAAGAAACTTACATTCTAATAGAGAAGACAACACATAAAAGGAAGGTGAAAAGTTAAGAGATGGTTTTAGTCTTCCTTTAAAAATAGAGACTCTAGAAGGAATTGAAAATCAGAAGCAGAGGCAGAAGGATCTTCCAGGATAAGAAGTTTGCTGGAAAATGGTGAGAAAGAAGCCTGGAGAGTCGGGAGCAGAGTCTGGAGTGGGGTGAAGGAGTTAGATCTATTTTTTTAGTAAAGTATGCAATGAGGTCTTTAGCTGAGAGGGGAAGGAAGTGAGAGGTAGCAGGCTTGAGGAGATGAGAGGAGAGAAAGTCTGGAAAAGCCTCTGTGAAGAACGGGTCAGATAGTCAGAAAGGTATAACAGGAATGCCTTGCTATCATGAGGGCTCACTTTAGATTAAATAAACAAACACTTCATCAGCTTGCTGGTATGACTTCTTCCAGGACTACTCAGAACTACATGAATAAAAGCAGAAGAGCAGGATGCTAAGAAGACTATTATAACCAGATACTGAATTTTTTGAGAAAGATAAATAACTGTTCCTAGGATATGTACTGGATTACAATTTGAATATAGAATCTCAGAAGAAAAGAGATTACAGAGTAATTTTGGAAAAGGGAGTCTAAAAGAGCTACGTAGTGGGGAACAAGGAGCAATATGTATTCTGACACTCATGTTAAGGGTATGAAAGAAATTGTAATCTGGACTGGAGAAGGCAGCTAGGGATACATTTATATGAGGAAACCTAGGTGTCTGTAAGTTTGATAACATACAAGGAACCTAGGAGAAAGAGGTCTAAAATAAAGGGGACGTTTGTTAAATATGGAACAATTTTTTTTAATTTCTAGAGGACAGACTAGGCTAGTTTGGGATAGGAAAGATGTAGGCAAGAAGTGAGTGGGTTTGAGGGGAGAAAAAAAAGATGAGTGATTGGGATGGTTTACTCTACATCACAAGGACTGGAAAAGAAAGAAGTAGTGTAAGTTTGTTAGACATGGAGATTTTCTGAGAAGAGTGCATAGAAGACCTCCTCAAAGCTGTTGGCTTTGGGAGGGGAAGAGAGAAGGAGAAAAGGAGGGAGGAAAGCAAGGAGGGAAGGAAAGAAAGAAGGAAGGAGGGGGGAGGAAGGGAGGGAAGGACAGAGAAAAAGAGGGAGAAAGGGAAGAAAATAACTTTATTAAGTTATTACTATGTGATCAGTACTGTTTTAAACAAAAGAGAGGCCTAAGAGTTCTTAGGTTTTTTTGAGCATTTGACCCTCAAAAAAGGGAGTTTGGAGGATATTGATCCATTGCTATTGAGAATGGAGAAGAACAGAAATTCTGAGTTCCCTCCTGTAGGAATGAATATGGGGTTTAAAATGAGAAAGGATTGATACCCTGAGAGGAAGGGAAAGGGGAAAAGGGAAAAAAAACATTTCCAGGAAGGTTGGGAATAGAATCTAAGCTCTCCTGAAGGAAGAGGATAAGAGGCTTGGTGCTGGCTTCTAATAGGGGCTCTCTAAGCTCTACCAGCAATTAATTAAGCAGATGGCATTTTATTCCAAAATGCAGGCAAAATTTCTTTATCTTCATGCTTAATCTTGTCTCTCAAACTTTGTCCCAAAACTGAGAAAAAAAAAATGACTTGATTTCCCTGAAGATTTATGGCCCTGTTACGGTCATTGCTAATGATGAAGTCACTGAGCAGTGAGATAACCTCAACTTGAGAATAGATTACACCTGTCCTATAGGTCTGTCCCATCACTGTTTGCTACACAAACAGAACTGTTACATGACTTCAAAGAACTTCTTCCTAACTAAAAGGCATCCATATATTTTATGATTTCTACATTTTATATCTATTGTGCTTTAGCACGAATGTATTGAATATGCTTTCTCTTTGCATGTCTTGAACCAGATTAAAATGTAACTAGAAAATACTGAACAACATAAGTGAAAATCCAATAAAACAGAGACAACATTACATATAAAGTCAATATGGAGAGAGCAGAGATCCTTATGTACTGATTAATATCTTCCTCCCCTTTTTATATTTGAGTTTTCTATTTTCACATACTAACAATATGACTGAATACTCTGCTGACTAATTCTAGTTGTTGGGTTTTTAAAAGATCTTAAATTTCTTGTGATTAATTTAACCCTGTGTATAAAATATAATAAAGCAAGGTGTAAAAAAGTTACAAAAGTTTAGTTCTCTACATAGAATGCAAAATGATATGAATAAAATACACTCAAAAAGTAGGATATGATCTTTGTGGCAGTCCCAATCTCACAGTTATGCATAAAGTTAGACACTAACTCTGCTTTATACACCATCATTAAACATGATCATTATACGTCATCATTAAACATGATACATAAGACCATTCCATGGTCTTAAGTACATGGAATCTAATGGATTTTAAAGTCATTTAAAAAAAATTAAAAGGAAACATTATGTCTATTTAAGATATAGATAGAAATCTCCATTTCATTTATGAGTAAAGTATGTACTTTTCAAAGTCAAATTTCAATCTTTTAAAACTATATTTAATTTCAAAGAAGTAACAAAAAACTTAGGTAGATTAATTCAAAAAATTCAGGAAGCTTTTTTATTAGTACCTATTAAGTTAAATTGCCTGAAACTGACTATTTAAGTTTTTTTCACCAAGAAACTGTGCTAAATAAAAACATAAGACAAATAAAAATCATGAATGCCATTACAGACCACTAAAAGCAAATACTGATGACAAGTTTCCTAATTTGTTATTACTTGCAGGTAGAGAGAATAGATCTGGTTCATTAGTCTTACAAGTTTCCAGCTAAGAAACCACTATATAAACTCCCCAGTCACAATGCAATGACATCTGGAAAATAAAACAAACACTGTATAAGAACTGAAAAGCAAAGATCATTTTTTATCATAAATTTTAGAAATTGGAAAATTATACAAAGCAGTATTTTCCCAGTTATGGTTTAAAGTCAGACTTTGTTTTAGCTACATATTCAAAATCTATATCCAATATGAACCAGCCATTACAAAATAGAAGCAGGTAAGTGCTAAAAAACACTCAAAAAATTTCCCAGGAGAACTGAAAACTAATCAGTTTCATAGGATGTTCTGTCTACTCAGCATCTTCACCCTAATTTTTTTTATATAGGAACAAGCTTCATTGCAAGGGCATAAAGCACATTTTATCAAATTTACTAGCTAGGAATAATAAAGTTCTTCACTGCTACTTGGACTAAAAAAAAATACATATATATGTATATATGTATGTATGCATGTGTGTGTATATATATATCATGAGGCTCCTTTTAATAACTATTACAGTATCAATGTTGCTATTAGTGCAAAAAGTCAGGAGTTTCCAAGGGGCTAACATTGATCTTAAAAGCTTTTTCTCTTCAGAGCAGTTCTTATGTTTGCTATTAGAATTTTATTTTTGAATTAGCACTGCTTCCGAATCTCCAATAGGCTGGAAATGTGTTGGAAAGAGAAATTCTGCACAGTCAGCACCACATCACAGTATATTTCACATGGAGAATGGCCATGAAATGTCAAAATCATCATTTAAAAAAATTCAGTGATGCACAAAAATATATTTAATATATTTAAAATGTATACCAGACACACTTTTAACTTTAATCAAAATTATAAACATTTTCTTTATTATTTTCTTAAGTCTAGACAATCAACAAAACCAGACAAGCCCTCATTTGTAGCATTTGCTAACATTCAAGGTATAAATGCATACAATATAAGTTTAACAAAGCTCAAGCTGGCTCCAACACACCATTGAATAAATAACAAAGATTATTATTATCTAAATAAGAGGCAGCTAGACATATAGAATAGAGATAGGGCCTCTTTGTCAGAAAGACCTGTGTTGGACACTGACATACACTTAATTATATAACACTAAAAAAGTCACCCAGCCTCTTAATGCTCTCTATCCCGCCCCAAGACTTTTAGTTACTATATCCAAAGAGCTATAAAATGTGCATATGCTTTGATCCGACAGTCTCACTACTAGATCTGTATCCCAAAGAAATCATAAAAGACGGAAAAGAATCCACATATACAAAAATGTTTGTAGCAATCCTTTTTGTGGTGGCAAGGAAATAGAAATTTAATAGACACCTATCAGCTGGAGAATGGCTGAATAAGTTGTGGTATATGAATCTAATGGAATATTATTGTTTTATAAGAAATGATGAGCAGGCTGATTTCAGAAAAGACTTACATGAACTGATGTAGAGTGACGTGAGCAGAACCAGAACACTGTACATAGTATCAGCAAGATTATGTGATCAACTGTGATGGACTTAGTTCTTCTCAGCATTGTGTTGATCCAAGATAATCCCATTAGACTTGGGACAGAAAATGCCACCCACATTCAGGGAGAGAATTATGGAGAGTGAGTGTGAATAGAAGCACAATGTTTTCATCTTTTTTGTTTATTTCTTTCTCATGGTTTTTTTCCTTAGGGTCTGATTTTTCTTGCATAATACAACAAATACGTTTAAGAGAATTGTGCATATTTAACCTATGTTAATTTTCTTGCTATCTTGGGGAGGGGGGAGAAAAGGGAAGGAGGAATAAAAATTTGGAATATAAAGTCTTACAAAAATGAATGTTGAAAACTATCTTTATATCTATTTGAAAAAATTAAATACTGTTGAAAAAAATTTGTAAAGACTTTGGTTACAAAACATTTGCCAATTTTTATGGGTGGAGAAAGTTTCCTCCTAGGAATTGTTCTTTTGATCACTAAGATCATACATAGGTCTAGGTCTAGGGGGGAAAATCATCTAAAATGAATTAAATTAACAATTCTGTATTGGCTTTGCCAGTTACAAAAGAGGCAATCAACAAGTCTCAGGAGAAGTAGGTAAAACCAGACAAAATATGCTGGAAATCTGCCTAATTATTGACACTTAATGGAAACAGATCTAGTGGTATCATGCTAATCTCCCCTGTCAGAAACCCAAATCACATTTCAGTTCTAATTTTTACTCCCTAAGGTGGTAAGAATTTACAGTTTTGTGGGGGTAGTATGTTTAACACCTAGGGAAAGTAGGACTCAGGTTTCTCAATGATGACCTGATAATTTCCAAACTGAATACCACATCCAGTTGAAAAAATCCTGTTTTCTAAGCAGGGATGTTTAAAAAACAACAGGGAAATCAGTCTAATATTCAAGATGCCCAGAAGAGAATGCTAATCTATTGGGTATATGCATTGCCCAGACAAGAACTTAGACTATCAAAAAGTTCATGTGAACAATTTATTTTGTGTGAGAAATAAATGGACTTTTTGACATTTACCCTCAACATATTCAATTCTTTTCATGAGACCAGAAAACATTTCCCGTAACTGTAGCAAAATCCAAGTAAATATATTTTTGAATATCTAAATAAATGTTTAGGATATGCAAACTATTTCCCCAATATGAGATTTCACAAAAACAAAAGATGCCAGATTGAATTTGTCCTCTCCAACCCATTTTATAACTTGAACATGATGAAAATGGTATAAATCTCAGAGACTCACAAATTAACCACAAGTGTTCATATGAAGAAAGCACTCATAGAAAATATTTAACAAAATATAAAACAAAATGAAATTTTTATTACTATTACAAGTAGTCATTCATAACAGATGTTAGTCTTAGAATTTGAAGAAGAAATTCAACAAATCTCTGAAACAAAAGGCTTAGGTCAAGATAGTTAAGTTCTAGTTAGCATGATAGTTCTAAGACTATTCAATTGTTTAAAACTATTTTTCTAATGTCAGATGTTACAATTTAGATAGAGGGAACAAAAAGAAATGAAGAGGAAAAGGAAAAAATACTCCATTTTTAACCATATGGGTTAGAGAATTGGAAAATCTATTTTTAAATGTTAAAATATTATATTTTGGGTAAATTTTGTACATCATAGTCCTTTAAACATGTCTTGACTTTATTCTGAAAATGTTTTTATTTTAGGAAAGAACTCTGGGTTTTTAAATAATATTCATCTCCTTTTAGTTAAGAGACAGCACAGTATTATGCTGTGCTGTGCAGCCTTGAGTAAAACAGTGAAATTGACACAATCTGTAAAATGTGGGAATTCATAGGATTATATAGGTTTACAAAGAAAACCAATTATATTGAAATTGTTATCACGTTAATTTTTTTTTAATTTCATAGCTCTTAGATTAAGAATCCCTGGACCAGATCTCTAAGGAACAACAAATGATCGTTTATTTATTCATTCATTTCACTATGTTTTATCACAGAGATAGAGACATTTTTAAATAAGAAGAGATTTTTTAGAATTATATTCTTCAGTGTAGAAACAAAGGACAAATGGAGATATAATGAGGCTTTAAAATTATGGGAGGACAGATACAAGTGTAGTTTTATCCATAAAATTCTTTAAGAACAAAGCTAAAAGAACTTCCTTTAAATAATTTTGACATTTTTAAAAAAGTACTGTTTTACTGTGCATCCCCTTTGATCCAGTAGTGTTACTACTGGGCTTATATCCCAAAGAGATTTTAAAGAAGGGAAAGAAGCATAGGATAGTTTACCTCTCAGACCTGTGGAAGAGGAAGGAATTTAAGACCAAAGAAGAACTAGAGATCACTATTGACTACAAAATTGAAAATTTTGACTACATCAAAGTGAAAAGTTTTTGTACAAACAAAACTAATGCAGGCAAGATTAGAAGGGAAACAATAAACTGGGAAAACATTTTTACAGTCAAAGGTTCTGATAAAGGACTCATTTCCAAAATATATAGAGAATTGACTCTAATTTATAAGAAATCAAGCCATTCTCCAATTGATAAATTGTCAAAGGATATGAACAGACAATTTTCAGATGATGAAATTAAAACTATTACTACTCATATGAAAGAGTGTTCCAAATCACTATTGATCAGAGAAATGCAAATTAAGACAACTCTGAGATACCACTATACACCTGTCAGATTGGCCAGAATGACAGGGAAAGATAATGCAGAATGTTGGAGGGGATGTGGGAAAACAGGGACACTGATACATTGTTGGTGGAATTGTGAATACATCCAGCCATTCTGGAGAGCAATTTGGAACTATGCCCAAAAAGTTATCAAACTGTGCATACCCTTTGATCCAGCAGTGTCTCTACTGGGCTTATACCCCAAAGAGATACAAAAAAAGGGAAAGGGACCTGTATGTGCCAAAATGTTTGTGGCAGCCCTGTTTTAGTGGCCAGAAGCTGGAAAATGAATGGATGCCCATCAATTGGAGAATGGTTGAGTAAATTGTGGTATATGAATGTTATGGAATATTATTGTTCTGTAAGAAATGACCAGCAGGACGAATACAGAGAGGATTGGCGAGACTTACATGAACTGATGCTGAGCGAAATGAGCAGAACCAGGAAATCATTGTATACCTCAACAACGATACTGTATGAGGATGTATTCTGATGGAAGTGGATTTCTTCAAAGACAAGATCTAACTTAGTTTCAATTGATCAAGGATGGACAGAAGCAGCTACACCCAAAGAAAGAACACTAGGAAATGAATGTAAACTGCTTACATTTTTGTTCTTCTTCCCAGGTTATTTATACCTTCTAAATCCAATTCTCCCTGAGCAACAAGAAAACTGTTCAGTTCTGCACACATATATTGTATCCAAGATCTACTGTAATCTAATTACCATGTATAGGACTGCTTGCCATCTTTGGGGAGAGGGCAGAGGGAGGGAGGGGAAAAATCGGAACAGAAGTGAGTGCAAGGGATAATGTTGTAAAAAATTACCCTGGCATAGGTTCTGTCAATAAAAAGTTATTTAATAAAAGAAAATAAAGAAGGGAAAGGGACCTGTTTGTGCCAGCCCTTTTTGTAGTGGCCAGAAACTGGAAACTGAGTGGATGCCCATCAATTGGAGAATGACTGAATAAATTGTGGTATATTAATATTATGGAATATTATTGTTCTGTAAAAAATGACCAGCAAGATGATTTCAGAAAGGCCTGGAGAGACTTATATGAACTGATATTGAGTGAAATGAGCAGGACCAGGAGATCATTATATACTTCAACAACAATACTATATGATGATCAATTCTGATAGACGTGGCCCTCTTCAACAATGAGATGAACCAAATCAGTTCCAATAAAGCAGTAACGAACTGAACCAGCTACACCCAGGGAAAGAACTCTGGGAGATGACTATGAACCACTACATAGAATTCCCAATCCCTCTATTTTTGTCCACCTGCATTTTTGATTTCCTTCACAGGCTAATTGTACACTATTTCTAAGTCTGATTATTTTTGTTCAGCAAAATAACTGTTTGGACATATATACATATATTGTATTTCACTTATACTTTAACATATTTAACATGTATTGGTCAACCTGCCATTGGGGGAAGAGGTAGGGGGAAGGAAGGGAAAGGTTGGAACAAAAGGTTTTGCAATTGTCAATGCTGGAAAATTACCCATGCATATATCTTGTAAATAAAAAGTTATAATTTTTTTTTAAAAAGTACTGTTTTATTCGGCAAGTAATACTTATAGAATGCCCTAACTGCAAGAGATAGAATGGATAGAAAATGTTTTAGATCCATAATGACTTTTGGAAAGATGAGTGAAAAGGATCAATGTCAAGAAGGTCAACTATGTTCTCTAAACAAAATATCCCATAATACCACTATTAGATACAGAATTAATATTGGTCTAAGATGATGTAATGTTCATAGCAAGTACTTGATTAATAGGATTAATGGGGGTGGAAAATAGGACATAGTACTTTCTCCTTTCTCTCTAGGCTTTTGAGGGAACATTACCTATATCAGTTGCCACCTCCAGTCTCAGAAAGTCTTAATGGCCACAACAACATCAGACACAGTCCAGTCTCTGAGACACAGCTGCCTACTATGGGAGCACACCACATCACATTCATGCCCACAACAAGGCAGATCTTAAGACACTTCCTGAGTATAGTAACGCAACACAACAAGTTGGGTGGTTGAGAGAGCTGATCTGGAATTTTCTAATCAAGTCTCTTCATCAGTAGATCTTACTTTGTCTGGATTAATTTCACAATAGTTATTCTTATCTCTGTGATAATGAACCTGAAAAATAACAAATTTTCTCTCTTCAGACTCAGCCCATACTTTCCACTGTGCTATCTAGAACACCTGCTTCTTAATGGACAAATTTCCTTTCATTTTATACTACTTCCATTGTTGCTCCTTCCAACTTTAATTTTTTTTTCAATTAATAACAATTTGTCTTTTCTCCTGTCCCTGTGTCCCCAATACGTTGAGAAAGAAAAAAAAAATAAAAAAAACCCTCTGTTATAACCAAGTCAAATAAAACAAGTATCTACATTAGCCATATTCAAAAGAATGTGTTTCGTTCTGCATTGAGTCCTTCTCTGTCAGCAGGTGAGTAGATATTTCACTTATCATGAGTCCACTGGTCCCATGATTAATTCTTATGTTGATTAAAATTCTTAGGTTTTTCAAAGTTCAATAATATCCGATCATATTCATATCCCATAATGTATTCAGTCATTTCCTAGTTGTCTAAAAGTTACTGAACATGTACAGATGGAAACAGATTAAAATGTAATTGGAAAATATTTACCAAAATAAATAACTGATTAAGCACATCACTCACTTCCTAACAGAGAGGTAAGGAACACAAAGTACAAAAAGAGAAACATTTTTGAACATGGATACTGTGATTTGCATTGCTCAACTATATTTATTCCCCCCTCCTCTTTGTTTTTAGTGGGGAAGAGGGTAGCAACAGTAATACACACAAAAAAAGAAGTCAATGAAACATTTTTTAAATGTATAGAAGAGAATAAAAAGAAGTTCAGAAGGAAGAACAAACAGGACTATGAAAATAACATGTAGGCTTTATTATGTCTTAAAAAATAAGCTGTAGGAGTGAAAATCCATGTGTCATTTGTAATGCTCTTTTTCTGTCCTACTGTTTTGTATGAGATTTTTTTTAGTGTTTAAGTTCAGAAGTACAATATTTAATTACCTTTATTTTTATTCTGAATTAATAATCAATTAAACTTTTTATAGGCAAAGAGCAGAAAGAATGATACAATGAAACAATAAGAATATAAATTTGTTATATATAAAACAAATACATGTATAACAAATATAGTCATTATATTATAAAGAACAAAATATAAAAACATTAGAAGCATATAAAAAATAACTGACCTGGAAAAAGATTGGAGAGATGATTTAACAATCTTTGGATTTCCTTAAAGTCATTATCAAACAAACAAAAAAAAAAAAAACCAAACAAACAAAAAAATCAATAGAAACATTTATATATGAAAAGCAACAAGCATAGAGAAGAGTACAGAACCCCCCCCAAAATGTTTTTGATAAGTAGAAACAAAACCCAACAGAGATAGAATAATAATTTTACAGAATGCATAAAATACACCAAAAAATCCAAGAGATGGCGAAATTATCTAAATATAATTTTTGCAGAAATAAAGACAAATAATTGGAGAGACAGCAATTGCTTATTATTGGGGGCATCCTAACATAAATAAAATTACATTTCTATCTACATTAATTTTTAGATTCAGTGCCATGCCAAAATACCAAAAGTTTCCTTTATAGACTTGAAAAAAAAATAATAAAGTTTACCTTAAGGGGAAAAAAAAATCTCTAGAATCTATAGATTAGGTCTTTTTTCCTCTCCATTTCTCTACTATTCCTCCTTCCCTGTTTCTCTTCTAGTTGTCTTTTTTGCTTTTCCGTATTTTTGCCCTTTTTTAGTGGAAGGGAAAAAGGAGGGCGATCTTTTTCTTCCTTCTTTCTCTTCTTCTGGTTTCTCCTTATGTTTCATCTCTCTTTCCCTTTCCCTTTAACTAAACATGATATAAAGTTGAAGTATATTTTAAATATTATGTTTAAGAAAATTTTGTGTTCTAACTTTCTAATTTTAAAATGTTATTTTAATTATTTTTGAGTCTTTCTAAAACAAAAACAAAAGAACTTCTCTATGATCTTACTTTATCTTCCTAGCAATCCAATGTAGGGCATGTATTAGTCCTATTTTACAGGAGGAAACCTAAAGTACAGAAAAGTCAAGCGACTTGGTTAAGAAATGAGAAAAGTTGGGATTTAAAATAGGGTGGTCCTTTTTTAGGACTCTTTTTTTTTTTTTTTAAACACTCATCAAGGCAGGGAAACAGCTAAAAAAAAAAAAAAAAAAAAAAAAAAGCAGAGTCTATACTCTTCTCCCTTCTTCCTAATTCTGCATCAGTTACGTGCCTTCAGCTGTTATCTCTACCTTCACCCTTGTTTCACATGACTTAGTGGCCTTATTCCTTACAAAGGCTAAAATTTCTGTTTATTTAACAGATCCCATTCCATTCCCTCTCCTCTATCAGATATTCCTCTCTGCCATTCCCACTTTATCACTTAATTTCAATTTCTCCCTTTCTACTGCCTCACTTTCTATCTACAAACATACCCATGTTTCCCATCCTGAAAAATACCTCACTTGATCTTTCATCCCCTTTAACCATCCCCTTGAACCACTATCTTATATCTCTTGAGACCCTGGCAGCAAAATTTAAAAAAAGTAATTTGCAACAAGAGCTTCGACTTTTTCTCCTCTCATTCTCTTGACTTCCAACCTTCTAATTCCATTCAAACTATTTTCTTCAACATCACTAATGACCTTAGTTGCCGAATGTAAAGGCTTTTTCCCAATCCTCATTACCCTCCATTTCTCTGTGGTTTCTGACACCTAATCATTCTCTCTTCCCTGATCCTACCTTCTCTCTAGGTTTTGGGAGCACCATTCTTTCCTGCTTCTCCTCCTACCAATCAGCCTACTGCTTTTAAGTCTACTTTACTGGAGCTTCATCCACATTATGCCCTTTACTCATAGGTGCCCTCTACGTTCTGGGTCTTGTCTTCTCCCCCATATGTTATCCCATGATGATCTCATCAGCTTCCATAGATCTGATTATCATTCTATGCTGGTGACTACTCTGCCTTCTCTGCCAGGCTCCAGTCTTGCATTTCTAAATGCCTTTCAGACATCTCAAACTGGATGTCCAGTAGGCCCCTTAAACTTGACAGGTCCAAAACACAACACATTTTTCTTCCCTCTGACCTTCTCCTACTCCTGACTCCCCTATTACTATAGAGAGCAATCCCTTTCTCCCAGTCCCTTAGGCTCACAACCTAGATGTCACTCTCTTTAGGCTGTCACCCCATCCATATGCCATCTTTTGCCAAGATTTATTTCATCTTTTCAACATCTCTCGAATATGCCCCCCCCTTTCCTCTGAGAGTACCACCACGCTAGCATGGCCCCCTGCGACTTCCTGCCTGTATTACCTAAATAGCCTGCTGGTGGGTCTGCTTGCTTCAAATCTCTCCTAACTCCAATCCATCCTCCATTTAGCCACCAACATTATTTTCCTAAATCAAAGATCTGATTATATCATCAATAATCAATTAATCTCTAATCAATAAACTCTGGTAGTTCCTTCTTATATCCAGAAACAAATATAAAATGCTCTGCTTAGCATTTAAAGTCCTTCATAACCTTTCCCTCTCCTACCTTTTGTTTCCTTATAGACTGCCCATTGTGTACTCTTAAAAGTAGTGACACTGATGTCCTAGATGTTCCACAAACAAGGCATTACATCTCTTAGCTCTGGGCTCCTTCTTTGGCAGTCCAGATCTGCCAAATCTGGATTTATTTGATCCCATGCCTGGAAGGTTCTCCCTAATCATCTCCACCTACTGGGTTCCAGTAAGTCCCAATTTAAATCCCATTTTCTACAGGAAGCTTCTCAATTTCTCTTAATTATTTCTTATATATCCTAGATGTAGCTTATTTGTACCTATTTGTTTTCTTATTGTCTCCATTAGACTGTGAATCCTTGTGGGCTCTTTTTTCTCTTTTTGTGTTCCCAGGGATAAGCACAGTGTTTGGGACAGAGTAGGTGCTAAATAAATTAGTATCAATGGATTCATTCAATACCTAGATAAATTAAATAGCTACTACTAAGTTTTTATGACCTGAGTGTTCTTATTACTATATATTGCTCTGCTTTCCATCACATATGATTTTTGGCAAGTAATATTAAGGTACTACATGTTGTTTCTCTAATGAATTACAGCTAGGAGCAACTGGGAAGATATCGACATGCAACTAGATATAGGAAGTAGGGTGGACATTCTTATTTCACACAATCTTACTACACAATGCCAGTTCTGAACACATTCAAAGGGATAGGGAAGGAAGAATGGAAATAATGTCATAGGCATAAGACAGAATCAGTTCTAACTGGCTCCTTAGAGCAGACTATTACATTTTTAGTGTGAGCATTTACAACTTGGAAATCAGTGAAGGCTACAAATCAGGGCTCAACTTTTTGTTTTGTTGACTGTCTAGATTTTAGAAATGATGGAGAAAATGCTGATAATAAAGATTAAACTACATGGTATGTCTGCGTACATTATGGCACCACCCCTCTACTCCCAAGGTGCTTGTTAAAACATTTACTAGCACACCACTGGCTATATACCATATAACTCCAAAGTAAAATGAAACTTTGAACCTGGTGAACACTTAAATAATATAAGCTAGTTTATGATTACCATGTGGATACACTAGCAAAAAAAGGTGAATAATTCATATTCATTTTGGAATAAATAGTATGCATCACTCAACTTTTGAGAAACATTAGAGATTTCACTGGTATGACTTTTCTTTAGGGACAGAGACAAAGTGCTGCTCACCAGCAGGACACTGAAGCACTGAACTGTGTTTTGTGTGCCAGAAATCAACACTGAAACTAAAGGATGTCTCTCTGGTATCAACATACCATCAATTTTTCAATAACTACCTTAAATAATGGAAAATGTGAATGGTGACAACAGTAATAGAAAATGAAATGTTTTGCTCACCAAAGCTTCCAGAATAAAATTGTTAACAGCACTTCTGTAATAAATATAGCACAAATGTAGTATGGATAAAAATATGACATTAAACAATCACGCCATATTGTTTAAAAGACATTTGGTCCAATTTCAAAAACAGTTTGGTCTCAACTAAACATATTTTCCAGAGAGTTAGCTGAGAAAAATGAATTATCTTGTTTTAAAATTTAAAATATTATTTTTTCTATCCTATGGTTTTATACTTGGTTATAAAAACAATTGAGATGAATCATATATGTTCTCCTAACCCTGAAAAGCCATAGATACAGCAGAGGGAAGGGGAAAGAGGGAGGGAAGGAGAAAGGGAATGGGGGGGGGGGGGAGGAGAGAAGAGGGGGACTTGAAAAATACTGACTTCAAAGCCTGACTTTGCCACTTACTCCCATTAATACCATTATAGGATTTTGGATAAGTAAGATCAAATGAGTATAAGTAACTTATCCAAAATCCTGATATCCCAACACATTCTGTCCACTAGGTCAGGCAGAGAAGCACATAATGTTGAGAAATAAGTGATCATAATATCAGGAGGAGTTTGGAGCTTTTAAAAATCTGTTTTATTTTTTACCTTCTGAATCCAATTCTTCCTGTGCAACAAGAGAACTGTTTGGTTCTGCACACATATATTGAATCTAGGATATACTGCAACTTATTCAACATATATAGGACTGCTTGCCATCTAGGGGAGGGGGTGGAGAGAGAGAGGGGAAAAATCAGAACAGAAGTGAGTGCAAGGGATAATATTATAAAAAAAATTACCCTGGAATGGATTCTGTCAATAAAAAGTTATTATAATAATAATAAATAAAAATAAATAAATTGGAAAAAAAATAAAAAGGAAAAAAAAAAAAAAAGAAAGAAAACATCCAAGTGGGGAAAAAAAGTCCCATAGAGAGGCTTTTCCAAAATTTCAATTTGAAAAAATGTATTTAACTTTAAAAAAAAATTTACCTGTAATTGGGGAAAACTAAAATAATATTTTAAAAAATCAAAATCTATTTAGAAAAGTTATGGAAAATTACCAATTGCTGGGATATGTTGAAGTCAGCTTGAACTAGGTCTTAAGAGCCAAGTGTGAGTTTTAATACCTCAAAAATTGGCTACAAACACAAGGCTTGACTTATTGTTTTGTTGACTATCTAGACTAAGAAAGGGATGGAGACAATGTTAATGCAGATTAAACTTAAAAGTGTATCTTATATGCCTATTAGTTAAACATTTACCAGCATACTACTACATAACTACCAAATTACACTGGGACATAACTTTCACCAAGAAACAGCTGCTATGGAAGCAGCAGTTCTGTGTTTCTTAAGAATAAACTGGCAAGTTGTCTCCTCTTTGGGAAAAAAAAGTTCCTTAGACCAAAGATTAGTTAAATAACTCTAGAGTTTATGCAGAGAACATATACCAGAACGTGAAACCCAGTATTTATGTCTCCAAAGCAAACCTTCCAATATGTTAAGCTGCTGCTTCTTAAAAAATCAGAGAGAGATAGAGACAGGGAGATTCATAAAGAGAGAAACAGAGAAAAGAGAGAGGACTCAAAAGTAAGTATCAACTGAAAATTCTAAAGAAGAAAAATTCACATCTTTTTATCAGTCTAAAGATTTTCTGATAACACAGAAATAATCTAAAGAAGTCATTGAATATTATAATCTTCCTGCCTCCTCATCTTCTCTTAGTAACATTTTATAACCATTCTCAGAAATTTCTTTCTGAAGCCTAATGTTCTATTACAATTGATTATGATTTCTGCTTTATATAAGGTGAGAAGTGGAAGGTCTTTATCTTTCTTTATGAGGAGATCTACTTTTTATATCACAAAGTGGAAAGTTCCCTGAAAAAAACAATTCACACGATGAGATTAAAGGTAAAATGGGGGACATGAAAAAAGAAAGGGATATATGACCTCTTACCTTGGAGTCCTGCTCAAGTCAGTATTACTTTCCCTTCTCCATAGATTTGGTTGGCTCTGGAGAAGGGATAGTATCAACAGCTTCTATTTATGACCCCTGCCCATTAGAGAGAACCCAAAGCAACTGTTAGTGCTATAGAGGACCATAAGCAATCAATTCATTATAATCTATCAAGTGAGTGTCTCTGCTTTACAGCTACTATTAAAGCTTTCCCTGTCAATTTTCTTTCTTCCAGGCTAAATCCAACTATATTTTGAAAATTTTTTGTAATATAATACACCATGGAGCAAATGACATAGTAGTCTACTTCTCTGTTGAAAGAGAAACCGGATCATATGCATGAATAAATGAAAATGCACTTATTGAATACTTATAAAGGGTCAATAATAGGTTAAGCACAAGGAATACAAATATAAAAGTAAAGAGAATTTTCATCTCAAAGAGCTAGCAATCTATTAGGGAAAGATAATACATATAAAAGAACAGTGGCGAGGGAAAGATAATTTGATAAGTTATTGAAATTGTGAATTGAGGAGTAAGGGAGTACAATGACCCATGCTTTTCAGGAATAATGACAAATTTGGTTTGATTATAGTTTCTAAATTGGAAAGCCAGGGGGTGGAGGAGGTACTTGTGCTGAAGTATGGCAGCTGGTGAGATGAACAAGGCATGGCATAAAAAATTGCTAGAACCAAGTAGAGATGAAGTGGGCGACTCAGAAAATCAGTGAGGCTATGAATTGGAAATTCTAGGCATGAAAAGGTGAAGTCCTCCAGCACTTTGTTTCTGGTTTGATAGGTATGGTAACTGCGACTGGTGAGTTACCTCATATGGCCTAAAACAAATTCTATTCCAATAGGTTTACCTATCTCTATGAGATTAGTGAAGACCTTTGATTTGCATATATCCTCTTGGTTTTGTGCCTTACTATAGGATCATCAAATAAAGTTATCCATTCTGGCTTAATTTTTGAGGAATTTCTGCCATAAGCAAGTTAGTCACTTCATTGGACAACAATCTATAAAGTAATACTTTGCTCTGGCCAATAAAATGCTTTTTAAAAATTAGCAAACAATAAAATAGTGTAATGAAATTTGCATTCTTTATATTTTCTCCATATAAAGTTACAAAGTAGTTACAAAGTGGTAACCTCTGATTATAAAAACCTGATTGTTTCATTCAAATATTCTAATAAAGAAGAACTGGCTTCACATGTATAGTATTATTATTTTTAAATTTTCTATTGTGGAAAAAGAGGCTAATGAGTTGGTAATTAATGTTTTTTCAGTTACCTTTTTAAAAAAATTTTTTTTATTTTTCATAATTACAATTTTTTATTGACAGAACCCATGCCTGGGTAATTTTTTTACAACACTATCCCTTGCACTTATTTCTGTTCCGATTTTTCCCCTCCCTCCCTCCACCCCCTCCCCCAGATGGCAAGCAGTCTTATACATATTAAGTATGTCACAGTATATCCTAGATACAATATATGTGTGCAGAACTGAACAGTTCTCTTGTTGCACAGGAAGAATTGGATTCAGAAGGTAAAAATAACCCAGGAAGAAAAACAAAAATGCAAACAATTTATACTCATTTCCCGGTGTTCTTTCTTTGGGTGTAGCTGCTTCTGTCCATCATTGATCAATTGGAACTGAATTATTTCTTCTCTTTGTTGAAGAAATCCACTTCCATCATAATACATCCTCATACAGTATTGTTGTTGTAGTGTATAATGATCTCCTGGTTATGCTCATTTCACTTTGCATCAATTCATATAAGTCACTCCAAGCCTCTCTGTATTCATCCTGCTGGTCATTTCTTACAGAACAATAATATTCCATAACATTCATATACCACAATTTACCCAACCATTCTCCAATTGATGGGCATCCATTCATTTTCCAGTTTCTATCCACTATAAACAGGGCTGCCACAAACATTTTGGAACAGACACTTCCCTTTCCCTTCTTTAGTATCTCTTTGGAGTATAAGCCCAGTAGTAGCACTGCTGGATCAAAGGGTATGCACAGTTTGATATTCAGTTACCTTTTTAAGGTAATAACAAAGTACAAGATTTTTTTTTCCCTTTTTAGTATTTTGCTTTCTTCCTTAAAATGCTAAGGTATTTTTAAAAAAATAATAAGGTATTTTTAAAAAGAAAAGACTCAGCCATTGTTTTCAAAATTGGGTAACTTCCCCTATGTATCTCTTCTGCTTAATTTGATTCAGTAAAATTTTTACCATTTTTATTTCATCAATTACCGCATTCTTTCAAAACGTGCATCTGGGACAGTGATGTTAGAATGCAAATGTGGTAGCTTCAGTCTCCTTAATGGTCAGAAGAATTTGCTATAAAATTCTCAATATCTGCAATAAAAATTTTTGTAGATGTTCTCCACTGTTTATTGTCCATCCAGTTTCATTCTTGTATGTCTAGTTATATCTCTCCATCAAGCTTTGTTTATACTAATTTTTCTTCCCAGAGTTTTTCAGTTTTATGAGAGAATACAACTCACAATTTTCCACAATCTTCATACTATTTTTCTGAATGAATGTTTAACTTAAAATGGCTACTAAATCTCTCTGCCAATCAAAAAGATCTGCAGTGGCAACTGATTTATGCCAGTTAAATTTCTGTATGAAATTGTTATAATTGGGACCAATGTTCTTTCCTTTATCCATTTCATGTTTTTCAAAGTCAACTTGTTTAAAAATATGTTGGAGTTATTTTAATTGCATATCAAGTCTCATTTTTTTCCTCCTTTGATCCTAATTATGACTTTTACTCTAACAAATCAGAAGTTATAGCTAATTTAGAAATGACATCACTAGCAATCATCTTATGTTTGTTAAAATATCAACTTCATTTTTAGTGATATTATTTGGAACTTTTATGTCTAGAACTTCCCAATTTTCACACACAAAAAAAGTATTCATGAGATAGGCATAAGTTGTTTTTTTTTTTTTTTTAAATTCTTTGTATTTGGACCATGTTTTTCACCGTCCTTGGCTATGCTCATCTTTGCATTGAATTCACAAATATAAAAGTACATATTAATCTGAGGGGTTCTTCAAGTACTTTTACAATTTCTCATTTTCTGTAAATGTTGGTATACAAGACAATCAATAAATATTTATTACATGTCTACTAAGTGTCAAGTCAAGTATTGGGAAAATAAAAACAAAAGTCAAACTTTTGTTAACTTTAAATCTAATCTGGAGGAGAGGGAGAAAAGGAGGGGAAAGAGGAAAATAGATGAGGGGAGAGAGGGAAAGAAACAAAACATATATATACAAAATATACAAATACAAAATATATGTCCTGTAATTATTTTCTTTCTGGTTTTGTTTTGTTTTTTTTGGCAAATACTTTCATAAGAGTACTATAATATGAAATAACAAAACATCAAAGAAATGCTTCTTTTAGTTTTTTGGATATGTAACAAAATCAACTCCACTAATTTCTTTATTTGCATTTCCAAAGAGATGCTATTTCCTTTTATTTTCTCATTTCATAAAAGGAAAAATGCCAACATTGATTATGAGTTAGTAATTCCAGCAGAATATGGACTCATTCACCACCTGTATAAGGAAAAAATATTTAGAGTAATAACAGCTAAATTAAGATTTGGATACAATTTTAAAGCTGTGATTCTTAACACCTTCTGGACCCTTTTCAGTTAATCCTATGGAAAAAGAGAAGAGATATTTTGTATTTTGTTTCATTTTATAGGTTCCCATGGACAAAAAATTCATGTCCATATGGATAGACAAAGAGTCGCTCCATACTTAGCCAAGGCAATCTTTGATGGAAGATTATGCTAAAAGCTATATCTAGGGTCACCTCTCCATCATAATGGTGTAATGCAATGAAACTTTGTGGACTAAGTTTTAAAATACATAACAATAAAACTGGGAAAATTATATTTTTATATCTGACTAACATTCATTAAATTTTCTAAAAAAGAAATAAAGGATAAAATTCACATCCTGACTTAAATTTTAACTACGAATGTAAAGAAGATATCACCATTAAATAAGATAATGCTCAGTTATCTTATTGGCGGGAGGGAGGGAAGAAAAGAAGAGGGAAGAAGGGAGGAGGGAAGGAGGAAGAGAGGGAAGAAAGGATGGAGGGAAAAGGGAGGAAGGGAAGGAAGAAAAGAGGGGGAGGGAAGGAGGACGGGAGGGAGGGAAAGGAGGAGGAAGGGGATTATTTTATCACATTTTTAATAAAATTCAGCAACAGTATCATATTATTGTATAGTACTAAAGTATTACACTGTCAAAGAGTATCAGAGTGGATGACTGGTTAATTGTTGTCCTTCCTTCTCAAAGAGAACCAAAATGACATTATTATGTTAGAGTCAAGTTATTGTATCTGACTGTAGCTGATCAGATCAATGCAAGCTTGGAATACTCTGCCACAGATCAGAAACAAACAGTCCCTATGAATATTCGGGGTAAATTCTTTAACTTTGCACATCTCATGTTTCTTTTGAGCTAATTCAATTCTGTTTTGCTCAACGAGTACAGCGCCTTCTCTTTTGAGGGCACACCATACTGGGTTGTCCTCTGCCAGTGCTTCCCATGTTGTACAATCAATTCCAATGTTCTTAAAAGACCTCGAGAGTGTCCTTGTATCACTTTTTCTAACAACTTGTGAGCACTTGCTCTGTATGAATTCTCCAAAAAAGTCTTTTTGAAAAACATACAGTTGGCATTTGAACAACATGACCAACCCAACAGAGTTGTGCTCTCTGCAATACAGTTTGAGTGCTTGGCAGTTTAGTTCAAGAAAGGACCTCAGTGTCTGGCATCTTATCCTGCCAGGTGATCCTCAGAATCTTTATCAGACAGTGATTCAGTTTCCTGGCATGGCCCTGGAACACTGTCCAGGTTTCACATATATACAACAACAAGGTCAGCACAATAGCTCTGTAGACCTTCAGTTTGGTAGTCAGTCTAATACCTCTCCTCTCTCACACTTTCTTTCGGAGCCTCCCAAACACTGAGCTAGCTCTGGCAATGTATGTGGACATCCTTTGAAAATATACTGGGTAAGGAAAGTGAACTTATCCCCAGCATTCAAAACTTCTCCATTTTCCATAATCACTGGTTCTATGTGTGGATGACATGGTGTTGGCTGAGGGAATACCTATGTCATCAATCATTACTGAAGTCGGGGGCAACTAGGTGTGCAGTGGGTAGAGCACCAGCCCTGAAGTCAGAAGAACCCAAGTTCAAATCTGACCTCAGATACTTAACACTTCCTAACTGTGTGACCCTGACAAATCACTTAATCCCAAATGCCTCAGGAAAAAAAAAAATCATTACTAAAGTCATTGACTGTTTACCTCAAGTTAAAATCAATTTCTTCTTAGCTGAAACTCCAATTAAAGAAGAGGTTTTTTTGAATGCCACTGGGCTATTTTCATGAGGCAAAGCACCTGGTGCTGATTCTATTCCAGCTGAGATTTACAAGGGAGGAGGGGTTTGCTGCTCATACAAAAAATGACTGAAATTTTCCAAATTATACGACAAAAGGAAATTATGCCCCAGGAGTTCAAATATGTCTCCACTGTCCATCCCTATAAAGGTAAAAGAGAACAGATTGACCTGTGACAATCACAGCAGGAATCTCTCTCTCTTAGTCACTGCTGGCAAGATACTTGCCAGAGTCCTATTTGACAGAATAGATATCATTATACTACTAAATGATATAAAACTATGAATTTTTAGAAAAAAAATTTTAAAGGTCTTCATATATTTTGGCATCAAAACTGTTTAAGAATAAAAATAAAATGTGATGGTTTCAGTTTCAACTCACTGTGTATTATCATTAATCAGGGCATAGTAACAGAAAAGGAATTATAAATTTTCTCATCTGAATCTCTTCTGCAAGGGCAGATTGAAAAGCTGAACCAATGTTGCTAAACACAAATAGGAAAAAGGCACTTCAGTTTTTGAAAAGGAAGATCCCTGAGACAACATAAAAAGACCACTGGCAGAAGGCATAAGTTAATTATGATAACAGATATAATCATAATCATTGACACTTATGTAGTTTTTTTTAAGATTTGCAAAGTGCTATATATATATATATATTAATTCATTTTATCCTTACAAGAACTCTGGAAGACAGGTGCTATTACTACCCTCATTTTTCAGATGAGGAAACTGAGGGTGATGGAAACTATGTGACTTACCCTAGATGACACCGCTATTTAGTATTTGAGATCATAATTTAATTCAAGTCTTCCTGACTCATGCTTTACTGTTGTTTGGACAAATTATTTAGCCTGCCTAAGCCTAAGATTCTCTGCAATCTGAAGCAGTTAGATTATAAAATTTCTTCTCTGGTTCTAAATCTATAACATAATGAAGCAGAAATTAATAAGAAACCATTTCTTTGGACAAATTTTTAATGAGTTTCCTTACTTGTAAAATGGAGCAATAAATTTGCACTACCTTCATTGACGTTGTTGTGAGGAAAACCATTTGTAAACCTTAAAGTGAATAAATATGAATTTTTATAATAATTATTATTATCTGGGTGGTGAGGTGGGAGGCAGAAGGTGGTTAGCATTTCTACATTTTCCCCAACTCCCAATAAACCTTTTGCCTGGGCTCTGGTTTATATGGTCACAGTATAAATTCAACATGTATCAGTAGTTATACTTTTATTCTACACTGTATGATTCTATATATTATTTTGTAATTACAGAGCTCAAATTTGCTCTACTAAATATATTTTGCCCTCTCAGCTAAGAGTATATGTTCTCATACCAGAAACTCCTGTTTTATAATCCTTTGTAAACAGCACCAGCCTAGAACAATGCTTTGCATACAGCAAGTGCTCAATAATGGATGTTAATTTACCTAATGTACAAATTTTTTTTTTTCTGGAATATGATATTCCAAAAGGCAAAGGAACTTGGTATGCAGCCAAGAATAACTTACCCAGCCAAAATGAGCATTTTCTTCCAGGGAAGAAGCTGGACATTCAATGAAATAGGTGAATTCCATCTATTTCTGATGAAAAAACCAGAGCTAAACAACAAATTTGACTTCCAAATATAGGACTCAAGAGAAGCATAAAAAGGTAAAAATAACTCTTGAGAACTGTATTTCTGTTACAGGTACACATAAAGAGTACATGTATAATTTGGTTTACTGTTATAGTATAAAAAAGGATCTAGAGGTGGAAAGGAAATTGTACTAGAAAAAGGGAAAAGTGGAGGTAAAAAGAGGGAAATTACATCTCACAAAGTGGCAAAGGAAACCTATTATATCTGAGGGAAAGAAGGGAAGGGAATGATCATAATGTGAATATTACTCTCATCAGAACTGGCTCAAAGAGAAAATATTAGACAAATTCGGTTTACAGCGAAACTTCTCCCACCTCATTGAAAAGTGGGAGGAGAAAAGGGAAAAGGGAAGGGGTAGGCTAAGTAGAAGGGAATACAGAAATTGAAAGGGAAAGGTTTAAGAAAAGGGGAGGGACTTTAAAGGGGAGGGAGGGATCCTAAAGAGCTGAGTAAGGCAAGTGGTACTCATAGGTTTAAAACTGGGAAGGGGGGAAAGGGAAAAGGAAAAAGAAAAGCAAGTGAGTAAGGCAAGTGGTGCTCATAGGTTTAATACTGGGGAGGGGAGTAAGGGGAAAAGGAAAGAGAAAAGCATAATCTGGGGTTAACAAGATGTCAGGAAATACAGAATTAGTAATTTTAACCATAAATTCTCCCATAAAGCAGAGGCGGATAGCATACTGGATTAAAAGTCAGAATCCTACAACATGTTGTGGCATGTTGTAGCAGCAACACACTTGAAGCAGGGTAGTAAAGGTTTTTTTTTTTTTTTTTTTTTTTAAAAAAAGGTGAAAAAAAAAAGAGTAAAGGTAAAAGGCTGGAGCAGAATCTATTATGCTTCAGGTGAAGTCAAAAAAGCAGGGGTAGCCATCCTGATTGCTGGTCCAACAAAAGCAAAAATAGATCTAATAATTAAAAGAGATAAGGAAGGGCACTATATCTTGCTAAAGGGCATTTCTCTGGATAAACTTTAGCATAGATAATGAAGCAATATCAATACTAAACATATATGCACCAAATGGTATAGCATCTAAATTCCTAAAGAAGTTAAGAGAGCTGAAGAAGAAATAGACAGCAAAATTATAATAGTGGGAGATCTCAACCTTGCACTCTCAAAACTAGATAAATCAAACCATAAAATAAATAAGAAAGAAGTTAAAGAGGTAAATAGAACACTAAAAAAGTTAGGTATGATAGATCTTTGGAGAAAACTAAATGGAGGCAGAAAGGAATATACTTTCTTCTCAGCAGTTCATAGAACCTATACAAAAATTGACCATATATTAGGACATTAAGATGTAAAGGGCAGAAACTTTGGAGAAATATACTTAAGGCTCAGTATGACTGATTTAATCCCACAATAAGGTGTTAACTCAGTGGAATTGATAAGACAATGGTTATCTAGTTTAGCATGTGAGTTCGCTAGTTCAATATGATCGAGTTAATCTTACAACAAATAATGGTTCCCTAGTGATATAATGATTGGTTTATACTCTGTATACTGTAATGATGTAATTGTAATAGAGTATATAAACTGGGGACAAACTCAGCCAGAGACAGACTTCAAGATAGAGATCCTCGTGGGGCTTTCCTGCCTCCTGCACTGAAACCAAGACCCATTCTGGAGGGCCTCCAGAAAGCTAGCTGGGCCCCAGGTGAAGGAGACACATGGTAAAGGAGAAAATAAAGGACTTTATCCCTGACTATTCTCGTGGTGATTATTCTGCTGAAACAAAGACTGGTCCCAAGATCTCCAGAAAGCTAACCAGAACCTTACATAAAGACCTCAAATTCAAATGCAGAAAGGCAGAAATAGTAAACACATACTTTTCAGATCACTATGCAATAAAAATTGCATTCAATAAAAAAGCAGATGAAAAATAGACTAAAAAGTAATTGGAAACTAAATAATCTTATCCTAAAGAATGAATGGGTGAAATAGGAAATCATAGACACAACTAATAATTTCACCCAAGAGAATGACAATAATGAAATAACATATCAAAATGTGTGGGATGCAGTCAAAGCCATAATAAGGGGAAATTTTATCTCTAGAGGCCTACTTGCATACAATAGAGAAAGAGAAAATCAATGAATTAGGCTTGCAACTAAAAAAGCTAGAAAAAGAGCAAATTTAAAAATCCCAAACACTAAACTTGAAATTCTAAAAATAAAAGGAGAGATTAATAAAATTGAAAAGTAAAAAAATTATTGAATTAATAAAACTAAGAGTTGGTTCTATGAAAAAAACAAAATAGATAAACCCTTGGTAAATCTGATTAGAAAAAGTAAAGAGGAAAATCAAATTGTTAGTCTTAAAAATGAAAAGGGAGAACTTGCCAGTAATAAAGAGGAAACTAGAGCAATAATTAGGAGTTACTTTGCCCAACTTTATGCCAATAAATTTGGTAACTTAAATGAAATGGATGAATACCTTCAAAAATATAGGTTGCCTAGATTAAGAGGAAGAAGTAAATTGGTTAAATAGTCCCATCTTAGAAAAAGAAATAGAACAAGCTATTAATCAACTCCCTAAGAAAAAATCCCCAGGACCAGATGGATTTACATGTGAATTCATTTAAAGAACATTTAAAGAAGAATTAACTCCAATGCTATGTAAACTATTTGAAAAAATAGGGAATGAAAGAGTCCTACCAAATTCCTTTTATGACACAGACATGGTACTGATACCTAAACCAGGTAGGTTGAAAACAGAAAGAAAATTACAGACCAATCTCTGTAGAGGGCTGAAACTACTGGGTTGATGCACTGAGGTCTGTACTGCCTAGCACTTGAGGCTAACTTCTGATTGGACGATACTCTATGGGCATGTGCTTGGAAAATGGTCCTTTCCACTATCCGTAATGGCTCAATGATTGGTGTATAGAGGACTGTAGGAGGGACTAGGGGGTGGAGAAAAGCTCGCCAGGGACACACTCTTGGCCATAGAGGAGGGAGAAGGCGGTGGGGTTGGTTCTGTTTCCATCCTGTTCATCTGGGGATCGAGAATAAAGATTAAGGACTTTTGCTTATCCTGACTCCTGCTGATTCTGAGGTATCCAGGTGCTAGCACGGTCGTTACAAATCTCCCTAATGAATATTGATGCAAAAATCTTAAAATATTAACAAGGAGATTATAGATAAGCATTCCCCCAGGATAATATACAATGACCAAGTGGGATTTATACCAGGAATGCAGGGCTGGTTCAATATTAGGAAAACTAATAACATAATTAACTACATCAATAATCAAATTAACAAAAACCATATGTTCATCTCAATAGATGCAGAAAAAGCATTTAATAAAATCCAACACCCATTCCCTGTTAAAAACATTAGAGAGCATAGGAATAAATGGACTTTTCCTTAACATAGTCAACATTTCAACAACAATACTATGTAAGGATCAATTCTGATGGAGGTGGCTCTCTTCAATAATGAAAGGATTCAAATCAGTTCCAAATAATCAGTAATGAACAGAACCAGCTACACCCAGTGAAAAAACTTTGGGAAAAGAGGGTGGACTACAATATAGCATTTACACTCTTTCTGTTATTGTTTGCTTGCATTTTTGTTTTTCTTTCCAGGTTATTTTTATCTTCTTTCTAAATCCTATTTTTCTTGTGTAGTAAGATAACTGTATAAATATGTATACATATATTGTATTTAACATATACTTTATATTTAACATGTATTGGACTACTTGTCATGTAGGGGAGGGGATGGAGGGAAGGAGGGGAAAAGTTGGAACAGAAGGTTTTGCAAGGGTCAATGTTGAAAAATTACCCAAGCATATGTTTTGTCAATAAAAAGCTATAACAAATAAATAAATAAATGAATTTTTCTCTTTTGTAAAGCAGGCACCTAGCCTCTATTGTCCTATAATCAATGCTATCTAAAGAGAAGTAACACCCTTTCTAGTCTACCTGATCCAAAACTCTGGACTAGCATTCATATATTAGGTTTCCAGAGGACTGCTACTATCTTGAGTTCTAATACACTCTTTTTTTCTTTTGGCTGAGGTAATTGTCTGAGTGGTCTGAGTCTGAGTGTCTTGCCCAGGGTCACACAGCTAGGAAGTGGAAAGTGTCTGAGAGCAGATTTGAACTCAGGTCTTCCTGACTTCAGAGCTGGTGCTCTATCCATTGTGGCACCTCGCTGTCCTTGGGGCTATACTCTTAACACTATAGTTTACAAGTTCCCACCAGTGGGCTTCCCATTAATAGTCATCAAGTAGATATAATTAAGTCAAAGCAATAGCATTAATAAAATGGTAAAGTAAAAAGAACAATCACAAAGCAATCCCCTGCATAAAATTAGAACATTCTTTATCACAAATATGCACAGTACTGTGAGAATGGTAAACTCAAAAATTTGGTAACAGATGGTGATATACACATAGCAAAAGCAACCTAGAGACATACTTTCTCAAAAAAAAAAATATTCATCCTGATAAAAATTACATTTGTTTCCTTGATTGTGCCTTGAACTCTTTCTTGAGCTGACAACAACATTTTCAAGTAGCTAGATTGGGTATCTCCTTGCTCTGCCATGGTTCACGGGAAGAAAGGGACAGAAAAATCCCTACCTCCTCAATCTTCTGCAAGAATCTTCTCCACAAAGTATTTCCAAACCTAAAACCCCTCAAAATATAACTGCCAAATTCATATATTTAAAATTCTGCAAAGATGTGTCCAATGTTTGCTTATCCTATGAGATTATTTTCTTTAATTTTGTCAGAGAAAGAGGTTCATATTTCATAAAGTGATCTAGGAGGCCAGCTCCTGAGGATAATTTTACAGTTATATTAATACCTAATTACAACATTAAAATTCCTACATATCTAACTATATCTTTTGGCTATCAATGAACTGGATGATCAAGGATAAAAGGATATAACCTTGGCGGAAACACTAGGTGGTATGGTGAATTGATAATTTATGAAATTATGAAATAGGGATAGGCATGCCCCACTCTTTGGGTACTTGCCAGAAAAGATTACGATTGGCAATGGGAATCAGGGCAGTAATCACAATTTAATTAAACACAGAGAGTATGGGGCAAAAGGCCCAGAAAGGCAGAGATAAGTGGGAAAAAAGTAGTACAAAGGCAGACAGTAGAGTGGTAAACAGGAATGGGATGATGAGGGAGAAGAGTGTGGGGAAGAGGATGGAAAAGAGGGAAAGTAGACAATAACATTCATATAATGGATCGATTATAACTGAGAGCATTAGGCAGCATGGACCTGAGGGAAATGGAAGAATTCTCATGGGAAAGGAGTTTGAGATCTCACTTTTAGGGTTTTTTGGGGGGGAAAAATACTAATTTCTGTCTGTATCACCTTAGTTCATTAGCATATCTAATTCATCTCAAAGTTATTCCTCCAAAGCTATCAATTCGTTTTTGATGTTCTGCTGGGATGGGAACTGTAGAGGTCTGGATTTATCTGGAATTTATATATTATAGGAATTTACATATTGATAAGAGGCAGTTCCTTGATGGTTCTCCCTGATTTGACACATTATCAGGATGTACATTTTAATTAATACAATACAACTTGTAAATTATGTTCCTTGATCTTTGAGATGGCTTGTATGAGAGCATCTAGATTCTCTTTTGCAATCTTATTTCTTGCTACTGCTCCTTTATACTATCTATCTATAAAACTTACCATACTAACTACAAAAAGTGAGGATGTGGGAAGGAGAACCAGAATAAGATAGAATTTTAATACATGGAGTTGTTTGCATATGTCACTAAATATAAACAGGATCCCTTTTTATTGGAGCAAGGAAAGACATAATGATAAAGTGCATGCTCATGCATAATTTGAAAGGTTTCAAAAATTATATAAAATTATTTTCTGTCAAACATTCCACTTCTGTGGCACACTTCTCTCCCACCTACTCACAAACTAGCACTCTTTGTTTTGGCTTTACTATATATAGCTTTTCATTCATAGAATTCCACGAGCTGGAAGGAACTTTTGGCTCCATCTAATTCAACTTTTTATTTTATAGGTAAAGGACCTGAGGATCAGGAGATGCCCCATGTAACACAGCCAGGATTTCAACCTACTTCCTTGGACTCTATAATCAGGGATTCTCCCCTTATACTATTGCAGCAAGCACACTAAGAAGAGTGTTATAAGTGTAGTCTAGTCTAATACAAAAGAAATTTTAAAATCGCCTTACTTACCAAGTATTTTATTATTTGTTGAGATGAAGAAGTCAATAAAATAAACTACCTGATACAGTTACTTGATTGGGTTCAACTTCACAATGACACTAAAAATCAGTAATAATCACCAGTCGTTCCCCCCCCCCCCAAATCAAATTGACAATTTTTATAATGATCTAATGTTATGGGGAAAGAATAGGTGGATTTTTTAAAAACTCAAAAGGGATTATCTAATACTTTAAAATTCTAAAGATATTACTGTTTACAGCCTTTTATTTAAAAGTATGTCAATCATAACCAAGAAGGAGAAAAAGATGATACTCTGACTCTAACAATAGCCATGAATGAACATGCTATTTTTTAGTAAGACACAAGGATTTAAGCTGTTTTTTCTGATGGCAATAAGGACTATACTTCTAACCTTCTCTCTCTTATTCAAAGTTTATACTTGTAAAATATTTAGTTCGGGTCCTTGTTAATTTTTCTCTTGGAAAAATCAACTGGGCTTTAATTAACAATATCTATCAACTAACCAAACATAAAATATTATTTTCCTATTTTATAAATCAGGAACCTAGCATGTGAATTAGGCCATAAAATTCTCATTGGGTATTGGATCAACTGTATGGCCTTGATTTCATCAGCAGTGTGCTTTAATTAACTAACTAAACCATTTCAGGCACACCAATACAAGCAGATCTTAAATCATATTCCAAGTATTAGCAACAGTTCTAGATATCTTAATGTAGCTGTTTACATAATTCCCATCCTATTAAGGGGAATACTAAAATATGTAGTGAGAAAGGATAATTATGCAAATGATATAACTGAGACATAGAGATATACCTTTATCTTTAAGAAATTTTTTAATCAAATATTATCCTCTAAAAAGTGACTCAAAGCTGGAGAGCAGTCAATGATCAAATGAATTATATTCAATATCTTCCATTCTTTTTGCCTAATCAAGAACTCATATTTAGGTCACTCTGTCTTCTACTGAAAATTTGATTTTTGCTCTTTGAAGGATACATGACGGAGGGGAGAGGAGTTGAGGGATACACAGATAAAGGACACTTCATTTTTTAACTGTAGTATGTATATTCCAAAGTGTGATGCTTGTGATAATTGTGTATGTGTAAACTATTTGGTATTGGCTAAGGAATAGATTAGTTGATCAGTGGAATAGATTAGGTTCAAGGGATAAAACAGTCAACAAATATAGCAACCTAGTCTTTGACAAACCCAAAGATCCCAGCTTTTGGGATAAGAACTTACTGTTTGATAAAAATTGCTGGGAAAATTGGAAACTAATATGGCAGAAACTAGGCATTGATCCATACTTAACGCCGTACACCAAGATAAGGTCAAAATGGGTTCATGACCTAGGCATAAAGAATGAAATTATTAATAAATTAGAGGAACATAGGATAGTTTACCTCTCAGACCTGTGGAAGAAGGGGAAGGTTTTTATGACCAAAGCAGAACTAGAGATCATTACTGATCACAAAATAGAAAATTTCGATTATACCAAACTGAAAAGTTTTTGTACAAACAAAATTAATGCAGACAAGATTAGAAGGGAAGCAATAAAGGGAAAATATTTTTACAGTCAAAGGTTCTGATAAAGGCCTCATTTCCAAAATATATAGAGAATTAACTCTAATTTATAAAAAATCAAGCCATTCTCCAATTGAAAAATGGTCAAAGGATATGAACAGACAATTCTCAGATGAAGAAATTGAAACTATTTCTAGTCATATGAAAAGATGCTCCAAGTCATTATTAATCAGAGAAATGCAAATTAAGACAACTCTAAGATACCACTACACACCTGTCAGATTGGCTAAGATGACAGGAAAAAATAATGATGATTGTTGGAGGGGATGCGGGAAAACTGGGACATTGATGCATTGTTGGTGGAGTTGTGAACGAATCCAACCATTTTGGAGAGTAGTTTGGAACTATGCTCAAAAAGTTATCAAACTGTGCATACCCTTTGATCCAGCAGTGTTACTACTGGGATTATATCCCAAAGAGATTATAAAGAAGGGAAAGGGACCTGTATGTGCACGAATGTTTGTGGCAGCCCTTTTTGTAGTGGCTAGAAACTGGAAACTGAATGGATGTCCATCAGTTGGAGAATGGCTGAATAAATTGTGGTATATGAAAATTATGGAATATTACTGTTCTGTAAGAAATGACCAACAGGATGATTTCAGAAAGGCCTGGAGAGACTTACACGAACTGATGCTGAGTGAAATGAGCAGGACCAGGAGATCATTATATACTTCAACAACAATACTAGATGATGACCAGTTCTGATGGATCAGGCCATCCTCAGCAACGAGATCAACCAAATCATTTCTAATGGAGCAGTAATGAACTGAACTAGCTATGCCCAGAAAAAGAACTCTGGGAGATGACTAAAAACCATTACATTGAATTCCCAATCCCTATATTTATGCACACCTGCATTTTTGATTTCCTTCACAAGCTAATTGTACAATAATTCAGAGTCTGATTCTTTTTGTACAGCAAAATAATGTTTTGGTCATGTATACTTATTGTGTATCTAAGTTATATTTTAATATATTTAACATCTACTGGTCATCCTGCCATTTAGGGGAGGGGGTGGGGGGGGTAAGAGGTGAAAAATTGGAACAAGAGGTTTGGCAATTGTTAATGCTGTAAAGTTACCCATGTATATATCCTGTAAATTAAAGGCTATTAAATAAAAAAAAAAAAAAATTTGTGTATGTGTGCTATTTCCTCTGAACTCCAGGAAGAAATGATTATATTTTCATAATGAGGTCTTAGGAATCTGAGGCTGCTGCTGTTCTAGCTGCCAGCAGTTCACCATGAAGCTTCTGCTGTTGGCAGCTATGGCAGTTTTCCAAAGGTTCCTGCAGTTGCCAGAAACAATTTCAAAGCAAAGGAAAATGTGCAGGTAGGGGAATTATGTGGAGAAAATATTTTTTCCTCATTTTTTCTCAAATTTGGAGGGGAGAAGATATGAAAATAGATCAGGAGGGAAAAATCTCAAGGGAGGAAGTACATGAATAGACATGATATATAGGTAAATACACATTTCCTATTTTGCACTACTCTTTTCTCTTATACTCATTTGTAAATGGCATTAGTTCATGAGGAAGTCTAAATGAAAACAACTTTTAAGCTGAACCAGTAGTAAGTTTTTGAAACCATTTATCTATTTCCAGTCCCATATTTCAAAACTGAGAGCCTTTCCTGTTGAAAATTCTGAAATTAACTTTTCTCAAAAATGTAAAGCTGCCCCCCAGTGTGCCTTTTTTTCTTTGGATTTTATTTTATGAATTGTATTGTATCCATGAATCTGTAGCACCACAGTTTTGACTAGAGGTTCATAACTTCTGATGAAAAACTATTTTAAATTTGCTTGCAGAGTTATAACTCCCACAGGATGGGAACTGAAGAGGTGTACTGTTAACAGCACAAGTTGATTAGGGACAGCGGGGAGTAGGAGTAGTTCTTAGCCAAGTGAATCTTCGATAGCTTATAAGAGAGTAGGAAGAAGCATGGCAAGGAAGGAAAGGGGTTACGGTGGCACCAGTCATAAGCAGCTTGGAGATCGATCAAAGTAAGTTAAGGCTTTGAAACTGGTAATCTTAATTAACCTGTTGAGAACTTCTGGCTCAGACTAGTTGAGGGTTTATTTTGCTTTCCCATATAGCTAGAAAAATCTAAAACAAAAAACAAAACAACCCCCCCCCCAAAAAAAAATAAACCTTTAGATTCTTTATTAAGTTTTCTCCTAAGATGGTAGGAGAGGCTACATTTGAGTTTGATTTTTTAACCTTAAAAAAAAAAAATCTACTGAATTTTTTCAGTGACAACTATCTGTAGCAAATTTCCAATTTTACTTAAAGAAATCTTCAGGTCAAAATCTTTAGGTCTGTATCGTTTCTATTCTCATTGCAGTTGACACATAAATTACATACTTGAAGATCTTAATTATTTCTACTTCAGTGGAAATATCAACTATATGTTTCCTAAACACATATATAATGAAATTGACTAATTAAAAACTTTCCCTAAGAAGGGTCCTCTGGATAGAAAAATTTAGAAATTAAATATCTAAAAGTAGAGTATATTAACAGTAATTTGCTAAGATTTAACAATTCACTGGTTTAAAGTTTTAAGTTTCTTTTTAAAGAAGAAGGTTCTACTTTGTTTAATTCTTATCTAGAGCAACTATATCAAAGTACCAAAATGTGAATAATTTAATTTGCTATTTAGCTTTCATATTCCTTGGACTTCTTAACCTTTGTGGCATAAAATTTCTTTCGAGTCACATCTCACAAACAGTGAGACACTTTGGAATGTTTGCATCCTATCTGGATACTGTCACTTTAGTGATTCAAACTTTTTAAAACAAGCTTCTCGCTGGGGAGGAAATCAGTTAGAATGCAACCTAGTGGGGAAACCCTGCATTTGCTCAATGTCTTCAACTCTTACACAGTTCCAGATGTTCAGCACATTAATAATACACTAACTCAAAACCTTTTTGAAACTTTAGAATGTGCAAATTGCATTAAGACCTCTTTGCCCTCATTAATGTATTGTTACAATCCCAGTCCTCTGGAAAATGTTTTTTGGCATGTGTTTAACTTTATAATATTGCCATTTACTCACTTTAACAGCCAGTGTTCATATCTTAATGCTTTTAATAGGACAGCCTAAACAGACTACCATCTTTTGTAATTTTATGCAGATAATTCATTCCTTGGGTAAAAATTGTCACATTTTTATAAAAATATCTCTTCATTGTTATTTTCCTAATCATTAAAAATTAGCTTAATAAATTTAAGTAATGTAGATTTTCCCAAAAATCAGTTAATATGTAGGCAACTACAGGTGGCATGTTACAAATCTAATACATTTCCTTTAAAACAATAGTGAAAACTTAGAATGCAGTGCTTTTTACAATTTATGTAAAAGATTTCATACTAGAAAACTGATAGACCTTTTATTCTTCTATGCATAAAACATTATGTCAAAAATAAATTTATGGATCCTATTAAACTGGAAAAAATCCATCAGAAATATGAGTTTCTACTGAAATTAATACCAAATTCACCTTATTGTATTAGGTCTAACTCAACTAATGGCAGAGCCACCTCAGGAGGCTTCCAACCAATCCAGATTGCAGTCATGTACTCCAAAGAGATGATTGTTTAGAGGTGAAAGTGAGCTTTCTTTTAGTTGCCAGTGGTCAAATAGGTGGAAATGAAAGGTTCCACAGTCCTTTCTAAAAAGCATATTCTCTCTCAATAAAATAAGCTAAAAGATCCAAGCATTCTGAAATAATTTTAGAAGCACCTGACAGTCTTACCTAACCAGCCACTCAGTCACATTCTTAAAAAATACATGACACTAAAAAATAAATATTTCCAATAAAATTGGATTCTAAATATTACAAACCAGAGTTTGCTCATGACCACCCACTCTGTTAAGTCTCTTTAAAAAGAAAAATACTACATAAAAAAGGAAAGGAAAAAATATATATTGCAATACCATAACTGAAATTCATAGTAGCCTTCTAAACATAAACTATGAATTTAGGGAAACTTATTGACTCAATAAGTATCTACCTATAAACACTCTTTTGGTTAAGATGTATATATTTGATTATATTTTGCTATTTTAAAGTCAAGAAAAGTAGTCTTAGGAAATATATAATTCACAAAAATTTTGGATAAACAAATCTAACCATATGTCTCAGCTGGCATCAATATGAGAGGCAGATTGTATAGGAGAAAGGGAGTTGGAATCAGAAGATATTTGAATCTCACTTCAGATACCTATTAGTATCAGTTTCCCACTTATAAAAATGGGGATAATAACACTTGTAACTATCTCATCTGTGATAAGGAATGATATTTGTAAAACCCAAAGTTCTAGGGGAATGTGAGTTTCAGTTAACCACAAACAAGAGAAGGCTCTACTATTTTCAAGGAGCATCTGTTTCATTAAGACAGGAGCTAAAAGAATCTAGGATTTCCTTACCCCAAGTTATAAGATTCAAGCAAAACAAGTGTGAACTTGCTTTGAGCCAGTGATTATAATACAAAGTCTTCTGAAAAACTCATCAGTTTTCTAAACTCATCTCATCAGTGGATCCCTACTGTATGGAGCAGCAGTTTCTAAACATTTTTGATGATGTGCCCCCGTCAATTTTTTTTTTAGAACACATTAATAATAGATGTATATTTATTCATATATTATGTAATGTTCCCCCATTCTCCCACACACACACATACACACACACACACGAGATCTGAACAGTACTCTTGTTCTCAGGGAGGTGAAGTGGAATACTCAGGAAAAACGTGTTTTCATCTTTTTTGTTTCTCCTGTATCTTCTCAGTCTCTCAGTGGCAGATGGGCAAAGTCTGGGCCAGGAGATATACAAGGTACATTTTGTTGATTTGGTGGGAAGAGGAGGAGGGGGAAAGGAGAGGAGGAGATGGACAGAGAAGGAACGACTATTCACTACCCATCCAAGAACCCAAACTGACCATGAATACTGATCACAGGCAGAATGTGAGAGGCCAGAGCATCTCCTTTGCTCCTACCTATCTTCTCTCACATAGAAGAGTCTAGTTCTGTTGACTGAGCCAGAAGACTAAGATTCAAGTCACCTAATGTTGATGTAGTTTCAGGTCATAGAGAGACAGTTCTGTGGCCTAGTAGATAAAGTGTGCTGAGCCTAGAGGCAAGAATATCTGCAATCAAAGACAAACTCCAAATACTATGTGAGCCTGGGCAAGTCACTTAATTGTTGGGTACTTTAATTTCCTATTTGTAAAATGTGGGTAATAATAGCATCTACCTTCCAAAGTTGTCATAAGGATCAAATAAGATCATATTTGTAAAGCAGAAATGTTTTAAACTTTAAAGTACTAAATCTTGGTTATTATTATTATGTAGCACAGTGCAGAAGAGTGCTGGTCCTGGAGTCAGGAAGACCTGGGTTCATGTAATATTCTCTAAAATATAATGTTCCCTGGGAGCAGGTTTCTTGGGGGGCTTCTGGAAGCAGCCTTCCTTTCAGTTCAGTAATCACAAGTGCAGCCAGGGATTCAAGTCCAAATCCTTTATTGTCTCCTTGAAAGTCTTGTCTCCTTTCCTGGGGCCCAGTTAGCTTTAATAGAAGCCTATCTCTCTCCTTGGTTCCAAGAGCTCCTGCTGCTAGTCCTTTGCATTTGCCAGTTTCTGCCTCTAGCTCCCCCTGAATGTCTCTGAATCCAAAGGTTTGTACTTAAGCCTCCAGCCAGCACAAAGGTGGAAGATGGAATGAATCTGTCTCCTCCTCCGAGAGCTTCTAGTGCGCTTGTCCTTTCTGGCCCTGAGAGGTCCTCCCTTATATGCTCCACACTAAGTATACACCAATCATTATATCACTGGGAAACCATTATTTGTTATAAGATTAAATCATTGTTAAACTAGATTTAACTACTGTCTTCCTCAATTAGCACCTTGTAAGAATCCTAACAGGTTCAAGTATGTATGACCATCGGTTCATCATTTAACCTCTATCTGTCTCAGTTCTTTCATCTATAAAATAAGAACAACAATAGCACCAACCTCTCTGGGTTATGATGATCAAATAAGATAGTATTTGTAAAGTGCTATACAAAGGCTAGCTATTCTTTTTTTAATTATTATCATTCTCGGTTGCCAAAGTACATAAATAAGATATATTCCATAAGGAGTTGGTTTCAGTCCTAAGATCTCAAGAGTCATCACATACTACCTTGCTGATTAGACAAATTTTCCTATGGAAGTGGGACCACTCCCTCCTCCCTCCACACCCATCTACCCAAAATGAGCGCTACAACCATGTTGTCTTCCTGATTATCCTTTCTATTCTACGGTAAAGTAAACTCCCTTTACCTTAATTGCTGAATGACCTGAGAATACCTTCTTTTGTTCCTATATTAGACCTAAACTACAAGAGGCCCCCATCTGACTCAGGGACCAAAATCATGAAATGAATGTCATTTTTACTGTCATTGGCTTACAATAGGTCTTGGAGTCTCTGGGATTTGAATCCATGGTCTTTACTCAAAATCCAGCACACTCTCTATTGCACTATGTGTTACCTTCTCTTCAATGAAAACTATTAATGTGTAGAGAAATACATGAAGGGTAAAATGCCTTTTGTCAGTATGGAAAATCCCCAGTTTGAAAACTTACTTCACTAAAACTGATTGCAATCCTCAGCAACAAATTAGTAGTCTTTTGGAATTGCCTAGGAAGGTACAAAGAGATTTAAAGACATTTGGCTGTAAGTTCCTTAAAGGCAGAGAGTAACTGCCTTGTCCTTTGCTTTTCTTAGTATCCCCAGGCTTAGCCTAGTGACTGGCACATAAGTGCCAAGTAAAAAGTCACTGACTGATTTGCCCCAGGACAATGGACTATTAGAGTCTCAGAGATGGCTTTTGAAGACATCTTCCTGACTACAAAGCCACAGTGTTTCTACATATTATTACTTATAAACAATAACACTAGAGATTCTTATTTTTGAGGCTCAAGATATCTTAATAAGCATTAGATTCAAAACAATGTCATGACTGAGCCAGAGCTTTATTATCTCAAGGTATCATTGTTAAGATCTCTGGACAGGAGAATATGACTAAAATGACTATCACATGATCTAGAGTTCTACTCTCAACAAACTTGGGATCTGCAGTTCTTAGGGCATTCAGAACCAATGACTATATTTTTGATTTCTACAGAGTAGAGTGATTCATTAAGGTGTCAATTGCTACAAAGCAACTGACAGTTGATGGCCTTTCTAAAGGCCAAAAAAAAAAAAAAAGCATATAGAGCAAAGCCAAGAGGCAGAGCAAACAAGACTTTCTGTGACCTCCTCTAACTTTCACTCAAACCAACAGCAGATTAAGCCTCTAAACTGGTTTTGAAGCGACAGAACCCATAAATATTTGAAGAATAACACATTTCTAGAAGAAGATACCTTGGAAGAACTTCAGAACAGGTCTGTTTCAAATGGGCAGGGGGACAGTCTGCTGAGCCTACATTGCAGCACAAGGAGACAGGTCAAGGAGCTGGGACAGGAGTCAAGAGCTTTGCAGCTTGCATGCACCTGAGAATCTTCTGTGAGCCTCAGACCACTCTGTCTTGTTTGCAAGCAGATGGTTTGGCAGATTTGCTGCAAAAGGCAAACTGTAAATCACTGAGCCCCGGAAGAACCCAGGACCTAGCCAAGATTATCCAGGACCAGCAATCAGCAGAACTGCCCCAGGGCAAATTAAAGCAGCTATCCCTCCTTTGCATTGAACAGATTTCAAGCCTTAAAAAACCAAAAAGAATTCTCACCATAGACAGCTTTTATGGAGAAAGAGATGAACAGACCTCAAATCCTGAATTTCCTAAAGGCAAATCAACTCCAGATGAAGCCCCAAAGGGAGACATGAGGTGGTCCCCATTTCACAAATGTTAGAATCCTTACAAAGTGATAAGTCAGTTGCCTAATTTAGCATGGTACTAAGCAAATTCTCTAGCTCACTAATGTATTTAAGTACTCATTGGAGTTCACACTTTTGGGAGATTCACAAGTCAGTATTCAGTATGAGATTCACAAGTCAGAAACCCACAATCCCACTCTCTCCAAGGAGGAGTCAACCTTTGAGTTCACACCTCTAAAAGAGCATAAAAAGGAGCTGAGTTAGTGAAGTGAAGTCAGTTCAGAAGAAGCCCACTCTTGGAGGCAGAACCAGATTCATTCATCCCATCTCACACCACCATGGTGGCAGGCTCTCCTCCTTCGCTTCTCCACTGAAAGATAGGCCTCTAAGAAAGCTACTCGGGCCCAAGGAAAGAGACAAGACTTGGAAGGAGAAAATAAATGTTTGGATTTTATCAGCTGGCTGCGTTTGAAGTGATTATTACTCTGAACCAAAACTAAGGCTGCCTCCAGAAAACTTCCCTGCCTCCAGAAAACTTCCCCAAGAAACCTGCTCCCAGAGAGAATGATCATATTATAAAAAAGAAGAGAACACCACACACAAGGCTTTCTTGAAAGACTACATAAAAGATCTTAAAAGAGAGTTAGAAGAAAAATGAGGAAAGGAAATGAAGATCAATGCAAGAACAAAAAGAAAAAGCATATAATGTCCTACAAAATAAATATGAAAAAGATACCAATTCATTGAAAAACAAAATTTGTGAAATGCAAAAAAAAAAAGTATGTACTGCCCTACATTGTTTCCAAAAATGCCCGTGCAATGGTCTAAGTTCTCACAAGTAACTTAAAACATAAAAAGCACTGTATTTTCTTAAATTTTTACAAATTCAGTAGCCCTCAGTAGCTAGCATCTAGAAGTCAAAGAAAAAATTTCAAAGAAGCTCTAGGCCTACATTATCTGTACTCAAAGGCTTCCTATCCAGTCTTCAGAGAAAAAAAAAAATTATTCAGAAGTTATTTTGAGAACTATGACATGTATAAGCATAATAAGGCCCTGAGTAGGAATGAGGAATCTAAACTCTGAAAAAGTCAATTTAAATTAATTCTGTTATATCTAACACATTCAACTGCAATTTCCCCAAAAGTTCTAAATATTTTCATCTCTTCTTTAAATACTCAAAAACTACTTTAATTCCATGTGGAAAAATTTCATGGAGTGCCCAATCTCACTTACTTAATTCTTTGTGCCAGGAGATCCACAGGCAAGTTGGAAGTTACATCAAGTCAATGTTTTTAAAAGTTTTCCTTTTAACAACTTACTTTTCAATTGCCTTTCTAGTTTGCTATATTTCTAATAATATTTTATTTGACAGATATTTGAAGTTAATGGACTTGGCTTCAAATTCTAGTTCTAGTTACTTACTACCTAAGCAAGACTGAACAAATCACTTCTCTGAGATCTCAAGTTTTTTATCTGTATAATGAGTGGACTGGACTAGATGCTATCTTAAGTCCCTTCCACCTCTAAATCTATAGTCCTGTAATTCCTGAGTTTTAGCTTTCTACCTTCTTGAAGTTTTTGAGTGAAATTTTACTTATATTTTTCAGTCCTCAGCCCCCTAGTTTGTTCTGCTTAAAGTCACCAGAAGTATTTAAAATTTTTACAAAGTCTGTTTTGGAAAAATATGTTTATCAAACAATTATCAACAATGATGATAATATAGCTACTTGATTAAAAATATGGGCTTGGTAAAGTACTGGACTTATATACACACACATCTGTATGTATGGAGATACATATACATACACTATATTAAAAGACTAAACCTATATAATTATGTACTCCTGAAAGAATTAAGGAAATGTAGACCACTAGAAGGGACTTCAGAGGTTGTTTCAACTCCTCAATTTTAAAAATGAGGCAACCATTGGAAAAGAACTCTAATTCCAAATCCAGATTCCCACCCCCCCCCTTGCACCATTCTGCCTCTAAATTCCAAATTATTTGTAAAATCCAATTTAACAAATATCTATATGCCTGTAACAAATATCTACATGCCTGCTACTTCACCCTGGGTAGGTTCAAAAATGAATTAACACTAATATAATAACTAATATAATCTGAAAATTTTATATTAGTGAATTAATCCATTATGCAAATATAAAAGAATTCCTTTTGCCAGAATGAAAACATTATTCTATATATTTCTTTAAAGTATTCTATAAAGCATAATCACTGTACTTCTTCAGTTAACTTTCCTTTAGATTTACTAGGACACAAGATTCCAATTTAGCTGTTCTTAACATGATATAAAAAAATAAGGAAAAAAATAAGAATAGTTATTCAAGGATTTAAATCCAAATGCAATCATATGTATATAAACACTTTGTTTTAGGCATACATAATAAACTGAATGAAAAAAGAGTATCACTTTTAAATCTAAAATATCTAAATAATGTAAATTATATAATTTCACTAATTGCTTTATATGACAACTTGCAGAAATTATCATTTTTGAAGACTGTGTTAAACTACTTAAAATATAAAGAAAAACATTTTTCATGCTATCAAAATCCCAGGGAAAATTAAACTGCAAAATTTTTAAACAACAACGAAAAGAACAAATTATTAGATTTTTGCACTAAAGCTCTTTAGAAAGCCAGTTAAAAATTAAGGCACTGATTGATTGATAGATATCCTCCCCAAGACTTTGATGTAATGTATTAGGTACTTTTAAAAGGTGTGTGTGTGTGTGTGTGTTTATTTGTCTCTTCGTGCATAAATATAAATACATACATTTATGTATGTAAATGTTACATATGACATGATATGATATACACATAGATCTGCTACTCAATTCTCACTCAAATAATTCAGCACAGCAGGGACCCTGGGCTTTCCCCACAGAACATACACTTTAGTCTGGTCTCACTACACTGGAAAGCCGAGTAAGAAGGGGCATGTCTAACTAAGCACAAGCCCAAATATATTCCAAAAGTTCATCACCAGAATAAGTAGCAGGGCTGGAAATTGAACCCAGATTTCTTGGATCCTAATCTAATTTGACAAATATTTATTAATATATTTGACCATAGCAAATCTCAAAAATTCCCAGACCCAGTACTTTTTCCATTATGATTGTTACTTCTATGTTCATCATAAAAAATGTCAGGTAGGTCAAGAATAAAGTTTTACTAGGAATACAATAAATTATTAAGGCAATTGAAAAATTATTAAAGTGAAAGCTTAAAGAGTCTAAAAAAATGTAAATTTCAAGTTGCCTCTGGGTTTTCTAACTAACAGAGCTGTGAATTAGCTAGCAGGTAATGAATTTGGTTTTGACTACAGCAATCCATGAAACTATCTGCTAAGGCACAGAGGAGTTAGGATTTGCATCAGCAGAAGAAATCACAGACCATTGGGAATAATAAAGGGCATGGAAATGGTTTCAGTTCTGTTATCACATCTCCAGCACCTGGCACCATGTAGGTGTTTAACAAATGTTTGTTAATTACTAATTAGCATGTATGTACATATACACACATATACAGACTCACTTTCTATTTTAAGGATTTATGATTTTTTCTGGCTAGATACTCCTTTCACCATGCAGATTTCTACAACTTGGTATGTAGCCTTTGAGAATTTGCTATGGCCAAATATATTAATAAGTATTTATTAAATTGAATTTATTTAATAAAATGAATTTATTCAAAGTACAGCCTTCATCAAACCGTCTGGATGATCAATAAACATCATAACACTAATTTAAAGAGGCATATTCATTCTTCACAAATGATTTATTTTAAATCATTCAACATTAAACATTACTTTTATAGCCATATTTATATCGAAACCATCAATCTATACAATAAATGAAGGTTTTTTTAAACCAAGGTTAACTCTAGCCCGGCTGCTATACAGCACATTTCAAGTCTTAATCATTAAAATAGTTCACCTGAAAGAAGTGTTTGAATTAAAAGATTCAATTCAACAAACATGTAGTACACACTTGTTACAGCCCAAGTACATAGATAACTGAAATAAGACTCAGATTCTGCTCTCAAGGAGTCTGGTTGGAGAAAAAAGCCTAAGATGTATGAAAAAATAACAATAAAATAAATAAATTGGTTTAATTTGAGTTGCTCCATTGTTTCAGAGTAATGCAACTATAGTTCTTAATTTTAAATCATCCTCCAATTCAGACGTCCTGGCTTAGAATTAGCTGTATCCCTATTGGCTATTGTAGAAGGCAGGAATTCTGAAAAGGTATACTTGAATCAAGGACAGCATGGTGCTAATAGTTAAGCAACTACACAGTGCGAGACAGTGGTTCTCTTAATGGTGATATAATGGTTGCACATGCCAAGTGTGCTGTGGTGAGGTAATGGTTCTGAAATATTTAAGGGCTGGGAGAACTAGGAACAGGCCTCTCAGCCATAGACATAGAGAAGACTTGAGACTCCAGATTCCAGATTCCGGAATCCATCCTCAACCATCCATCCTTGTGAGTCTCCTGCCTGTTTCATTCCTCCACTAAGACCAAGGACTCGGGCTGAGTCTGAGGTCCTCCAAAGAGCTAGTCCAGGCATTACAGCAAAGATAAAAACTAGTTATGCAGAACAGAAAATTTCTAATGTGCTGTTCTAAGTCTTCCTTAAAAGTTCAAAGCCAGGGGACACCTAGATAGCACAATGGATAGAACACTAGTCCGAGAGTCAGAAGGACCTGAGTTCAAATGCGGCCTTAGACACTTAACAATTCCTAGCTGTGTGACTCTGGGCAAGTCACTTAACCCCAACTGCTTCTCCAAAAAGAAAAAGAAAAGAAAAATGTTCAAAGCTCCCAGTTTTTCTTTATCTTAAATAGGCTTCCTTGGTGAAAGCCAAAAAGGAAAAGTAAAAAACTGAGTAAAGACTTAGCTTTTTGCAATATGCTTTGTAATAGCTACTAGTATCACAGTATATAACAAGTTAAGTGGCCTGTACATGGAAGGTATATAGGAAATGCCAAAATGAAGAAGCAATATCCTAGTTAATTTACTCGTCTGAGTCAATTTATTTTGTTGTTGTTTAGTCATTTCATTCATGCCCAACTCGTCATAATCCCATTTGAGGTTTTCTTGGCAAAGATACTGAAGTGATTTGTCATTTTTTTCCTCCAGCTCATTTTACAGATAAGGAAACAGAGGCAAACAGTGTTTTGATGTTATATGACTTGCCCAGGGGTCACACAGGTAGTAAATGTTCCAGGCCACATTTGAATTCAGGAAGAATGCCAATTTAATTGATGGAGGAGGGTCATGATCTAATTCCTCCTGCTGTGAAGTATCACACTCAGAATTGTACTTAACTCCATTCTTATCTGAAATTTCTTGCTTATCACCTAGTTTAGTTGGCACCTCTCCCTGCTGCACTTTCTTTTTCTTCATTCTAACACTTAAATAACTTCTTATAGCCAGTTGTATTAAATTGTATGTATTAATTATGTCTTTGGAAATTGAGTCAGGTGCATTTCTATTATAAAAAAGATCTTCTCTTTCTAATTTCCACTGCATTGAGTTTGAATTAGATCTCTAGCATTCACCCGGTTTTTCTCCTATTAATTTCCACTCGTCTAAATCCAATTCTTTTTCCATAGAGAACCAAGGACATATGTACTTAACAATTTCTAAAAGTTCAGTGATCTGCTCCAAAATTATAATCAAACCTTGGCTTTCCATAACTTTGACAATGCTCTCTAAACATTTTCCTTGAATAGAAACAGGCTGTTTTCTAAATATCTGTCCCATCTTAGCTGAAATCCTCCAGATCCAGCATTCTATTCACTTTGAAATCTAACTGCCCCCCTCACTTTATACTTTATTATTTAATACCTCTTACCCAAGTTGCAACAGTTGGTGCTGCAGTAGATAATGTGTCAGGTCTAAAAAACCAGAAGATTCATGTTCCTGAGTTCAAAAGATCTGGCCTCAGACACTTCTTAGCTGGGTGACCCTGGGCAAATCATTTAACTCTATTTGCCTCAGTTAGAGAAGAGAACTACAAAGCACTTTAGCATCTCTCAAGAAAGTCCCAAATGGGGTCACAAAGAATCTGAGACAAGTGAAAAAAAATGAATAATAACAACAACCCATCTTAAGAAAAGCATAAGGGAGAACATGCCATTATATTCATAAACATACCTAACGTTGCTATAACTATACACATATAGTACTTTGTATACATATAGTACATATGAAATAAATGTTTATTAAATTTCTGAGGCTTGTGTATAAAGTTGTGGAAAATTTGCTTTCATAGCATAAGCTACTTTGGGTTGAAAATGAATTAAAAATTCTTAAAAATTAATGAAGATTACACTGACTAACAGTGGCTTCCTTGTCGTTCCTCCAATACGACACATGTCCAACTCGAGTTATTTCACTGTCTGTCTCTCATGTCTAGAATTCTCTCTTCCCTCATTTCTATATGACTGTTTCCTTTACTTTCTTCAAGTTCCATTTAAAGTCTTGTCCTCTATAAGAAACCTTTCCCAGTCCCCCTTACTATGAAGGTATTATTCTCTCTGGCTTTTCCCCATGCCTGGAATGCTCTTCTTCCTTCCAACTATTTGACCTACCTCTCTTCCTTTAAGTCCCAAATAAAATCCTCCCTCCTACAGGAAGTCCTTCCCACCCCCCTTTTAATTCCAGTGTCTTCTGTTCATTATTTCCTACTTATCCCAAATATATCCCTTATATACCTTGTTTTACATATATTTCCCCTTTCTCTAGATTGTAAACTCCTCGAGGGCAGGAG